>NC_067126.1:8883632-9483632 GCF_021347895.1 Acanthochromis polyacanthus | reverse complement strand
TGAATGGCGCAGAAACAAATGCAAGCGAGTAAATGCAGTGTTTTAACCGCAGAGGTCGGCGATCGAGACCCGTCGTGTCCGGCTGTCAAAGCAAAAAATCAGCGTTTTATCCACTTGAACACAAAAAGGTGGAGGAAAAAAAAGAGAGAAAAGCATGCTTCTTTTTTTTGAAACCACAGATTCTCACCTGAATCTGTCCTCGCTGTTACCAGAGCAACAAGCGAAATGTTTCAAGGGCTCTTGTGCTGCACCGGTTTGATTTCTTTATCAAACATGCATTTTTTCCCCCCTCTCTCTTTCTCTCTTTCTCTTTTTTCATTACACAAACACAGTCGCTCATGAAAGTCATTGTAGTCGACGCACAAGCTGACAATCAGCAAATAGCGGCTGTTTTTCGGGGGTGGCGGTTGGTGCTGATGGTGGTTGGCGGGGACGCAGAACAAAAGAGCAAGAAATTCAAAGGCAGAATTTCCCAAAACCACATGGGCGTTTTACAGTGTGTCAGAAACATCAAAACTCTGACAGAGGTTAACTGAATGAGGGCTTTTGTGTTATTTGGTGTGTGGGCACAGGAAAGACAAAATAAAAAAGACAAAAAAAAAAAAAGCAACATCCCCTCCTAAAAAATAAAATAAAGCCTCAAGAAACACGACGAAGAAGAGACCGTGTGATCTGTTCGGTGACCCGCAGTCCCAACTTTTACCCCGAAGGTTACGACTGAAGGGAAACATCCGCCACTGATCTGACTCACATCAGAGAACTGAAAACTGATTCTGTCATTCTTTACTTTCTATCTCACGCACACTTTCGGAAACACTGCAAAAACATCACACAGGAATTCAGTCAAATCATCTGATTCAATTCATGTAAATATTTGAGTTTTCCAGATTTTTCTGGTCTCTTTGAGGCAATTTGACTTAAAATAATTGTTGAATGAACAAGCAGAAACTCTCTAAGTTTACAGGAAATAACAGTAGTATTTAAGGAAGCATCAGAGAATGCATTGGTGGAGAGTTAAAGATTGTTTTTGTAGTTTAAGAAAGCAGACACATTGGAAATTTGTAGTACGCAAGTTATGGTTAAATCAAGTCCAAAAGTACTGAATTCAGTCCGTATAATGTGAAAAAAATCATGTTTTCTAACAAGGATTTACTGTTATTTTACAGATTTTGCAAGGTTTCACTAAATGAAACATAATATCGTGTAAAATCAAAGAAAAAAGTAATAATTTACATTTCAACCCTATAGCAACAGGCCAAAACTGTAAATAATGAACATGTTAAACAATCGGTATATTTACATTTTTGTTCCAGTTAATTCTTTTACATAGTATTAATCTTTATTTTCTAAATATAATCTATATTTTAGTAAAAATTACTTATATTAATTTACATGTTAAACCTAAAACAAGCCAAAATGCTCAATCAAAGTAAAAAAAAAAAAAATTGCAACATTTTATTTCAATATTAAAAATCATAGATAATATCTAATAAAAGTTACATAAAAAAGGATTCATATTTTTTACAAGTTTTTTTTACAGCTTGTTATCCTTCTATAAAAAGAAAATACAGATGTTATCTTGCAAAAAATCCCCAAAATAAAATAGTATTACTTTACATATTCACTGTCAAAAACAGGTCGAAACTGTAAATAATCTGTATTTTTACAGATGATAATTAGTCCTTTTACAATAAAGTTACACTGTTTTGCTTCATTTCAATTGCCTTAAAAAAATGTAGAAACAATCATTATTATGCATATTTGAAAGACAAATGAGTTATAATACAAAATGAAAATCGATAAATCATGTTTTTAAATAACAGAAAAAAGTATCTTTTACAGTCTGTCAAAAACAGGCCATAACTGTAAATACAATAAAAATCTGTATTTTTTACAGATAGTAATTCTACTGATTATAAAACTGACTGTTTTACTGTATTTAAACCAGGCATAAATGCAATTATTTTACTGATTTAAAAGACAAGTTATGTATATCAGAGGTTTAAAAAATGGTAAATCATCTTTAGAAATCACAGAAAAAGCTCTTAATTTGCATGTTGATTGTCAAAAAAACAAGTCAAAATGATAAGTATTGTCAGCACAAAACGTGCTATATGTTAGCACAAATAATAATTTGGTCTTTTACAATAAAATTACACTGTTAAACTGCATTTAAATCAGCTAAAAATTTCATTATTTTACACATATTGAACATTACAGTATTATTCCAGTTTAACATAATATTTTGGGTACCAAATATTTTTGACGTGAATATATTTTTTGCAGTGTTCCTGTACATTTATAATTGATCTCCGTGTAACCAGAAGCAGTTGAATGTCTTTGTACCGACTCAAACAGAAAAAAACCCCGTCTCTCTGTCTGTCGATTGAACTTCATATCTGAAGTTGATCGTCTTCTACGCTCTCACAACTCTAAAGATGAGTAATTAATGAAGCAAAAGGCAGTTAAGTCACATTTTTAGGGAAACTGAATGAATGATTTACAGTGTATGCGACTACGCTGCGATCGAAGGGAAACCACAGTGAGTCAGGAGCAAACCACAAACAGCAGCAAAGCCTTTCGCTGAGGGGAAACACGGTGACATCAGACGTGACCTTAAACATGCTGATGAGCTCTTCACACACACACACACACGCATGCACACATGCACGGCTGTATTATTATTATTGTACATGCAAATACACAGACTAGCGAGTGAGAAAACCCCACTTTAATTTACTGCATCTCAGCCTTCATCGAATGAGTGCAGCAGCAGCAGTCGCAGAACTACTGGAAACGTCTCGGCATACGAAACTGCCCACTCTTTGTTTGACTACAATATTACTTGAGAATATTTCCCCCTCTTTATTTTCTCTGTTTTTTTTGTTTTTTTGAGAGTTTTCAGTGCTGCAGAAACTCACTTTCTCTGCGACTCTCTCGGGGCTGTTTTCACGGAAGCTAATCAGCATCTCCTGCATTAGTCACCTCTTTTACCCTCTCCATCCCTCTTCCTCCGTCCCCGCCGTCTGCCTTCTGTTTGGCTGCCTAAGTGTCCTTTTGACTGTCATCTTGTCTGGGGCCTCAATACACTTCCACCTCCTCCGCTTTTTCTGCCTTAATGTGTATGAGTCAGGGTCTTAAGCACAGGTTTTTACGGTGGTAAGTGTTGAGGAGGGCTTTCGTGTGTGTGTGTGTGTGTGTGTGTGTGTGTGTGTGTGTGTGTGTGTGTGTGTGTGTGTGCCGCTAATGCCAGTAGGTACCATTATCTTCCCAGTACTTCATTAGAATTAAATGTCAGAGCTATTACCTGTGTCTGTGACTCACCTCTCAGCCAGGTGCTTTCTCTCTGCTCCCACATGCAACCTGCACGCCAGGAATCCACAGAATGCAGATACTCGCACACTCTCTCACACACACACAAACACACACACACAGACACAGCCCTGACACATGGAAGAAGAAGAATGGGAAGTACCCTATGGCCAAACTGCTCGCCCACAGATATACCTGACATACCGCGGATGAATCGGAGATATCATCACCTCTTAGCAAACAACAACAAGCGCTACCTCAAGTCCAGACTCATACCGCCGCCTCGGTCTTAACCCTTTCTGCTTTTACCTTATTCTAGTCTCACGTAGCCGTAAATTCTGCAGAATATAGATATATGAGATAAAGGTTCCCAAATGGCAAATTTGAGCCAAATTCGGAGAACATGCAACGTACTCCACATTAGGAAGAAGAAAAGCACTCAGACAGCGTAGTACTCTGCCAAGGCTGCTCAGTTTTTGTATCTTTCGGATGGCTGAAATCTTGAAAAAAATCGTGGCCGAAATCACAGCAACATAGAATGTGGCCATTTAATATAGATGTACCCACAAACAAAATGACCTCACGCTGAGCACAGGCGTGTGATATGTATGTGTATGTTATGTACAGATACCTAATTGCATGACCGAAATATGTAGCAAGTGGCGGGAGTTAACCCCCATAATTGAATCAATTGTTCCTTGTATTTTTCCAGATGAAGAAGTCCTGATAAGTCCTCAGCGGTGGATTTGTAGTAGGATTGCAATTATGTGATTGTCAGCAGGAAGTTGATGTAGGGTTTACTTGTCATAGTTACAGTGGTGCTGTGCTACTATCTCGCAATGATACAGAAATCTTTAACAAATCTGTGGATCCAGACTAGAAGCTGCATCACTGCCAAAATCTAATCACTTGGTCCTTGTGTCATTTCTGACCTTCACTATAGATTTTATCCAAATCCGTTGTTCTGTTTTTGATTAATGTTGCACACAGACGGACAGACAGATGGACAAACGTACGCCAATCATCGCATAACTCTGCTGTTCTTTGGCAGAGTAATAAACTGATGATCAGCCTGGCAGGTTGACATTTTTCCAATTATCTATATCGTTATTTTCATTTACCACTAATCAATAAATTAGACTCCGATGCAGCTGCTTCTGTCTATTATCCTTCTGTGATCTCAGGAATGTCTCAAACGAAACCACAAACCAGTAACTTAACTAGAGGAGAGTGTGGTAAGATGAGCCAGTTTTTACTTGAGGTGTTGTTACAGTGGAGGCATGACA
This sequence comes from Acanthochromis polyacanthus, assembly GCF_021347895.1. Lineage (NCBI taxonomy): Eukaryota > Metazoa > Chordata > Actinopteri > Pomacentridae > Acanthochromis > Acanthochromis polyacanthus. The sequence goes on along the minus strand of NC_067126.1, from coordinate 9,479,034 downwards.
GTAATGTCTAAAAATAAGACAAGTAAACATACTTCAGGATGTGGGGCATCCTTGGGAATAATTGGTTTGGATCTAAAATGGACTGTTTAAAAAAAAGTTTTCTTGTCTCAACTCGCCCCTAGCAAGGGGTAAATTAAGCCTTTGGAGAAAATATGTTGGGTTAAATTGTTCCATCAGTTATGTTAAAGTAACATTGAAAGTGTTATACCTGAGAGAATGCAAGATCTGTTCCCATTTGTTCCCCCAAGACCTGCTGGGCAGATCCTGTTTTCTTGAACCCAGCTCTGTTCTTAGTGGGTTATTTTTGTTTGTCTTTTTGTCCATGAATCGAAAGTCATTCTGTCGATCTTCATCTGCCACCTGTTGTATGGACTTCCCATTCTTTACTGCTACATCCATCCATCATCTATATCCTGCTTAATCCTCATTAGGGTCATGGGGCAGGAGACGCCCTGGACCGGTTGTCAGTCTGTCACAGGGCTACATATACAGACAAACAATCACACTCACATTCACACCTACAGACAATTTAAAGTAACCAATTAAACTCAGCATGTTCTTGGACTGTGGGAGAAAGCCGGAGAACCCAGAGAACATGCAAACTCCATGCAGAAAGATCCCAGGACGGCTGGGATGCAAACCGGAGATCTTCTAGCGGCAAGGTGAAAGTTCTAACCACCAAGCCGCTATGCAGCTCTGCTTCTCCTACAGCCCTCTCCAAGTCCTTAGGAGAAATTCAAGCCTGATCTGTCTTCCACTGGTCTCAAAATCAAAATGCCACATCATTTTGGTTATAGACTTACGAGGTTCATATGAAATATCCAGAGCCCTCAGGTCATCAGGGACGGGTTTACTGTGTGTTCCCAGAATCAGAACCAAGACTTGTGAAGCAGCATTCAGCTATTATGCTCCTCACCAGTGGAACAAACTTCCTGAACACCTGAGGTCTGCTCAAACTGTTGGTTCTTTTAAATCAGGCATGAAAACCAGATTGTTTACTACAACTTTCTTTGAGATGTTCAATTTGTTTTGTTTTTGTTTTTTTTTACTTTTAACACACTTTTATGTTTTATTTCTATCATTCTAATGTCTTAATTTCTACCTTTAAATCATTTTTCTAATTAATTTTAGAGTTATGTGATGCATTTCTTTGCCTTGTGTATGAATTGTGCTACACAAATAAACTTGCCTTAAACTAAAGCACAGATTTTCTTTTTTTTTTAAATGCTTCATTTGATTGCATCAAATGCATTTCTTCAGTATCACAGTGTAACTTCTGCATCATGTCGTCAACTGTTTTTAGCTCCAGTCATTGGTCAGCTGCTGCAGAGCCCGACTGAGTTCAGTGTAAAAGTTTCCAAAGTTCCAGAGAGAACTTCAGATTATCAGAAAACAAAAAGCTGGTTTGCACACTGAGCAGCAGCCTGAAAAGAAAACACACCATCGTGTTGTCTGTCCATTAGGAGGGAGAGCTTTCTAATATCTTTTGTCCTTGTAGCTGCTAAACTCCTTTGACTTGTTGTTGGACCATCAGTCCGACGACAAGTCAAAGTTTCAAATCTTGTTGGACACAAATGGGTTTTCTGATGCTCTTAGACAGTCTGACAAGCACTTTGTTTTATGCATACCAAGGCCCTGATCAGGTTAGTTAGAGCTGTTTTGGCCCACAGAACACCAACAGGTAAAGAAAGTTACGTAAGTTTGGAATAAGACGGTTTATACCACTCTGAATACATGCATTGATGATCTGCTAAAGTGCTGCAAGAAGTTCTGGGTCACCAGTTGAATCCTTCGCTGTGAATCCAGAGTAACGACAGTTTCCATCCTCTGGAAAGTACCAAACTGCAAACGTTGAAACCTGACAGCCATGTGTCACATCTAAATGTGACTGTGTGTCTGTGTGACACAATCAATCTACAGTTACTCACGTACATCGTTTTCCTTTCCTGACTTCATTCAAGTTGGTTCCTCTGAGCTGCAAGATAATGGCCAAAGATAAGAAAGATTTATTGATCAACACAGAGATATCAGGGAAACACATTTGTTTGCATCATAAATGCATTTCCAATTGACATATCTTTGCCATTTATGTAATTGCTTCACTGTCGCTCCTTTTCAGCCAACCATCCATCCATCCATCCATCCATCCATCATCCATACACCTCCTAATCCTCATTAGGTTCGTGTGGGGGCTGGAGTCTATTCGAATTACGAATTACGTCATTTTAGAAGCCACGCTCCCTCACACTGCCCTTCTCAAGCAGAACATTTCTGTGCCGTGCACCTCCAAATTCTTCTAAGTACGTGGACGGAAACATGTGAAAAATTGGTGGAAAAAAAGGAGCTCCTAGCAGCAGAAATTCGGGAATACGGGCATTTATACAATTCATTGCACAGAAATCACCGTGGTAACCAGGTTATGAACAATTCATGGCGTGAAATTAAAACTAACTGCTGAAATGCTACAATTTGGTAAAATACCACGGTGTAAACATTGGCAAACTTCTTCTGCTCTAGTTTAGTACTTGAGTAGACTAGGTAGATGTGTATTTGTGTATACACTACCTACTGTAGTTTGGGAGCAGACGCTACATGGAGTATAAAGTCATACATGGTCTCTCGAGCGGATTTCCAAGCATCTCATTTCCGCGTGACTCATCTGTGCGGAAAGTATAACCCAGCCATTACGGCAAAGGCAGGGTACACCCTGGGCAGGCTGCCAGTCTATCACAGGGCTAGAGACCAACAAGCACACTCGTATTCACACCTACAAACAATTTAGAGTTACCAATTAATGCATGTTTTTGGAATGTGGGAGGAACCAAGAGTACCCAGAGAAAACCCACGCATGCACAGGGAGAACATGCAAACTCCATGCGGAAAGATCACAGGCCAGGATGTGAACCGGGATCTTCTAGCTGCAAGGCGAAAGTGCTAACCACCAAGCCACTGTGGAGCCCTTCAGCCTACCAATTATGTGATATTATTATTATTATTATTATTATTGATGGGGCTGGACTTATCACCACGGTAACTCAGAAAATGGAGAAGCTTCAAACGTGCAGTGAAAGACTTGTAGTTTAACCCAAACCCTAACCAAGTGATTTTGGTGCCTATCTTTAATAGTTTAAATATAATATACAATATACACATGTGGACAAAATTGTTGGTACCCCTCAGTTAAAGAAGGAAAAACCCACAATTCTCACTGAAATCACTTGAAACTCACAAAAGTAACAATAAATAAAAATTTATTGAAAATTAAATAATCAAAATCAGCCATCACTTTTGAATTGTTGATTAACATAATTATTTAAAAAAACAAACTAATGAAATAGGGCTGGACAAAAATGATGGTACCCATAACTTAATATTTTGTTGCACAACCTTTTGAGGCAATCACTGCAATTAAACGATTTCTGTATTTGTCAATGAGCATTCTGCAGCTGTCAACAGGTATTTTGGCCCACTCCTCATGAGCAAACAGCTCCAGTTGTCTCAGGTTTGATGGGTGTCTTCTCCAAATGGCATGTTTCAGCTCCTTCCACATATGTTCAATGGGATTCAGATCTGGGCTGATAGAAGGCCACTTTAGAATAGTCCAACGCTTTTCTCTCAGCCATTCTTGGGTGTTTTTGGCTGTGTGTTTTGGATCGTTGTCCTGTTGGAAGACCCATGACCTGCGACTGAGACCAAGCTTTCTGACACTAGGCAGCACATTTCTCTCCAGAATGCCTTGATAGTCTTCAGATTTCATCGTACCTTGCACACTTTCAAGACACCCTGTGCCAGATGCAGCAAAGCAGCCCCAAAACATTACTGAGCCTCCTCCATGTTTCACCGTAGGGACAGTGTTCTTTTCTTCGTATGCTTGGTTTTTGAGTCTATGAACATAGAGTTGATGTGCCTTACCAAAAAGCTCCAGTTTGGTCTCATCTGTCCAAAGGACATTCTCCCAGAAGCTTTGTGGCTTGTCAACATGCATTTTTGCAAATTCCAGTCTGGCTTTTTTATGAGTTTTTTTCAGCAGTGGTGTCCTCCTTGGTCGTCTCCCATGAAGTCCACTTTGGCTCAAACAACGACGAATGGTGCGATCTGACACTGATGTACCTTGGCCTTGGAGTTCACCTTTAATTTCTTTGGAGGTTGCTCTGGGCTCTTTGGATACAATTCCAACGATCCGTCTCTTCAATTTGTCATCAATTTTCCTCTTGCGGCCACGTCCAGGGAGGTTGGCTACTGTCCCGTGGGTCTTGAACTTCTGAATAATATGAGCCACTGTTGTCACAGGAACTTCAAGCTGTTTAGAGATGGTCTTATAGCCTTTACCTTTAAGATGTTTGTCTATAATTTTTTTTCGGATGTCCTGGGACAATTCTCTCCTTCGCTTTCTGTTGTCCATGTTCAGTGTGGTACACACCTTTTCACCAAACAGCAGGGTGACTACTTGTCTCCCTTTAAATAGGCAGACTGACTGATTATGAGTTTGGAAACACCTGTGATGTCAATTAAATGACACACCTGAGTTAATCATGTCACTCTGGTCAAATAGTTTTCAATCTTTTATAGAGGTACCATCATTTTTGTCCAGGCCTATTTCATTAGTTTGTTTTTTTAAATAATTATGTTAATCAACAATTCAAAAGTGATGGCTGTTTTTGATTATTTAATTTTCAATAAATTTTTATTTATTGTTACTTTTGTGAGTTTCAAGTGATTTCAGTGAGAATTGTGGGTTTTTCCTTCTTTAACTGAGGGGTACCAACAATTTTGTCCACGTGTGTATGTACTGCATGTATTCTCCATCTTACACCCTGTCCATTGGTCTACTGTTGACCATGTTCATACTGTTCTTCCTGTATACACTACTAGTCACTTAATGTTTTTTTTCATTATTTTACATTGTAGATTCTCACTGAAAGGCATCACAACTATGAATAAACATGTTTGGAATTATGTAGTAAAGAAAAAAGTGTGAAATGTCAAAACATGCTTAATATCCTTGATTCTTCAAAATAGCCACCCTTTGCTTTAGTGCTTCTTTGCACACTCTTGGCATTCTCTCATTGACCTTCATGAGGTAGTCTACATAGATCTCATAGCATTAATACTGTTTATACGACTATTTTTCCATATTTGTACATGTGTATGATCTATTAGCTATTGTATCCACAGCTATTATTGATGTACTTATTGTGTCCATTCCATTGTTTATGTCAGTCATTCTGTTTATACTGTAACATACTTTTCATGTATGTGATGCACTTTACAGCTGCTGTTGCACTCTTGGTTAGATGTTTAACTCAATTTCCTTGTTTTGTACTCCTCAAATGACAATAAAGTTGAATCTAATCTAATCAATTTTCTATCATGGTCAGATTGGATGAAAAAAATCTTATTTTATTTCTTGTTTGGTCTAAAAAAAAACTTATGAAAACAAGCCTAGCACATTGCACAGTGAAATGTTATCACCCTCCAAAAGGTATTTTATCTAGGGTCAGTGGAAAATACCTAGCTCCAAAGTAGCAAGAATAAAGAATAAGATTTTTTAAACCAGTTTGGGTAATTGAGGTTTGTGTCTAACGAAGTGTGATATGTGTACTGTGGTGCCTAAACTGAATCAGAAAGTGAACAAAAACAAAGAGTCAAACCATGACAGAAGATGAAAATGAAGACTGAGACCGATGTTCTCTCCTCTGTCTCAGGACACAAATTCTGCCTTATGAATTATGTTTATTTCAAAATGAGATTAAGTTCCCCTCAAAGCGTAATTGAGAAAGAAGTTTAGTTGTACAGGAACTTGTTTTGCTGGGACCCGTGGTGCCAGATTTTCAGTTGTTTTTATGATAAACGAAAAGAAAATGCCCAAATGAATCATTTTTAAAGACAAAAGTCATGAATTTAAAGCAGCAGAACTATGAGGACCAACCGATGTGGTAGATGTTTTATCACAGGTGAGCTTCCCTTCATCTCATCTTGTTACCGTCTCGCTCCCTCTGCATCTCATCCGACCCCAAACCTTGACAAATCATCCGGCGTGGCCATTACTCAGCGGCAGAAGCTCAGCTCGAGGCCATCAGCCGCTGACAGCCTAACACACTAAATAAGCGCCAGTCTGCAGCGTTCCCCCCTCCATTATTATGGGACGTGTGGGGGCGAGGGGCGAGGTGACAGAGGCAGGTGAAATTAACTCGGAGGACCTTTGGATAAGCGCCAGAGAAAGAACTGTCAGTGCAAAAGTCCTGGTAATTGACGATGTACAGCAGTTCCCGCCGCTAATATATCTCTCCCATGCCTACCAACGCGACGTCGCTCGGCCCCAACGCCTACGCAGTCATAAGGCCGCTCTGTATCGAAGGCCTTGAGCTCACCAATACAATGTTCTCTGGCTTTAAAAGAGCATGTTTCCACTGCGTCTCCGAGGATTCAATTTTCTCTTCCCTTTTACATGCTTTGTCGGGAGCCTTATATTTCTTTGACCTCCTCGGCACTCTCCTCCGAGTTCGGCGTCATCGCTAGCCTTATAGGCAAAAACCCGGCCGCACATATACACATAGATTCGCCCGGTTGTTTACGGTGTTAAGGTGGTGTCAGTGCTGCGAGGAGCCGTGCACATCGGATGCATTAAGCCCAGAGAGAAGCTGCGAGAATCCCGGGAGTTTTGACTGCACAAATGAGGCAGAAATATGCCTCCATTATTACACAACACATCATTGACTTCTCATCTCTCTACATGAGGCGATGTACGTCTCCCTCTTTGTCTCTCTCTCTTGATCTGGCTGATTCGCCGCCACACAGGCACCACATTTGCAAGATTAATTACAAGTTTATGTTAAATACAACTCCCCATAAAAGCCGCAAAACAGAGACATAAAGGTGCCACAATGTAAACATGTAATTTAACAGGCCCTTTACACGAACACAAAGGCCTTTTAGGATAAAACTTCACCTCAGAACACCTCGTTGTGGCTTCAATATGATTAATTTTATGACCTTATTTCACCTAATACCGCAGAGAGGCATAAAGAAGCCCAGCTATGCCTGTGGGCAGCTGCCGTGCAATGCACAGCTCTTAATATAGTAAATGAGGTACCTGTGTGCCAACATGCCTGTCTGTTTTTGGCTCGCAGATTTAATTTGTCGTATTCGAATGCGTTTCTCGCTGGTGGCAGCCCTCCGTCAGATCCGACATGCTCTACTTGCTCAACACGAGTCTGGTGCCAGATGATGACAGAACTGCCTTTTCCTCGGCATTAAAGGAAGACACCCCACTGCTGGCAGGCTGGAACGTAAAAACATTCAGTGATGCCACGTTTTTTTCCTGTAGAATATTCATTACAAATCAGCATATATGACATAAATGATCACATGCCGCTATGTTTAATTCAAAAGCGAGCGGCCCGCATGATAAATGTTGGATAATGAGATGCAGTTTGAGCTCTATTAGCACAGTAATAACTGCAGAGGTCATCTGTATTTGGCAGTAGTCCAAGAAGGATTCCCCTGCAAATGACCTGCAGGGTTTCTACGAATACTGTCGACTATATTCTCAATTAAACTTGGGAAAACATACCTGGAGGCTCATATTGTGGAATTGTTTGCACCCTTGATAAGATGTTGTAACCAGCGTTTGCTAATTGGGGTTTCATTTACTCAAGTATAATAGACATTTTTCCGTGCTGTATGTCTGAAATAAAAGACACTGCATGGATGTCTGTCAAACAAAGTAACAGACTCCATGTTTTCACTGTATAAGGAATAATCATGCCCACTGTTGTGCATAATCTCCCCCTAAAGGCTTATACTGAGCCATGGCATTATGTATTTTAATATCTCAGGTTTACAAAGATAAAACAGAGAAAAGACAATCTGAGACTTGTGGGAAACAACAAATATTTGCCTTTTTTTGCAGAATAGTTAGTGATTAAACTAGCTGATTTATTGTTTGGTTAAAGCTGCTGTCCGGAGTTTGAATCGCAGAGTCTCCCAAAACACTGTTGGTCCCTCCCTCTGATTTCGCCCCTTTATTTGTGCACGAGCGCAGTACATGAGAGAAGTGTCCGGAGTGCTGCAGCATCTTGCCTGTTTTGCTGTTTTCCACTCTTCTACATTTAGTACATTTAGTAAATAATACAGGAATTACGCTAGAATTCTGTATTGAGTCTAACTTGTCCTAATACCAGAATAACATGAATCTGCTAGGACGAACGAGTAAAGTTTCAATATGTGATTACACTCCCTCTCGATGACGTTGTTTATCAAACTTAGTGCAGTTACGCGTGTATATGTGTTAAATTGTTTATTTATTTCTATCTAGAGTTCAGAATTGCATGACTCCTCTGACGAAGAGTATGTCCCAGACACCCCAACATCTTCCTCCAGAGGTCGGGCATCTAAACGAAGCCGTCAGGCGGGCTATGGAGGCCGTGGTCGGGGAGCGACGCGAGCACCCCGAGCCAAAAAACGTCCTGCAGTCTCTTGGCCTGACAAGCCGTGGGATTGGTAACTTTTCTGGAAGTTGCTGAGCCCTGATGCTCTCTCCTCCACAAGCAAAACAAAAGTGCGCGCGGTTGCGTAGTGCGTAGCTCGCCCACCTCTGCATGGGCTTGCTTGCTGTGCGCGTAACCGTTGATTGACAGCATGACAAAGCTGAAGCTCGAACTTGATTGGTCGGCAGCGACCGGCGCTTTTTGGAATAACATGGGGGTCTATGAGAGGAAGGCGGAGCTCAGGAATAAATTTTCATATCGCGTTATACTAACTTTATATTATAGTATCGAACTAGACTAACACATTTAAGCTTTGTTAAAAAATGATACATAAATTGAAAACAAACGGAAACTCCGGACAGCAGCTTTAAGGTCATCATATTAAAGGTGATTCTGCGGAAAAATTGCTGTTGCTTAGCTAGTTAGCCTATTTAAATAGTTAGCATGTGTCCAATGCGCCATGTCTCTAATCTACTGCCACTTTTTCCTGTCCTGTGCACAAATTTGCATGTAAAGATGCACAGGAAGTGAAATGAACGACTAAATTTTGCTGCCCTCACGAGTCAGCACCAGAAATTCTAGCAAGTTAAACAGTTACATGAATATTTTGTTCACGCACACTGGTGATTACCTGAAACCCTGGCCGACTGCAGGCTCGTATGGAGTTGTAAACCAGCAACTAAAAGCAGTTTGTTGAAATTTCAATGTCGAAAATATAAACGTGGTCGCATGTATGCTGTGCAGATTAAACTAAGGTATAACTATTGCCAAGAAAAGAAGATTGCAGATTAGTTTTGGAAGTTCAATGGAACATAAAGAGCCTGAATACGTGGAGCTGGAGCACTACCAGTGTTTTCTTACTTTTATGCTAGTTGACTCATTTAAATTCCAATTAAAACTGAATCAACAGTTGCTACCAATGATCTGGAGTTGGACAAATCTTTGTCATTGGAAGCACTTACTCCAGCTTTAAACCCCATTCAGACTGTGGTATCTACCAGACTGTAAGCTAAACTCCACCATCAAGATAGAAATCACAGGCGGTTGTTTATGATGGACAGCATGGACTTTACTAATTATATATTCACTGTAATGCCAGGAAACACAACTCTTTCCCTGCAAAAACTTACAAATACACCTAGAAATACAAGGAATGCAGAATGGACCAACAAGTGCACCATTTGAGGCAAAAAATTCTAATTATGTTTTGGGAGAAGAATCTAAATTTCAACACTGAACCTTCAAGGTGAAGTCTTTGTACTCAATCCTCAGTGTCACTAACCAACTAGCTTTTATTGTTCATGAAAGCTCTTCAGACTATGATCAAAAGCACCTTTAATGGACAGTAAGTTAAGTCTTGGTTATCCACACAAACAACTGTGATGTAACAGTTCTAGTTCACACAGGTGGTTACAGTTTTAACCTTCAAAACAGTCGTTAATGGGCTTGTTTTCTGCTCTGAATGTTGAATCAAGCTTTTGGAGGGAGCAGCCGACCGAAGAGATCGATGACCAAGACGTCACTTTAATACTGCACTTACTGATGAGCTGATTAGAGTGAGGATGCGACACTTACAAAACATAAAAACAGTACATAGTCAGTGATGACGGAGCTGTGAACTGAGTTGAACAAAACAATTAGTATGAGCAAAGTGATTTGCAAAGGTACCGAACCTTCCTGGACGGGCTGTTTCTCGGTAATTCAGGGTCTTATCCTGTTTATTCTCAAAATAAATGATTAAGTATTTTTGTGCTTCTATTATTCAATGTTTTTTTTTCATGAAACCTTCAGAGCCACATTTAGGAGGCTCATCTAGCATGTTCATCATCGCAGCAAGGAGACCCATTTAGAGGAGCAAATAAAATCCATCAAGACGAGAAAAAACTGCAGTTAAAGACGTCGAAGACACGCATGACAACACTGCTGCTGTTTGTGTTTCTGCTACCGCTGTTGAGTTTCAGTCATCTCTTAAAACAATCCGAGAGGGTTTTATCAGTACATGCGAGCGATACGCAGACTTCATAACATTTTTTGTTGTTGTTTGTATTAAAGGAAAATGATGTAACACCTGTGCAAATATGATGGGAATCCAGCTGTGAGATTAGAATACAAACTCCACAGTCAGGTTCAGTCTTTAATAAAAACATCCAAAATACCCAGTAAGAAAATGCACTTCTTACTGGGGAACAAAATAAGATATTTTTTCACAAGATATGAGACTAAATAAATGAAGGTCACACACAACGTTTTGTTCCTGAGATGACAGTCGAATGTAGTTTTAGTGCTGCTAAGCTGTTGATGAATCAGTTTTATATTGTCTAATGTGTAATCTATCAATGAATAATGTAATTATTAAGCTTATTAACCCCTGAAACACATCATCAAATGTACATATTTATTAGTTTCCTCCATGAAAAAATCCCTTTTGGCCTTAAAATGGCAAAAAACTAAGCCCTAGCCTCTTTTTGCAATTATTCCCCCTGCCTTTTACTGCAGCTCAAGCACACCAGCTCACCTGTTACTCTGTTCAAACAGTATAAAACTGCTCTGTACTACAAAATGACATAATATCGGAGGAATTCAATCATACGCGTTGGAGCCAGAAACCAATTCTGAACAAGAAGAATAAGAGTCACAATGCAAGCTGACATGATTGGTTCTTTAGATTTGTGTTATATGAACAAATGGTAAATGGACTTGCTCTTATATAGCACTTTTTTACTCATCAGAGTACTCAAAGGGCTTTTACAACAATTGCTCCCATTCACCCAGACACACACTAATGTGCAGGTTGCTAATCCAGCTGCAACATCAGTCAGTATACATTCATACACCAGTAGGCAATTCGAGGTTCAGAATCTTGCCCAAGGAAACTTCGGCATGCAGCACATGACTAGGTGAGAGCGGGAATCGAACCGCCGACCCTTCGATCATTGGACGACCGCTCTACCACCTGACCCACAGCCACCTTCCTGAACACCAGGAAGTAGTTTTGAAACTGTCATCAGTACGCTGCAGTTTTGAGGTGGAAGTGTTCACACCATGTGTCTTGGTCTTTGGGTTTTGTTTTTGTTTGTTACCCAACTACACTTGTACGCAAAGGTAAATTTAGCTTAAGCTATGTTTTCTAGCAAATAACATCATATGTGTCATGCTCTTTGGGCATTATTTTGTTTACTTCTTGTTGTATTCTGTTCTACTTTGAACATCTTTCCTTGTGCGTTGTTTATGTTTTGACTTCCTCCCTTAGCTGGTTTTCCCTCCTTTTTTGAGTCCCTAATAAATTTCACTTGTGTCTTCTCTTGCCATTTAATGTTTTTCGGTTTGTTTGTTTTTCCAAAATTGCTTCTCTTATGTTCTTTTACCTCATTTAAAAAGATGCAGGACTACAGGGATTTATAGAATGACCCAGAGTCGATGCTACGATGTATATCACATGGCAGAAGCATTTAGCAACGTAGGTCCGCTAACATTCAGGTCTGTTTTTAGATTTTTTCACCCCATATTCTCCACTTAAGACTCATAAATTTGATTATTTGAGTATTTTCCCCATATACTTGCGAGAACCAACATATGCACCTTGCTAATACGTGTGACAGCTTTTGTGCCCAACCACTTTTACTTATGCTGTGTTTCTATCATGTGTGTTGTTGGGCTTTGTTTTGCTTACTTCCTGTTTTATTTTGAACACCTTTCCTCGTGTGTCGCTTGTGTTTTTACTTCTTCCGATTGTCTGGTTTTCCCTTCTTTCTTTTTTTCAGAAATCAGTTTCACTTGTATCGTCTCTCCTCAATTTGTACATTTAGAATTTTGTACAACATTTCATTTCCTAATATTTATTTACCTCATATTTGCTTGCTTGTTTTCTTTACTTGTGTTCCTGATGCCCCTTCAGTTTTTGTCAGGTTTGAGTTTTTGCACTGGATTGGATGTTTTTAATCTTTTTTTCACTGGACAGGGTCTTTTAAACAGACGGCAATCAGCAGCTTGTGTTTCACAACTTAACAACCAACATGGCAGATCATCTATATAAACAGCAGCTAACTCGTCTTTATTATCTCCTTCAATAGTCCTTGTCCTGGATCACCAGTTTATCTATTTTCAGAAATCATATGAATATATTCAGGGTCTCTTCTTATCATTTCAGTAGAAAATAACCACGCTCAAATGATTTAATTTGCTGCTAATACAAGGTTTTTATCTTCAGAATTCATGAAGGCTAACAAAGTGCCCTTCTTTTTCCTGTGTTAACCACTCGACTGGTTGAATCGTAGGTATGATTTCAAAGAAAATTTTGGTTTAACCACAGCTATTAATATTTCAGCATCACAGTATTTGTGTTTTGCATTTAACTTTTAAATGTCCTTGTTTCTACATGTGCTTCTTCTCACTCGTTCTTTTCTTCCCGTAAAGCACTTTTGTTTTGTCTGGCTCCCCTCGTCACGTCGACCTACTGACAGTCAAAACAAGGTACAGTTTGGCCCCGAATGGATCGATTCCCCCACCCACATATCTTTCCTATTCAGCCATGCCACTGCTGATATCTGACTATTTTCATATTCAAAACAGATCTTGCCTTTTGCAGCAGACTTAATATTTGCCAGCTCCTGAGCTGATCCTGTTTGTTGCACTGTTTTACGATTTAAAACAAGGCAATATTCTAATGATTGATATATACCAGCTAATCGTCTTTACTGTCAACATCCAGCTTTGATGACCAGTGGAAATTAGTCCTTACAAAGCCCCCTTTTTTTCTTGTTTGCCTTCATTCAAGGGCAGCAGCACTTGAGCGGCACTGCGAGGTGTGATTACTGCAGAGCTGAATAGGAGATGGAGAATAAAACAAAAGATTCACAAATACATGCTACTGGAGGCTCTGTCAAAAAGCTACAGCACACTCCTACACAGTGCCGCCCACACACACACGCACACACACACACACTACACAAACACACTACACAATAATGCGTATGCACACATTCAGATGGTGGCTCACAAAGAAAGACAGTTAGACGCACACATGCTGCACAAACACACACAAAAACCAGCACATGCACATAGACAAACACAATGGCCCAGAGGCTTCTTTTGAAAATCTGAGATGATTTTTTTTTTTTTTTCCTTTAGCCTTCTCTTCAGTGGAACCATATGGGGAACGGGAAGAGAGAAAGTGCAGCAGAGGTGCAGGTTATCTTCATATTTATTCATCAGGGTTCATCTCTCTCCCTGCAGACAGCGCTGCATGAGAACATCAGATGGTGGGTAGGATCTGCCTGCTATTCTCAGCTACAGGCTTTTTCTCAGAGCCCGAGGTGTACTGGAGGTCCCAGAGGCTGCTTTTGCAGGTCCGTGGTGAAATAACCCTTTTCCTTGAGACCGGAAAAATACATCTAAAAAGATGCAGGACTTGAGGGATTTGTAGAATGAGCCGGAGTCGATGCTATCATGTATATCACATGATAGCAGAAGCATTTAGCACTGTAAGTCCTCTAACATCCAGGAAAATCTGGTTTTACCTTTGTTTCCATGACAGATTCTTCATCTCGAACTCATAAATCCGATTATTTGGCCCTTTTTCCTTATATGTATTTGTGAGAATTAACAAATGCACCTCGCTAATGTGGCTAGGATTTCTTTTTTTCTAACTGCACTTATATATATGCAGTTTTCCAGCAAAACAAAAACAAACAAACAAAAACACCACATGTGTAATGACCCTGTTCTACTTTGAACACATTTTCCTGTGCGTTGCTTATGTTTTTATTTCCTTCCTTTGTCTGATTTTCCCTCCTTTTTTGATTGCCAAATAAGTTTCACCTGTGTCTTTGTTTGCCAATTTGTACATTTAGTTTTTTTTTTTTGCTAGTTTTTACTAAATTTGCTTCCCTTCTGTTCATTTACCTCATCGAGACAGACGAAGAACTTCAAGATTGATAGAATGAGTCGGAGTCAGTGCTGTCAAGATTATCGCGTGGCAGAAGCATTTAGTACTGTAGGTCCTCTAACATTGGGGAGGATCTGGTCTTATAACTCATGAATCCAATTATTTGGCCTTTTTTACCAACATACTTGTGAGAATTAACATATTAATGTGGCTAGGATTTTTTTTACCTAACTGCATTTCTATATGCAAGGTACACTGCCTGTCCAAAAAAGTCGCCACCTGGATTTAACTAAGCAAATAGGTAAGAGCCATCTATTGGATAACTACTGCAGTGATGAATATGTTTCAGGTGAAACAACTTATTTCACTCTACCTGATGCAGTGAGGAGCTTCTTATTTCTTAAACAAGTATGTCGGAAGACAAATCCCGTGGTCATGGAAAGGATGTTAATCTGTCTCAGAAGGGTCACATTATTGGCCTGCTTCAAGCAAAGAAAACAACTAAGGAGATGAAACTACTAAAATGGGGTTAAGAACCGTTCAACACATTATTAAAACCTGAAGGATAGTGGAGAACCATCATCTTTGAGGAACGAATGTGGTCGGAACAAACCTCTTAGATGATGGTAGGAAATCAACAGTAGAACTCTCGGCTATGTTTAATAGTGAAAGTAAAAGCATTTCCACACGCACAATGTGAAGGGAACTCAAAGAATTGGGACTAAACAGCTGTGTAACTAAGAAAACCACTGATCAGTGAGGCTAGGTAGCATTAAGATTGGGCTCTGGAGCAATGGAAGAAGGTCATGTGGTCTGATGAGTCCGGATTTACCCTGTTCCAAAGTGATGGGGGCATCAGGGTAAGAAGAGAGGAGGATGAA
This sequence comes from Acanthochromis polyacanthus, assembly GCF_021347895.1. NCBI lineage: Eukaryota > Metazoa > Chordata > Actinopteri > Pomacentridae > Acanthochromis > Acanthochromis polyacanthus. The sequence goes on along the minus strand of NC_067126.1, from coordinate 9,463,780 downwards.
ATGACGCACTCATCATGGCTAGTGTCTACCAGCCTGTGGGGGTTAGGGTTATGATCTGGGGTTGGTCAGGTTCAGCAATGTTATGTTCCCAAAGAATGAGGTCAGCTGACTACCTGAATATACTGAATGGTCAGGTCTTTACATCAAGTTTTTTCTCCGACTCCCATCATCAATATAAGATCTTGGTAGAAAATGAATCCAAGTCTGGACAGAAATAAATGCTGTGACATTGCAGAAGCTTATCAAAAACGATGCCATGGTGAATGTGTGTCATTCTCAGAGCTAAAGGCAGTCCAATGAAATATTAGAGTGTGTGACTTTTTTTTTTGGACTGGCAGTATATATTTTGTTTATGCTGTGTTTTCTAGCAAATAAAATAACACCATATGTGTCATGATCTTTGGGTTTTGGTTTGTTTACTTCCTGTTGTATTTTGAACACCTTTCCTTGTGTGTCGTTTAGGTTTTCACATCCTCCCTTTGTCTGGTTTTCCCTCCTTTTTTGATTCACCAAATCACTTTCACCTGTGTCTTGTCTCTTTGATTTGTACATTTATTTTTTGTACAAAACTTGCTACCCTTCTTTTTATTTACCTCAAGGGATATGTAGAGCGAGCCGGAGTCGATGGTATCACTTATCACATGGCAACAGAAACATTTAGCACTGAAGGTCCTCTAAAATTCAGGGGGATCTGGTTTTAGATTTTCTCACCCCAGATTCTCCACCTTAAACTCATGATCTAATTGAGCTGTTTTTCCCACATAATTGTGAGAATCTACATATGCACCTTGCACAGGTAAGTGGGAATTTTTATGCCCGACTGCACTTGTGTATGCAAAGTATGCATTTTGTGTGTGTGTGTATGGATGTGTGTGTTTGTGTGGGCCTGAGGAGCAGAGGCTAAGGTGAAGTCTGCGTTAGCCAGGCTGAGTGGATGGATGGCGAACATCCGCGTTAGTCGTGACTGCTCAGGCATCTGTAGGAGGATCTGACTAGCACTCGCTGCTCCCTTATATAACACGCTGGAGCACACTGAGCGCTGATTAGGAGGCCACAGGTCAGCTCTCTCAACACCTCTGCAACGGTGCATGTGAGCGTGAGTTTGCAAGATTTTCAGATTACACAATTTTAGCGGAGGCGTGGTTGATAATAGGCCGCCGCATGTGCAAACTGACCCACAAAACGAGCTGAATTAAAACAATGGCAGACGTGCTTACCTTCTTTGCATCTTCGGAAGTTTTTCCAAGATCGGAAAATGTTTCATTCACTCTTCTTACCTCAATATGTTTTTTAACAGATGCTCGCAAGTCTCCCAAGACAGACAGCATGTACCACCCACCCACTAAACAATGACTAAAAGTGAATGCATCTCTCTCTAAATATATGTCTATCTATCTATACATATATAAGAGATTAGATGTTCCGAATGACTAAACTTGCCCTCAATTCAGTGGAAATTCAAAGGTGAACTAGTTTATAAGGAAGAAAACACTGAAACTGAGCACAATTTAGCCCAGCAACAACACAACACAAGCATATTTAAGAGCCATTTATCACATTCTTCAACAACCAGTTAAGCGTTGCTCCACTAGACTTGGTATATACTTGGTTTGTTTTGATACATCCTACATACAACCTTATTTACATTTTCTAGACTAGACAAACTGCATCTCTTTTACTAGATATTGTTGGTTACATTTTCCACCTGGAAGCATATTTTCTGTGGTCATTGCTTTGATGAGCTGCATTATCTTTGCAAACCAAGTGTGAACACATCTGACACCAGCGTGGTTTTCTAACTTAAAGCTTGAAGTACTAGCGTTAGCAGCAGTTTAACATGTGCATGGATGTACACTTCAGTCCAAAAGTTTGGGGTCATGTAGAAATGTCATTACTTTGGAAAGAAAAGTTTTTTTTTCAATAAAGAAAACACTAAATTAATCAATACAGTCTAGACATTATTAATGTGGTAAATGACTATTCTAGCTGTAAACAGTTGATTTTTAATGGAATATCTCCATAGTGGTACAGAGGAACATTTCCAGCAACCATCACTCCTGTGTTCTAATGCTACATTGTGTTAGCTAATGGTGTTGAAAGACTAACTGATGATTAGAAAACCTTTGTGGAATTATGTTAGCACATGAATAAAAGTGCAAGTTTTCATGGAAAACATGAAATTGTCTGGATGACCCCAAACTTTAGAATGGCAGTGTAGTTTCTCATCGCGCAGGTCAGATGGTAATATGCTACGTTTATTCTGTCACGGCCAACATACAACCTCATTTATATTTTCGATATCAAAATAATAATAATAGTTACATTTATATAGCGCTTTTCAAGACACCCAAAGCGCTTTACAATGGATCCATTATTCATTCACTCATACATTCTCACTCTGGTGGTGGTAAGCTACATTTGTAGCCACAGCTGCCCTGGGGCAGAGCTGAAGAAAAGAATGAACAGTGTAAGTGAACAGAAGATAATCCTGCAGGCACTTTTCATCCACTTTGACTGTAATAACTGATGTATGTAATTGGCCCTTTTATCTTTTAATTCAAATATTAATATAACATTAAATTCAATATGATAATAATGTATTTAAATATATTTGGGATTGTAATTTCAGCTGTTTAGTTTGGTCTGTTGGTCGGTCTACCACTTTGAGAAATTGCAGTGATCGAGGCATTCTGGGTCCCTGGAGGATAAACCACTCCTGCACCAGTCTGAGGCTGACAGTCCTGTTTCTGTTTTTAAATATCGCTGCAGCCACTGAACAGGTTACTGTTAACTTTTGTGTTAGCATTTATGGGCCTCAGAGGATAAATCCTAAAGGTACGTGTCCACAGGATCCATCCATTTCTTGCATCTCATTGTCTATGTGAAATGAACCGTGCTGCATTCTGCATTTTGAGCTACATTGCGACGTGTTTCCCCTGAGTTGCCTGCAGCTCATTGGCATAAAGTAGATTTGACCTCTACTTCATGCAAATTTGGTGCGGGGAGCGGAAGTCGGACTCATTGCGAAACTTTTGTACAACGTCTAAACTAGCCGCTGTTGAACTAAAATGAGGACAGATTAAGCAACTGCACAGTTATTTCTCACCTCAGATGCTTTTAGAAATACTTTACACTGACCTGTTTTTGTAGTAAAAGTGAAAGTTTGTGACTGAGCCGCCATGTTTGACTGAAGGTCTGAAGAGCTGTCATGTGACCACATAGTGGCCCACTGGTGCACGGTAAACCAAGCGGGCGATATTCAGATGTGATGCATTTTTGCTGACTTTTTCTTGTAGTGTTGACAAATCCTAGGACTCTACTGCCAAACTGACAGAATTTATTGTCATTCTCATGAAAAAACAGGGTACCAAAAACTAGAATTACGCCCTTGTGAATTCTGCTCCAACAACCAGTAAAATTACAGTTTGTGCTGTGTAGAATGGTCTGACTACACCTCAGTTTCATTCTCCTATAGGGGGGACTATTTGAATATCTTTTAACCAATCACAATCATCTTGGGTGTGGCTGCAATGGTGTTAACTCAAAATCATGACGGGGAAATAGTTTCAGTGGAACATTTGCCTATGGGGAAGCAACTACTGTCATAAAAAATGTATAATTCACAGGGGAAAAAACGGGCTGCATGATCCAAATCTTCAGCAAAACTTAAAATTCTTTGCGACTTATTGTTGTGAAGAGAATTCGGAAAACTGGAATACATTCATAGCGGAAAGACTTGATACCTGAAGACTACATCTGGTGAGTCAGACTAACTTACAGGTTACGTTTATGTCAATCCAGGATTGACCATCACTTCTACTATCAGAAATTTGTAAATTCTTTCAATTATGGCCAGAAAAATAGTCTGTGAGGTTAAAGTCACCAATATTTAATCAACTTGTTCCAAATTTAAAGAAATTCCCTCAAAGCATTCTCATATATTGGCTGTCACATTAAAAAAATACTAATGAAGCAGTTTTCTTCTGTGTTTACCTGTTTAAGTGCAACAATTGTTGACAAAATGCATGTATGCATCCAAATGTGTAGAAAAATTCCAATTAAATGAGGATGCTTTCAAAAACAGTGCCACAAATAAACTCCCAACAAAGAGAATTAAACAAACAAATACTAAAAATACAATTAATTTAAGTGAATATTCGGTGTCACCTTTTTTTTCTGGTATATCAACACCAGTTCTGCTGCAGAATTGAATTTTTTTAGGCATCTCAGCGAACCTGCCACACTGACTCCAGGATGATATCATAAATATATATATATATATATATATATATATATATATATATATATATACATATACATATATATTTTCATATATCAGTAGGAAAATACAATTTTTGCAAAAATGGATGCAGCAATGTAATACATTACAAATGCAGCAACAACAGCAGGTTAGAAAAGGCCACTTGCAGTTTTCTTACTCAGGTTGATTTTAAAAATGTTGCATTGTTAATTCAGGGAAGGTTTTACTCTCAGCTCAAACCATAGGTAGAACTCTTGTATAAATAACTGTTATTAGTTGTTGCCTCCCTTCATAAAAGCTTCATTTGTACTGAAAAAAAGATTCTAATTTCCTCACGTTAACATCTGTTTTCTTGTCACTCACCTGAAAGCTGGATTTCTTTCTCAAACAGCGGCGGACAGATCAGCAAATCAATGCAAACCTTAAATAAAACCGAGAGAGGAGAGCATCGGTGTGTTGGTTGAGAAACTGTACAGGTTGTCTTTTAAGATTCAAGATTATAATCTCACCTTCTCTGTGTGTCTCTTTCTTCTTTCACACTCTTTTTCACAGTGAATGTGAGTCCAGATGGAGTGTGTGTTGTGCTCTCAGATGGCCTTCTGTCTGATCATCCCCCGTACACCTCCATGTTTCACCCTGCTGCAGGCACAAGCAAACACACACCATATACGCCTTTTTTTCCTTCTCTCTGACGCACACTAACACATATAAACTCACTTTATTAAGAACGCCACACCTTTACTTTCGGCTCTATATGAGACGTTGGACACCTTCCTCTGAGATTCTGCTCCGTTGTTGTTGACATGATTCATTTCTGCAGATTTGTCAACTGCATATTCATGATACTCATCTTCTGTTCGACGAGATACAAAAGGATTCAGATCTGTTGACTGGGGAAGCGAGCCGCTAAACTCACCACGTTCATGTTTGACTTTGGTGCATTGTTGTTACAAGACGGCAAACTGTGGCTATCGAGGGATGCACTCGGTCAGCAGCAACACTCGCAAAAAATCCACGAGAACAGTTGTAAGTAAAAATATACGTGAGTCATCATCTGGAAAAACACTAGAATAGATACTCCAAAGAACAATCTGGCTCTAAAGAAAAGCATTTACACCTTGGATACACTTGCTCCAAAAGGGCTAAATGAGGAATTTGACTCGTGGTCGTCTTGTAGTGACTTTGTGTATTGACTTTTTGTAGTGAGTCTCTCTTGCAGGCTCCCTATTGTTGGTGTGTGGGTTTGTAAATACGGATGAAAGCTGTGATATTTGGATACCTGTTGGATTACCTTTGAGGCTGATGGTATATTTTACTATGATGTCTTGCTACCTCTGCGGTATCATTGAAAACAACGACCAAAAAATGCTATTGATTTGGTTAATTAAATAAAATCATCACAATTTCAAGATTCACCAAAGCCAGAAAGTGTAGTAACACAAAAAAAAAAATCAATGGATATTCAATTTTCCGACTGTCCTTGAACTACCTATTACTCCGTCAAAGAACGCAGAGGAGTTATGTGATGATGGCCTACGTTTGTCCACCTGTTTGTCTGTCCGTCTGTTTGTCTGTTTGCAACATTATTCAAAAATGGATAAACTGATTTGGATGAAATCTTCAGGGAACGTCAGAAATGACACAAGGACGAAGTGATTAGATTTTGGCAGTGATGCGGCTGGATCCATGGATTTGTTAAGGATTTCTGTATTATTCCGAGATAGCAGCACTGTAACTATGACAACAAGTGAACACTACTTCAGTCGTCTGCTGATGATAGCGGTCCTGCTATAAATCCACCGCTGCAGGCTCATCGGGACGTATCCGTCGGAAATCATGCAACAACTGAGCAGCCTTGGTGGAGTACTGCCCTCTTTGAGTGCTTTTCTTGTTTGTGACATGCAGTTCAGTTGGTAAAATGATCAAATCTAAGCTTAAAATGAATAATATTTAATCAAAATCACTTTATTTACAATGTCTGATTGAAGAGTTCCCTCAAAACAAGCCCTTTGCATTAACCAGAATATCAAAAAAAAAAAAGAAAGAAAGAAAAACAAAACATCAGAGACTCTTTGGCTGAACTGTAGACAGTGTAATGGAACCACATTAAAATGGTTAAAAAAATCCAAATAGAAAAATATCCATCTATACAATGTAAAGTTGCCATTTTCTTCCAGTTGGCAACACCCTTGGAAAACGTCCAGATTTTTGCAATTATTGTCCATAAATCATCCAAATATCACACACTTGCTTTTTCTTTTTCAAGCATGTATGGCATTCTAACTTTATTATCGTGCACAAAATGCATCTCTGTGTTCTCCCCATGGTTATGCAGTTTCCATAGAGGTGCATTATTTTATATTGCAGGGAAAAATGAGAAAAAAGTGACTGCATGGAATAATGTTCAAGGTAAGTCATGTAATAACTCATCTTTATGTCACGTGTATTCATGACGGTTCACACCTGATGCTGATGTCAAGTAGGGTTCAAGTTGTTTGGATTCAGCCCTCTGTTTAGATGTACAAGGTGATTTTTTATTCTAGACGTACCATCGAGCTTTCTATATATTTTGTAGATCTCATCACTATTTTTTTTTATGTATGCACATAGACATGATGATTATTATTATATGGAGGCCATGTCATGTGCTTATTGCGATGAGGTGACCTGTAATAGTTTATATTGTGTGTTACTTTGAAAAACAGCATTTACATCACAGTTTACCCTCTTCTACAGCTGGTGACCTTTAGTTATGATTATATACCTCATGATTGGCTGATTGGGTAATTGCAGGTATAAGCACAGGTGTTTCCAATAAAGCCCTCAGTGTGTAACAGTCAAATGTTTTTGCCTTTGTTTCCATGCGTCACTGAGCATCACCTTCTTCTGCATCGCTGAGGTGTGAATTACAGGACATTACAACGCATACGTGCTTATATAGTTGTTGTTTTTTTTACTATGTGAATATTATTTTCTTGTCCTGCTGAATGCAATGTGTGACTGATCATTTGCATTTCCAGTTGTCAGTAGAATGATTTGCAAACAAGTCTTATAATTAGCAATTTTTTCTTTTGAATTTCTTTTTTTTTCTCCATTTAATTATAGTTCTTTGCATTCTCAGCGCTTCTTCTCTTAATTACTATCTCTGTTCGTGTACGGTGATGGATTCTCTCCGTTTTTAATTGTGTTGAGTTTCAGTAAAGCATATATTTTTTTTGACTGGTACATCTGCACTGATGGGTTGACGTCTGATTCAAAATGTTTTCTTTTTTTGGCCGTCCGAGTCCTTGGTTGAACTGCATTCAGCTTCTCATGTGCTGACAGGAAACACAGCATGCAAAATTGTTATCAAAAATATCCATTAAAATGAATATGCACAACAGCTACGGTTATGACCGAAGCCACCTCTGTGCTGAGGAAAGGAAAAAAAGGAAGTGAGATTTGCTCTCATAAAGGTTTTCGATTACAGTGAGCTGTGATTGTGTCAGAGGGGAGGGTAAATCCAGACATATTCAGAGAGGTCAGGGGGGTCAAATTCCTCAGGAAGAGAATGTAGAGACGAAGGCAGAAACATGGGAACTCAGGAACCCACCCTGCAGCTCTCGCTGCACTCAGCGCTAACTGTTGCTTAGAAACCAAACAGCGCTCTTCACTTTTTTCCTGCCGTCCTTTCTTTCTTTCTGCCTCTTTCTGGCCCTAAACCTACAATTTTCATTATGATTTGCTGTTAAAAGAAGCGGCGTTGAATTCTCGAGGTGAATTGGTCTGCTGATAATCATGTGCGACGGGGGGTTTCTCTGACAATTGTGCTCTGATTGTAGCAAACACAGGCGCTGAGAATTACTGGACTAAAACGCTGGGTGTGGCTGGCACAGGACAGTGTTGTGTGGCAGAGAAGAGATAAATGAAGATAAGGAGAAAATGGAGATAGAGCAAAGCGGTGGAAGACTCAAGTGTGAATTCCTCTTTTCTAAGCTGTTGTGTATCCTTTCTTTCTCTCCAAACAGATTTACTATAAAAAAAGGCATCCCAGAAGAGCCATTATTGCTCTTTTTCGATTAAATCTACCATCGTCATCGTGCATGCCATCGAGTGTTTTACAGAATGCCACCAGGTTTTCATTTTCTTTATTAAAATATCAGAAATCGAAGTTTTGCCAAAGAATATCGCAGCTCACACAGGTCGAGCGCCTCCCAAATGTTGCTACAGTTACACATTCAATTATGTAATGTTACGTAATCTGAAAATCGAAAGGGGATTTGAAACTACAACCCTCCGATAGCTCTCTCCGCTCCGTTAAATTTGCACCACATCTAAAAGACACATCCACTGCATGTGTTTTTCGCTCTTTGATGCGGAGCGGAGAGGAGGGAGGACGATGGAGAAGGAGGAGGAGGAGGCAGAGAGCATCAGGACTGGGACGGACGAGGGTGGAGGACGACGTAGGTGTAAAAGCAGCTGGGGAGAGGAGGCAGAACTGACACACAAAGGTGGATGATGCTTCATTTCCAGGGAGATGTTTTCCCATGAGCCCTCTGCCTCCTCCATATACATCCACAGAAGCGGCCGAACCCTGCAGCATCCGGCCACCGAGGCAGGGATTTCTCTGGCTGTTATCTTTGTTGACTCATAGAAAACACACAGGTGAGCTCCAAGGTTAAGTACATGGGGAGGAGGAGAAGGATCCAACATTATACTGTGTAATATATAACCCTGGGGAAGTGGTGGGAGGAGTGTGACAGCAGTGGATGTGATGGCGGTGGTGTGCCAGCGCATGTGTGGTAGCGGTATGTTGAATTCTGACAAGATGAGATGACTTTTAACAGACTCTTAACATCCACAGTTTGATAAGAGGAGGTGTTTTCTTCTGATGGGAACGATGGTGCAGAGGTCTTCCTGGAACTCCCACTATCATACCTGTCATATTTCAATGGCACATAGCTCAAATGAGCAATGTGAGGATACTCCTTTCCCTAAACCTTCAGGTTAGGGTTACACCTTCTGGACACTGCATCTTTCATTTCATAATCATGTGCTTATAAGGAAAGGAAATAGATGAGATGCAGTCAGGAAGTTCTGGAACTGTGTGGAAAAAGAGCAAAAACTGTACCTGATTTAAATTTGGCTGATGTCCATTTTGAAGTGGTCTTCTTGCATGTGCTCCAACTCTTTCTCGAAACCCTGTTCTGACCACTTGCAGTTACACATTTGCAATTTCACCATGGACCTTAGATAGATTTAGGTCTGAAGAAAAAGCCTTTACCCCCCAAGACTTAAAGGAGGTACATAAACCTGAAAATTCAAGGAGTTCTGTACTGTGAATTTGTCCTGTATGGTCAGATCGTGACCTGCTAAGGTCTTCTTTAAAGACCTCAAGCCTTTGAGGAATAACATTCAAAACCACCAACATGTAAAGTCACCCTAATTGCCAGATTTTCCTCGATTCGATTTCTGCCTCTGTTCTAAACTGAAACGAAAAATGAAATTGAGTGTAACATCTGCAACCACAAATAATCCCACAGTTTAAATATAAACTCAATAAACTTGACGCGTAAGCCAGTTGGTTTGAATATCAGCAGGCAACGTCAACCATCGGATTTTAATGAATGTAAAAAACATGTTTTTTTCTGATTCTTTTTGGTTTAATTGCAACATTAAATCTTTGTTTCACAGGGCTGAGTTGAGTCTTTTCCATTGCCGACATTCTGACTCGTCACAGCGCTGGTGTCACATAAAAAATGATTGAAGACTGTGTTCCAGTGAAGCAGGAATGTATAATACCAGGACCCTGAAACTGTCACACCTACAGAAAATGCTGCCATTTACATCTGACATGCTTGACAAGATGTCATGTCACAAGAGCTGTTAAAAAAAAAGAACGTCTGTGGAGTAAGAATATCTCTATTCTTTCCCAACAAATGCTGTTACTGTAAAGACTTGAACACACTTGACATGAACTAGTGTTTTTCTAATTAATTTATAGAAAAGTAATTTGAAACAATGAATATGTTTACAATGACATGGTGGCATTTTCTGTCAACATAACCAGGAAGTGTTGTCAGTTTACATATTTGGCACACTCATGTTGCCAATTAACATGCAGACATATGTTTCTAAGAAGTTGTGTGTTAACCAGTGTTACAGAACAATATTGTATCTACAGCATTATTAAACCGTTGTGTTTAGGGACTGGCTGCACATCTTATTAAAGCAACTGGAAAATGCCATTAAGACTTAAGGAACTGTGCTAAACTAGTTTAAGTCGTATTTATCAGATAGATCCCAGTTTGTTCATATTAATGATGATTCTTCTATCCACATTAGAGTTAGTTATGGAGTTCCACAGGGTGTTGTGTTAGGACCGATACTATTTACTTTGTGCATGCACCCCCTTGGCAATAATATTAGGAAACATAGCATAAATATTCACTGTTATGCAGATGACACCCAGTTTTATGAAGCCAAATGAAACCAGTCAAACTCCAAGCATGTCTTAAGGAACATACTTTTTTTTTCGTCTTGCAGTGTGAACATGGTCAGCGCAGTCTGAAATATCTGCAGAACTCATCCACTCTGCAGGAAAACTGGTTTACCACATAGTAACTAAAAATTAAGAGCAGAATGGGTCTATGACCTAAAATTTTCCAATCGGCCACTGCCAGTCCAACAACCACCAGATTTAATTGTGGAATATGTCTGATACTCTTTGATGACATCCTGTGGCTTCAGATCAGTGTCTCCCAAACACTGATTTATAAGTGACAGCCCGCCACAATATAGATACAATGACCACATACTGTTTTTCTACTGTTTTACGATTTAAAATACAAATTCTCTCTGATATTGTCAACAGTCTTTGAACAGGTCTCCTCTTCAAGCACCCCAAACAATATATTTGCGGTTGTACGATTGTTGCCGTCTTCCCCAGGCAGAACTGATTCAGGCCACACTTCATGATTATTTAGTGTCATGAACAGCTCTGCAAAATTTGTCCAAAACTAATGCACTAGAATTAATTTAGATAAATTAGTCTACAGTTCTGCACTGCCAGACAGCAAATTCTTCCATTAAGTTATATGTCGGATGCTTTGTTTTCTGTCCAGATCCATGAGAAGAATATTTATGGTGTTAAGTTTCTTTACTGTCATCTAATTGCTGCTGCATAACTTTTACTGCCTGGATCAGCTCTGCAATGATAGGCAGTGAACACATAACACAACTTTATTCCAGAAATTTGAGCCGATCTTTGCATTTTCAAGCTGATGGCAGAGGTTGGCTCCTGTTTCCTGTTAGCACATGCTTTGAAGTGAGCTTTACAGGATAGCAATTTACCAATTTGAATTCTCAAGAAGACTGACCATTAAATCAGCCAAAAAAAATGACAAAAATCACGACCAGCTTTGGATTTATCACTGACAGATAAAAACTGTGTCCAATCACCCAACCCTAGCTGAAGAGCAGGAATATTTTTCTAATATTATAAAGTTGTGTTTTTGTAGAGCTAAACCTCAAATGGTTGCCTGCATGTATGTCTGGCTTGGTCTGTAAAGAACTCAACTGTAACACATGCACTATATCAGCCACTATTCAATTACAACTATATTTTTAATCCAGTGAGGGTTGTGTAGTATTTTTACAGCTCCCATCAGTCAAATTTGCCAACTATGTAGGTGTTTCTGCCTACAAGAAATGACTCAAATGCAAGAACTGGTACACCCAGTAAATTTTAATAATAGCAGGATGTTTTTAACATTATCTATTCACATTTTCACTAAAAAAATCAACATAACAGCCACTTGACTAAAATATGGTTGATTTGTGTTTGCAACAACTGAGACTCACCTGCACCTTAAATGCATCATTGGAATGTGTCCACTTTTGGGTTAATTCCCCATAATTTGGGTTTTACGATAGCAGACACACGTAGGCCGTTTGGCTAAAATATGGCGTATGTTGGTGAAAAAATCTCTAAGTAAATTAGTGAAAAATGTTCCAATGACTCTGTGCTTTGTACATCGAACATCTCCAACCACCTTGGATCTCTTCTTTGAACACATTGATGATGTTTGCCACCACAACATAAGTGTGAAAATAGGGTTGATTAAACTGAATGGTCGTACAAAGAGGAGGGAGGGAACAGTGTCTGCTTTTGGTTTAATTCTTCACGATTGGTTTTCTCTACTAAATAAAATTGTTAGTTTTATGATTGCAAACCCAACGTTTGTCTACAAATGTGGAATATTTCAGAGAAAAATAGTGAAAAATGTTCCAATAATGTTCCATCCAACTACAGTCACTAAATGAATTCTTGTGGAACAGTCATGTGCTTTGTGGACCCAACATCCACCCCGACCACCTCTGACCTTTTCTTTGAACACGAACAATGCAGTGATGATGTTTGCCACAGCAACATTACTGTTAAGACACAGTAGATCCAAACATTGGAAGGCATTAAAGGTAAATGGTCACACAGAGGCTGGAAAATGCAGCATCAAACTGTGTCCTTTTGTGGTTCAATTCCTCATAGTTTCTTTTTGCTACTAAAAAACTGTACGTGTTTTGGGATAGCGCACACGTGTAAATTGTTTGGCTAAAAATATGACACAAATTGTTTGTTTGCTTTTTTTTTAAGTGTTCCAATGATTGCCTAACTCTCCACCTAACTTTTGAATTTTTGCCTTGTGCTTTGTGGATCTGTCATCCACCCTGACCACCTCTGACCTTTTCTGTTAACACAAACAGTGCAGTGATGACGTTTGCCACCGCAACATAACTGCTAAAACATAGTTGATCCATTATATTGGAAGGTGTTTAAAGTAAATGGTCACACAAAGAGGAGGGAAAATGTATCATCGAATATATGTTTGTCACAGACACATAACTGTTCAGACACCGTTGATCCAAAATATTCCATGCTGGAATATGTTAAAGGTAAATAGTCACACAGAGAGCAGGGAAAGCATGTCATCGGATAGCGTCTAGTTTTGGTTTAATTCCTCACCATTTGATTTTGCTATTAAAACTCCCCCAAAGCGCTTTAGGATCGCAGGCACAGGTAGGTTGTTTGGCTTAAAATGTGACCAAATTCATTTAAAAAATGTTCCAATGATTGCAGCTATTCTGTTCACCTAACTACAGTGTCTATTTGAATTTTGGTGCGACGGCCATGTGCTTTGTGGACCCAACATCCACCCTGACCACCTCAACATGATCCATATAATGAGGATGTTCACCACCACAACATAACTGTTCAGACACAGTTGATCCATCACATAGGAAGGTGTTAAAAGTGAACGGTCATCAGATAGCATCCACTTTTGGTTTAATTTCTCACCATTTGTTTCCTTCATTACAAAAACATCCACTCTGACCACCCCTGAACAGGATCCATGCAATGATGACATTTGCACAACATTTGCGCAACACAACATAACTGTGAAAACAGGGTTCATCTATCATATCGGAGGCGTTAAAAGCAAACAGTCACACCAAGCGGAGGGAAACCGTATCATCAGATAGCATCCACCTTCACTTTGCACCCAACTTCCACCCCGACATCCTCTGACCTTTTCTTTGAACAAAATCCATGAAGTGGTGACGTTTGCCACCACAATGCAACTGTGAAAAAAAGGTTTGAAGATGTTAAAAGTGAACGGTCACACCAAGAGGAGGGAAAACAGCTGTCTGCAATGGAAATTAAACTGACAGAAATATTTCTGTGAGGAGTGAAAAGGTTGGATTTTGAGGAGCGATTCAGATTATGGCGACTGTCACCCGTGCACCTTCGATCCATTGGAAATTTTTGAGAAACACTGTGAGGCAAAACCACCCTGAACCCAGTTTTGTGTTGGATATGTGTGATTACAGTGTAATGATGCTTTTCCAGAATACCACAGATCAGTTGCATATCTCCAAATAACAGAGCCACGTACTCACAATGTGTACTTTTTAATTGTGTTTCTCGCTCTTCTTGGTTTCTGCAGAAAAGCACACATCCGAGTGTTTCAGGTCTCAGCCTCTCGTCATTAGTAAATGGCATGTCGCTAATTGTGCATTTAGAGCTTACGGCAGGTGTAAGCAATCAACCGGTCCAATCACATTATTACTTCCACTGAGAAAAGGGGACTGAAAAGCTGAACCGCTGGCATTTCAGTGCATATATAACTGACACTCGACGGTTTCCTGAGAGCGGTAAATTGAGACATCAGACACGAACAAATCATTGTCATTTTGCATCAACCCTTGAAAAGCGGTAATGTTTGCCTCCATTAAATGCAATGTGGTGCATTGTGATTGTGGGGGGGGTTGAAAGGATTTTTTGTTCTATTGCTGAACTTTTTGATGCACTACATAAACTATACACTTCACAGTCACAATTTAAACAGCAAATTATCCCATTTTGATGATTTCAGTCTCTCTGTCTTATCTGTCCTCGACCAACAAATCCTTGTGCTCCATTACAAATGATGTTTTACTTCCTAAAATGCATGTGGAGGCGGTTTGCTGGAAGAACTAGTGGAGCGAGGATGCACAGACACGTCTTCGATTAAGTCTATCTTGCGCCCAAGATATAAAAGAGGCAAGACGCAACTGGAACATTGTGTATATAGAACATTTGTCACTCAGGTTTAATACATACATCATTTCTTATCTATGTTCCTTTGTGTGCCACGACTCTTCTGTACTTCCCCCCGCATGTATGTTTAATATAATAGAATAAAAAGGGATGACATCTGTACATTCCACCACGTGATTTTTGAGGCTGTTTGAATGACGATATCTCAGAAACTATTAAAGATAAAAGTCTGAAGTTTTGACTGTTATGATGTCAATGATTCAGAATCTACAATATTGGACAAGTAGATCTAATAATCTCTGATACTGCTGAGTTGAAATATGAAAACAAATTTGTCTTGCCATCATGAAAAGTCCCATCTTTGAGCATAAATTACCCAAAGAACTTATAACGTAGAAGTCAACTAGTGACTAGTTTTTTGTAAATGTGGATGAAAAGTCCTGTCGTTCAGTTTGTATTTCCCAAAAAATAGATAATTTAGAAGTCAACTTGTGATATTTTCTGAACCACATGTGGCTGCATGACACGATAATATAAAATTAATTACTTCATAAGATGAAAAACTTGGTCAAGAAATGAAAGAAAATGCAATTTTCATTGAACTTTCATAACCAATTGAGCAGGTTTGATGAGTTGTACCACAAAAACAAAAAAATATAGGCAAACTAATCAAAATAGAACAAATAATTCTCCAAATTTAACAAAATAATAATGTTTTTGGTAAAATATGTATAAAAACTCCCATTTTTGAACTCATATCAACAAAAAAGTTGATAACATAGAAGTCAAGTAGTGACATTTTCTGAACTACATGTTGCTGCATGTCACACTAATATGAAACAAAACATTTGAAATAGTTTATAAAATGAAAAACCTGGTCACAAAAATGAAAAAAAAAACAATTTTCATTGAACTTTCATAACTGACTGAGCAGATTTGACAAGAAGTGCGACAAAAACTGAAAAATCAATAGATAAACTAATCCAAATGGAACAAAAGATTCTCCAAATACAACTAAGTAAACATTTTTTTGTAAAATATGGATATAAAGTCTCATCTTTGAGCTCATATTAACAAAAATGACAATGCAGAAGTCAGCTAGTGATATATTTTCTGAAACACATGTTGCGTCATGTCACAATGATGCAAAACTTAACATGAAAATACTTCATAATAAGATGAAAAACTTGGTCACAAAAAGGGAAAAAAAGCAAATGTCATTGAACTTTCATAACTAATTAAGCAGAGTTGATGAGAAGTATCAGAAAAACTAAAAAATATCTAGATAGACTAACCTAAATAGAACAAATGATTCTCCTAATGTAAAAAGAAAATAATTGTTTATGTAAAATATGCATGAAAAGCCCCACTTTTGAACTCATATTACCCAAAAAATCAATAACTTAGAAGTCAAGTAGTGATATTTTCTGAACCACATGTAGCTGCATGTCACGATAACGCAAAACTAAACATTTAAAATACTTTATAAAATTAAACACTTGGTCACAAAAACGGAAAAAAAGAAGCTATTTTTGTTGAACTTTCATAACTGATTGAGCAGGTTTGATGAGTTGTTGCACAAAAACAGAAACATTGTCGATAAACTAATCCAAAGAGAACAAATGATTCTCCAAATTTAGCTAAGAACACAGAGATTTTTTGTAACATTTGGGCATATTTTTTATTTTCTAACCCTTCTTTAGCCTGGGTCTGCTGTGTGTGAACATCTGTGTCTGGTTAACTTATCTGTGAATCTGCCGAACTGAGTAATACGTCGCATTCTGACATTTAATCAAGCGTTTACAGTTAATTTACTGAGTCACACAAGCCACAAAAACAAAATGTGAAAACAAATCATCGTAAACATCATATCCAGAGCGTATTTACATTTCTATTTAATGAGACTGTCTCATTGTTTCAGGGCTGGGGTGACACTAATGCAGCTTTTATGAGTGAGACTGGTCGTTTAAGTCACAGATTTAAAAAAAAAAAAAAAAGTACCAGAAATAAAAATGTGGAAGTTGTGTGTTTGTCTTGAGATGATTTCATGGTGATTTCCCAAATAAATGTGAGCAGCTCACGGTGTTGTTGGGGAGGGGATTTTCTCTGTGTAGGGATGCAAAAATAAAACAGCTCATCAGGACTGGGGTTGGGGAATTCCAGTAACAGCAACACAAACACCTGTCCACCTGCACACACATGCATTTAGGCGTTTGGTAGCTTCACTAAAGCACAGCAAAACAACATGAGGTCCATTCATAAAGACCTGAGCAGAATGGATCAGGGTTCCATTTCTGTTTGGCTTCATCCAAAACCATGCAAATGTAGAAAACGAGATCAGGTCGGCTGCAGGTTTCACATCCAGAGCATGATGGGAAACACCTGATCTAGTGTCTGATTGGTTTAGATGTTGGCTCAGCTAGAAGCTTGCTTTCGCTTTTGTTAAAACGGAAGAAATTCTCCTTATGTTGGTTTGATTTCTAACCTTTGTTCTGAACACACGCTGGTTGACGGTGACAAAAAGCAGATTATTAAAGTCATTCAATGTCTGCTTAGTTGTAATCTGTTGTGTATTAAGAGAAAACTGGTTGAATTCTTTACATATTTTGCTATTTCTATTAAAATACTATATTTAGACTGGTTAATACTTGTTTTTATGGTAAAATACCAACACAATTTTGTACTTTATTTCTTCTACTATCCATCCATCCATCCCTCCCTCCCTCCATCCATCCATCCATAAAAATGAAAATCTGAATATCACATAACAGTAATGAAAGCTGCAAAGCTCCAAACTACACCGGTTTTACTTTTTTTTTAATCAGAAATGTCAGACACAACATTTAAGCAGCATTTGATTTAGATCTCAGCTATCGTTCCTCTTATTGATTAGAATATCAGTAATAAAACAGATTAAAAAGTAATTTTCTGAACCACGCAGGGTTTGCTTTGGTCGATATTAGTAAACGCTGTTTGATTTTTTCTTTCTTATCTTTACGGTTAAAGTGAGAGAAGCTGCTGATTTTGTGCCTTCAATGCTGAGAACAGCCCGTTATCTTTGGTTATCTTTATTAAAGTGAATCAGTGATGAATCAGCCTCATGCATGAATCATCAACAGCAGCCTCATGTCATGCAGGCTCCTCAGTGGCTGATGAAGATACAGGAATATAGAACTGACAGAACAAATACAACTGATTACTGCTGGTAAAAATTCACATTTTTGACGATATTTTACAGTTTTGCCTTTTTTTTAAAAATAGCGAGCATACTTCGCTGTATGATTTCAATAGATATTATCTGTAATTAAACAAAACTGTAAAACTATCAACTATCTAATCCTTATTATGCATAATTTTACATTCAATAACTGCAAATATCTTTAAAACAACAATATTTTTTGCATATTTAAATGCTGTAAAATTCGACCATGTCCATTTATAAAAACACCATTTTTTGATGTGGATGTGATTTACAGTTTTGTACTATTATTTGTGTATTTTATTATCTTTTTAACAGGTAAAATATTGCTTTTCTTACTGGTTATTTAGTTATAATTGAACAAAACTGGGAAAATCTGGAAACTAACCCAGTCTGTAATTTTGCAGCCACACATTGTATAAGAACAAATAAGTGTTTAAAAAAAAAAACAGATTTGTGATCTGGACACAATGTACAGTTTTGACCAGATTAGTTTTTTCACTTTCATCTAAATTATTACTTTTTTGAATTATACAAGATATCTGAAATTAAAACAGACGAAACAGGGATTCTCTGTCAAATAATAGTAAAATTCCGTAAACAATCAGTTCAAAAATGTTTTAAAAAGAGCAGAAATACAGTAGTGTCATTTCAAGTTCAAAACTTTATCATTTTTATTGTTCTTAATAATTATATTTATACTATTCTTTCTATTCGGTTAAAATTTAACAAAACTGGGAGAACTGTGAACTAATATTTTTTTGCTATTTATAAACAGTCAAACTGTCATTTTCACACACTGTAAAAGAACAAGTGAGTACTTTTAAAAATACAGATGTGTGATGTGGGCCTTTACAGTTTTAAGCAGATTTTTTTTTTCACTCTCATGTAAATTATTACTTTGTCATTATTCAAGATATTGTAATTTAGCAAAACAGTATTTTCTATCACAGAAGAGGATATTTATTTACACAATCACAGTTAAAAATTACAAAAAAATTGCTCAAAAATTCTGAAATTTTATGGTCAAATATCTGACAATGTTTTTAATACTATTTTTCCATTTAAATTATTCGTTCTATTTAGTTATAATTTAACAAAGCTGTGAAAACCTTTGAACTGAGATTTTTAGCCGATTTAAATAATCAGACACTGTAAAAGGACAAATTTGTTCTTCTTTGTTAAAAAAGACGCAATAAAAAAGCATTCATTTTTCACAGTGTACAGTTATTTTCTTTTTGTATCCTAATACTGAAGCCCTGTTATGCTTTTCATTCGAGAGAAATTTGGAAATAGGCTGATGTAATCTGACAAATACTCTAAAAGTAGAGATAAATATCTACCTTCATTCCTGCAGTTCCTTCACCAAGTCACATCAAAACTATCTCTTATCTAGAATATCTGAAAAGTAAACTTTCAGATTTCCCAGAGAACAACACCAACAGCATCCCACCTTTCTGCGCCCTCACAGTACATTAAACTAACTCATCTCTGCTCCTCTTTTCTATGCAGCTTTTGGAGGGGTTTTTTCTGTAAAATCCTGCCGTCCTGAATCCAAATGTCACTCAGCTCTGTGAAGCGTCTCTGCACTGAAACGAACCAGCACCTCGTTGACTTTTCTCTAGTGCTCTTCCCTCAGAGTGGTGAAAGTTCAACTACCTGCATCATAACGTGATTATGGACCAGCAGGGACGAGGACTCTTGTCACGCAGAACACAACTTTCCCACCTGGAATATCCCAGAATAAACCAGTTACAGTTGATGTAAAACAAAACAAAAAAGCCCAGAGTGGTACAGAAGGGCACATTTACATGAGCGGGATCGGTCCATGTCAATTCAGACGGAAATATTTGGCTCAGATGTTGTTCAGAGCTGACTTATTGGGGATCCATATCGAAGTTCTGTGAAATATTTTGGCAGAAATTTGTGAATTTAATGTTTTCGTGTTGTATTTTCACCTTCTAAATAAGCCCGTCTTACCTCACAAGACATTTTAAGAGTACAATAATGTCACAAACTATAAAATAACTAGGAAGGAATGAAATAATTTAAAAATCAATACAAAAACTAGGTTAGTCTGTCATTTGTTGAATAGTGGTGTTGCTGCAGTCTTAAAATTTGTTCAGTTTGCATATTATTAGGTATTTGTGACCCAAAAGTAACTTCTTTAACACATTTAAGTTGAATGAATTCTTATGTTTTCAGATCTTGTATGTTGTATTTTCACCTTCGAAATAAGCCCGTCTTACCTCGAAAGCCATTTTAAGAGTTCAGTAGCTCCACAAATATAACTACCAGAGTCATGAAATTTGGTGAGGGTGCAGACAGAATAATTACCTTTAGATCTAAGCGACTGAATGGCTCCAACAAGGGCCAAATTTGTCACTACTGGCCTTTGAAAATGGGAAAAAAAACTGCAAAATCGTCAAACAACCAGGGCCGGCTCTCCCCATACGCGAATTAAGCGGCTGCTTAGGGCCCCGCTGCCACTAGGGGGCCCCCGAATTCACTGTGTCTGATGGTCTGACCCACAGACTGCCATCTAACATTACTTGCTTCGGACTAACCTGGCAACCACCCAACACGCGTTGTAAGTTCAGTGTCGCTGATTGGGCGGCAGCCGCAGCCCCAGACGTGTCAAAATATTTGGTTGGTTGATCAAAAACTGGCATCAAGGAGGATGTTCAGAAGAAGAACAGAAAAAAAACAAGATGAAGCACGTTTATCCTTCAGGTGCGGAAAAAAGGAAAAAGAAGAAGGAGGACGAACAAAAGAGAGATATGCAAGGTAATTTTTGAAAACAGTTGATTGTTTTGTGGATACTATGATCGTGAGTCTCATTTTTAAATGCACTTGTCCTTGATATATTCAGCTCAGCTGACAGTAACCAAATCGTTGTTGCTAATGCTAGCGCTGTTTAGCTAGCGGCGCGGCCAATTTCTAGGTACAGACAGCTTCTATATCGATGTGTTTTCTTGTATTATAGATTAAGATTAAGCTCGGTTCCTGCAGCTTTCACATTGTTTATAGGATGAAGTAGAACAATATACTCACCCAGAAGGCTTTCCTGATCCAAACAGTGCTTCAGGAGACCATGATGAAATATTGGTGAAACTAATGAGTTTTTGGACGATTAATGCAGTTTTAGAAGTGGCGCTATACATGCCATCCGAGCTCCTTGACTTTGGAGCGACCTGCCAGGGGAGATAAGGCGTACGGAGTCTGCTGCTTCTTTTAAGTCACTTTTAAAAACATACTTTTACAGAACCGCTTTTATGTGATGTCGTCTTTTTAGTCTTCTATTTTATCTTCCTAATATATATATATATATATATATATATATATATATATATATATACACACAAAGTGATCCTGCTTAGGGCCCCCTGATGTCCAGAGCCGGCCCTGCAAACAACGGTGTTACTGGGGCCCCAAAGAATATCCTATAAATGAATATCTATGGATGGATCCGTATTTCCTCCTAAAAATACAAACTTTGCTCAACATTTCACCAACTTTTGATGCTTCTAATATCAGTACAGTTTGATATGTGTGAAATTTATCAAGCAAAGGTTCCAGTTTTTGCTTCCATGATAAAAATTCAACTTAACAACAGTTGTGGCTAATTTTGTCGAAAGTTCCCAAACACAGAACTAAAATAAAATCCAGATCAAGCCCAGATCATCATTTTAACATGCCAAAATAGCAACAAAAACTGGAATCTTGATTATATATATATATATATATATATATATATATATATACATGTATATACCGAGTGGAGGCAGGCATGCGGCTGCCTCCTGTCGGTGATTAGCCACCTCCTCGGTGTATGGACAGCTGTGGCTCGTGTCACTGATTATTCCTCTGCAATAAAGACCGGTTGATCCCTCCACACTCTGCCAGATTGTTGAACTCGACTTCTCAGTCAGTTGCTCTCTAGCCCTATTGATTCTCTCTGTGTTTAAATGCATCTAACGTTGCTTCTCCTCTGCCCTACCCAGAACCCAGTGGTCCGGATTTCCTCCAGTCGTTTTCAGCCCGAGTCCCTCCTTGGACCCCTCCTGCACTGTGCCTCCCTCTAGATCTCCTCCTTGGTTCCCCCTACCTGCGTCCCCGGTTCCGCCTGCCTCCTCCCGGCCCAGTTCCCCATTTCTGCGCCCCCGGATCGTCAGCGTCTGGCTCCCTTCCACCTCCAGTCTCCTTCCCTCCTCCGGTTCATCGCCCTCCGCCTCCCTCCGGCCGCCAGGGATCCCTCCATTCATCCGTCGCCGCACTCTGGTCCCCCCAGAACCAGCAGCGATCATCGATCCCTGGCTCCGGAGCTCCAGACCCGAACTCACTTTACCACTCCCTCCTGAACTCTCTCCTGGCTCCCAGTTTTCCCCCTCTCATCGGTGAATAAATCTCGTCTGCACCTGCCCCAACTGTGTACTCTCAGCCGTGACATAAACTCAGGTAAGACAGTTGTTTGAGGATGGAAAAACAAAGGTCTGCAAACAGTTAACATTCCCAAAATTCTATTTTGGGTCCCTATTCAGGATAAAAAATCAATTTGTAGACTCTTTATGAGTTACATAATCTGCCAATAAGAATCACATTGAGTCTGTTTTATCAGTGCAGTTTAATTGCTCGTTAATTTGAAGTGTCTGCTCTGTATTTTCTCATAGGAACTGTTTTGTAATATGAATTAAAAAACAGCAGACTCGGTGATCATTGTGATGAATATGAGCAGAAATATCAACCACTCAAGTTAATTTGAACCTGATGGCTCCTCCTCAGAGACCGGAATGTGTCTCAGAAAACTGAAATTGAACGAACGGAATTCGAATTTTGAAAATGGAATATGGAAGTCAGTTGATTTTAAATCCAATGATTTCAAATTATAAGAGAAATTAATTCTTAATTAATTCCACAACAAGGACGTCTGCAGTGTTACAGCAGCGAAGAATGTAGGAAAATCAGTTAAATAATGTATATATAAGAATAATAATATCATAAGTACACTATAAAACAATAGTAAATGAAACAGGAAGTGGTTGCACATAAAAAATGGAAAAAGAAAATTTTGATAACTTACAAATTTGAATGCATCACAGTGAAATATATCCAAATTTTTTGATTTAAAACAAATTTTTAGTATTCAAGTTTAACAATTGAAATTCAAATTCAGTTTTGTATTTACTCATATTTTTACCAATAGACTCAAGTCAAGCAATTTTTAAACATCTACAGGATGGTTTTCTTACTTTGAAATGTTCATTGTGATGGACGTCACATCTGTGCAGAAATTTGAGCCACTTGAAAGTTAATTTGAACTCCATCGAATGCGAGTCTCAGTAAATTGAAACTGAATTACATGAACTGAATTAGAAATTTGTACACAGAATATAGAACCTAATTAATTTAATATCTGATCATTTCAAATTAAAGGCTTTAAATCATCCTTAATTAATCCCACAGCAAGGACATTTGCAGCGTTGCAGCACCAGGAATATAGGAAAACCTGTAAATATACGAACTGAATATAACAGTAAAAAGTGAAACAGGAAGTGGTTGCACATGTTGTAAATAGGAAATATATAAAGTAAATGTAGATAACTTACAGGTTTGAACTCATTAATATTACACCAGAATGAAATATGTCAGATATTTGTGATTTAAAACCAATTTTTAGTATCCAAGCTAAGCAATTCAAATTCAGTTTCTATTTACACATATTCCTGCTGATAGACTCAACTTAATTATCTGCAAGATGATTTTCTTACTTGTTCATTGCAATGGACGTCACTTATGAGCAGAAATTTGAACCACTTTGAAGTTAATTTGAATTCAATCGAATGTGAGTCTCAGTTAATTAAATTTGAATTACATGAACTGAAATTTTGAAAACTAAATACTGAGCTTAGTTCATTTTAAATTCAATAATTTCCAATTAAATAGGTGAAATAAGGTGAAATAGTCCTCAATTAACCCCACGGCAAGGAAGTTTGCAGTGTTACAGCGGCTAAGAAGGTAGGAAAATCTGTAAAACAAGTATAAAAGTTATTAAAATTGAAATTCGGTTTTAGTTGCACCTATTTCTACCCATAGACTCAACATAAGCAATTTTCGAATATCTGCAGGAAGATTTTCTTACTTTTTCATTGTGATGGACGTCACATCTGAGCAGAAATTTCAAACACTTGAAAGTTAATTTGACCTCAATCGAATGCCAGTCTCAGTAAGTTAAATTTGAATTACGTGATGTGAATTTTGAAAACTAAACATGGAAATTCAATGATTTCAAATTAGATGGCAAGATAATCCTTAATTAATTCCACAGCAAGGAACCAGAATGTAGGAAATTCAGCAAAAAACATATAGAAATATAGAAAATAAATAACAACCGGAAGTGGTTGCACATAGGAAATATATAAAGAATACGGTAATGACACACAGGTTTGAGTGCAATAATACAGCACCAGAGGAAAATATGTCAGAAATATTTGATTTAAATGCCATTTTTTTGGTAGAATTGTTAAAGTTGAGCGAATCTAATCTAAATTCTATGATTCTAATTCAGCTTCTGGTGGCACATGTTTGTTTCAGCAGCTGTAATTCGTACACGGTCAAGCTGTGGCTCATTTTCTGGGGTCACGTTTATTCGTTTTTCCGTCAACTCTAGCTGCCCACGAGATCAAATCTGGGACGACTTCACCAACAGGTTTGTCATGTTGGGGACATTATCAGCTGCGTGCCATTAAATGAAACCTTGGATGCAGCAGGTTGTAATCAGCGCTGCGTCAATTCAGGCTAATAAACACAAATAATTGGTGTTTTGAATGATTCCATTTGCTTATTTGATGCTTTAATTCAGAGGAGAAGTCGCAGCGCGGTGCAGAGGTCGACTTAATCTAACAGACGGAGGTGTGAAAACGCAGCTAAATGAGCTTTTCATCTCCTGCAGACGTCGCGAGTTCGACGCGATGCTTTGGATTGTGTCTTTGCGAGAGCTGATGATGAATGAAATGATGTTTTGCCGCCTTTGTCTCGTTGTCAGTTGATGTTGGTGAGGTAGAAATAAATAATTTAAATCGCTTCACTGCTCAAAGACTGCTGGCAGCTTTAAAGGTGGAAGGTTTTCCTGCGTGTTGCTGACACAGATTGACCTTTTCATTAGTTCTTGTTTGATGCTTTGTTCATGATTAAATCTTCAAGTGTGTAAAATGAAATGAATCTGAAGTTCAGCGGCGTTATGCCTACATCTGAGGTTATTCTGGTCTCACTTTCCTAAGGTCTTCGTCTCGTCTCAACTACGTTTTTGCTTGGTTTTGTCTCAAGAAGATTCAGGATTTTATTCAAAGATGACAAATAATGTTTAAGGCTTCCAATGGAAATGATAACCTGACTGGTTTTTAATTGGAATTTTTTTGTTTTTATCACTGTTTGGGTCTGCTTTGCTTTTGTTTTGGTCTTGATTTAGCCTGAACTTGTCTCTGACTTATTTTATATGGTCTCAACCAAATTTAATAGGACTGAACGGAAACCAACCGTTCGAGGAGTTAAAGATAGTCAAAAAGCTGTCACTCCAGGCTTTATAATCAACTTTTTTAGTGTTAATCAAGAATGTTTAAATTCCAGGACTTCTGTTAAGTCTACTAGAGCTGCAACAATTAATTTGTTAGCTGTCAACTATTAAAGTAATTCATTTTCTTGAGAAAACACAGTTTATATTGTTTATTTCAGCCTCTAAAATGTGAATATTTTCTGGTTTCTTTCCTCCTTTGTGGCAGTAAACTGAATCTTTGGGGTTTGGACAAAAAATAGTCTCGTACACCCCAATTTACAATCACATCAGATTTTTAAAAGAAAATAAAAGTGTCAATTGTCAGATTCTTAAACTTGAATGTTTGCTGGTTTATTTTCTTCTTTGTGACAGTAAGTTGAATATCTGTGAGTTAGGGATGAAACTAGGGCTGGCCCAAATAGTGGTTTCTGGTGTCCGGATATTCGTGCCCAAAGACGAATATTTGAATATTCGTTCCGCCCCATAAAGGTGGGTGGGTGGGGGGGGGGCCTGATATTCGGATCAATTCGTCTATTCTTCTGGTCTCCTGGACTGAAGGAGACCCGCCTGAGTGTTTGGATCCATTCGTCTGGTCTCCCAGACGCAAATTTTGTACACTGCCTTCGTTTTGTCTTCAGTTAAACTAAAGAATTCCCAAACAGTGGAGGTCTTCATCATCTTGTCTTGTGTTTATGCAACGAAGTGAAGCGTGACGTCAGAGTCGGCAGCCACCCGGCCATTCGGGTGGTAACAAACATGAATGGAGGAGCCGAGATGAGCCGAACACGGTGGGGTGAGCTGAAGTGGGCCGAAGGCGCAGGGAAGAGGCGAGTTCCAAATATTCCTATTTTCGTCTGGGGGGAGGAGGGGGTGATCACATAGACATATGTGTATATGTCATAGACATATGTGTAGTATATGTTTGTGTGATCACACGATGAGACGAGCCGATGTGGGGGGGGGGCGAATATTCGGATAGCAAAATTAATATCCGGATACCGCCATAGCGAACGAATATTCGGATATTCGGGTCCAGCCCTTGATGAAACAAGACATTTGAGGATGTCATCTTGTGTTTTAATCAACATTTTTCATTGTTTTCTGACTTTTTATCCACAAAACAATTAATTATTTGTCTCAAGTAATTTTAAAAGAGAATTTTTTTTTTAGTCCTGTCACTTCAGCTTCTCAAATGGTTTTTAGGGTTTTTTGGTTTCTTTCCTCCTCTGTGACAGTAAACTGAATATCGTTGCGGTTTGGACGATGAAAGCAATCAATTACAGCCGAATTTTCAATCACATCCGACTTTTTAAAGAGAAAAAAATACCTCTCAATTGTTAGGTCCCAGCTTCTTAAATGTGAGTATTTGCTGGATTATTTTCTACTTTGTGGCAGTAAACTGTTGTGGATAAAATGAGATATTTGAAAACATCGCTTTGGGCTTTAATCGACATTTTTCATCATTTTCTGACTTTTAGTACACAAAACAACTAATTATTTTATTCAGTTTAAGTAACTTTTAAGGAGAAAAATTCAAAATTCTGTGACTTCAGCTTCTTAAATGTGAATATTGTCTGGTTTCTTTCCTCCTCTGTGACAGAAAACTAAAGATTTTTGAGTTGAGGACCAAACATTTGTCATCTTGGGCTCAAAATTTTGAAACGTTTTCTGACATTTTATAGGCCAAACAACCAAGCAATTGATTTTAAGTCTTTCAGAAACTAATTCGTTCTACCAGTCAAACAAAATCTCATCAAAAATGTGAAATGCACAGTTTACATAATGGTTTTGCACAGTATGATTTGGATTAGAGTTGCAGTTATGAATCAATCAGTAGTTGATTGATTGATTTGAGTATTTTTTTGTGTAAAACACACTCAAAATTCTCTGATTTCAGCCTTCAGTGACCTGAATAACGCAATTGTGGACAAAACAAGACGTTCAAGGACATTTTGGGGGATTTTAGAGTCAACTTCTATTCAACTAATGGATTAATCGAGAAAATAATCCTTTTGTCCCCCTATTAGTTGCAGCTAAACGTTCAATCTCTTCACAGTTTCTTCAATAACAGGTAGAGTTTTTGTCATATTTTTGCTTCTTTATGTGCACAACAGTTCATGATGTGTGAATACAAGCAGCCAAGCACCTGATTTGCAATAAATGAGGAAGCAAAAATGCAAATATTGGTCCTGAATATTCAACATAAAGACGCCGCAGTCTGTTTCCTCTTTATGCATCAGTCTAAATAACTAACTTGGCAGCCAGTGAGGTCATTGTTCGTACGTAGGTGTGTGTGTGTATGTGCAGCTAAAGAAACCCAGGCTGTGTTTGTGCAGCCCTGAGCTGAGACTGTCGTCACTGCGACGGGGACGAGAAGGAGCTTTGAACAGGCAGAGAATCAGAAAAGTTTCCAGCAGCAGTCAGAGTGAGAGGTGTGCGCTGTGTCGGGACTCAGCCCAGAGTCCCCGAGCGGCGGAGAAACCGGCGGGGAATTCCCTGTTCGAGCTGCAGGGAAATCACACACATATGCAGGCATGCATGTGCACGGCCGGGCGTCGCAGCTTTCACATTTCCCCGTCAGACGGACAGTTAGGGCGCGTGAACGAGGCTGATTGGTGGCTGCAGTCAAACGAGGTGATGGCTGCGTGTTGGCTCTGGTGGGACGAAGACGTTGGTTTGTGGTGAGCGTTTCCTGTCAGTGACTAGTCGAAGAGACCACCTTTATCTCGGAACAGGAGGGGAGAGCCCCCCCGATTCCCCGACTGTGACTCCTGATACCGAACCAGAGTCGGCTGCTTCCCCCCAGAGCAGCTTCACTATCTCCAAACTAAGACACTGAGCGTTTGTTAATTGAGAGTTAATTCCCTTCCAGGAGTTCCATCTGTGCTCATTTTGTTTAAAGCAAAAGTCAATTGGCAGACAGAAGTTTTGGGTAATCTATTTGTCGGTTAAAGTTGTTTTTAAAGAGGAAGAAAATTCTCTCATACCAGCTGCAACCATTAATCGATTAGTTGTCCACTAATAAAATAACCACTAAAGGTTTGAGAACTTTTTAATAACAGAAATAAAACAGATTTAACCTGTAAAACCCAAATACAGAGAAAGAAAGAGCAAAAATAGCATATACGCTACTAGTCAAAAGTTTGGACACACCTTCTCATTCAGTGGTTTAGTCATAAATAAAAAACTGATGTTGTGCTTTTACAGGGTTAATTGTATGATTCCAGCTTTCTACATATTTTTTTCTATTATTTCTGATCACAGTTTCTTATTTTCCCCTTGGCCATTTTCATCATTTTTATAGACCTACCAATCAATTTATTTTCAGTTTAAATTAAATCACATGATTATCACTTCATTAGGCACGGAGGTTTTGACCAAAACATAGAGAAATAAGGTTGACTGCTCTTATTCCAGCTTCTTCTAGGGTTAATTGTGCCCACTGTTAATCGATTCATCAGCTCGTTGTCACCTATTAAAATAATCACATAACAGTTTGAGTACTTTTTTTTGAGAAAACTAAGTAAATTTTCTGATTGCAGCATCTTAAATGTGAATATTATCTGGTTGCTTTCTTCTGTTGTTACAGTAAATTGCATAACTTTGGGGTCTGAACAATGAAAATGCTCAACTTTCAGTCATATCAGTTTGTTTTTTTTGAAGAAAATAAAGTCTAAATTCTGTATTCGCAGCTTCTTAAAAGTGAATATTTTCAGTCTCCTTCCCTCCACATTATTATTCAGTTCTCTGTTATTATTAAACATTTTATTTATTTAGGTGTCACCAACGGTTTCAGTAGTTTTTTGTTATTATTAATAAAATATCTAAATATGTAAAATAAAATTGCAGCGTTTAAAATGTGAGTTTTTTCTGCTTTCTTTCCACTGTGGCAGTAAACCGATTATCTTTGAGTTGTCAACAGAACATTTCATCGACACATTTTTCACCGTTTTATAAAACAAACAACTAATTGAATAAGTGAGGAAATAATTGACAGGGGAAAGAACGGCCAGTTGCAGCTGTACAACCCACACAATTTCCTTTGAAATAGCACAAAATCCTCCACTTTGGGAAACCCTGATCAATATGTTCTAAAATGTTATTAACTGAACAGATAATCGATTAGTTTGAAGTTTTAAAGAAATGTACAGGTGAAGTGACTCACATACAAAAGTGAAACATACAGTTAATATAACATGTTTGGACCACAGCTGCAGCAATTAGTTGACTAATCAATTTGGGTAGTTATGTTTATAAAAATCAAAAAGTCATTACATTTACATAGTTTGTCGTGTTCATCAAATGTTTTCTTCAAGGAGTTCTGTCAAACCCACCAGAGCTGTAATGAATTAATCAGTTAGTTGACAACTAGTGAACAAATCGTCAATGATTTGAGTGACTATATTAATAAAAAAAGTCTGAATTCTCTGGTTCAAGAGTGTTTAATTTATATATTCTTTATTTTTAATCAAGCAGCCGTACTGTCGAGCTGCGACTTCATTTGCAATTGTTTAAACCTGCGAGAGCTGCGACGATTAATCGATTAATCAGTTATCAATTATTTAAACACCAATGTCTGAGTATTTATTTTTATTTTAAAAGGAGTTAGGATTCTGTTTTCTGCTTTTTAAATGTGAAAATTTTCTGTTTTCTTTCATCCTCTGTGACAGTAAACTGAATATTTTTGGACAAAACAATTAGACATTTGTCATCTTGGACGTTGGGAAACGCCGCTTTCACCATTATCTAACATTTTATAGAAAAAAACAAGTGAAAAAAAATATGAGAAATGAATGAACAATGTAGATAATTATGATTTTGGACTTTGATGGACATTTTTCACCATCTGTGACAGTGAACTGAATATGTTTGAGTTATGGACAGTAAAATAATGATTAGTTGCAGGCAGACAAAACATTTTATGAGATTGTTAATGCTGTCTAAGATGAGCATTTAAACTGCACAAAAGAACAAAAGGAAACCAAATGTTTTGCATAATGAGAGCTGATTTGAATTAGTAAATTTGAATAATTATACACCGGAAATTTAGAAGATTTAACTTGATGTAGAGGTTAAAAAATGTTTCATTTTGCTCACTATGAACAAAACATGGCATTAAATGAGAGCTACAGAATGACATGAAATGAAACAATGAAAGTTTTTTTTGAAAAAACTGAAAGCTAAAAATAGCCGTCTATATTTAGCTCTGTGCTGCTGAGTCTGTGGGAAGAAATTATTCACACAACGTATGTTTCATTTTTGGGAAATTCTCATCTTTGCTTCTGGCCAATGAGATTCACTGAGATCAGAGTGAAGACAATAAACCCAAAGACGACACAAACTGAGAAACTTTCACCTTCTTAATGTCATTTACTGTCAGCACAACATCCCCAACTTTCCCATGAACGATCCCTTCATCACAGAAACCCCTCATTTCATCCGCAGCCCGACGTGCACAAACAACATCTGATTTCTCAGACAGATTATTTTAAAAAGCTGCTTTGCTCGAACTTTAAACCTGAAAAAACTTCAAGGTGTTTTTTTTTGTTCCTGCTGACATCAAGAAAATCAGCTTTGACGGGGCAACCTTCTCCTTTGTTTACACGACTGTTGTATCTTTGTCTCTTTATCTTCAAACAATTAAAATTAAATGACAAAAAAACTACAAGTAACAGTAAAAATGCAGTGATTGTATGGAAAAAAACTAAAAGCAAACATGGAGCTTTGTCAGCAGCTGATGAAGATACTGTGATATAATTGAAATTATTGCTGAAACTAATGATTGTTTTCATTGTTCATAAATCTGTGCATTATTCTGTTCATTTAGCAGTTCATAAAATGGAGAAAATGTCAAAAAATAAGCACACAGCTACATAATAAATCTCATGAAATAATAGGATTTCATTTTTCCACTTAACCTTCTAACTTCAGGATGCTAAAATTTTGGAAAAATAAACTATTGCTGTTGCTAAATTTGACATCAAACTGTACATCTTAAGGCTATTTGTTGCTTCCATTGAGCAGAATTAAACATTTATAGCTCTATATCATGTTAACTATTCAAGATGTCTTGCAAGTATTCAATAAGTTTGCATATTTGGTGTGTTTGGAGTTTATTTTTTAACATTTTGAATAAAGTTTTTTTTTTTGTTTTAGGGCTGCGACTGACAGTTATTTCCATGATCTGTTGTTTTTCTCTGTTACTCAATTAGATGTTTGATTTATTAAAAGTCAGAAAATGGGGGAAAATGTTGATCAAAGCCCAAGCCCAGTCACAGTAGACCAAAGAAACCAGAAAATATTCACATTTAAGAAGCTGGAATCGCAGTATTTTTCTCTATTTTTTCTTAAAAAATGTCACGAACCAGTAAAGATTATTAGTTTACTGACCGATCAATGGATGAATTGTTGCAGCTCTAGAGAGTTTGGAAAATGTGAAACAAGCAGAAAACATCATCAGCTTTTCAGTTTATTGTTAGTTATAACTGATGACATGTATCGTTGTCAGTTCAGCTGTTGCTTATTTTCTTGATTAATTGATTAGTTTTTTGGTCAATAAAATGTGGGAAAACTGTAAAGAATTTTGATTAAAATCCAACATAACGTCCTCAAACGTCTTATTTGTCCTCCACTCAAAGATATTCAGTTTACTGACAAAAAGGAGGAAAGAAACCAGAAAATATTAATATTTTAGTAAAAAATGACTCAAACCATGATTAACTAAACCGGCAGTTAATTTAAGAGTTGACAGCTTACTGACTAACTGATTAATTGTTGCAGCTCAACAGGGTTTGAACAAAGCGAAGCAAAAATAAACTCATTCTTCTTTAGGAGATTCAGAGAGCATGGCGTAATATTTCCTGAAATGATCAACTTACTGGTAAATTTCGTTATAACTGACCTTTGTCAATCTGTCCATCATTTTCTTGATTAGTCGATTAGTTGTTTGGCCAATAAAATGTCAGAAAATAGTGATAAATGTTGATTAAAACAATGTGTTAGCTCAGGTTCGAATCTTAATTTCTTGCCTTAAAAAATGGAACAAAAACTGTTCAGTTTTACCTGCTGATGGATATCGCTGTCAATTAATCGATTGATTGATGAAGTTGTTCGGCCAATAAAATGTCAGGAAATGGTGAAAAATGCTGGTAAAAACTCAAGATAACATTTTCAACCCAAAGATATTCAGTTTGCTGTCCTAGAGATGGAAATATTCACATTTAAGAAGCTGGAGGCACAGAATTTTTAATTTTTCTCTTTAAAAATTACTTACACTGAATAATTGATTCGTTATTTAGTGAAAAAAAATTGTTAGAAAATGATGAAAAATGTTGATTAAAGCTCAAGATGGCATCCTCAACTGTGTTGTTTTATCCACAACCCAAAGATATTCAGTATTTGGTTTCTTTTCTTCTGTCACAAAGTAGAAAAAAACCCAAAAAATATTCATATTTAAAAAGGTAGAATCTGACAAGTGAGACTTTATTTTCTTTGATGGTTTTCATTATAAAAAATGACTCAGATCAATTAATCAGTTAGCAAAATAGTTGTCGATTAACTGAATAGTTGACAACTAATCAAGTAGTTTTGTTGAAGAACAAGATGTTTTCTGTGTCCATTTTTCATTCACATGTTTGTACTTTTACTTCGAGGGAATCGTTTTATCTGATTTAGATTCAGAGAACACGGTGTCTTTTGAACTTATCGTTTAATTTTGTTGAAACTGCTGAGATATAATGTTTAATTAATCGGCCAATTAATTTCTCTATTAATCCATTCATTTACTGACATTAAAATGTCAGTAAATGGTGAAAAATGTTGATTAAAGCAACTTCTTGGCTCAATTTCAAGCCTGAAATTCTTGCTGGGAAAATGGTGAACAAAAGCTGTCCAATTTAACTGCTCACGGATATCATTGTCGATTTCAGTTAATTTCTTGGTTAACTGATCGGTTGTTCGGTTTATAAAATGTCAGAAAATGGCAAACAATGTAGATTAAAGTCAAAGATAACGCACAGTATCAGTTTACTGTCACAGAGGAGGAAAGAAACCAGAAAACATTTGCTTTTAATGCGACTGTTTCTTGATAAAAATGATTCAATTCAATTAATCAGTTAGGATAATAGTTGACGATTAATTGAATAGTTGACAACTAATCAACTAGTTTTGCTAAAGAACAAGATGTGCAGTGCGTCCATTTTCCATGCACATGTTTGTACTTTAATTTCAAGAGAAACATTTTATCTGATTCAGATTCAGAGAACACGGTGTAATATTTCACCAGGTTTTTCGACTTTTTGTTTAATTTTGTTGAAACTGCTAAGATATGTTTAATTAATCTGTCAATTTCTCTATTAGTTGATTAGTTGTTTCATCTTTAAAATGTCAGAAAATGGTGAAAAATGTTGATTAAAGCAACTTGTTGGCTCAATTTCAAGGCTGAAGTTCTTGCTGGGAAAAAGGTAGAACAAAAACCGTTTGGTTTTAACTGCTGATGGTCGATTTCAATTAATTTCTTGATTAGTTGATTAATTGTTTGGTTTACAACAAGTCAGAAATTGGTGAAAGATAACATACAGTATCAGTTTACTGTCACAGTGGAGGAAAGAAACCAGAAAATATTTCCTTTTAATGCAACTTTTTTCTTTATAAAAAATGACTCAAATCAGTTAATCAGTTAGGATAATAGTTGACGATTAACTGAAGAGTTGACAACTAATCAAGCAGTTTTCAAAAAGAACAAGATGCGTTCTGTGTCCATTTTCCAGTAACATGTTTGTACTTTTCTTTCAGGAAGGTCTTTTAATCTGGAGCAGCTTCAGAGAACACGGTGTAATATTTCACAGAGGGTTTCGACCGATTGTTCAGTATAACTGCTGACACAACTGGCAGAAAGAGGAAAAAAAAAAAACAAGCGATTAGAGGCTTTCAGTGAAAATTCGTGTCATTTAACTGAACAACTAGATTCCTGGTAGCAGCTTGGCTGGACGGTTGCCGTCCGTCCACACAGGCTGATTTTACTCTCCCACTGAGAGAATTCATTCTCCCATGTGTTTGGACGACGCTCAAGCTTCAGTCCGACTGCCAGGCTGCACAGAAATCCTCCGAATGCCACACGATTGTTGCGGACGAATATTCAATTAGCAGGTTGGATTCTGGTTACTCAGATCGAGGACTTTTTACTTTCCGCTGCAGCGATGGACGATGAGCTCTGAAGCAGAGCTGAAGAAAAGCACGAGTTGGTTAAAAAAAAACGAACGAAAGAAAAGAAAAAGAGGTGCAAGGCCCTCGTCATGGTTCGCCCACACACATTCCATCCACTTCTCCATCATCACTCCATTACCTCCATGTAAATGACAGCTCTCCGTGTCCCGCTGAGGGGAGAAAAAGGCCTATTAACGCCGGAGAGCCGAGCACCGTTCAGCCCACGCTCCGTGATCCTCCTTCACCCTCACACTCCCACACGGCGACAGCAAACGGTCCAACGTACCGAACGCATCGACGCAGCTGGCCGGGGGAACAACGCGAAGAAGAAGAGGAGGGCTGCAGGATGGTCATTCAGCTCTTTAAAACACTAAAACCAGATGGAGTCGCTGGTTGTGGCCTTGATTTGTTGACAGGCAGCATTGGTGACGCCTCGTAGGTTCATCCGGCGCTAAGGTTCGACCTGTTTCAAGCCTTAATTTCTCGGATTTGCGCTTGATTGCTCAATTATCGACAGATATATCGTCGTCGATTAATCTGTTGGTTGATTGTTGTTGATTAATCAATTAGTTATTTGTTCGAGAAAATGTCAGAAAATGATGAAAAATTTCCTCCTTTCAAAGGTATTCAGTTGACAGCCACAGAAGAGGAAAGAAACCAGAAAATATTCACATTTCAGGGGGGGAAAAGAAAATCACTCATTCTATTGGCGATTAATTGATTAATCACTGCTCATCTGGATGATTTGAACATTGCAAAGCAAAAAGAAAAGCAGATTCAAAGAACCGTTTTCAGATGACAAATGTTTTGTTTTGTCCAAAGACATTAAATTTAATGTCATGAAAGAAAGAAACCAGAACATTTTCACATTTAAGAATCTACAATCAGAGAATTTTTTTTTTTTTTGTAAAAAATGTTTTTAAAAAATTACAATTTTGAAGGGATTGTTCAATTTCTTTAGAACTGCTGACAGATACCGCCATTGATTATTCTCAGTTAATTTCTTGATGAATTGATTGTAAAGTCAATAAAATAGTGGAAAGTAATCCTGTTTTCAGAGATATTTAATTTACTGTCACGGAAGTGGAAAGAAACTAGAAAATATTCACACTTAAGTAGAAAATTACTCAAACCATTGGCGATTAATTGATTAATCGTCGTAGCTCTGGATGGTTTGAACAAAGCAAAACAAGAAGAAAAGCAGATTCAGAGAACAGTTTGCAACTTATTATTCAATTTTCTTATACTTGCTGACAGTTATCGTTATCGACCAATCTGTTAGTCGATTTTTTTATTAATTGATTAGTTGTTTGTTCTATAAAACATCAGAACATGTTGAAATATCCATCATAGTCCAAGATGACACGTCTTGTTTTGTCAAAGACATTTAGTTTACTGTCACAGAGGAGGACAAAAACCAGAAATTATTCACATTTAAGAAGCTGAAATCAAAGAATTTAGACTTTTTCTCATACAAAGTTACTCAAACCATTGTTGATTAACCTAATAATTGACAAATAACTGATTAATCATTGCAGCTCTGGAGGGTTTGAACAAACATGGTGTCATGGTTTATTAATTTATCAATTTATTGTTAAATTTGGTTCTACTGCTGACAGAGTTCAGTGTTGATTAATCTGCCATTTATCTTTATCATTTGGTTGTTGCTAGAGGTACGGACCCGTACCCGTAGCCTGTGGACTACGGATACGGCACTTGCCATTTGCCAATCAGATACGCGAGATCTGGTCACGTGACTCCCGGTAGACGCTAGCTGTACGGACCCGTAGCATCGGTACGACAGGTACGGACCCTAAACCTGACCCTAACACTAACCCTAACCTTAACCTTTGCTTACCTTTCAACAGTTTGCAGTGGTTAGCAGCTTCTTGACTCGCGAGACTCGCGTACGGGTCCGTATCTGTCTGGCAAATGGAAAGTGCCGTACCCGTAGCCTGTGGGCTACGGATACGGACCCGTATCCGTAGACACTACCTTATCATTTTAACTCTAGATTATTTTGTTGATTAATCGAGTCACTGTTTGGTCAATAAAACATCAGAAAATGATGAAAAATGATGATTAAAGCAACTTGTTGACTCAGTTTCATGTGAATATGGTGACATAAAAAAGTTTTTTTTGTTCCATTTTATTCTAACTGCTGACAGAGATCACTGTCGATTAACCTGCCAATTAATTTCTTGATTAATCAATTTGTGGTTGGTCTAAAAAACGTCAGAAAATGGTGAAAAATGTCAATTAAAGTGTCCTCAAATGCCTTATTTCATCCTCAACCCAAAGATACTCATACTGACTGTCACAGAGGGAAAAAGAAACCAGAAAATATTGACATTTTTCTTTGTCATTTAATCTCTGTATTATTTTCTGGATTTATCGATTTGTTGTTTGGTTCATAAAACGCCTGAAATGGTGATAAATGTTGACTGCCGGCTCAGTTTCAAACCTTCATTTATCTCTAGGAAAACATTTAAAGCTCCCTCTATTGAGATAATTTGTGAAAAAACAGCGTCAGGACACACAAACGGTCAGAGCAGCTCCCAGATATCCGTCCACTTCCCTTCCATAACATCATAGAGCCATAATATTTGCAGGGGGATGGAAAAGGCAGCGGCGGATCACAGCCCCCTGAGCTGTGTTTGTGTTGCCGCTGCTCTTCTAAACCACATTTGGAATTTCTGATTGCAACGTCAACACAACTGTGTGTTTTCTCACTTCCTGGCGGCTGCAGGGTCCCAGGGAAGATTGTTCGACTGTCACTCACACCGAACACCTTTCAGTGTGATAATAAAGCTTCCTGCAGCCGGCTGGAGGCCACGTGGGACAAAATAAAACTGAAGTGGAAACTACAGCTTTTTTTTCTTTTCAGGGTCGATACCAATTCTTAGTAACCAAGGAGACCAATAACGGATATCTGCAGGAAGAAGGAAAATCCTGGTGTCAAAATTTAGCAAAACATAGACTCCAGGGCAAAACCTCTTTGTTAGTTTATGCTTTACATGTTTAAAGAAAAGAGAATTTTAAAATGTTTATCATTAAGTGTTGATTGGAAGTTACCTGTGACCAATCAGACGGTGATGTGGGCGGGACATCACTAGTGACAAAGCAGAGCAAAAGAATAAGGTTTTTAAATTATTTAATTGGGAATCTGTTTTTGAAATAACGATACGGATATTCTGAATAATGCTAATAATCGTATTGTTCAGACACAATGATAATAAGTTGATTCTTCGTGGAAATGAAGGTGTACAGAATAATAAATTACAACTGCAACTTCTATATATGAACCTCTGACCCTCCAAAAGTGGATGAGTGGATTTAGGATTAAGCAAATATCGAATCCGATATTTCACATTTTCCTGATTATTCGGACACTGTATAAAGAAATCCCATTTAAAAAAGGGTGAAAACTGAAAAAAAGATTAAAATAACTATAATAAATATTGTTATTTTCAGTGGATTTAAATGCTGTAAAACCCATTTTATAGTCACACATAGTAAAAGAATTAATTAATATTTGTAAAAAAATACATATTTTTCATGTGGACATGAGGTTTTTTGTTTTTTTTATGGACAACATGTCAATAACACTTAACAAGTAACAGGAAAGTAATAGTAACAGGAAAAATCTGTAAAACAACATCGACAGTCAATCCTTAATATACACAATTTCCACGGTTTTTGCTGGTTTAAATAGAATTAAAATGGGGTGATTACATAATTGGATGTTGTAAAAGAACTAGTATTTGTAAAAATATAGATTTGGAAATTATTTACATTTTTTTTACTATTTCTTCTGTGATTAATGTAGCTATTAACTGTAACAAAATGGGAAAAATCTGCAAAATCCAAGTTAATTATTAGAAAATCACAGTTTAAAAACATAAAAATATGCTACATTTTTATTTACTTTATTTTTTGCTGAATTAATTCCTCATAATTATCACTATGAGATTGCAGCACTGAAGGATCAATGCTGAAAACGTATTTTGAGCAAACAAATGCAAAACGTGAAAACACAAAGCCATTTTAGCAAAGTTTTGTGTCGGAGTTTGTGTTATTCTTAATGTAAATGCAGACTGTCAGTTTTGCTGCAGGTTTATACAGTTTTAAATGTCCGTTTTAAGTCTTGGCCTTTAAAAAAAGCCAATCAATCGACTCCTGATTAATATTCAAATGAACAGAAAAATAACAGAGCTGTAACATGTTCTGCAGAAAACAGAGAGACAATCATCCACTCAGAGCTCGGTATAATTATGCTAATTAAAATGAGACACTGTGGAAGTCCTCTTGATTGTTGATGCATATGTTGCATTAAAGTGGGTCCAAGGTGAAGTACATATATATATATATGTATATATATATGTATATATATATATATATATATAATGTCAGTTAACAGATGGATTTGCACTTTATCGCTTTTTTCCAGGCTGTTATAGAAGCACACAGGATTCTACACTATATATTACCAACACAACAGCACATGTGCTTTCACAGGAACACAATTCTGCCTCGATTGCATGTTTTTTTTATCACAATGAAGACGAATAATTCCAGCTG
Organism: Acanthochromis polyacanthus; assembly: GCF_021347895.1. Taxonomy (NCBI): domain Eukaryota; kingdom Metazoa; phylum Chordata; class Actinopteri; family Pomacentridae; genus Acanthochromis; species Acanthochromis polyacanthus. The sequence continues at coordinate 9,424,410 of NC_067126.1, read as the reverse complement.
GATCGTCTTATTTTGCTGCTACGTAAACGTACAAAATGCACCACAGCTTCCTACAGATGGATGCTGATGACTGTCGATGCAAAACGTGTCGTTCTCTCACACGTTTCTCGATCTGTAAGCGGCCAATAAACGGCGGCGCTGTGCAGGAAGACGCTGCCACATTGTGCCTCTGCAAGATGAATGAGTGAATACAGCAGCACAAGGTCATCAGCATCCGAGGATCAGGGACGGGGAAATATTTTTAATTAAAGGTAGCTGTGGAATCGCAAAACGTTCGCTCATTTATTTAGATGCATCTGCAGGGTGAAACAGATAAATAAGACGGATATACAACCTTTTATAAAGGTTATTATAAACAGTGGTGTTTGGTAAATATTGGAAAAGTCAAATGTATCAGAAGGAAGGACATATTTATTTAAAAAAACATTTAACCAAATAAGCCTTTTTCTTTTTCAACCAAAGAGGTTTTACAGCTTAAAGCTAGTGAGGGCATGAACTCTGGTCTGACCAACCATAACCGAAAAAACCCATTTCCAGTTATTGAAATCCTTGTACCAATGAGGTCTTAATAAAACGAGGGCTGCAGCTACTGATTACTGTCCATGTTGGTTATTTTCTCAATTACAGAATAGTTTTTTTGGTCCAGAAAGTCTCAAAAAATGATGAAAAATGTCGATTAAATCCTCAGATGACGTCCTGAAATGCTGCGTTTTGCTCATATTTCAAAGATATTTAGCTTACTCTCATAGAAAAGGCAAGAAACCAGATAATATTTACATGTAAGAAGCTGGAATGAGAGTTATTCGTTTAAAAAATTGCTGAAAATGATTAGCTTAGCAGATGACAACTAATTGATTAACCGATTAATCATAGCAGCTCCACCGGGAAGCTCCAGAAAGCAACTAAACCAAACAGTTTCTAAAATAAACTCCTGCATAAGGAGGTTTCTTTTATTGAAGTTTGATCCAAATTAGAGCTGCAACTACTAATTATTGTCCATGTTGGTTATTTTCTCAGTCAAATTAGTCCATAAAATAAAATTTAAAAATGTTGATTAAAGCCTCAGATGACCCATAATCCAAAGATTTTCAGTTCACTCTCATAAAAGAGGCAAGGAACTGAAAATATTAACATAGTGTATAAGAAGCTGGAATAAGGGTTATTTATTTTAAAAAAACAACTAAAAACGGTTAGTTTAATAGATGACAACTAATTGATTAACCGATTAATCATTGGAGCTCTAACTGGAAGCTCCAGAACGCAACTAAACCAAACGGTTTCCAAAATAAACTCCTGAAAAAGAAGTTTTTTAAAATGAGGTTTTATCCAAATTAGAGCTGCAACCAATTACTGTCCATGTTGGTTATTTTGTCAATTCTAATCTGTTTAGTCCATAAGATAGAAGAAAAAAATGGTGAAACATGTTGATTAACACCTCAGATGGCGGCCTGAAATGTTTCATTTTGCCCATAATCAATGATATTTAGTTTAATCTTATAAAAGAAGCAAGAAAGAAGAAAATCTTCACATATAAGAAGATGGAAGACGAGTAATTGATTTAAAAACTTCCTAAAAAATGATTAGTTTAACAGATGACAACTAACTGATTATTTGATTAATCATTGGAGCTCTAACTGGAAGCTTGAGAACAGCTGCTAAACTAAATGGTTTCTAAAATAAACTCCTGAAACTACTGATTATTATTCATGTTGGTTATTTTCTCAATTATAGTCTGTTTGGTCAGTAAAGTCTCTGGAATAAAAGTTATTCATTAAAAAAATAATAACTGAAAACGATTAGCCTAACAGATGAAAACTAATTGATTAACCGATTAATCATTGTAGATCTAACTGGAAATTCCAGAAAGCAACTAAACCAAACGGTTTCTGAAATAAAATAGTAATAAAATACTCCTGAATGCTACTGAAAAATAAGTTTTTAATGAGGTTTTATCCAAATTAGAGCTCTAACTACTGATAATTGTCTATGTTGCTTATTTTCCCCATAATAGTCTGTTTAGTCCATAAAATTAAATTTAAAAAAATCGTGAAAAATTTCGATTAAAGCCTCAGATGACATCATGAAACATCTCATAATCCAAAGATATTCAGCTTACTCTCACAAAGGAAGCAAGAAAACTGAAAATATTCACATACTGTATAAGAAGCTAGAAGAAGAGTTATTTATTTTAAAAAAATAGTAAAAAGTGATTAGTTTAATAGATGACAACCAACTGATTAAGCAATTAATCATTGGAGCTCTAACTGGAAGCTTGAAGACAGCTGCTTAAACTAAACGGGTTAGGGTTAGGGTTAGGGTTAGGGTTAAAATATACTCCTGAAAAATGTTTTTTTTTTAAATTAGAATTTATCCAAATGAGGGCTGCAACTACTATTTTTTGTCCATGTTGGTTATTTTGTCAATTATAGTCTGTTTGATAAATAAAGCCTCAAAAAATGGGGAAAAAAATGTTGATTAAAGTCTCAGATGATGTCCTGAAATGTCTCGTTTTACCCATAATGGTAAGATATTTAGTTTAATCTCAAAAACAAGGAAATAAAACTGAAAATAATCACATATAGGAAGCTGGAATAAGACAATTTAGACATTATTTCTATGCAAAATGACTCAAACCGATTAGTTTAAGAGATGACAACTAACTGATTAATCGATTAATCACTGCAGCGCTACCTGGAAGCTCCAGAACAACTGCTAAACTAAATGGTTTCTACAACAGGCTCCTGAAAAAGGATTTTTTTATAAAAATTTATAGTGTTGTAGCTACTTATTTGTATGTCGCACCGGTTCGTTTTTCAAGAATTCATCCGATTGTTGCAGCATTTCTCCAAATCTTCCACTATTTTGCTTTCGTATGGATCTCCTTAAAGCTTCAGATGCGGATGTATTCTAAAAATAAGAATAAAACATGCGTATTGATTAGCTCATGCTTTAGCGACGTGCGTGCACACATTATCCTCTCTGATCCTCGATGAGCTCGGCACAAGGCCGTTTTTAGCTTGTATGACCGATTTCTTTCTCTCGGTCCGTCGCCGTCCTTCCACCACCCTCCGATCGTCCTTCGTTTTCTCCATCTGCCGTTGAGATTTGAATAAAACCGTACATGCAGGTGTTATCTTTGGAGAGGAGTTTGTAAAAAAAATAGGACATAAAAGAAATAAAACGCAACGTTCAAAGGTGTATGTGTATTTAAATATATATATATATACATGCACGGTGCAGCTTTAGAGGGAGGAGACAGTTTAGTTCTGGCATAAAGATCATCAGGTGAAAAATGAAGTTGTTGTTTTAGGAGGCATTTAAAAAAAAGGAAAAAGAAGAAGAAGTGAAGTTTGAAGAGAGCAGCAGAGTGAGAGAAGAGGGCTGTAGAGCCTGAGAGGGGAGGAGAGAGGGGAGGGAAGGAAGGGAGAGAGAGTTAGAGAGAGAAAGAGAGAGAGAGAGTGGAAGGGGGAGAAAGACAAGAAGAGAGTCGCATTGAGACAGACAGATGGAGGAGAAGCATGTAGCAGCAGAGGAGGAGGAGGAGGAGGAGAAACAAAGCGTGTTGACTGAGGAAGTGTTCATGCCATGCAGGCCATGTGCTCAGGTAGGTGCCATCTACTCTCTGCTGCTTCTGCGCCGCATTTCTGCACACAAAAACGCCAGCGACAGCTCAGAAATCTCATGCAGTTTGTGTGTTTTTTTTATTGCCAATGTGGTGATTGTCAAGTTTTTTGCATTTGGTTGCAATGATGTGACAAAAAAGAGGAAAGTTTGTGCAGATTCCAGTGCAAACGAGGAGCCTTTTCTCTTTTTATTTTCTTTCCTTATTCCGGCTGTGCATGTGTGATGGTCAAGTGTACTGGTAGGATATTGGCAGCCCTGAGGAATGTGTGAGACTTCACCCCAGATCTCTTTGTTCCCTTCATTTTCTTTCTCCCTTTTTTTTCTTTCCTTTCTCTCTCTGGGGTTTGCACACACACACACACACACACACACACACACACACACACATACACAAGAAAAAAAAACCAAGTTGAAACTTCCCACCGGCAGGAGAGAAAATGTCTGGAATGTGATTATCACGTATTTGTGTTTATTTTATCACTGCGGGTCGCTCGCAAAAAAAAAAAGAAAAAGAAAAAAAAGAGGAAACCAGATCAGGCACATGCCCGGCACTTAGTGTGAAACCGTGTGTGTGTGTGTGTGTGTGTGTGTGTGTGTGTGTGTGTGTGTGTGTGTGTGTGTGGGTGAGTTTGTGAGTGGGTGGGTGGGAAGGAGGAGAGGGGTGGGAGGGTAAAGAGTGAGAGCTATTTGGCAGTGCACGTGAGTGTGTGGGTGGTTGTGTGGGTGTCAGGGTGAGTGGGTGCAGAGCTCTCTTTGAGTGAGAGCACATGTGACTCTGAGTGTGTGTGTGTGTGTGTGTGTGTGTGGGTGTTGTGAGTGTATATGTGTGTGTGCAGAAAGGTGAAAAAGTGTGTGCAAAGGTGAGGCTGATTGTGTGTTTCCGAGTCACCTTAAAAAGAGGCGGAGGAGGGAGGAAAAAGGAAAAAAAAAATCCAATCCAAACCCCCGCCTTCTTTCTTTCTTTCTTCTTTTTCTTTTTTTTAAAACTTGTATGCTCATTTACACACACACACACACACACACACACACACACACACACACACACACACACACACACACACACACACAGTTCAGGCGCCTGTCAAACCCAAGCGCATTCCTGAGCGCTCGAAACACACAAGAGTCTGAATGGTCGGGGATGAATGCGGGGAAATTCAGCTGAAACGTGAGGACAAAAGCCAGGGGGACATTTAAGAGGGTTTAACTCGGCAGAACCCTGGGAATCAGGGGAGGAAACGCACGCACACACGCACACACACACACACACGCATGCATGCACGCTTACAGTGCAATAACCAAAGTGTGTATACATCCCGACACACACTCGCATATGTACAGCTGCAGGCTGGAGCTGAGGGGAATTCCCAGGGAGGAGACAGTGAAAACACGCTACACCTCTGCTGCCGTTCGTATACACAAGCCGTGGCCCTGGGAGCCGACATACCAGCGAGTGAAAACGCCGCTGCCACTGCGGTGTCGATGGTAAACCAGCGACTTGAATTCACCCAAACCGCTGTTAGCCAAGCCCTCAAAACGCCGCCACTTTCCGAGCCGTTTCCGAGCGTTACCGTCCTCTTACGAAGCAACTTTTCTGCCCAGCTGACATCACCGTTATCGCCAAAAGTGTTTATCTGAGAGCTTCAAAGGCGGCCGCCAGTATCTCTTTCGTCAGGTGTTTGTCGTCCATGTTTAAGCAGACAGAAAGAAAAGAGAAAAAAAAAAAGAACCCGGGGAGTTCAACGGTCACGCTCTGATGTCCTGATGCATGTCGGGATGTGACGTGTGAGGAGGAGGAGGAAGGGCGGAGTGAGGAAGGGTCGTGTTGACATGAAGTCAGTGTGGCGGTTTGTCAGTCAGAGGAATCGAAAACACGGCGGCCAGCGAGTCCTGTAGAGTCCTGTAGAGTCCTGCGCCGTCGAGGTTTCACCTCAGATTAGCAGCAGTTGATTTGTTTCTGCAGGTTCGGGTTTGTTTGCTTCGAGGCGGCAAAAACATCCAGATTTCAGGGAAACTTTCCGTAAAAAATCTTAGACCGAATTCCATTTCGTCAAACGCAGCTCATAGAAATCTCTTTGAAATTAAAGCTTCTACTCAACTTGATATTGATCACATGTAAAAGCATTAAAAATAGACTTTTAATCTGTTTTCTGCTATGAAAACTCAATAGATTTCCTTGGATTTATGGCTGAGAATTACAGAATTGTGAGAAGGAATGAAATCTCTGACTCTCATCTGTTTCGTTGTGACTGAACTGAATCTCTTTGAAATCCAGATCTTGGTATTAATCACATGTAGAAGCATTAAAAATAGAAAAATTGAATTTCTTTGGAGTTACGGCAAAGAATTACAGAATTGTGAGAAGGAATGAAATCTCTGACTCTCATCTGTTTCATTGTGACTGAACTGAATCTCTTTGAAATCCAGATCTTGGTATTAATCACATGTAAAAGCATTAAAAATAGACTTTTAGTGTGTTTTGTGCTCTGAAAAATGGAATTTCTTTGGAGTTACGGCAAAGAATTACAGGATTGTGAGAAGGAATGAAATCTGTGATGCTCACCTGAGTTGAATCTTGTCGAAATCTCGATATTAATCACATGAAAAAGCAATAAAAGCAGAATTTCAGCATGTTTCTTGCTGCTGCGTCTACGAAAAATCAGTAGTTCCTGACGACTTGTGGCTCAGAATCACAGTACTGTCTAAAGGAGTGAATTGAATTGAGCTGAAATTCACCTTTTGCTCAGTTCGTGTTCGTGAAGGCTCCTGGGAACCATTTTTTCTTTATGTATTTATGTATACACACAATATACAGCGTTTCCTCTGCAGATCTTGATGTTAATCACATAAAAAAAGGCATTAAAAACAGAATTTCAGTGTCTTCTGCTGCAGCATCTATGAAAAACGACTTTTCTTTGGACTCGTGGCTCAGAATTACAATGTTGTGACTGAATTGAATTTGGGTGAATTTCACCTTCTCCTCAGTTTGGGGCTTTTTTTCCCTCCTGGAGGCTCTTGGACCTCCAGTGTGGGAACCATTGCTCCTTTTTTAGATCTATGTACACACAATATATAGTCTTTGCAAAGTAAAAATGTGCTCCGAAATGTTTCTATCTTCCAGTTTGTGCCTGTAGAGCTCAGGTTTGTTTAGCAGAGGGTGCAGCTTTTACGGCAACTTGTCAAATTGGAGTATTTAGCTTCTAAACGCTGCAAAATCATTGCTCTCCTTTAAAATAAAGCTCAACTTTTCATGCACTTTGCAGCTTTGGAGTTACTTGCTTCAAAGCAGCACGTCAAAAACATGCAGATTTATGTGATTTCTTCCTTATTTAGTGTGCAGGCGGTGGAATTTTGGCGCAATTAAGACCGAATTTCATTGAATCGAACGCAGCTGGTATAAATCTCTGAATCCCAAATTGAAGCTTCCACGGGCACGCAAAGGGTTAAATCATTCTGTCATGCAGCTTACAGAAAAACTGCGAACACCAGAATATTTCTGGGAAGTTTACATTGCAGAAATACCCATCCCAAATACCAGAAACTGAGGTCATAACTGTACTCATAACCAGATAAGAGAGAGAGAGAAAAGAGTGGGCATAGTAATTTATTCAGGGAATTTCACATTATGAACCCCAGCCGCGGTGCTGGTAATATTGTCAGTGTGGTTTGAGAGACCTCATAGCTGCTCCTTTCCCCCGACCTGTGCCATGTAGCAGCAGCAGCAAGAGAGAGAGAGAGAGAGCAAAAAGCAAGCGAGCGAGCAGCGAAAACATTTGTTAATTTCCCAGATCGCCGCAGAAACATCACTCTGGCTCTCAGACCGAGAGTGATGAGACAGTCTGCGAGAGAGAAAACACAGGAGGGGAAGCAGCAGGTGAGCGATGACAGATCATTCTGCACATTTCACAGGAAATTTTACACAAATCTAGACGCACAAATCTAACTGGGCAGGTGGAATCCCTCTGCAGGTGTATTTCCCCCCCCGTAGAAGTTATTATTCTGGGGGGAAGTTGATTTGCTGGATAAAAAATAGCCTCGGAAGTGTAGAAATCCAGCGTTTATGCTGCTAATTCTTGGTTAGTTTTTTAGAGGCGCCTCGCTGAGTTCTCGTTTTTCACTCTTCTTCTTCTTTATTTGAGCAATTAAGATTTTAAAAATGGCAGGAGGCAAAGAGGAGGGAAGAAAGGGCAGATCTTTAAAGGGCTTTATGATAATGTCAAACTGTGACATTTCTTAAATTCATTATTAAAGTGAGGAGCTATTAGGAGCCGCTGCCAAAACAGAGGAGAGAAAAATTTGCATTTTCCAGAAAACCTCCACAGATAATGTGATGAAATCTGCGCTCACCTGTTGACTCAGACTGAATTCACCTGGTAATCAGCTTCTGGAGACACAGTTTGTGGGGGGGAAAGGATAAATTGTGCCCCTCTGTTCTGGAAAGTTGTGAATTTGCTTTTTTTTTTCTTTCTGTTTGTTGCTGCTGCTTGATGAAAATCCATTTATAATGTGTAATATATATCAGAGAAAGGCGTGTTTTTGCAGGATTTGCAGGTTTTTTAAGTGTTCTGCAGACGTTTTTTTCTGTTTGTTTGATTCTAACAGATTAGAAATGTGTCCTCCTCACCACCCTGCTTTTTTTTTTTTTTTTTTTTTTTTTTTTTTGCTTTCTCACTTCTGTTCTGCGTGCAGGTGTTCTGAGATGTTGTCACCGGGCTGTGGCATCACCCAGCTATGAGTGTCCGCGGTGGCGCAGGACGCACCGGGGGGACGGTCCCTGCAGGGAGGGGGGAGGGGGGCAAGAGCAGCCAGCCAGGGGGGAGGGAGGAGGGGGAGAGAGAGAGGGGGATTTCTTGCGGGGCTGATGAGGTGGACTCTCGGAGGGCCCCGTAGACAAGAAGCTCCGGCCGGGCTGCAGACAGTTTGTGCCCGAACGCGTCTCCGCTCCGAACGCAGGCAGCCGGTGGCATTTCCGAGCGATTCCGGCGCAAGAAAAAAAAAGCCCCGCAGGCGTGCAGGAGGGCAGATAGATAAAACAGAGAAGACAGAGGAGGAAGAGAGAGACTCGCATCAGATGAGTAATAGAGCGGACTTAGAATTTTTTTGGCGATGATGAATCGATCCTCCTCCTTTTCTCCCGCATAAATATCGCTCGTTGTGCGAACACTTTTTTTTCTTTTGCGCAGCGGCAACAACAATAGCAGCAGCCCTCGGTGATGTTTTGTTGCCTATTTTTTGCGTGTGTGAGAGAAGAGAGTGTGTGTCGTGGAGCTCTGCACTCGAGGAAGGTGTTCTCAGCTGCTTGTTCTTCTGCAACTCGACCGATGCGCACGACGGGAGGACGCAGGTATTTCACCATGATGATTCTAATTAGAGTATCTATTTATTATTAGATGTAGTTGTTCATAATAGTAGCAGAAATTGTGCGGAAGTTGAGATTAATGGCGGTTTAATGTGTCTTGTGTGTAAGTTTTTCGTGCGTCCTCGCTGCGTTTTTACGCGGCGCGGTGTTTGGAACATGGCACGGCTACAGTGTGTGGTCCCCTCTTTGGCTCCGGCATTGTGGGCTCTCTTCACGTGCACGCTCATATGTGTGTTCGTGTGCGTGTGTGTGAGAGAGAGAGAGAGAGAGAGGAGATGTGGTATGTGAGTCGGGCTGGAGGAAATTCTTGTGTTTTGGAATGCGCTTACCCCGAGGGAGACCCCGTGACTCCGGCAGAGACAAGGGGAGCAGAGAGGCAGAGCGACGTAGAGATGCATGGAGAGAGAAAAGAGAGAGAGAGAGTGAGAGTGAGAGAGTGACCTGTGGTTGCTTTAGCTTTCTAAGAAATCACTCACTGATGAAGTGTTGTTAATGCATCACTTACAGATAACTGGAATAATTCTAAATCCCGTGCCAGCTCCTTTAACTCTACGTCAACTGCTAACACTTTCACACTTTTTTTTGCATTTTTGCTTCCTGATTTTTGCTGATTATTTCTCCCTCAGATGACTTTAATTAAAACCATGCTCCTTCACTGTTGAGACTCTGTTTCTGCATCCAACAGGGGGCACTTGTGGCACATGGAGTCAGAATTCAGAGCCCAGCTGAGCCACGTAATGCCAATTATTAAGTGTTTTATTGTTTTTTTGTGCTAATATTGATAATAATCACACCTAAAAGAATTTAAATTAAAATTCAATGTGTTTTCTGTGAAGAAAAATTGGAAATCCTTGATGATTTCTGGCTGAGAATTGTAGAACACAGTGTGCAGGATTGACATCTCACCTGTTGTGAGTGAATTGAATTTAGGTGTTCAGTTTTTGGGAATGTTTTTTTTCTTCCAAAGAGGCTCTTGGACCCTCAGTCTGGGCACCATTGTTTCTATATTTATATATAAACACACAATATACAGTGTTTGCAAACAAAAATGTGCTTCAAAATGTTCCAGTTTCTAACTGTAAAGCTGAGGTTTGTTCAGCAAATGCAGCAGTTTCTTGTCTTTTTTTAATAAAAAGTCAGAAAAAGATAATTTAAAAGCAACAGTTTTGCCTCTACACTGCAAAATCCTTGTTTTCCTGCTCAACTTCTCATCCATTTTGCAGGTTCAAATTTATTTGCTTCAAGGCAGTGCAGCAAAAACATCCAGATTTACGTGACTTCTTCCTTATCTGGATCTTTATTTAGTTAAATGGCAAAAAAGAAGACCATTTTATGAGGATTTTGCTTTGAAACTCTGCAAAATCCTTCCTTTCCTGCTCAACTTCTCATGCACTTTGCAGCAGTGCATCCTCCAGACAATCCAATCTGTTGCTTAATCAATTGTACAGCGCGTTAAGTGCAGATATGTGATCAAATTTGGAGCCTCTTAATCCTCCACCACCTTGCTGTCTCATCAGGACAGCTCTGTGCATCATGTGTGCTGTTAAAATGAACTGTATTCTGCCTCATATTGTGACTTTCTGGCAATAAATAAATAAGCAGCTCCGTCCTCCAGGGAGAAACCAGCACGGCAGCTCTATAGCAGCAGGCTGAGCGTCACATGTTTCTGCTACAGTTGCTGTATGTCACATACTGTACTCCAAACTTGGACAGAAGTTGGGTTTACTTTTTTCTTTTTTTTTTTATTTAACGGACAGACTGAGGTTAGGATCCCGGTTGGTATTGGACAGAGAACAGTGTTTCTGGAACAGTGCTGGAGACTAGAGGGAGAAGGACTGCTAAAAGCTCGCCCACACACAAATGTGAGATATTCTAATGAGCAATCTGGCCCTTCTGAATATTATTCGCAGCACATTCATCCTACGACATGTGACATTGTGCAAGTCGATCAATTTCTTGTAGATTTTTTTCTTCCTCTCAAAAAAAAAAAAAAATTCCACTTTGCTAAAGGTGTAAGAAAATGCGAAAAGGCTGTGGATGATGTGAGTGACGTGCTCCTCTGCCTCCTGTTTTTTTCACAGCCTGAACTTCCTCGAGATGCACATCAGTGAAAAAGGCGGCGCAGACGTGCTGATGGAGGCTCTGCTGTCCTGCTGGTAAGAATCACACGTTTTCTGCGACTTTCACCGATGCACAAATAGCTGCAAGAAGTCGTTTGTCAAGCTGAAAAGTCGGGGAGGGTCATTTGGGGTTTTAGCTAAATTTGCATATTTGAGCATCTTCCACTTTTCGATGCATCTCCTGACTGATCAGATCTCAGACCTCCCCTGAAGCTGCCGTTTATAAATAACCTCCAGCCAACAGTGCATGACTACATGAAACATTTTTGGTGCATTTAATGTACGATCTGGCAGCGTGATTCAAACACACATGCGGCATGTTCGTCCCACACACTCCCACGTGTTTCCCTCTGCCTCCTCTGCCTTCTGATGTAAGGCACATGACATCATTAAAGAGGTGCTCTAAAAATCAGTGTGGGTACGGCATGTGGGCAGGCGGCGTGCATGTAGTGTGTTTTTGTTTCTGTGTGGGTGAGGGGAATGAAAGCCAAAAGCTCCCAGAGCCGTGGGCCCGTGCTGGCTGTGTGTGTGTGCCCAGCCGGAGGCTCTGGTCCTGGGCTGCGCTGCCTCCCACGCCGGGGTACGGCTGGGGCTGAGTGGGAGGGAAGGAGTGGGAGGGAAGAGTGGGCCGGGGCGGTGAGTCAGTCGGCTGCTGCTGCTGCTGCTGCTGCTGAGCCCCCAGACAAGAGACCGCGGAGGGAAGAAACACACCGCGAGAGTTCCTCCCTCCCTGCCAGCGTCTGAAGAAGTTTATTGTGAGGACCGTCCTGGAGAATCACAAGCAGCCGCTGAAGGCTGCAGACGGCCTCAGAGGGCGGCGAGACGCTGCAGGAGACGAAGCTGGCCACTGGGCCGATGACTGCTGAGAGTGCAGATATTTGTTTGGGAAGAGCAGGAAGTGGCAGAGGACACGCGAGGTTGTGTTCGATTTGTATCTGCAGATTTAGAGTTATTAAATCAATAGGCAGCTCTGCCAGAAGGAGCAAATATCCTGTGTAGTTAAAGCTGAAATAACTGGTGTTCTCTTGTAGAATTTTAATCTTGAGATGATAAATAAAAATGCAATTTTAGACAATTGATCAGAAGTTGTGAAAACAGAAAAAAATATGGCTGCATTTACAGCTTTACGACAGTCCATGAACTAGTCATCTGTGACCTGCTGTAAAAACGATGCAAATCTGAACTTAAAATCATGATATTTTGTCAAATTAATTTTATTCTGCACATTTCCATTGAAGCAAACCAAACGAAGTACTGAAAGGTCTTTAGCATGTAGAGGCACTTCCCCCTAGCATTGGTTTTCTTAGTTCTGTATATACAAATGTGGACTTATTAGATCAATAGGCAGCTCAGTCAGAAGGTGCAGACATTCTGTGTGTTTACAGCTGAAATAACTGGTGCTCCCTTTCAGAATTTTAATCTTTCTCTGATAACAATCTGCAATTTCAGATGATTTATCAGATCCAGAAACTGTAAAAACAGAAAAAAAATCTATGGCTTGTCAACTTTTCAAAAGTCCATGAAGTAGTTGTCTGTGACCTGCTGTAAAAATGATCCAAATCTAAAGTTAAAATCCAAATATCTCATCACCACTGTGTTCAGAAACTGCAAAACAGAGAAAAGCAGTGGATTGTAAACATTTTCACTGCCCATAATGAAACACTGTATTCTACAAGTCTACATTAAAAAAGTCACTAAAAACAAAGCATTTCCACGTAACATACTGTAACAATTTAGAAGTTCTACTCTCCTTAACCAAACAGAGAAGCTATTATTGACTCAGCTTTAACTGATGCAAATTTTTTAAAAGTATTAACATATCATTAGCACGTAGAGCCACTTTTTTTTTTTCATTTCAAGTTAAGTCAACAGGCATCGCTGTCGCTTCTCAAACCCATCTGAAGGTGTTCCCTTTGCTAATTGTAATCTTTCATTGTAAAAATACCTGCAAATTTAGGCCCTTTATCAGGGCCACAAACCGTAAAAACTGAGATATTTGATGGATTTTCCCATTTTTGACAGTCCATGAACTACTCATTTGGGAACTACTCATTTCATCAGTTATTTTATTCTCCACATCTGTTAAAAAACTTACAAAAAATGAAGCATTTCTACTACACAGATTCGATTAAACACATTTCGATTAAACAGATTTCGTACGTCTAAAAATGCTGCTCATTTCAACACAACTGAGAAGCCAGTCAAGACTCTACTGAAATATTTGGTGTTCCTTCATAGAATTTTAATATTTTGTTGAAAAAGAATATGCCCATTTTGTCCATTTATCTAAAATCAGAGGCAGAAACTGTAAAAAACTGAGAAATTTGACAAAAAGTCAAACTTTCGGTTGAACTGCAGGCTGTGTTCACACAGAGCAGATAGGAGACAAGTGTGGAACGGACTAAAAACCAAAAGTATTTAAGCATCTACAGCGTGTACTGATTGTGCTGGTTTTGTAGCTGCAGATTTGGAGGTTATTAAAATCAATAGCTGTGCTGCTTCTCAGACCCCTGCTGTATATCTTGGGCTTGAATCTGCACAGCCTCGTTTTCTTGCACTCCTGAGACAGATGGCGGCATCAGACCCAAACCCATCTGCTGGAGCCGCTCGCTGCTTCTCACTCCGGCTGAAAGAAAGGAGCTGAGAAAAACACAACTCCACGCTGCATGTCCATTTAATCGTCTGTGAATTACACGCTCACATACCAAATACATATGCATAGTCCATTAGTCATAAGTGATGGGGAGCGTTTGTCATCGGTTAATAAACCCGTGTGGACCTCGCACGAGTGTGGCTTTAGAGACTCAGCCGCTCAGATGGGTGCAAAATCACTTCTTAGTTAATTGCACGAAGGAGCTTGCAAGAGTTGATGTGGGCATGATTCACCGCTGGGTGCTGGAGGTAGATGAGTTTAACATTTAGAGGAGATTCTTGGTTGTGGAAAACTGCAGTCAGTGTTCATAGATTTTGACTAAAAGTATTCTCTGCGTATTTAAAGCTGAAATGTTTGGTTTTCCGTTGAAGCATTTTATTTTTGTTGGTTAGATGTTTTCTGGATGAAACTTCTGAACCTTTGAACTTATCTGGGACCTTATGAGCTTAAAATCATATGTCATCAGAATCTAGAAACTTTTGTAAAAAAAAAAAAAAACCCAAACAAACTGCATTTCCACTAAACAAATTTAGCAAATTAACTAAAAATTCCGCTCTCCTCAATGCAATTGAGAAGCGATTAATGAATCAGCTGTGACTGACTGTCTTGCTACGAAGATTATACTCTTTATACTGAAGTGCAGGCTGTGTATACATACAGTAGAAGGGAGACAAGTGTGGAAACAAATTTAAAATGCAAATAATTATGTATCTATATATCACATGTTCATAGATCTTGACTGAAGCTATGCTCTGTGTATTTAAACCTCAAATGTTTGGTATTTCGTTTACGAATTTCATTCTTTCGTTTATTGGGAAACACTTCAATCAGATGTTTTTTGGATTTAATCTGTTTTTTTATCAGTAAATTTAGACCATTTATTAGATGTAAACACAGAGAAAATCACTGGATTTTCTCTGTCATCTGTGATCTGATGTGAAAATCATCCAAATCTCAGCTTAATATCATCATATTTCATTAGAATTGTTTTTATCCTCTTCATGCCGCTGTTAAACTTTTTTGGAAAAAAAAAACAAAAAAACGATTTGGACAAAGCAAAGTTTGCAAAAAAAATGATAAATTCTGCTCTCCGAGAAGCAACTGAGAAGCTATTAATGAATCAGGAGTGACTGACAGTCTTACAACAAAAATAACTTCTAGATTGAACTGCAGACTGTGTCCCACAAAGCAGGGAGGAGACAAGAATAGAAATGCAAATAATTACAGATCTACAGCATGTACGTTTGGTCCAGGATTGGTAGCACCCATGGATGCTTGCTAAAATGATGTACATTCTAGATAAATAGGAGACAATCAACTGTTTTGCTCAGTTATTTTAGGATTTATGGTGCTGGAACTGTCACATTGCACAGGAGACATTTTTTGAGTTCTCTTTACTTCTAGTCATGGTTCTTCTGTTTCCATAAAGGTGCAGGACTTTATATTATCGTGAAAAATGACTCAACAGTGATTATAAACAGGAGCAAAAAATGTCTAGTTAATGTAGCCTAAATGCTTAGAAAATTGTAATATTGGTTCAGGTAATGTTAAGAATTTGTCATTAAAAGCAGGGGAAAAGTCACAGATTAATTTTCTATTTAAAGTTTATGGTAAATGGACTTGCTCTTATATAGCGCTTTTCTACTCATCAGAGTACTCAAAGCGCTTTTACAACAATTGCTCCCATTCACCCAGACACACACACATTCACACACTAATGTGCAGGTTGCTAATCAACCTGCAACATCAGTCAGTATACATTCACACACCAGTGGAACAGTCACTGGTAGGCAATTCGGGGTTCAGAATCTTGCCCAAGGAAACTTCGGCATGCAGCACATGACTAGGCGAGAGCGGGAATCGAACCGTCGACCATTCGATCATTGGACGACCCGCTCTACCACCTGAGCCACAGCCGCCCCAACACCATAACTGTTAATTATATGAATCAGGTGGTGTTATAACTAAAATCGGACTAATTACGTCGCCCCAGATTCTTCATCGGTGAGCGTACCTGGAGTTATTTTAGTTCTGTTTCATCAGAGCAGGACGTCACGCCCAGTGAGCTCAGCAGCGGCATTTCTGGGCCGGGCCGGTTGTTCTGATAATGGAAGGTGGTTCTCCAGGAAGCCCAGAGGGAGTCCACCAGTCTGGGGCGGCCCAGGGGTGTGGGGCGGCTCTGGGCGGGGAAGTGGGAAACGCTGGACGCTAACGTTGGCATGTGGAAGGCAGGCGAGGATCGGGGGGAGGGAAGTGAGAGCAGGAAACGCTGGCCAGAGCGGAATGTTTCACAAGAAGCCCAGCGTCAGGACAGAGGGCGGCTGCTGCTGTCGCTGCTCCAACAGCCAGCGGGGGAGCTCAAGGGTGACAGTCGTCCTCCCGCATTCTCCACAGAGTGACCCCTCACCGGCTTGGCAGCTCCGATATCCTGTGAGTGGGCCGGTCAGCAGGCCGGCCCTCATAGCCCACGTTGTGTGGCAGTGGAGGAGACACAGAGCCTCACACTGGAGCTGTTCTTCCTCTGACACCTCTGGAGGGAAGAGGAAGAGGAAAGGGGGAGGACGGAGAGGAAAAGGGAGTCACAGGGCAGGGATGATAGGATGGAACGACGCCAGCAGGGACTTTTGAAGGAATGCTGTCGTGCATAACAGCAAACCAACATCCATTCATTCAAACGTCATTTAAACTCCGAGTACGTAGAGGATGTAGAAATTTAATGAGAAAAAAGCAAAAACTTGAATTGCATGTATATTTAAATTGAAATATTTGGTGTTCCTGTCCCAAAAAATCTTATTTCCTTGGCTGGAAAGTAGATGAGATGCTTTCAGGATCCCTCTGAAAAAATCTGTATATTTAGACCATTTATCTGAGTTAGACACAATGAAAACAGGTAAACTCATTGGATTCTTGACGATTTGACAGTCTGTGAGCTACTCATCTGTGCAAAACCTGCTGCAAAAATTATTCAAATCTAAGCTTAAAATGGCATTATTTCACCAGAATCATGTTATTCTACAGGGACCTTTAAAGGAACGCTGTTATGCAGTTTGTACCGGCCGATATCGTCCATACTACCATTAGGGCTGGTGATTTCCGAATATTCGGATCCGTTCGTCTGGTCTCCCAGGTCCAGATTTTGCACACTGCCTTCGTTTTGTCTTCAGTTAAACTGAAGAATTCCCAAACAGCGGAGGTCTTCGGCATCTCGTCTTGTGTTTTGCAACGAAGTGAAGCGTGACGTCAGAGGTGGCAGCCACCCGGCCATTCAGGTGGTGGTAACAAACACGGCGGGGTGAGCCGAAGTGGGCCGAAGGCAAAGGGAAGAGACAAGCTCAGAATATTCCTATTTTCGTATGGGGGGAGGAGAGGGTGATCACATAGACATATGTGTATATGTTTATGTGATCACAGGACGGGATGAGCCGATATGAGCCGATGTGGGCCGAAGGCGGAGGGAAGACAGTAACGGCAAATATTCTTTCCGCCCGGTGACGTCCGACAGGGTTGGGGTGGGGTGGGGGGGCAATATTCGGATACCAAAATTAATATCCGGATACCGCCGTAGCGAACGAATATTCGGATATTCAGGATATTCGGGTCCAGCCCTAACTACCATATCCATTTATTCATTCATTCTTAATTTAAACATAATTAGAAGAAATGAATCAACTAAATCAAGATGAGTCGACCATTGAAAGATTAAATTAAAAACTTGAATTGCATGCTTGTTTAAAGCTTAAATAGTTGGTGTTCTTTTTTAAATTGTATTATTTAGTTCATTGGAAAGCACTCCGTTTAGATGTCTTCTGCATGAAACTCTATAAATGTCTGCTATCTTTAACAAAAAAATCTGCAAATTTAGACCATTTATCAGAGCCAGAAACTGTAGAAACAGAGAAAAGGGGGAGCCTTAAAGGAATGCTGTCATGCACAGCGGCAGACCGACATCCACACTGCCACATTCATTCAGTCAACCTTCATTTTATGTCAGAGTACATGGAGGATGTGTTGATTCTTCTGCGGGTTATTTCAGGTTGTAGGTGCAGAAAACTTATAAAGATTCAGTTTAAACAGTCAGGAGAATAATCCGTTCCTAAGTGTTTTCAGTAGGAGCCCACAATAAAAGACGGTAATGGTGTAACGTGAGGAAGTAAAACAAACCAGAGTCTTATAAATAACTAAAACCCAGTGTCTGTCACGTCTTGCAGAGAGTACGGCAGAAAAAGATTTAGTACGTCACAATGCATAGTATGTCGGATGTCGTGAGCCAAAAATACCAGAGTGTCCGACTACATCGGGTCAGATTTGGCGTTTGCAAGCCAACATGCTTTCTGACCTGCAATCCTCTGTGCAGTTACATCACAGTATCTTGTGACACTTTGCGTACGAAGCACTTCGTCCCAGTTGGACACATTCTGCACGAAACAGTACGTGGTGTGTGAGGGAAGTTGTACTTAAAAAGGTGTAGATTTAAAACACAGCAGTTTATTGCGTACGTAATTCATCTCTGCACTCACAGTGATCATTTAGTGTTGTCATATTGGGCGTTTTATTTTCCAATCATAAGAACGTTGCAATGTTTCTTTTTTTTTACTTGAAGAGAAATTAAAAATTAAAATTTAGGATGTCCCAATGCTAAGATCCTAAGATTGAGGTCCTTGTTGAACTGATTGGTATTTGCACAAATTAAATTTCAATCTTTTCTTTTCCTTATATTTGCGGCTTCATCAATCGCTAGTTGCTTCACTTACAATGCAATCTGAGCACAATGGATGATTATTTGGTGCTGGAGCCTGTCCTCAAACAAAAAACGACCACATAGGTCGTCTGTACATGCCAGTATTACGACCCAGTGTTACGTTTTGACTATGCGACCTCTAGCGGTTGAGTAAATATCGACACTCTGGAGTCGCAGGTGAAACGTCATCATGAACAAACTTTTATCTAACACTATCCCTGTCCCTATCTCTAACCCTAACCTTAACCATAACCCTAAAAACGTGTTGGGAAAGTGAGAAAAAAGCCGTTTTGCGACGGAAAAGCCGTTTTGCGAATTAAATCCCGTAATGCGTTCGTTTTCCCCGTAGGGGCGCAAACGTTCATACGACCGCATAGGTCGTATTCCGGTGCACGGTGAAAACGACCGATGCGGTCGTATGAATTGGAGGACTTGTTGTGGTGCTGATATTGCAAGAATTGCCAAACAAGTGCTATTGTAGTTGATTCCAGCCTGGTTTAACAAATATGTTCACCGCAGGTCGTTAAGCACCACAGAAGACTTAGTCATGGTGCCCCTTTGTTAGCTAAACCTCCACTATGCTTTCCGTTTGCTAGCATGAAACTGCCTGCCTCCTCTGGATACTGTATTTCTATTACGATACATGGAACCTGATCCTCTTTCAGGAATAAAGAAAAAAAACACAAACAAAATCGCACAAAAAGGACAAAATAATCAAACCTGTATACGTTTTGGAGAAAAATGTTAACAAAGGACACGACACTGAGAGCAGAAGAAAGTTTTCTTCTAACCTTTAGTAAATGACTGCAACAAACTCAATCCTTCATGAACTGATTAGTTGCTCAGTCAATAAAATCAGTCACTAAAGTCAGAAAATGGTGAAAAGTTTAGATCAGTGTTTCCCAAAGCTCAAGATGACAAAGGTCTGGTTTTGTCTGCAACCTAAATATAATTCTGTTTATGTTAATAGATTATGAAAGAAACTCGAAAATATTGACAATTATTATGCCATAGTACGCAATGCAAGTTCCAGATCTGCACTTCTGGTTCTTTATGCAGAATATTTTTTCTTTTGTGGTTTAGTTTTACTTAAACCCGTACAGAATCTAAGTAAGAAAAGGGTTTTTCCTGCAAACAGAGAATTTTTTTATGTTTCTTAAAGATGTCTCAGGCAGCTCTAAAGGAAAATCACCTGCACCTGCACAATATACATGTTTTTTAAAACATTTTTATTCGGTTCAGGTTTAATTTGCTGAAGAATAAAAGATATTTTTGTTCTTTAAATAGGCTGAAATAACAGAAAAGTGCAGATTTTCAAATCTGCACTTCTACTTCTGTGTTCAAAGAACATTGTAGTTGACTAACTTTTGTGGTTTAACAGATTAAAATACCAAAGTTTTTCCTGCATGTAGAGGAATTTTTCATGCATGTTAAAGATGTTTCGGGTACCAAAACAATGAGAACTGAAAACAGCACAGGAATATTTTTAAAACGAACTTTGATAGTTGTAATTTACTGAAGAATAAAAGACATGTTCCTTCACGAAATGGCCAGAAATAACAAAAAAATACTCAGATTTCTAAACCTGCACTCTACCTCTGTTTCTTTAAGTACATTATATTTTACTTTTGTGGCTTAATTTTACTAAAACTTGTAAAATATTTCAACACCAAGGTTTATCCTGCATATAGAGGATTTTTTCATGCATCTTAATGACGCTTTTGTTCAGAAATAAAAGACAAAGCGTACAGATGTCACACACTCTCATCGCCTCATAAACATTGTCATCACTGAGTTAAATCAGATCAATAATGTGCACAAAGAAATGCAAGCAACAAGTTGCAAGCAAACACTTTTTTGAAGATAAAACAAAGTCAGCATCTTAGCTTGCAGACGTTTCTTTACAGGTGTAAGAAAGTGAAATTCTGCTTGACTGCATTCTTGAAATAGCTCCACCTAACAGTTACCCGATGTGTCACAACAGAAGCATTTGTTTGTGATATAATTAGAGACTCTTGCATAAGTAATGGAAAATTCAAGCAGCGGCGCAGCTTCTGCATGCTGCCGCTGTGGAATCCCTGCATGTCACTAAACTCTGGGGTTATCGCCGGCCGACGTCACGTCAGACGGAGATGAGACGTGGAGTCATGCCTCGCCAGCGTGACCGTGACGTCACAGTTGTATGTGCGTGAAGCAGAGTGGCCTAATATAGTCAGGAGGTGGAGGGTCCGCTGCTATATTTCCATCCCCTGGCCTTTCTTTGGTTTGCAGTTGTGTGTTTGCGAGTCCGTTTCAGTGAAAGAAGCGACGTCACCGTTAAGTCTGTTCTTGTCTGTCAGAGCTTCAAGTCTTGGCAGAAGACAGGTGCATCTCTGACAAAGTTTCCTGCTGCGTTTGTTAGTGTTGTAATGAAACTAATTATAACTTGGAACAATGCAATTAGCAAAATGCAAAGTCTACAGTTTTGGATGCAAGAGTTGTGTTGCTGTCATTCCGCTTTATGTCATTTAAGCAGATTGAAACTTTGTAAATGTGTTTGTACTGCACAGTAGCAATATGTGACAAAAAATTACATGTAGTATCTCATAAATCACATAACGGAAATCATATCCTGCAAGAATTTACAAAATAATAGCGATGGATAAAAATGAACAAATATTTGTACGTTTTGCAACATGTCTGACTTTCATTTAAAAAAGAAAAACTGATTGAAACTACAAAACTACAAATTGAAGCAACAGTTCCAAAGGAAAGTTTTGCACTAAGTAGAAAACTTGCTGTAACTCATAAATAACATAATAGAAATCATGTTTCACGAGGTTTTACAAAGTAAAAGCACGAAATGAAAATGAACAAACGCACGTTTTTGTAAGTTTTGTAGCATGTCTGACTTAAAAAAGAAAACAACGACACAATCTTTACAGTCTATTCGCAATATCTGACAAAATTACATATAGTATCGTATACGTTACATAACAGAAATCATATCCCACAAGATTTTACAAAATAATAGTAATACATGAAAATGAACAAATATTTGTATGTTTTGCAACGTCTGACTCTTATTAAAACCACGTTTTTTTATATTTGCAATATGCAATAACAATTCCTTAGGAAAGTTCTGCATAAAACAGAAAACCTGCAGTAACAATAAATAACACAATAGAAATCACGTTTCATGAGGTTTTACAAAATAAAAGCATGAAAGGATCAAAACTACAGAAGTCAGAAATTCTTTACAGTCTATTCCCAGTATGTGACAAATATGGCAAACAAAAGCTTTGTAAAAACAGAAAACATTTAGTATCTCATAATTACAAGTGTTACAAATTTTACAAAATGGACACAAGAAACAAATAAATACAAAACAACAGCAAAATGTTTGGAACTAAGATATGACTGCATTCTTGTAATTTATTGTCACCAACTTTGCAGTGTTTACGAAAAAGCACTTGCAGAGTCTCACAGTTTTCAGAGCCCAAACGTGTCTGTTCAGCGTCTTAACAATAAATTAATATTTGTCACATGCAACCCGGTCTCACGGGGATTCGTGAAACTGTCACGTAAGTTTTAGTTTCGGTTTCGTGCGCACCAACACGATTTCATCATGTTTTTCGTGCCGCTCACCACGAAATGTATTTCGCTGTGGTAATCACATCTGAAAGTGGTTTATACCGGCGGATTCATGACGATCTAAGCTGTCCATCGGCGTATACTGCTTGTGTGATTGCGTTTGCGGCCGCCGGCCGCCGGACATTCTTGAAATTCCTATGCAAATTGGTAAGTGTACCACCGGCTTATGGTTAGGTTATGGTTAGGATTATGGTTAGGGTTATGTTTAGGGACGATGTCATGCAAAATATAGCGTTGGATTCGCCGCGGTTTTACATTAAAAATATAATATACACATTCTTTTGAAATACGTTCTGAGTGGCACGAAAAGTCCGCCGTTTAAAATACATTGGTGCGCATTTTGTGGTGAGCGGCACGAAAAACATGACGAAATCGTGTTGGTGCACACGAAACTGAAACTAAAACTTACGTGACAGTTTCACGAATCCCCGTGAGATCGGGCTCTCACATGACAGAATCATGCATGCTGCAGTTTGACGTAAGCTCAGTTATTTATTAGCCACACCTTGTACATGTGACTCAGTGTGTAATTCATTTAATAAATCCATTTCGTCCTCTTCGTGCGTATTAAACGCTCCATTACGCATTTTAAATCTACTACACAGCGAACACTGAACTGAGGCTTGACTTCACCCAATTACAAACCAAACCGCTGTCGGAAAAACCTCACTCATGCAGATTATTTCCTCAAATTGTTGGGTATGAATTATGAAGAAATTCCTCAATATCACAAGAATGTTTGAATGCTTGCTTGAATTCAGAGTTTAAATTGTGCTAAAACAGTAGTTTTAATAATATTAAACACTGACACTTTAGTGTTTTATGTGGCACGCATACTGTAGTTGTTTAACTACATATTATTTTTTTGCAATAAAGCTAGAGATGCATTAATTAATTAGTTGTGCAATCACACATTGGAGCTAAAACCTGTTTGGGACGCACCAAAGATTTCTCTACACTAGAAAACTCCTAATATTTAGAAGTCAATGTGAAATAAAACTACAGAAGTAAAGAAACAAAAATAGAAATGCAGATTTAGAAGCTTTTATTGCATAGTGTAGTATGGTTCTGCAACGATTAACCGATTAGTTGGCAACTATTTAGATTATAATGAACAGCTTTAATCGGTTTTAATAATTTTCTTTTAAGGAAAATTCTCTGATTGCAGCTTGTTAAATGGGAATATTTTTGGTTTCTTTCCTCTTGTGAGACAACAAATTGAATATATTTGGGTTCTGGACAAAACCAGACCTTAGTAATCAACATTTTTCACCATTTTGTGACTTTTTATTAACCAAGCAACTTATCGATTAATCCAGAAAACATTTGACAAGTTATTCCACAATGAAAACTGTCAGCAGTAAGAACAAAATTAAACTATTTGTTGAAAACTTGTTGATAAATTATGTGTTTCCTGAATCTGCTTCACAGAAGAGATTTCTGCAACGGGTGGTAAATTCATCAACTGGTAAAAAATATAATTATGAAAAAGGAAAATGAAAAAAGAAGCACAATACCATGCCACCATTAGGTCAGTTTATTCACTGCTCTGGAGCTTCCAATTAGAGATGCAAAGATTAATTAATTAGTTATTTAATAAATCACCAACTTCTCTGATAATCAATTAATCAATTTTCTTATGAAATAAGTTAGAATTCTTAGATTGCAGTGTCTTTATAGTGAATACTTTCTGGTTTCTTTCCTCATCTGTGACATTTAACTGGATATATTAGTGTTATTGGAAAAACAAGACATTTTTCACAATTTTCTTACATTTTATGAACGAAACAAATAGCCGATTAATTGAGAAAATAATTAATCAACAATGAAAATAATTGTTGAGTTAAAACAATTTGCATTTTTGGACACTGAAGGACAACGGCTGGACCTGTGCTGGTCAGTTTTCGAGGTTTTATATTCTGGATTTACTCAGCTAAAGAGAAGAATCTGCTTTTTGTGCATTGCAGAGCACTGAGAAACTTCAAAACTTCAGTTAACAGCAGCATGAAAGCCTACTGTAGCTGCTGATTTCTGCCATGCATGTTTATCCAGGTTGAACTAATAAAAGTGCAGTGCAAAAGAAAAAAGGAGTGTAGCAATCGATAACGTAATAACAGCCAATAAGGTAATACCTGCCAATACTGTAATAATTATGGCCATTTTAAATGTAGTAAAGCCTAATGCAATAAGGTTTTTGAGTCAATAAATTAATAACATTTTGCCAACAAGAAGAGCGCTCAGAGAGAACAGTACTCTGCCAAGGCTGCTCAGTTGTTGTATCTTTCCGACGGATGAAATCTTTAAAAAATTTGTAGCAGAAATCACGGCACTGTGGAATGTGGCCATTTAATATAGATGTAGCCACAAACAAAATGACCTTGCGCTGAGCACAGGTGTGTGTTCTGCATGTGTACGTTATGTACGGATACGGAATCGCGTGACCTGAATATGTAGCTGATGGTGGGAATTGATGGGACTCAAAAACACTATTTAATCAGTTGTTCCTTGTTTCATTTCCCAATTTGTTTGTATGTTTATTTATCTGTGCGCAACGTTACTCAAAAACAGAACAATGGATTTGGATGAAATTTTTAGGGAAGGTCAGAAATGACACAAGGACAAAGTGATTCGATT
Organism: Acanthochromis polyacanthus; assembly: GCF_021347895.1. Taxonomy (NCBI): domain Eukaryota; kingdom Metazoa; phylum Chordata; class Actinopteri; family Pomacentridae; genus Acanthochromis; species Acanthochromis polyacanthus. The sequence continues at coordinate 9,399,652 of NC_067126.1, read as the reverse complement.
ATGGCAGTGTTGTGGCTTATAATCTGGATCCACAAATTTGTGAGGGATTTCTGTATCATCGCGAGATAGCATCATGGCATCACTGTAACCATGACTACAAGTGAACACTACGTCATCTGCCTGCTGACGATCACAATTGCAATCCTACTATAAATCCACCACTGCAGACTTGTTCATCAGAAATGTTACAAGGAACTATTGATTAAATTGTGGGGATGTTTCCGAGTCCCATCAATTCCACCCACTACATGTTTAGGTCACGTGATCCAGCATCCATACATAACGTACACATGCATAACACACGAATGTGCTCAATGGAAAGTCATTTTGCTTGTGGGTACATCTATATTAAATGGCCACATTCTATGTTGCCGTGATTTCTGATCATCAATAACTAATAAACAAATCCTGCATTTCTGACAATGCCATATTTGGGAATGAACAGCCTTGGCGGAGTACTGCGCTCTCTGAGTGCTTTTCTTGTTTTACCTATAGACTTCTTATTTTATTCCCATAAAGGTACAGGACATGATAATTTCTCACATTATTCTCTAAATATCTGCAGTATTAGCAGTTGTAGTTGCATCTAAACCTGCAGCTCCTCCTGCATTCTTTGTCCTGGTGTTTGAATTCTTTGACTTTATCTCTGCGGCTCTTCCTTTTTTCTTTTTTTTTTTAAATCTCCTCTCCGTGTGTCACCAGTAAACTCTGGTCAGCCATTAAACTGCCTCTCAAGCCAAACCCGGCAGAATTCCCAGGCTGCTCGGCTGCCTGAGTTCACACCTTTTTGTCCACAGGAATCTCAGGAATCCCCAGCTTCCTCTCCACAGCAATCTCCATTGTGTGCGTCCGCGTGTGTATGTGTGTGTCTTAATGTGTGTTAGTGTGTGTTTGTTGTGCGACTACACGAAGGAAAGGCCCCCGCCTGCGTTGTGCATGTGTGTTGAAACACATCTCCGCCCTCGTATCCACCCAGAGAAAGCGAGCAGGCGGCGCTCAGTTTGTGCCCACAATAGACTGAGTCACATTCTAAAATGGCAAAGCTCTTAGTTACTGTGAAACTTTACTCTTTGGGGGACTAACTCGAGCATGAACCTTTAATGTCAAACCCAAGCTCACGTGATGTGAAAATGGCAAACTGAGATTTTAATGTGTAGTTCTGTCAAAACACACACACACACACACACACACACACACACACACACACACACACACACACACACACACACACACACACACACACACACACACACACACACACAATGGCAATTTATTTTTCCTATCAGGCTTTTTGATTTTAGTATTCGAAACTGTATTCAGGTTAGATAATTGCTGATGTTGTCATTTGCCGAAGCCAAACCACCAGCGCATTTAGATTTTTTTTTTCATTTTACACGTGAAATTACCCACTTTTCAAAGAAAAAAAAAACATAAAAACTAATTTCTCTCCCAGTGACTCATTGTCCCTGGCTTGCAGAGCATCTGAATAACAAGATCAAGAGTAATCTGTCAGATCGCTGCTTTTGGCTGGAGAGAGTAATAAATAAAAAAGAAAAAAGAAAAAATGAAACAGTTGAGCTGAAATAGCTCCACTCAGGAATACAATTTGCTTTCAGAACAATTTGGAGGAAAATTATAACAAGCAGTTAAGGGGAAAAAAAAGCCTCCTCGCAGGTTGACGCTGCCAGTGGTTGTCGGCAGGTCTGGAGTCATTTAACCGATCTCACCCTGAGTCATCCTCAGCCTGCCGCCGCTCCACATCCGACACACTGAAGAACATACAGAAACTCTTCCACACACGACAGTCTGTGATTCACCCACACCCACTCAAAAACTCTCTGGATCCACACAGTAAACAGCTACATGAGCCTTTGATGTCGGAGCCGCTGCCCATTTTAACGCGATTAACAGGGATAGAAACAGAAAATCTAAGACTAATACAGACACAGAACAACCTCGACTCATACCAGGTCATCGAGGGGTGAAATGAGAGGTTTTGGTGAATAAATCAAACCAAACAGTGAGCAAAAACTAATTTATTTCAAAACAAACATACACTGTAGGTGTTCAAGAACTTGTTAATTTGTTTTGCAAGAATAACTGCTGTTTCAGAACTGTATAAATGTATTGTGGGGGAACTTTGCTAATTCAGGTATTTTGATGCTAGTAGCTAAGATTTGGGGTCAAAACCTGACCAACAGTGAGCAAAAATAAATTCATTCAAAACATAAATTAAGTTAGCTCAGAATGCCGTTTTTCAGAAGCTTGGTAAACTTAGGCACTTCCTTTTTAGTAGTTGTGGCTATTGCGTTGTTGGTCGATAACCAAGTAGTTTTGGTGTCTAAACTGAACCAAAAAGTGAGTGGAAATGAAATTACAGTCAAAGAACAATTGTTTGGTATTTTCAGTCACCGTTTCCACCACAGTACAGTCTCACACTGTTAAGTGTTCAAGAACTTTCATTTCTGGTAAGAAAATGACCCTCATTCAAAGCATAAATGCAGCTTTGTTGCGTAGGAATGCATACTTAGGGTACTCAGTAAACTCAGGTACTTTATTGTTAGTAGCTAAACCTAACCAAACAGTGAGCAAAAACAAATTCTTTCAAAACTTTTACTTACTTAGAAACGCAATTTTTGGAAACTTTGGCACATCCTTGTTAGTAGTTGTGGTCATCATGGTGTTGCTCGCCAGTCAAAAAGTTTTGGTACCTAAACACTGAGCGAAAACAAATTTATTTCGAAGCATACATGCAGTGTAGGTGTTTAAGAACCTAGTCTTTGGATGGACGGTAGGTTGGAGGGTTTTTCTCCAAGGGTAAATGCAGTTTTGTTGCGTTCAAACATAATTTTGGGGAACTCAAATTTGATGCTTTAATTTTAGGAGCAAAGTTTTGGTGCCTTAACTGAACCAAAGAGTGAGTGAAATCACATTTCTTTTTAAACATACATGCAGTATAGGTGTTCAAAAACTTGATATTTGGAAAGAATGAAGTCTCTCTTTAAACATATGTTCAGCTTAGTTGTGTAAGAACTTTATTTTTGGCAGCTCAAGAACCTAAACCCATCCAAACAGTGAGCGAAAATGAAATACACTTTAGTTCTACATAAATGCATTTTTGGGACCTCGGTGAATCTTTTTTTAAAGTGGTGTTGGTGTCAAAACCAAACCAAACAGTGACAAATTTTAGATTAATAAACAGACAAAACAACACCATCTCACATTAGGATTTTCAATAAATTATGAATGCTCAAAAGTTTTAAACACTGGTTTGAAGAACAACCAATCAAGAAAAAAATATTTTTATGCTCCTAACAGAAAATCCAGGTGATGTGACCACAGCTGCAGGAGGACGAGGTTTCCATTCAGGACTCTTTAAATCTGCTGAGGTGAGAAAAAGTTTCTTTCTGTGGAGATAAATCAGTGTTCTGTCTGCAGACACATGTTGGGAGAGCTCTCCGGGGTGACAACGCAAAAAAGGAAAAGTGTGTATATGGGTCAAATATTACTTAACCCGGCTCGTTACATGACTCACCGAGGTTATTTAAATAGTTATGAATGGAGCCTGACAATGACTGTGTGCACCGCAATATGTGTAACGGGAGCGTAGCATGGGTGCAGCATGGCCTCTGGTGAGTCACATGGCCTCCAGTGAGTAACAAACCAGCTATGCGATTCCTTAAGTTCAAGACTCCCATTGAAAAACCACCCAGCCCACCCCACGCACAGCGGCGGCAGGGTGGAGAAGGCGGGGCGGCGTCTTCATAGGTGTGGTTGGTAGCGATGGCGTGGCAGAGAATAGAAAATGGGGCAGAATGGCAGGATGTAGGTGAGAGCCGAGGGGATGCAAGGAAGGGAGAGAAGGGCGGTGAACCGACACGGGGGGCAGGTTCAGGTCAGGAGCTCCGAGTTAGGGGGCAACAGTGTGGTGATGTCTGTTTTATTCACCCCTGTCTGCCTAAATATACCTTCAAACTGCATTCAATCACTAATATGCTTCCTAACAGCATGTCTTAGAATCATATATTAGCTGAAGCAGCACTTGTAAATCAGATAATGAAGAATGGGCTTTAAATGTGTTGTTATAGGGTTGCATTTAAACAAAAGCAAGTGATTTTGGTGCCTATACCTAAAGAAAACCTCTAACAAGTAGTCTAAAGTGTCACCAAAGCGTGAGATTTTCCTAAACCTGACCATTTAATTTTCTAACAATGATGGATGCAGTCTCCGTTCTCCTGGGTGAAGGTTCTGTAGTTGACACATGCTCTCGGATTTTAAATTGGAAGCTTTGCCACAATTTTGCCTTTCAGGAAGATAATGTGTTTATTCAAATACATAATTGGGAATGCTCTTTATATATACAGTGATGTTACTTTTGGGAAACCATGCTTAAAAAATCAAATCATGAAGCTTCCCTAAACTATTTACCTAAACAGTGAGCGAAAATGATATTTAAGTTTAAAAAAAAGGTCCCATTTGGGATTTGAGTGCTGGTCTCTTCAGTGAATTTCCTGTTGTTGACTTATATCTCCATGTATGCGAATGCAGTTTAGTTTTATAAGTGCAATCAAGACGTTTTGGTACCTAAATCTAACAGTGAACAAAAACTAGCGTGACATCTAAGAACAACGGTCCCACACAAGATGTGAACCCCAGTCTCCTAAGTGTTGCTGACTTAGGTTTAGGAAATATCACTGTATGTACTATTACGGTATTGGGAAACAACACTGAGCGAAAATTAATTCACATCGAAGAATAAATGTTTCACTTTGGATGTAAACTCCAGTCTCTTATGGGAACTATACCTCCATCCTCCTTACACAAACATTGAAGCTTCTACAAACTGGACGTTTTCCGTCTACAGCACAATCTTGCCTTTCGTGTAGAAAATATTTTTCTTTATGAATGAAGTCTAGGACTTCAAGAACTTAATTTTTGGATAGAAAATAAGTAAATGCAGTTTACTTGCACAGGAACATAATTTTTCGGAAATCACGTACTTTCCTTTTAGTAGTTGTGGTCATTATGAGGTTGCTTGCTAACCAAGTAGTTTAGCCTAAAGCTAACCAAACTGTGAGCGAAAATTAGTGGAGTTTTAGTATATAAAACTAACCAAACAGTGAGTGATAATGAATGCTGTGTGGTAACTTAATTTTTGTTAACTCAGTGAATTGTGGTATTTTATGTTTAGTAGCTGTGGTCATCATTGTGTTGCTCTTTAACGAAGTAGTTTTGGTGGCTAAACCTAACCAAACAGTGAGCGAAAATGAAATTATTTTACAATGTAAGCTAAATTGCATAAGAAAGTAATTCATGGGAATTCGGTGAAATCAGGCACTTTATTTTTAGTAGCTGAGTTTTAGTGTGTAACCCTAGCGAGTGAAAATGAACGCTACATAAGAACAAATTTTTGTTAACTCAGTGAATTGCGGTACTTAGTAGCAGTGATCATCATGGTGTTGCTCTTTAACCAAGAAGTTTTAGTGCCTAAATCTAACGAAACATTGAGCGAAAATGAATTCTGTATGGCAACTTCATTTTTGAGAACTCAGTGAATTGGGGTAGCTGTGGTCACCATGGTGATACTTGTTACCCAAGAAGTTTTGGTGCTTAAATCTAAACAGGGAGCGAAAACGAGTACAGTTGAGCTGCATCGAGTCCTAATTTTTGTTAACAGTGAATTCTGGTATTTTATTTTTAGTAGCAGCATTTTAGTATATAAAACTGACCAAACAGTGAGAGATTATGAATGCTGTGTGGTAACTTAATTTTTGTTAACTCAGTGACTTGTACTTTATTTTTAGTAGCTGTGGTCATCTTGGTGTTGCTCATTATTTAAGTGGTTTAGGTGCCTAAATCTGGCCAAACAGTGAGCGAAAGCGAACACAGTTTAGCTGTATGGGAACCTACTTTTTGGGAACTCAGGGAATTCTGGTACTTTATTTTTAGTAGCTGAGTTTTAATGCTAGATCTAATCTAAACTGTGAGTGAGAATGAATGCTCTATGGTAACTTCATTTTTGGAATTTCAGGTACTTTCTTGTTAGCCCGTGTGGTGATGGTGGGGCTGCCGGCTTGTTGACGGTCCTGTCCGGTCCTGTAAAACTCTGGTACTTTCTTTTTGTGGTCACAATCAGCCTTTCTATTTCTCCACCATAAATTTATGGCAGCACAATTAAATGAGATAAAGCCGAGACGTGATGCTCGTGCGGCGTTTGTTGTGGGTGTTTGGGTGGAGAACGTCCCCCTTAAAGCGAAGCCTTCCCTTATTTAGAGCCGGAGGTCCCTTTTCCTCCAGACCTCTCCGGCAGGGGAGTTTCCTGCTTTTGAAGACCCCAGAAAGAAGAGCGCCGGAGAGACTTGCCCTACGCTCCTTCTTTTTCTTTTTTTCCCTCCTCCCTCTTCCCCTCCTTCCTCCTTTTTTTTTGTCAATGGATGTCCTCTTCCTAACCTCAATTGAGCGCTGTGTAACAGGACACTGCCCTCCGCAAACAGGCTCGGCCCCCTCCAGCAGCTATAAGAGCGAGCGGCGTCGGTCCCTGAGCGTGCATGTGTTAGAGAGAGTATATCCGACGGTGTCAGGAGTGAAAGAAGGGCAGGGTTAGGTTTTGCAAAAAAAGGGACTGCTGTGAAGCATGTGATAGTGCAGGTTTAGCGGGGCTTGTAGGGAGTTTAACGGCTGCTGTGGTGTCTCTGGGAAAGCACCTTTAGCCCAGAGGGAGCCTCACAAACTGTGTGAGAAAGTACGAGAGGGAGAAAGCCGGTTATGTAGCTGCTGCTGTCACTTTAAGCCTGTTACTGATTACACTCAGAAGAATGCAACGGGAGGAGGCTTTAAAAAAAAGACAAGGGGGGAAAAGAAAAAGATGAGGAGACATGTAGGGATGAAATCTTTTTAGGACTTAAGAGCCAAGCGAGTCTTTTATTTTTTATTTTTTGCCGTGGTGGACAGTGACGTGGGTGAGAAGTTGTTACCCAATCTTCTTCTTCTTCTCTTTCACTCCCAAAGTGAAGGGGGAAGCAGGATTCCCCTCTGTGAAGCTGCTGAAACAAGAGGAGAAACTTAAAGAAAAGGACACCGGGGACGCTGGGAAGAAGCGGGGGGTTCCCTGAGTACAGCGCCGGGAGGAACTCTCACCCAGACGGGTAAGTGAAAAAAGAAAGAATGAAAAAATGGAAAGTAAGAGCTGCTGCTGCTGTTGATGGATATCATATGTTACAAGTTAAGGTTGAGAAACTGCTCCCAGATCCTTAATGGGAACAGTGCCGGTCTGTGGGCTGTCAGTGGAGCCTGATAGGGGAGAAATGCCTCTTTTTTTCTTTTTTTCTTTCCTTTTGGTTCCCGATCACCTACATTTGTGTCGTTACCTCACGGTGTGATTACAGAAGAGCTGATTCACCGTTACACAGTCTGGCTGACGTTCAGAATGGTGGATTAGGCTCAGTGTGCTGCAGCGACAGAGCCTCATCCGAGATGTGAAGCCATGTGACTAAAATAGGTTTTCTGTGGTTAATAGGCTTTTTTTTCATACAGAGGCTCCACTTCCTCTCGCTGCCTCAGTCACGCTGTGTCTCAGCCCCCACCTCCGCCCCACACAGTCCACTCCTTCTGCAGCAGAGGGCATGAATGAACTGAGGCTGGGTGGAGGTGGAGGCGGTCTGGGGTGGCGTTGGTGGGGATACGATATCATACGGCATGGACGAGCGCCGTGCGGCTTCTTTATGAATGGACGGCTGATGCGATTGGCTGAGCTAGAGTGACGACAGCATCACAGAGCCGATGTTTAGATCCATTCGTCGCCACCGCCGCTGCGTATCTCCCGGTTACCACCTCTTAAAGCTGCATCGGAGAGCATGTGGGTGAATCAGTGGTTCTGGGTGACATGTGTTTGCCCAGCCGATGCTTAGTCACAACCCGAAAAACAGTGGGGAGTGTGTCTTTGCGCTGGGGATTTAAAAAGAAAAAGAAAAAAAGAAGTGGTGGCTGTTGTTCTTCAAATTATCTCCCACTCTGTGTGACTAAGGCGACGCTCTCTGCAGCCATCGTTTGTCATGTAATGAGAGGTCTGCACGCTGCAAAAAGAGAACTTAAAACAACTGCCAACACGCAATTCAACTCCAAGTTAAGTTACATTAGTGCCACGGGTTTAAGTTAGAGCTGATCCTCAAATAAAAGTAAAAGTTTGTATTTGCTCTCTCAAAAGGGAAAATGAGGAATATGAATTTGTTTACACTGTAATCATTCACTGAAAAAAACGAATGTTTATGTGTTTTTGTTAAGTCACAGATAATAACGAGCAAAATGTCCAAAAAACAAGCATTAATTGACATGTTTGTGGCAAAGAGAAACAGGCCAAATCTTTGCATAATTAAAAAACTGCAGTTATTAATTTAAAAAATCAGTATTTTCACAAATTAATTCGCTCTTTTACAGTGTTTGACTTCAAAGTGACTCAATTTACCTGTATTTTGATCAGCAAAAATGTCATTATTTCACACATATTTGCAATTCTTTTAAAGAAAATTATGCATAATAAGCACTGAAAAATAGTAAATGTATGAGAAAAGTGATGTATTTGCATTTAAATTGCTTATTACAAATGAAAATTCATTATTTCACGTTTAACCATAAAATACTTTATTTTTACTGTATTTAAATCTCCTACAAATATCATAATTAAAAAGAACGGTTATTCAAAAGAAAAATTGGACATATTACATATATTAATTGATATTAGGTATTAAAAAATGGAAATATTTCATATTTTTATAATGATAATTCATTCTTGTACAATAGTCAAATGTAAAATCAAACAGTATTTTCTGCATTTAAATCAGCAAAAATGTCATTTATTTTATAAATATTTGCTGTCATTTAAGAGAAAGCTTATGTATAGTATATGCATTGAAAAATTCTAAAATATTTACCTGTCAATCTTCAGGTTTTGTATTTTTCCTAATAATATGTTGTTCCTTTACAGTGTATGACTATGAAATGTCATGATTTTCATTGTATTTTAGTCTGCTACAAAAATCATAATTAAGAAAACATATTTGTTGTTATTTGAAAGAAAATAATTTGCATATTAAGTATTGACAAAATATAAATATTTCACCCTCCAGCCCCTATATTTTCATGAGTAGTAATTTGTTCTTTTACAATATTTGACCATAAAATAACACTATTTTAACTGTAGTTAAATCAGCAACAATTATCATTGTTTAATAGATATTTGCTGCTTTTTGACAGAAAATGTTTTTTTTATATTAATCATGGAAAAATGCACAGTTGCAAAATATTTACTGTACTTTAATTAATGAAAAAAATATATTTTGCTCATATTTGCCATAGTAGAAACAATATGTATAATAAGCACTGAAAAATGATAAATATATTTTTGAAATGTCTCAATGTTTGGGGCCTATATTTTACCACTGATCATTCATTCTTTAATAACATTTGACCATAAAAATCACCATTTCTTTTTACTATATTTAAACCACTGCAAATATAACAATTTAAAATGACATCCGTTGTTATTTATGCTAAAAAATTCTGCATAATAAGAATTTTAAAAGTGTAAATATTTGAAATTTTAGCCACTGCATTTACACAAATGGTCATTTGGTCTTTTACAGTGTTTGACCATAAAATGATTCTATTTTACTGTATTTCGATCTGTTAAAAAAATCTAATTATTAAAAAATTATATTTGTTCTTACTGAGAGAGTGAGAAAAAACATGCATAATAAGAATTTAAAAGGTAAATACTGGAAACTTTCGTCCTTGTATTTGTTCAAATAAGTAATTTGTTCTTTTTTGTTTGACCGTAAAATTACTTTATTTATCCTGGATTTAAATCCGCTGACAACCTCATTAATTTTGCATGTATTTGCTGTTATTTTCACCAGTTTGTGCAGTTTATGAACATCACAGTATTTTGTCATTTGTAAACCACTACTTCTGGCAGTGGTTTTTATCCAGTATTTAGTTTTTTACAGTGTACTTGAAGAAGCACTTTCACACTTTTGCTGAAATTCCAACTCCAGTTTAAATGGACAAAACACGATTCCAAATGGACAGAATCCACTAAAGTAAAGCGCCTCCACCAAAGCAGAAAGATAAATGAGATTTAATCGAAACGCTGCTTTTTTACAGTGCTGAGCGTCTTTTTGAGTCACTTGGATAAACTTGAGAGGGAAACTTCCTCTATTTGAATTCAAAGGAAGCGTCGCTGTCAGTCTGCCGATGGTGAGAGATTGCAGCAGCCGCCAAAATAATCTGCGAGAGACAGAAAAGTTTTCCGTGCGTGTGGTCATAAAGCCACCAGAACCCACCGTCATGGCTGCCAGCAGCCACACGGGCCTGCACAGAGTCTTTGTTTTACTGCAACACAGTCACAGCCGCTCCTTCGGCTCCACCAGAAAATATTACTGCTGCTCCTATCGCCTCCCCAGAAGGTAGTTTATGGTAGCAGGAGGTGTGATAGAGGGAGGCGTTGATAAGGGACTGTCATGTTGGAGCGCAAGGATCCGTCGGCTCTTATCAAGACGGCGTTTCCGGTGCGAACGTGCGATAGCGGAGGAGATTGGCGGCGAGATGCATCGCAGGTATCTTGATGAGAGAGATAAAATTCCCTGGTGGAGATTAGCGTGGAATCTGCCCTTTGGCTTGTCACGCTGCCTACACACTGAACCCTGCCCTGTTCTGTCCTACTTGGCAGGAATCGACTCAGCAAATGAGTCCTGCGTGTTCTCGAGCGTTCGTGGAAAGTTAGTATATTGAATCTCAATAAAAAGGAAAGAAAGCCAGATTAAAATGCTTGTAAAATTGACGTTTTATTGTATTGTTTTGTTCCTTTTTCCGATGGAACATGAATCAGCATGATCAAGAAATCCTAAACATTTCATTTTAAGCATGCGTTGTTCAGTAGGTCTAATATGTTTTAAATAAATAGTCATCTTCCTGCTGTAAAGCAAGCTTTTGCAGTCTGCATAGCAGAATTATTTTGGCAGATTTTTAACTAATCAACTGAAAATCCAATTTAAACATGCATTTCTAAACAACCTCACAAGCCACTTTGCCATAAACTACAGTTTTTCTGTTATTTTTCTCGGCTGTTTTTCACATTTTATATTGTTTTTCTGAAAAATGTCTTGCTTGGACTCTTTCCAAACATGGCTCTCACTATTCTCTTTGCTGTTATCACAGGTTTTAACAGTATTTTAATGACTTGTTCAACCAAAGAAAGTCGTATTTGATGGAAATCAACTCTTTAACCAGTCGATTGGTGATACGTTCAATTTAAACACAGTTTTCTGAAATTTGCAAGCCTCGTTTTTCTTGGTTGTTTTTCTCGTTTCATATTATTTTTCTGCAAAATGTTTTGTTTAGACTCTTTTCAAACAAGTTTAACTCCCAACAAAGACAGTCTTAATCGACTGAAATCGATTCTTCAACCAAGCATTTGGTCAGGAAACCAATTCAAATACCATACAAGCCGTTTTCTAACACAGTACAGTCAGTGCATTGGGGTTTTTTTGGTTGTCAAAACAGTTTTTCTCCAAAATATCTTGTTTGGATCCTTTTCAAACAAGTTTTTCATATTGTTTTTGCGAAGAATCACTGGTTTTAATGGTATTTTATGAATAGTTATTTACGGGGGCTGCTGTTAATGAAAGAAAAATCTGGCTGAACTGAAATTGTCCCTACCTCTACCGTCAATAAACCATTGTAACAGAGGTAATCTGTAGGGCCATTTTCAAGCAAAACAGGTCTTATTTGACAGAAATCGACTCTTTAACCAATTGATTGATCTTTTCAAACACGGTTTTCGTATTGTCTTTGCTGGGAATCACTGGTTTTAATGATATTTTTCTGTGTTTTTTACTGGGTCTGCCTAGCCTAGCCGCGCTAGACCCATGCTCTGAAGACGCAAGGGTCTAGGCACGCTCAACAGGGAGGGAGGCGGGCTAAAAGGTTGCCTATCATATCACTCTGCAGCAATTGGGTAGGTATACAACCAATCAGCGCAACGAATAGGCTCCTAGAGTGCCGGAAATCAGAGGATGTGGTAGTTCGGTGAAGCCTTATTTATACAGTCAATGGGTGAAGCTCAAGTATATTACAGACATGTTAACAGAAAGATTATTCAGAGTCGGTGCTAATGGAGCTCGACGACTGTTGTTGTTTTTGTTGTCGACCCTGGCAGAGAATTAAATTCGTTGCCATGGGTTGTCTAGCGCGGCTAGGCTAGTTGTTTCCAGTTGTTTCTGTCAGAATCGTCGCACCTCTGTCGTCACTTAGTTACGCCCGCCTTCTGATTCTACACTTCATGGTGATTCGTCCGGCCAGTTTTAGGAGCATCCAACCTCGAGCCTTATGGAGGGTAACTAGACCCACCCTGGCAGAGAATTAAATTTGTTGCCGTGGGTTGTCTAGCGCAGCTAGGCTAGGGTCTGCCATCAATGAAAGAAAAATCTGGCTGAATTGAAATTGTACTTACTGTTACAAGAGAACAGTAACCTTATCATGAACAAACCGATGCAACACAGGTAACGTATAGGGCCATTTTTCATCAAAGAAAGTCTTACTCGACCGAGATCGACTCTTTAACCAATTCATTGGTGATGAATACATTTTAAACATAGGATTTTGATCCTTACAAGCCACTTCCTAGCACGTTACAGTCATTCTCTTATTTTTCTTGGTTGTTTTTCACATTTTATATTGTTTTTCTGCTAAATTTCTTGCCAGGATTCTTTTCAAAGACGGTTTTCATTACTCTCTTTCTTGGGAATAACTGGTTTTAATGGTATTTTTAATGAGTTATTTACTGGGGCTGGAGCCAGTGAAAGAAAATCTTGGTCAACTGTGGGCGTTTTAAATTAAAATGTATTTTTTTAAAAATCATGAATAAACCAGTTTTAGGGTTTTATTCAACCAAAGAAAGTCTCTGTTGACTGAAATCGACTCTTAAACCAACCAGCTGGTCAGAAAAACAATTCAAAAACTCTACAAGCCATTTTCTAACACGGTACAGTCAGTTTGTTGTTTTTCTTGGTTGTCTAAACAGTTTTCTGCAAAATGTCTTGCTTGGATTCCTTTCAGACATGGTTTTTATTATCCTTTTCTCTTTCTTCTTGCTGTGAAACATTGGTTTTAATGGTATTTCACTGCGTTATTTATTGGGGCTGCAGTTGATGAAAGAAAATCTTGGTAAACTGTGGGTGTTTTAAACAAGTTGTCTTTCTATCATGAATAAATGAGTACAACAAAGGTAATTTTTAGAGCTGTTTACAACCAAAGAAATTCTTACTTGACCGAAATTGACTCTTTATCCAATCGACTGATCATAAATCCAGTTTTAAACACAGTTTTAACAGCTCCACGAGCCACTTTCTAACACGTTACAGTCATTCCTTTATTTTTCTTTGTTAGTTTTGCACATTTTAAATGTTTTTTCTGCAAAATGTCATGCTTGGATTCTCTTCAAACACTTTTTATTATTCTCTTTGCCCTATTTTTGCTGGGGAACACTAGTTTTAATGGTATCTTACTGCGTTAATTCCGCAGTGAGTGAAAGAAAATCCTGGTCAATTGAAACTGTACCTGCTGTTCTAAGTGAACATGTGGGCGTTTTTAAAAAAAATTAGTCGTTTCTCTGTCATAAATACAGCAGTGTAAAAAACAGATTACTTTTAGGGTTGTAAAATACCAAATAAAGTCTTGGTGAACTGAAATTGAACCTAATCTGCAACCGTCTAAATGAATTGTACATAAACATAAAATGCAAGTACTACAACCTTTCTGGAAATAGAACGATATGAAGTGGTGAACCAGCACAAGACCTACTGATGATTAGAATGCAGACAAACTAGCTGCTGTTTTTAGATGACCCGAAAACAAAAACTGCTGTTTGCAAAGTTTACGCTCCATTTTTGGGCCATCCGGTTGAACAACATGCAGTCAGACAGACCTCAGTTTGGAGCCATAAACGTTAAATAATGGACTCGTTCTGGAAAAATGTTGACTTAATGCTTTTCTCTTCATGACAGTAGCGCCAAAGATGGTCGAACCCATGAGGAATTGGTCAAATGAGAACATACATACATTACAGTCTTGTTCATTGCAATTTTTTGCAGTTAAATGCTTCCATAATGTAATATAAAAGTTAAAATAAGTCTGTCCGTCTATACAGAAAATATACCAGAGCTGTGATAGGTTTCATTACTTGTCAATAATCTTTCTTCTATATAAGTTTCTAATCCAAAGAAGTCAAGACTTAATTGAAGATAAACATGCAAAAAAAAAGGAAGTTTATTAAAGCAGCAGTTTTTCCTTTTCTGCAAATGTAATTCACAGTTACAACGATGGATCATTGCAGGTGTACGAGAAGGCGTGTTTGCGATTCTAAAATCCACCCTTTGCATCCAGTTTTCATTTCTCAAGAATAAACCAACACAATTTTTCGTTGATTTTACAGCTTCTGCCATAATAAAAGCAGCTTTTAGTCGGTTTCTTTCACCACACTTGACGACACAATAGATGCGTATCAGTGTTTTATGTGGATCAGGTGAAAGGTGGCGGATGATTCAGAGAGGCGGGAAAAGGTTGGAGAGTCGTAAGTCACCGGCGGCGGGGTTTAGTTCGAAACCGCATTCTTTTGACTTTGACTTGAGTCATTCCTTCTCTTCTTCGCCCGACTTTCCTTTTTTTTTCGCATGACTCGTCTTTGTTTATACAGCAACAAGTCACAAGTTACACAAGTCCGTCGTTCACGGGGGCCGATCACAGAGTTAAAAGCTTAGCGGCATAACTCCGACGTCACCAGCTCTAAAAGCAGACACACACAACGAGGAGAGCGTTACTGCCTTTGTGTCGTCTTTTATGTGTGAGTGTGTGTGTGTACTCAAGAAACACTCGCTCCAACGGTGTACTAACCACACACACCTGGCCTGCTTCCTCCTCTGCTCATATATGGGCAAAGCTTCCCCTACCTGGGCCTCACGCTGAATTCCAATAAGTGGCAGTATGTGCGTGTGTGTGTGTGTGTGCGTGTGTGTGTGTGTGTGTGTGCGTGTGTGTGTGTGTGTGTGTGTGGAGACGGATTCACGTCATGGAAAACCAGGATCAATGGGCAAGGCTGCGTTTTTAAGGTGTTCCTTTTGTTTTCCAAAGGTAATCAGTTAACACGGTGACTCAGCCGGCCTGATTATTCAAAGTGCCTCAATGAGGAGCTCTGGACATTCAGCTTTTTTATGCAACATGACTTAGCAGCAAAAAAAACAACACACTAGATCACCAGGATTATTATAACAAGCAGGACTTGATTAAAAGAAGACTCTATTAAACAGTTTGGTAGTTTGACGAGCAACAGCAGCAGCAGCAGCTTCTCGGTCCGGAGTCGTCGGCCTCTCCGGGCTATTTATCAGTGACTGTGTTAGTATTTAGGGTGGAGGCAGTGGAGGTATCAGTAGCCAGGTTGTACCTCTCTCAAACAGAGCTCACATTATAACATTATAGCCTCTCCGTTGCCTTGTGTTGGGACTAATGAAGCAGATTTACGGCCATGTTTGCCAGGCTGCAGCGCTGCTTAAACTCTGTGACCCAACAAAAGCCCAAAGTGCCCTTACGCTGACTTTGGAGGCACCTTTCATCCTCCTGTCCTCTTCTCTATAGCTAGATTTCCCCCTCCTCCTCCTCCTCCTCCTCCTCCTCCTCCTCCTCCTTTTGCCTCCTTTCTCGGCTCTCTGCATATTTGCCAGGCCTTCATAAAGCAGCTCGAGGAGGGAGTTAGCTTTCCTTGGTCATCTCGCCAGCTCTTTCCCATCAGTCCAGCCCCCTGGAAGAGCGTGCAGACATCCCTCTCTCTCTTTCTCTCTCGGCCTGGGGGCTGAGCCTGGGGCTGGGGGCCGTTTGGAGGCTGGGGCTCCCTCTGGAGAAGCTGTCCGGTTCTGGAAGCCTGGATTCAGTATTCACCTCCACCGACAGCCACCTCAGCAGGAACCACTCGGACTCCTCTTACATGTAAAGCCCGTTTCATCTCCTCACTTTGCACCAAGGATAGAAAGTGGGAGAAACTGTGAGACGATGGGGGGAGAGAGTGACTTCAGCATTCTGTCTGGCAGGGGCCGTCCACTGGTTAGCGGAGGGGAGTATTCTGGGACGGGGAACGACTTTGGATGGCGAACAGAGGTGGCAGCGAACACGGAGCTTCCATAACCTCTGTCTCTGCAGAATCCCGGCGATTGGGTTCCCCTCTCTCCTTGGAGGCTCTCACTCAGCCATCACAACCAATTAGACTCTCAGGCCGGGGTCTATTGGAACCTGGGGAGCTGAGAGCGGATATCTGATTGGCTGCTGGCCTTGTGGAACGACAGCTTAATTGGTGGCAAAGCTGTCGGTGAGCGCCGCATTACGGGACTTGCAGACTAAGCATCTCTGTCAGTCGGCGAAAACATGCTGATTGGTGCACCGTCTGATTGTTCGTTTTCAGTTCGTGAGCGCTTCTAAATTACTCACTGTGTGGGAATAAATAGGATCCGTATGACGCATAAATGGACGGATTTTTACAGAAAATTTGTCGATCTATAAGGTCGAACCTTTGTGTGTGTTTCCTGCCCGTCCAGCAAACATTTTCTATGTCTGCAAAACGAAAAGTGCATCTCAAAGGTGGACGAACTTGTGCGTCCTTAAAGGCAACTTGGAACCTTCCAACTGCAAGAACTACCCTTGTAGAACCATTTCAAGGCCCTTTTTAGTGGAGAAAAGAGGAGCTACTTTGCTTACGACCTTAAAAACCTGCAGTGTGGGGCTCAGCGCTGAACTCGTACTGGTGCAGTGAACATCCGGCTGTCAGCAAGGATCGGTTTTCTTCTCTGAAACGTCATCATATCTCTTAATGCAACACACCTCCATTGTTCAACTTCTATTTAATGTATTTTTGGAGCTCTTAGCGTCAACGTAGCCATCAAGGCTGTTGGTTCCGAGGTTGCAGTGGAAATAGAAAGTCTGAAAGGCTTGATTAGGAGGCTTTCTGTAAATGTTCGCGCCTGTCTCAAGTTCTTGGGGTTAAAAGCTGCCTGAAACTCCTGCAAAACAGGGCTGCAGCTAACAATTTTGATTCATTCTTTGTTCTATAAAATGTCAGAAAGTGGTGGAAATGTCAATCGGCGACGTCCTCAAACGTTGTGTTTTGTTGACAACTTGGAGACATTCAGTTTATCGTCATAGAGGAGGGAAAAAACAAGAAAATTCACATTTAAGGAGCTGCAATCAGAGATTTTGTGCTTTAAAACTCACTTAAAACAATTGCTAATTGATTAATCCTTGCAGCACTGAGGACCTCGTTTTAGTAAAAGACGGTGCTTCTAAAAATCCAACCTTTACATCCAGTTTGTATGACTCAAAAATGAGCCGACACAAGTCTTCTTTCTCATTTTCCTCGATTTCGAAGAATAACTGCAGCTCATAAAAGCCGGAGCTGCAACAGTAGCGGACTTTAAAGATGGAGCGAGGGAATGCATCCACACCCAGCTCACACATCCTACACACCCACCCACACATACATGCCCACACATACTTGAGCAACAAACAGCACATGCACACAAGCAGCAGGGCCGATGTTGCAGCGTTTATGTTTGCTCAAACACACATGCACACACACACACACGCACACACGCACACACACACGTACAGTACTCGTACAGTGGTCACCCCCTACTTTGAGGCTAAAGCAGGGTAATGATTCAGTTCCTCTTTGCCTCCCTCGGTGTGTGTCTGTGTGTTTGCTGTGCATGTGGACCCGGTTGTCACTTTGCGAATGTGTTTGGAGCGTGTGTGTGTGTGTGTGTGTGTGTGTGTGTGTGTGTGTGTGTGTGTGTGTGTGTGTGTGTGTGTGTGTGTGTGTGGGTCTGTGTGTGTGTGTGTGAATGTGGATGTGGTCAGGCCCAGTCATCTTCTAGGCAGCTAAGAGGAAACCCACATCAACTGCCATACACCACACTCTAGGAATAGAACTGCCCAGCGCAGGCAGGAATGGAATGGCACGCCTGGCCTCACCCCTCCTCACCCTTCCTCACACCACCACCACCACCACCACCTCACCCGTCCTCAGGCCTCCCAGCGCCTCACCCCTCCTTACATTTACCTCCTTTAACCTTTAGTCCAGTGCACCCTTCACTTTAACTCCTCATAAAAAAAGCCCCACATCATTCATGCAAACCTTTCTTTTTGGTGTTACTTCCTCTTTTTTTTAAAACGTACAATTTGTGCGACTTCTTGTCATTGCTGCCGTTATTCTGAGTAGATTTGCAAACACCAGCTTCAAACTATGGCAACACACTGCACCGTGCTTGTAATTAACCCTCTGAACCCCTGAGCAGCTGCTGGGTGTTTTTTTTCCTTTGCTCCTGTCATTTTTCACAGCAATATAAAATCCTGCACCTCTAAGGAAACAGCACAAACATGACTGGAATGAGAGAGAACTCAGAAATGTCTTCTGTGCAGTTAAACACAGTTAATTATGTATTTTTATTTATTTTATTATTATTATTTTGTATAATTACAATTGTGATGCTGTAAATGATAGAAATGAATATCGAAAGTGGCATTTATTTCATGCAAATTGACTCAAAGTGTGCAACATTTTTGCAAATGCCTTTGCCTTTGGTACTCGATGGCGTCTTGAGTTTCATCCATGATCCGTTCTACCTCCTCCACAGACATCACCTCATGCATCTTCTTCAGACATTCGTTTCCGACTTTGAGCCCGTCGATGACTTTCCTTTCAATCTGAAAGACTTGTGTTATCAACACTGGGAGAAAAAATTGCCTTGCTTCTATACTCGCTTCCTCTCTTTTCTGTGTAAACACTGCCTGCGGTTCATCTTAAAATTGTCTGAATGTTTGTCACGATGCTGTCGGTCACAGTTGAGTCACGAACAGCTTCATTTTTGCACTGAGGACTGCAGAATTTTTTGTTTTCCACAGAATTTGTCTAGTGCAATTCATACGTTTTCGTTTATTTTACAAAAGAAGTGTAGGACGAAGGGATCCAACCAAATCACAAATCACATATGAGGGGTTCAAGGACTGTCGGAAAGTTGAAAATCCATTGATTTTTTTCAGTTTTTACAGTTTCTGGCTTTGAAACACGGAGTTTTGCGGGTGATTTTTTTAAAGACGAAGTCAAGTTTATGCTTTAATTTGAATTTCGTTCCTCAAACGCTGCGTCGATCTTGGTTGAGCCAGTGTCGCTTCATTTAAATTTCTGCCAGGTTTAGGTGCTTCATTTGCTCAAGAGTTTCAGTTCCTCCGTCATCTCCCGCTTCCAGTGGAAAAATGACCCGAATGGTTTATGTACATCTGACCTCTCTGCCTCGCGGCGGTGGCAGCATCACCAAAGCATGGAAAAAAGGCAGAGATAAGACATAGAAGAGCTTATCACCTTATCTGCAGCCCTGTGAGCTTACTCAGGCTCGCCGGTCTGGACCTGTTAATACCACACTTGCACTTATAGCTGCAGCTTTAATGTACAGCTGCTCTTATTTTCTGCAGAGCCACATCTGATTTGTTTGTTTCTTTCCCTCTTTCAGGTCCTGCTCAGATTCTTCCAGTCATGCCAAAGAGGTGAGAAAGTCTTATTTTCTGCAGCAACATTATCTTCTCCATTTCCCCTTCCTTACCTGAATCTTTTTAGAAAACTATCTTCTCTGCAGCTAAGAGCGGAGCCCGAGGCCACATCCCTTTACAGCGCTTCAAATCTGTCAGCGTAGAGCTTCAGCAGGGGCGCAGTCACACTGTTACGTCTTTTAACCCGCAGTTCACAGGTAGAATCAGTCACCGGAGCCGTCATAGAATCTAAAGACAAATGAGGCAACTCAAAGCGGCAAAAAACAGCCGAAACCTCTCCTAATCTGTGTCATCAAAACTGCAAGGAGAGGCAGGAGAATGGTGACAGAAAGCCGACAGGGAGAGGAGCCAGCACATTTCCCTTAATAAAAAGAAATTGGAGTCAAGTGACCATCAGCTGGTCGTTTGATCAATACGGTCACGAGGCCTCAGGTATGCAGAGCTTCACTCGGCATAAAAACAGAGAAAGCTCCGCCGCTTCATCCGCCTCCTCCGCCTCCGTCACCTGCGTGGCGGTTATTAGGACGGAGTCGCTGCTCTGGGCTGAGCGCTGAAGCCGGCGTGGCGGTGGCCCCTGCCTGTCACGCCTCAGGGCTAATGGGAAAGAATGACAGGAATCTGCGACTGATAATGCCGTGCTTGGAGATGTTCGTCAGCAGATAATCTCCCATATCCTTCCCCTCCCTCGGGCTCCTCTTCTTCTGCTTGATCTTCACCCTCCCCTCCCCTCCATCCTCCTCTGTCCCTGCATCATCGCCCTCTAATTCCTCAACATTGTGCGTTTATGATTTTGTTTTTCTTTTCTCTTTTCACAGACCGAAGTCTGCCCCCTGAACCCTTGGCTTCACAGTTGGCGGCTCCCCGGCTGCTGTCAGTTGCTCAGTAGGCAGTGTAGATCCTGTGTAGCAATCAGCAGCTACATCTGGCTACTGGGTCTCTGACGGCTCTGCCTACTTCCCGGTCGAGCGTGCCCGCCGCCCCGCCATTGGCCGGTGGCACATTCCAACCCCCCTGATTGGCTGCGATGTCAGGAGGGCTCCATCCTGTGACCCCACAGACAGGATGTTCTCTGTGTCACAACTCCACAAGGGGCCCTTGTCAAGGCCTCTTTTTTTTTTTAATGTGTGTGTGTTTTTTCTTCACTCCTTCCTCTTCTGCCATTCTTCTTTTATTTCTACTCTTTCTATCAAACGTCCTTGATTGGAGCTAATAAACCGACAGAACCGAAAGCTTGAAGTGTTAATTGACGCACGCGATGAAAAGCCTTTCAGAGGAGACCGTTGCTTCGTCCTGAACCTGGCATACAATGTAGATTTCTGTGTGGTTCAATTCTACAGCTACATTGTCTGCTGGGTTTCTGGCTCGCAATATAAGCAGCTCTTACATAAGCTTAAAAAAAAAAGAAAGAAAAAGGTGAGTATTCATCTGTTCTGTTGATGTGCCTCAAGTGCCTGACCCTGACAATTCAATAAAAAGGAAATATTTCCCATTAATACTGACTTGTGCTGTTGTTTGTCAGGCTGAAAGATCATATTTGAAGCGGGGAAAAGAAATCTCAGAATCCGCAAAAATCTAAATTGATTCAGTGCTGCTTCTGTGTCCCAGGAGTTAACCCCGAGCGAGGGATGCCAGGAATATTCTAGTAACTCAGCACAAAGCCGGGCTGTTGTCTGTCAGGAGGTTGTCAGACTGCTGTCAGGACTGGCTCCTTATTAGTGGGACAGCAACGTCTTCCCTGCAGCCGACGCACACTTATGCACACACCTGAGATTATACTGAAGCTTCACAATAACCAACAACCCTTCTTATTCTGCATCTGCATCTCAAGTTTGTTTAAATTTCACCGAGAATCAGATTTTTACCGAAACCCACACGATTAAAGTTTAAGTTAGTGTGTTTCTGTGAGATTCTCCTCTTCACACACACTCTGAGGTGAAGATACCTACGTGGATGAATACATATTAATGCAACGAAACAACAAACCTAAAAAAGAAGCATAATTCGATCTCAAACGTGTGCATTCGGCAGCCCTGCAGCAATAATATCCAACACAGGTGACAATATAATGAGTCTCCACAGCCAAGGCAAGAAAAGAAAATGACGTAAAGCTTCCTCACAACAGTAGAGTTTCTCTTAATGTCATCATTTAATCAAATGGGAACAGAATAAATCTTTGTTTCTGTAACTTGAGCGTAGAAAATCCAGTCTTCTCATGCAAGAAGTTTCAAAGTTCTGCTGATTTTACTGCCAATAAAGCTGAAATATTCAGTTGATTATTCATTTACTCTACTGACAGAAGAACAATGTGATCTGATTTGCTTTTATGGGCTTTATATCTTATTCATTGTTGGTGGAACAAATCAAAACATGCTGTTTTTTTTTTTATCATTTTCTGTAAATTTTATCAACAAAACTATGAACTCATCCTGTCAGCCAGAAAAAAAAAACACTGAGAATGTCCACCTGTCACACTTTCTATTAGTCCTTGTATATATCAGGTGTGAAGTACAGTTCTGTGAAGAAAAACCACTAAAGATTTGCTGAAAATGACATAAAATGTCTAGTTTTATGCGTGTCATCTTACTAATTTTTAAATGTTATGAACAAAAAACTCATTAGGACAAAGTGAGAAGTGATTCACTCAGCTGTAACTCACTCCTGTCCCTTCCTAAACTGTGCTATCTTATCCAAATCCTTGTAATATATTTTATTTTTTAAAGAATTTGCCAAAACTTAGGACAGTTTTCAGCTGAACTACAGGTTGTGTTTCCACAGACTGAAGAGGAGACGACAAATGACACGAAGAGGAAAATAAAACATACCTAACTGATAAAACAAATGCAGCATGGTTCAAAAACAGTAAATGGGAGCAAATCAATGGAGGATACATTTAGCATGGTGGAATATCTTTATAGAGTTGATGTGAGGAGCAGAGAGAAAAATATAGTTGGTAGAAGTTGTAAAAATGTATGTAGAGTCACCATTTTTCCAATGGTAGTTCCTGTGAAAAATGTACATTTTGATGCAATTTAAAAAAAAAAACAAAAACAGAAATTCAACTTTATTTTCATGATTTATGTCTTTATTACTGCGTCATACAACACAGAAGACATTTCTAAGTTTTATCTACTTTTAGTCATGGTTGTTCTGTTTCCATAGAGGTGCAGGACTTTATATTTCAGTGAAAAATGAGCCTGCAATGTGTAAAAATGGGGCAGGAGCAACTAAAAACCCAAACAACCATAAACTGCTGGGTTAATGTGGTCCACAAATGGTCGAAAATTGGTGAAAACAGTTTGTGACTGAAAAGGACTTTTAGGGATTTACCAGAAAAGCTGCAGAAAATTCTCTATTGAATAATTAATCGTTCAGGCTTAGTTAAGACCACAACTGATCATTGAAAGTGTAAATTTGATAGAAGCAGGTGTTTTAATACCTAAAATCAGACTATGTATTGCAGTGAAACTTGTGACAGGAGCTAAAAAGGCTAGTTAGCCACGTAAAGCTTGTTTTCCTCTTTAGTACACGGGTCATTCCAGAATTGGGGGACAATTGGACTTCAAAATTTTGGAAAATAGAACTTCTCTTTTACAATTTTCTGATCCATAATTATCAATAATAGGTAATAAACTATCAAAAGTTTGATTGGCTCAGCTTACACATCAATGGTGCCATTTTTATTTCATGTTTTATTTGTTGTTTGCTAACCCTACTCTAATCACAGTAACAGGGTTGCTAATCCATGCTAATGTTAGCTGTTTCTCAGGAGTAGAAGCTAGATATTTAGCTAGCTGTTACTGCTGACCAAGAGGAGAAATTCATTAATGGAAAAAAAAGTTTAAAAAAAGTAAAACAAATTTGTCTTATTCTGATAATATGCATAACGGGGTTGCATGAGGTAGAGTGAGACATTCAGTCAAGGCTGACAATCTTATGAAAATGTGATTCACTGATTTCTTCTTCTTCTACCAGCTAAAAGGTTATGCTAACAGGATTGTTGTGGGACACACGTTACATGCATAATAATGATTATTTAAAATATTATGTTGATTAAAATATCCATCCATCCATCCATCCATTTTCTTCCGCTTTTCCGGGGCCGGGTCGCGGAGGCAGCAGGCGAAGTAGGTCGATCCAGACGTCCCTCCCCCCAGCGACGCTTTCCAGCTCTTCCTGGGGGATCCCGAGGCGTTCCCAGGCCAGACGGGATATATAATCCCTCCAGTGAGTTCTGGGTCTACCCCGGGGTCTCCTCCCAGACAGACGTGCTCGGAAAACCTCCAAAGGAAGTCTCCCTGGATGCATCCGAATCAGTTGGCCAAACCACCTCAACTGGCTCCTTTTGATGTGAAGGAGCAGCGGCTCTACTCCGAGCTCCCTCCGGATGTCTGAGCTCTTCACCCTATCTCTAAGGCTGAGTCCAGCCACCCTACGGAAGAAGCTCATTTCGGCCGCTTGTATCCGCGATCTTGTTCTTTCGGTCACTACCCAGAGCTCATGACCATAGGTGAGGGTTGGAACGTAGATGGACTGGTAAATCGAGAGCTTCGCTTTACAGCTCAGCTCCCTCTTCACCATGACGGTTCGGTACAACGCCCACATTACTGCTGATGCCGCACCAATCTGCCTGTCCATCTCTCGCTCCATTTTTCCATCACTCGTGAACAAGATCCCGAGATACACTCCTTCGCTTGCGGAAGCAACTCCCTCCCAACCCAGAGGGAGCAATCCACCAGTTTCCGGCAGAGAACCATGGCCTCGGACTTGGAGGTGCTGATCCGCATCCCTGCCACTTCACACTCAGTTGCACACCGCTCCAGTGCGTGCTGAAGGTCACGGTCTGAGGAAGCCAACAATTTGATTTGATTAAAATAACATTCCCACAATTACAAAAGACATCAATGAAAACAAATATGAAAAAATATATATTTAAATTTCATTTAAACTGTTTTATTTGAGATTCAGTTTGGTCATCGGCGGGGTGGGACAAGAGAAAGATGGCATTTTAAGGAGACGTCCAGACTTATCTGCTATTTCTAAAAATCTTTTCTATTAATAACATTATTTTGTATTAGGTTTTTTTTCTTAAATTAGGTCTCAGGACAAGTAAATTTAACAACTGAATGTTTCAATATTTTCTATATGGATTATTTAAAATATGATGGGTGGGACGTAAAGTTTCCTCCAATTGTAGAATGACCCAAAACTAGTTAATGAAAATCTGAAGTTTCTGCAGATGAATTAGCCACATGAAGCTTATGTTCCTCTTTAGCAAAAGATCCCATCTTGTGTTGCTTTCCAAGCTGTCCAGCAAATTTCTTTCTTTCAGTCAAGTCAGACATCTTGCTTTCTACCTGAGCATGAGTCTAATGGAGCCCTGTGGGAGTTGCAAATTTATCTGAGTGATGCTGCCAGCGCTATGACAACACAATGAGCAACTCCTGCACTTAAAAGACCATAATTCTGAAACACATCTGGATGATTTCACAGCACAATACGGAAAGGAGGAACAATTAAGTCCTCAAATAGCGGTTTCAGTGCATAACAGAAACACGAGTGTCGCATTAAGATGAAAACCTATTCTTCATGTAAGAGGTTTTTTTTTAAAGGTAATGGTGACTAAAAAAAACAAGCTAAACACATGCTTTGACATAAAGTGAATGGTGTTCCTTTCATGTGTCACCTCCAGTGAAAAGATTTGCATAAAGGCTTTGCCAGTAAACAAAGGACATGACAAGGTTGATTATATATTCCTGTGGAAAATGGCGCTTTTTCAAACGCGCTGCATGTTGTGAAATAAAAGCCGAGCGGTTCTTTATGTCCGCAGGAACTTGATGAAACAAGTGCAGTAGCGGGTTCAACCTCATAAATGTGGCCTTACAGGACAAAAAAATATATAACACTTTGTTGTATAAATAAATGGATTTGCATTTAGTGTGATGCATCCACAATGAAGCGCTCGATTCATTTCTCATCATCAATACAGGTTTTGTGTGTTTCTCGCTCATCAAGCCCTCAAAGTTCAGGTTTTTGTGACGTGAGCCGAGTGAATCCACCGGGACCCTCTGTGAGAATCCCAGCAATGCGAGCGCTCGCTAATGGGCTGTAATGGGATGGGCGTGTGGGCGGTTTATTGTTGCTTTGATAAGCTGATGACGGTGGTGGTGCGAGGACAGCCGGCATAGTCAGAAACAACACAATGCTGAGAAAAAGAAGAGGGAGCTGTGAAGGAGAGACAAAACCAGAGAGCTTGGTGGCCATCTGTCCTCCTCTATCAGTGATTAACAGCCCAATGGAGGACAGGGGACGAGGTGAAGGTGCTGCCATCCCAAAGGTGGCATCAGCGACGTCACCGGCCGCCGTTCCGCCTCACCCCGGAGCTACGAACACACACTCCCGCTCGGGTTTTGCGTCACAGCGGTAATAAGTCACTTGAGTGTCACAGAATGACCTCTAGACTCGGGCTTCCCCCATCAGCGAGCCTTCACATGAAGCGAACAGGGCAGTTTTACAAGTTAACAGGATTCACAAGAAGTAACAAAGTGTTTCTGCTTTCCGGAGCTGCAAAAACAACAAACCCAAGCAGCTGTCAACTGTAAAACGAATCTGCAAATACATACTTCTGAGAAAAAGAGTCAAAGTTCTATGCAGATTTAGAAGTTTTGAACTGTTTTTGCATCGTGTTGTAAAGATCTGTAACCATTACTGATTATTTATCACCCATTAAAGTAGTCATGATTAAATTATCTTTTTTTAAGGGTTTACAAGGAGGTACAGTGTTTCTACTTTCTAGAGCTGCAAAAAACAAGAAACTCAAGCAGCTGCCAGCCATAAAATGAACCTGCAAATACACTCTTCTATACGGAGCCCCCAGGGGACATCCTTCCTGTTTGTGTTATATCCCTTCCTGTTGTACTTTTTCTCCTCCGCGTTTGTATTTTATTCCTTCGCGTTTGTGTTTTTTTCCTTCGCGTTGTACTTTCTCTCCTCCGCGTTTGTGTTTTATCCCTCCGCGTTTATTTTTTAAGGAACACTTTTGTCATTTTTGCCCTCCGCCTTTATTTTTTAAGGAACACTTTTGTCATTTTTGCTGTTGACAAGTTGTTTTTCAAAGACGGAGTTCGCGTTCAAAGTCGAACTCCGCGTTCAAAGTCGAACTCTGCGTTTAAAAACGAACTCCGCGTTCAAAGTCGAACTCCGTCTTGGGCCCGAGCAGTGTCACTCAGTCAGTCTGTTGAGCGTGCAGCAGGGGAGTCAGAGGACGGATTCCTACGGTACTACTTCCGTCCAAACTTAGTTTGGAGGTTTGCTTTGCCTGGCACACCGGCTGATCATCACCTTGGGACATTACACGCCAAACGGCAAATAATTATTTTAATGAATACCACAGTGCTTCGTCTATTGTTCTGAACTCTGCTTATCTCAAGTCACATTAGCCCTTTCTGTATTTATCGCAGTTGGACTGCTTCGGTTTGCACGCTGGCATGAAGCTAAAAGGAGCGCTCGTTTTTGTCAACGTTTCTACTGACCAAACCGCGACTGTTTCTCTGAATGTATAAAAAGCGCACCGTCCCGCGTGCAGTCCCACTGAACAAAAACGAGTACATCTGTAACGATTAATTCGATTAGTTTTCAACTAATAATCATGATTAAATAATCCTTTTTAAAGTTAACAGGGTTCAAAAGAAGGAACAAAAAGTTTCTGCTTTCCAGACCTGCAAAAAACAATGTACATACTTGTAAGAAAAAGAGTCAGATGTAAAAGCTTTTTACTGTTTTGCATCATGCTTTCAAGATCTGCAACGATTAATAGATTAGTTGTCACCTGTTCAATAAATCATCAAATATTCTGACCATTAATCGGTTTAATTGATTTTCTTAATACTCTAAATGCATCCTGTCTTTTACTAAAATCAATGTGTGTGTATATATATATATATATATATATATATATATATATATATGGTAGTTGCTAGAGGTACGGACCCGTACTTTCCATTTGCCAACCAGATACGCGAGATCTGGTCACGTGACTCCCGGTAGACGCTGGAGGTACGGACCCGTAGCATCGGTACTACAGGTACGGACCCTAAACCTGCCCCTAACACTTACCCTAACCTTAACCTTTGCTTACCTTTCAACAGTTTGCAGTGGTTAGCAGCTTCTTGACTCGCGAGACTCACGTACGGGTCCGTATCTGTCTGGCAAATGGAAAGTGCCGTATCCGTAGCCTGTGGGCTACGGGTACGGGTCCATATCTGTAGACACTACCTATATATGTGTGTGTGTGTGTGTGTGTGTGTGTGTGTGTGTGTGTGTGTGTGTGTGTGTGTGTAAGTTGTTTGTTGTTTATTGTTGACTTAAAAGATGTTTTTCTCACAAATATGGTGTTGTGCTCTACCTTGCGTGTCGTCCCCAGAAAAGTCCATCCAAATGTGTTTCTTTTGACTCTGGCTCATTTAGTGTTTGTTACTCCGCCAAGGAATGATGGAGTTATGCGACGATCGGCATGCGTTTGTCTGTTTGTCTGTCTGTTAGCAACATTATTCAAAAATGGATTAACAGATTTGGATGAAATTTTCAGGAAAGGTCAGAAATGACACAAGGACCAAGTCATTCAATTTTGGCAGTGATGTGGCTTATAGTCTGGATCCACGGATTTGTTAAAGATTTCTGTATCATTGCAAGATAGCGGCAGAGCATCACTGTAACCATGACTACAAGTGAACACTACGTCATCTGCCTGCTGACGATCACAATTGCGATCAGACTACAAATCGACCGCTGCGGTAATATCGGGATTTGTCTGTCGGAAATGATACAAGGAACAATTGATTAAATTGTAGAGGTGTTTCTGAGTCCCATCAATTCCTGCCACCCGCTACGTATTTAGGTCACGCGATTCCATATCCGTACATAATGTACACATGTAGAACACATGTCTGTGCACAGTGCCAGGTCATTTTGTTTGTGGGTACATCTATATTAAATGGACAGATTCTATGGTGGCATAATTTCTGCCACAAATTTTTTTCAAGATTTCAGCTGATGATGCAACTGAGCAGCCTTGGCAGAGTACTGCTCTCTGAGAGCTTTTATTGTTTTTTTTTCCAGTCTCCAGTCACTTGAACTCGGGTGGCGCTCACATTCCTCCTCCTCTAAGTTACCTGCGCATATGTAGCTGTGTTTACGTGAATGGGCAACTCAAATTCAGACACGTCATTCGTCGTTCAGGCAGTCGTGACAACTCAGACTCATGACGCACACAGGTGACACGGGAAGAAAGCGTGGGCAATTTGCATATACAAACGGCTCGCAACTGCGCACCGGTTCTTGTCGTTCAAGCGACTGACTCTTTCACAAACGTCAGATCTCTACTGTAAATGGCATCAAAATACCTGTGTTTTAATTAACCGTGCAATTAACAAAGCTTTTTCTGCATTAATATCCACTATAGTAGTTTTCTTTAAGTATTACAGCAATTAGAAGCCTTGAACCAATAAGCATGAATGTGTGGATCTCTGAGAACTTCACAGACAAAATGATAGCAACAAGAATACATGAGAATTTCAAGGAGAACATAGAGGCTTTAAGATGATAAAGATGTAGAACCTTCAAGTAAAGCTCCAAACTGAATATAAATTACACGAATGATATTTCTGATTAAATTATTCCAGCTCCATTTGAGCTCCAGACTTAAACAACCAAAGATAATGACGCAGCAAAAAGAAAAGGTTTGGAGGGAAATAAACACAGTTCACCACATCCGTGTCTAAATAACCATCTTACATACACACAGACGACCGCTGCAAGGGCTGAACGTGAATGCATTTGATATTTGATGACGCACGCTGAATCATGACAGTTACGTAAAACCTTAAGTCCAAACCGGTGACTAAACATCACTTGCAACCAGATATTCCAGGTTGTGGATCGGAGAGAGCAGCAATTACAGTGGAGCAGCGGAGGCTTCACACACCGAGTCTTTGACCACATTTCACCAGAAACTCAGAGTGTCGGCGAGGGAAGCGAATAGCGGCATGTTCGCCACACTGTTCTCACATACCAGAGCCAGTGAGTCAGGCAGAGGAGGAAACTACCGCAGAGTTTGGTGTGAAGGCGTCCCAACAGCTGGACCAGACTTCACTCTGGAGACAATCCCAACCTGACAATGAAAGTTAGCACGATTCCACAGAAAACCTCACAAGGGGGCAGCAATACCTCAAACCAAACCCACGGATACATCAGGAACTTCAAGACTTTGTTCTAGATGCGAGAAAACTTTCGTCAAAATGACAACTTGTGATTACCCAACAAAAAATGTTTGGTAAATGTGTTATCCAGCAGAAAATGTTAATATCTGTAAAATGTTTGTGCTTTTTTTCCTGATACATCTTCAGGTGAGCGTCAGTCTTTATCAAGTGCTACTTACTGCACTCCTTAATGCTGCAACAGTCGATCATTTTCCAGTGAACATTTGTGCATAGTCTGACTCAAAGAACCTCTTTTCAGACTCCAGGATTAATCCTCTTGAGCACCACAACACTAATTCGTGAAACTTGAAGAGGACAACAAGCACCATTTTTCTGACCTTTTCATGTCCCCAGTGAGGATCAATGAAACATTCACCATGTAGGCTAACATGACGAACATATATCGTTCTATTTTCTATGTAATGACAGGAGTTATGTCCAGTGACCAATGATGCCAATTAAATACCAATCAAGACTGACTATTATTGGCAGAAATTTAGACCCAGTCCTTTGTTTACAACACAATTTGTTACAGGACACTGGGAATTTTGGATCATTTTCTGAATGATCACCATAATTATAAATCAATTATCACTTGATTGACTGCACACTGATGTTGTTTTTTTCAGTCAATAGACACATGGTATTGGCTGCAAAAGTAACTTAACCCTTTAAGCTTCAGTCAATTCCAGCCGTTTTCAGTACAAAAAAATCGCTAATATTCTATTTTAAATTAAAAAAATGACGAAAAATACAGGGAATATTGGACGCACATCGCGAGGTGCATTTCCTTGAAAACGACCGATTCGTGGATTTTATACCGACTTCAGGACATGTTTTGGAAAAAATAGTTTACTGGCTTGTGTTGTCTGGATGTAAAAGGTTGGATTATGGCCGTTTTTTGTGGAATATTTTTTTCTGTGTGTAATAATGAACCCGGAAATGTGAGTCGCGCTGTGTGCGTTGAAGCCGTGTATAGAGAACGGATGGATGAATATTCGTTTTTGTCGGACAAATGTGTTTTTCTCACCTGCTGTGGTAATCGCATCTGAAAGTGGTTTATACCGGCGGATTCATGAGAATCTAAGCTTTCCATCGGCGTATAGTGTTTGCATAATCGGGTTTGCAGCCGTTGGACATTCTTGAAATTCCTATGCAAATTAGTAAGTGTACCGCCGGCGGTACACCTACGACGCACTGAAGCGTAAAGGGTTAAGCTGACGAGCTCAGGTTGGAGGTCATTAACCTCTACAGAAGTCTTTGTCATGGTGCCC
Organism: Acanthochromis polyacanthus; assembly: GCF_021347895.1. Classification (NCBI taxonomy): domain Eukaryota; kingdom Metazoa; phylum Chordata; class Actinopteri; family Pomacentridae; genus Acanthochromis; species Acanthochromis polyacanthus. The sequence goes on along the minus strand of NC_067126.1, from coordinate 9,368,490 downwards.
ATGGCTAGCTACCCCACAATCCTCTCCGTTTGCCAACATGGAACGCCACATAGATTAAGTAACTGCCTCTCCACAGTTTTAAACGGTAAAAGGCTCCATCTAGTGTCGAAACCAGGTACTACAACTAATCTACAATGCCTGAAGTAAGTATTATCTCAGAAAGTGGTGTCAGATCAGATTGGATCCGAAACTCAATATTACATGACTCGAATTGGACATTTGTTCTGTACTGATACTCCAGTTTTAGTCAACAAAAACATATTTGAAACAAAAACAACTCTGTTACTTATGCCGTGTCCATATAAGTTTACGCACAAGAAGCTCTGGTTGGAGGCCATTAACCTCCACAGAAGTCTTTGTCATGGTGCCCATTTCTTGACATCGAGAAACTGCGCAAAGTCCAAATAACCACCTACAGTATTAAACAGTAAGAAGATCAACCTGGTGTCACAACCAGGTACTACAACTAATCTACAACACCTGAAGTAACCATTAACTAACTTTTTGGATCATATTGTCATATTGGATCAGATCAGCAGATACTACATTTTAAATGACTTGGATCGGACATTTGTCCTGTGCTGATATTGCTGTTAAAGCAGGGGCGGATTGAACGTTATTTCATTCGGTCGTTTGACCGAAGGGCCGGTCCACATGTGGGCCAGTGGGCTGGTGCGCTGGTATTTATTAAATAATTTTGTCTATTAGATGCCTGATGACCGTATAGCTCATTGGGTTAGGCAGGTGACCCATGTACAGGGGCTGGTCTCTGATGCAGCGGCCTGGGTTCGATTCCTGCCCGTGGCCCTTTGATGCATGTCTTCTCCCTACTTTTCTCCCCATTTTCTGTCACTCTTCACTGCGACGATCACAATAAAAAGGAAAAAAAAAATTGTTTATTTATCCATATGTGGCCGAATTGGATGAGCATCCAACCATTCATCAGTCCTGTACAGGCAAGCAGGCATGCAGGCCCACATGCGTCACACACACACACACACTCAGCCCCGCCCTCAGGTGACAGCTCTGGGCTGAGTAGAGTTGATATCGCGGTGGTGTGTGCAGTAAAGCCCAGCCAGGCAGTTGGAGATGGAGACGAATGTAAATAAAACGTTAATAGTGAGCCACCTGCAGAATCATGTAATGCATTGTGTTGTCAAAGGAACAGTCATTCTATTTGCTGATAATTATTTCAGTAGACTGGGTAAGCCTATGAAGGCAAACTTGGTTTCAGGGTAGTATTTTATGAACGTTAATGCCTTATGCTAAGATTTTTGAGAAATTTAAAAGCAATATATTGCAAGAACTTTGCATATTAAAGATTGACATCACTTATGTGAAAAATCTAATTGAAGGGATTTTTTTTCCCTCCCATTGTCTATGATGCTAGACCTAGAGTAATGGATTTATGGTTGTATGCCACCATATCAGCAACAACAACCTAAGTGCCAGAAGAATTGTTTTTGAGATGTGATTATTAAATACAGTGTACAAGTTCAAAGGTTTGTTGTGTTATGTTTCTTGTCATTATCTTTCCAGCAAGATAATGAGCCGAAGCAAACAGCCAAAGCTACACAGAAATGGTTTAAAGGCAACAGCGTGACAGGAGGACCACAGTGACAATTAAAACCCGATCAAACAGCAAACATCTGCGTCATCGGATCCAAAAGTGTCAGATTCAACAAAAGCTCAACCTTGAAGTTTTCAAACTAAAACAGCAGCATCTCCAAAACTCTCTGTTTTAGTTGTCCTCAAACTCAACAGAAGAGTGGATGCAGTGTATAAACATAGCACAAGATAGGTGTCGACATATTCGTGTGGATGCAGCATCGGCCTCCTATATGTCTACCTGTGAAGCAAATCTCATATTTGAGCTGCTTTAGCTCCAAGTCTGTCAGCTCAGACTTGATATTCTTTGTGCTGTGTTTGTCTGGGAGTGTTGCTGCTGTCATGGCCGCCTGCTGCTCCTGACACTCTGGATGAATGAGTTCATCTCAGGTTCATGCTTCTTTTACCAGCAATAACAGACATTTCATCCACCTGCGCTGGTGTTTGCTGTACCTTCATGACAAACCTTCTGCTGGTCTGATTTTTCTCATGTATTTGCCCATTTAGCAGCTATCACCTACATTCAGATCGTTGGCGAAGCTCTGTGACCGTCGACCCACTGCAGCTCCACAGACAAACATTGTTTAGGGAAACACAAATGTGACTCATTAGCTACAGAAACACATTAAAATATATTGTTTCAACAGGGATCGAAGAGGATTTACTGCTCAAATTAGAAATCACAGCATTAATGGGAGAAAGTTCTGTTTCTGATGTCTGGTCCTAACCAGAACAGACTGACAGAAACTGGTCCTGTACATTTTCAAATCACAATCTCCACATTTTGCATGAAATAAAACCCCTGATTGTCTGAATGTATCTGTTAACCCCAAACGGTTTCTGGGTGGGGTTTTGTTTGTTCCTGTCACAGCATGTCAACATGTACATCCCTTTTGTCAAGTTCTCAGAATTGTTACCAATACTGGCTTTACATACTGTTGTTTTACTCCTTGTCTCTTCTCTGCTCTGTGTAAACACTGCCTGCAGTTCAGCCGAAAATTGAAACATTTTGACGTGTGATCGAGACACTCACGGCTTCTTGTTTGCACGTGAATTTTTTGTTGTTGTTTTTAACAGAATCTCGTTGATGCAAGCAGTTTAGTTTTGGCTTTTTTTCGACAAGAAATGTAGAAGAAATAGATTTTCAGGGTGAAAAAAAATCTAGATTAGAAGCTTAGATATGGACAATTTTATCAATAGTTCAGCTTTAAAGTCTGTTGGGTGCAGGTGAGTCACTTGTGGCTTCTAAGTTTTGCTAAGAAGCTCAGAATATGTTATTTTTAGCAGAATCTTGTGCAAACATTTGATTTTTAGCACATAGAAAACAGTGACTTTTATGAAATGTCACATTTTAAAGCTTAGAATCCATCAGTTTTCCAAACGAAACAGGACATCATGCAAGACTAGTTTAACAAATGATTAGCTCAGAAAATTGAAAACCAGATGATTCTTTCTGTTTTCACAGTTTATGGCACTGATGAGGACGAATTTAGGCAATATTTTTTAGACAAGATACCACTATCAGTTTTCGGGGTTCATCAAAAGGGAAACCATAAAAAACTGTGAAGATTTGAATTTTTACTGAGCTATTAAAAAGTTTAGGTACAATAATCAACTCCAGCATTACCTATAAAGAAAATGATATCTGAGTTAAAGAGCTAAAGATGTAGCAGACAATTTGGAGGCAAGGGTTATATTTTTTCTTTTAGACTATGAATAAATCATTCACTACAGGATAAAGATTTATGTAGATTCTCATTTATTTTTAAAGTTTACTTGTTGTTAAAGTTAACTGCTGCTTTGTTTCAATCAGAGCTTATAGTAAAGCACCAGTAATATAGTTGGTTAGTGGTTTCCTGTAGTTCGGGGGCGTGAACACACACTTTGAGAGGAAGTGTTTCAGTTAAAACACACACCCCAAAACCACAAGGTGAAGGTACAGTTCAGAAACATACAGTACCTGCTTCTTCTTCAACAATCAAACTAGTGACTCAACAGAAGTGTTTGGCTGAACGACTTTTACAGTCAGTTACAGTAATTCTTATTTCTTTCATATGCTGTAGCTCTGTGATGTAAATGTGTACCAATGTAAATCTATTATCCTTCAACATGGCTCTCTGCCTCTGTGTCAAATCATTATGATTAGATGGTCACAGTTTTGCAAACAGATCACTGAAAAAACAGACTGTGAGGAGACATGCTAGCAGCTCTTTGAGGCCTTAGACACAGCTAATAGTGATGCTAATTGCATAGACACTAGACTGGAGTTCACCAGAAGGCCTGTGGGAGACTCTGAAGTCAACTGGATGAAGGTTCTTCGGTCTCAACAGACCATAATTGAGCTTTTTGTCCATCAGACTAAATGTTATGTTTGGCGGGAACCAAATACTGCACATCAACATAAATACACTATGCCCACCGTGAAGCATTGTGGTGGCATCATCATGATGTGAAGCATGGCGGTGGCATCATCATGATGAGAAGCATGGCGGTGGCAGCATCATGATGAGAAGCATGGTGGTGGCAGCATCATGATGAGAAGCATGGTGGTGGCAGCATCATGATGAGAAGCATGGTGGTGGCAACATCATGATATGAAGCATGGTGGTGGCAGTATCAGGATGTGAAACATGGTGGTGGCATCATCATGATGTGAAGCATGGTGGTGGCATCATCATGATGTGAAGCATGGCGGTGGCAGCATCATGATGTGAAGCATGGTGGTGGCATCATCATGATGTGAAGCATGGCGGTGGCAGCATCATGATGTGAAGCATGGTGGTGGCATCATCATGATGAGAAGCATGGTGGTGGCATCATCATGATGTGAAGCATGGTGGTGGCATCATCATGATGTGAAGCATGGCGGTGGCAGCATCATGATGTGAAGCATGGTGGTGGCATCATCATGATGTAGGGATGTTTCTCAGCAGTGGCCCTGGAAGGCTTGTTAAGGTAGAAGGTGAAATGAATACAGCAAATTAGGAGAAATCCTGGAGGACAACCTGATGCAGTCTGCAAGAGAACTTGGGAGAAGACTTGTTTCCAAGAAAGATATTGAGTCAGAGCAAACAGCCAGTGCTGCAGAGAAATGGTTTAAACAAAACAAGGTGGATATTCTGCAGTGGACAAGTTATAGCCCAGACCTCCCTCCAATTTAAAATGTGTGACAGGACTTGAAAAATGTTGTTCACTCATGACCCCTGTGCATCCTGACAGAGTTTGAGCTGTTTTTGCAAGTCAGAATGAGGTATAATTGCAGTATCCAGATGCTCAGACTGATTGATATCTATCAAAAGTCTTAATGCTGTAACTACAGCCAAAGGTGCATCTACTAAATACAGACATTTAAGGGGTCAGTAATTATACAATCACTTATTTTACATTCTATATTTGAATGTAATTAACATTACTTTGCAGGAATATGTTTTCACTTTGACATAAAGGAGTGTTATTTTTGGTAAATTTTCATTAGATAAGCCAATTTATACTGACCAGGATTCATTCCTGAAAAGTAACACATGGTTTATGCCATAAATGACCTGACTGGTTGCTTGAAGGTTAATCTGACAGAAAGATGAGTCACTCTGAACTCTGTATGTTCTGGGAAAACCCTCCTCAACTCAGCACACACATGAGCAGAACCTGCTACCTCTGCAGCCTGAATGGAATAAGTCAGTCATGCGTGTTGATGGCTGCGTCAACCTTGATTTACTGAAAGCTAAAAATAGAAGCCTCTTCTTCGGCCTCCGTCATGCAGGTGACACTCAGGCGAACACGCCAGGTGACCTCTGGGTATTTCTGTGGGCGGCATGAAGTCAGAGGTGAAGAGTTGGCATATCTGCGCTCTCACATCAGCCCCTAGGTTTACAACGAGAAACACTGAGGCAAGCATGAGATCGGCATTCCAGTTGGATTCCTCTCCGCGGGAAACCCTGACGTCGCAAAAAACCCTCGTCATGTCAGACAGATGGACGGACAGGCAGCTGACCTCCAGCCACCGCAGCATGTGACTTCATGGGCTCCAGTGTCAGGGAAAGACTTGTCAGGGAGGACAGTGGTGTGAAATAAAAGGGGGGAGATACGGTATCAGGAAGCAGCTAGTGAAGGGGGGCTAGCAGTGGAGATGGAATGATGAAATGAAGAGCACATGACAGCAGGCTGGAAGCGTCTCCATTTGTTCTGAGTGTGGATGTGTGCAGGCGTTGGAGGAATGTCGAGGCCTCCATTTACCTCCCTAATGACATTATAAGCACCTGACTGCTGCTATGATTGACATACAGAGGCAGATTTTACTGCAGAAATGAGGAGGTAGTCTGTTTTTTTTTTTCAGCGCCACAAACCTCAGTTTCTTTCTTTTTGACCCTGAACTCCGTAAAACATACTTGTTCATGCTGTGCAAGCTTTCAGGCTGCATGTTTATAGTCATGTTTACGGCATGCAGGTCCAGCCCAGTGTTAAAAATCCGGGAAAAAATGGGCAATTAAAGTCAAATCTCACTGAAAAGGTAGAGGGAAGTGCAACTAAATGCTCCAATAAAACTGCAACTATCCTTCCGAAGCCAGAAAATCCAGTTTATAATATTAAAAAGTATGAAAAAACCCAAATTTCACGATTTATCACAGCAAGAAACTGTAAAAACAGAATAGAATAGAATAGAAACACTTATTTTGTCCTCGAGGGGAAATTCAGTTGTTACAGCAGAAAGATTACAGTTACCGCCACCATAAATACACATAAATGAGCAAAAATATGCAGTAAGTAAAAATAAACAAGAAAAAAATAAAATGCACCAACATTTAGGTTTTTGTCACGATAAAACAACCAAACCTGTACTGAGGTATATTTGATCAAAAACACTTTATTCTGCATGATTTATTTCTAAAAAAAAAAAAAGTGCAAAAAAATAAGCCCTATCTAGTAATGAGATTCCTCAAAAAATTGAAATTCTGCAGTCCTCAATGCAACTGAGAAGCCATTGCCAACTCTGCTGTGATTAACAGTCATGTGGTAAAAATTCTGCAACTTTTCAGCTAAATTGGGCTGAACTGCAGGCTGTGTTTTTTTCAGGTTGATTTTCTTTTTCTTTTCGAGCCTTTGAAACATTCCTGGTCAGAGAGTACAAGCTTGCAGGCTGTGTAACTTTAGTTATGCTAGCAGAAGGCACGCCTGGGGAGAACTCCCAACAGTAGGACTGATGTTAAAAATCAATTCAATTCAACTCTGTGTTGTATTTTTAATGTTTATTGTAAAGTCACAGATTTTTGTACACCACATTTAAAACAGCAGCAACAAAGTACTTTCCAATAGAAAAAAAGAAGATGATTGGCATTAGGAATTAACCTAAGAAGTGTAAACATTGGGGTTAAGACCTGATTAGATGAAAAATTATTATAAATTAAATAAGTACTATTAATTAAAGGGTTTTGGTGTTGTATTAAATCTTAATCTTGAAAGTAACTACAGCTGTCAGATAAATATAAAGGAATAGTAATGATAATATTTCTAAAAAAGGAGCAGAAATTGAATAGTAAAGTAACTCACGGGAATTAAGGCTATTTATTATTTGGATTCTTTTGTTCATATATCAGTAGAAATGCTGTACTACCGTTAAAAATCTTTATTTTTTGCCACAATGTCGCTTTAAACAACACAAATGTGCTTTTTATTACTGGAAAACCCCATCTCAAGATTTCTCCAATTAAAGAGTTGATGCAGAAACACAAAAAATAGTTTATTTTCACGCTGTGGTATCTAGAATTATGGGATATCAGTGGTGCTGGTCCACTAACTAACTGTGTCTAATTCTGCTGAAGCTAATGGCGTTTATTCCCATCAGCCTCAGCTGCGTTTTTAGCGCTGAGCTAATGTTATTACACAAACGCAATAAAGCAGGAGGTCAGTCACGGCCGGCATTATACCTGTTGAGTGTCCAAATATTTGCATGTTTGAGCTTAAAGCACATGATGATGTTGCTATTTTTGTTTTATTTATTCATAAGCTTGTCGGTGCAGCATTTATTTCTATTCCCACTGGAACTGCTGTTTACTCATTTTTTAAAACTCTTCCTTCATCCCAGTATGTATAAACCTTATAGGAGCCTCTATAGCTGTGCAGCACACTGTCGGATTTAATGCGGCTCTTTAGGTTGAGTCCAACAACAGCTTCCAAAAATATAATAGACCCCCCAATTAAATTTTCTACTACGGATCCTAAAAGTCTTTTTGGCCTCAGACGTTTTCACAAAAGGTGAAGAAGAGCGGGCGGCCATGTTGGAAACGGTGATGTGGATTCGTTCCCACTGGGAGCTTTTTGGTTATTGTGTGTGTGCATGGGAGAGTCGCTTCCCCCCCTCCTTTTTGTTCGTCACCCCCTCCTCCTCACCCCGATGTACCGGCTTAGAAATGAGGAGTAAGTCGCTCTGTTTCAGGAGGTTTGGAATTTGTCTCCTAGCAACAGCGTCGTACAATACAACATGGGTTTTTTATTGTGTGTGTGTGTGTGTGTGAGAACACTTTTGGGAATCTGTGTGTGTGTGTGTGTGTGTGTGTGTGCGCTCAGGTGCTGGCTATACTTGTGGGGACCAAATGTCCCCACAACTGTAGGAAAACCGAAAACAATGTCATTTGTGGGGACCTCATTTCGGTCCCCACAAGTTTAAACAGTGTTTTCTTGGCCATGTTGTTGTTACTGAAAAAAGTAAAAGTGCAAAAACGTTTCTTTAGGGTTAGCCATTGTTTTGGTCTGGGTTAGGGTTAGAGTTAGGGGTTAGATATGAATGGGAGTCAATGGTATGTCCCCACAATGACAGAAAAACACAGTATGCGTGTGTGTGTGTGTGTGTTAGAGTGTGTGTAGGAGTGTGTGTGTGTGTTAGAGTGTGTGTTTGTGCGTGAAGTGGAGTGGAACTGGTTTCCACATGACAAAAAAAACCCACCAAACATATATGACAGTGGAAAAAGTGGTGCTCAGCTGATGAGTACACACACACACACACACACGCACGCACGCACGCACGCACGCACGCACACACGCACATGCACACGCACACGCACGCACACACACACACACACACACACACACACACACACACACACACACACATACTGTGTTTTTCTATCATTGTGGGGACAATGGCTAACCCTAAAGAAACGTTTTTGCACTTTTACTTTTTTCAGTAACAACAACATGGCCAAGAAAACACTGTTTAAACTTGTGGGGACCCAAATGAGGTCCCCACAAGTGACATTGTTTTCGGTTTTCCTACAGTTGTGTGACATTTGGTCCCCACAAGTATAGCCAGCACCTGAGCACACACACACACACTCTAACACACACACACACACAGATACATTCTTCACTCACGGCGGACAGCAGCACTTCCTCCCTGCGTTGATGTTACATAAGAAGCTGAATGGAAAGTGGTGATAAGCCGGCGTTTTTTTGTTGTTGTTTTTTTAACACGAGGACGGAGGCAGTGACCATGAGTCTGGATGGGACAGAACGTCTGGGGGTGTATTAACATGGTGGAAGAAGAGGAGGGGGAAACATCCTCTAAACAACCACCAGGACGCCCACCTCCACCTCCACCACCCACACAGCCACCATGATGTCACCAACCTTGGCTTTGAACTCAAATGTAGGTCACAACCTGGAAAAACTCCTCCGCTGACAGCCGAGATTAAACACCTGGCTGGAAGAAATGATGAGAAAGTGACAATATTTAAGGAACAATCTGATACCATAGATAATATTGAAGTTACTAAAATCATTCTAATGTAGATGCTTGACAGCTAAAAAGCTCTGAGATGCAATAAGAAAATCAGTGCACTTCTGCATTCAAGCTGTAGGCAGTCATGAACTTCTATTCTACTGTATCTAGACTTTTTGAGTCGGTTAGAAGCAGAGCGGTCTAACACCACAAAAAATAACTGAGTTTTATATAATTTCTGTAATATTTTATGGTCTAGATTTTAGTGGTCTAACCCACAACCCAAATATAGCATTACAGTGGTTCTTGGAATGGTAGACCATTCTTGAAAAAAATAAACTTTGAACCCATTTTTCTCAAAAACTACAGAATGTGGGTTAGACCACTCTGTTTCCAACCCCTTAAGAAACTTCAAAAATGATCCAAAATGATTCAATATTTGTCTAAAATTACTTGAAAATGATCCAGAATTGCAGAAAATTTTCCAGAAATCATTTAAAACAACCACAATTTGATCAGAATGACATGAAAATAGTGTATAATGACTGGACAATGATCCCAAACCAACCAAAATTTATCTCAAATCATTCAAAAATGATCCAGAATTGAAGAAAATCTGTCCAGAATTCTACAAAAGTCAGAAATGACAAAAATCTCCCAATATGACAATTTGAAAATGAAAAGTGTCCAAAATTACTCAAATCTGTTCAGAATAAACTGAAAATTATTTAAAATGAATGAAAACTTGCAGAATGACATGTGGGGGTTGGAAGCAGAGTGCAAAAAAATGAGTACTGAGTTTTATGTAATTTCTGTAGTATTTTATGGTCTAGACTTTAGTGGCAAAGTCGTGTAACCCACAACTTAAATATAGTGTTACAGTGGTGTTTCCAGTGTTAGACCATTCTTGAAAACATAAACTTTAAACCCCTTTTTTCTCAAAAACTACAGAAAGTGGGGTAGATTATTCTGCTTCCAACCTTTTCATTTAGGACTCTTTTTCATTTTAAAATACCAATCACAGTTTTGCATGTTAGTGTTCTCATTTTTCTTCTCAAAGGTTATAACACCCACAAAAGACAATGAAAATGGATATTCACCATGTAGGACCTCCAGTGTAATATACTGAGTGACTGACCTTGGTGATGATGACAGTTGCTGTTCTTTGTTCTTTATACGTGACATAACCTCCTTTACAGCTCATACATACATATTATTCACCTGATGACTAAACAGCGGCATCAGCGCAGGAAACAAAGTGCACTGTGCACAGTTTGTTATCAATTAATCCATTATTGACTGATAACATGTTCATTATTGATCAAGAAAAATATTCAAATTTCCACAAACTGTGCTCCCCTTTTACCTTTCACCTGTATGATAGCAGAAATAAGAAAAAACAGTTTAGGTTTCAGATCATTCTGTAGTACAGAACGACCTGACCATACTGAACTCAGATTGCTCTTCATTATCACTCTGTTTTAGATGAGAAAACACGCTCTCATTTGTTTTTCTTTCAACCAGCCACAGTCGTTGTAGACGGTGCAGAGTGAAGGATTTGGCAGGCAGATGAACACTCATTAAACATTAAAAATGATAATCCAGTAAACAAAACAAAAAAAACTGGCAGGGCTGCATTACCACACCATCCAAAACTTGAATTTACTAACGCAATTTTATTTTAATAGTTTTCCCAGTTTTGGTATAATACAGATATTAACGAGTAAAATCATAGAAAAAGTGGACTCATAAAAATAAAAAGACCAAAATTGTTCTTCATGTCACTTAAAAATAGTCAATGTGTTTCTTTTACATTGTGTGACTGTAGAATTACACGGCTGTAGTCTATTTAAATCAACTCAAAATAGAATTTTGCTTATATTGGCCATTATACAAAAGAAAAAAAAGTCAACTTATGACTGAAAAATGTTAAATGTTTTAAAATATTTTTACATATTTCCATTTTTGTTAAATGACATATATTTAGTAACATCACAGATTTTTTAAATCAGCTAAAAACCTAATTACCTTATAGACAATTTCTGTATATGTTTTCAAAGTATTAAAAAAATGATAAATCCCTGTTTTGTTAAATTGCAGACAATATCTAGTAAAAAAAAAAACAAAGGAAAGAAAAATACAAAACCCTTAAATCAGCTGAAAAAATATGTAATTATTTTACAAGCATTTGCCATTATTTTTAAGAAAAAATATGTATACCAAGGACTGAAAAATGTGGATATTGTGGTGGGTTTACATAATTTACCCACGGAACGTTTGTTGTTGTTGTCGTGGTTCCGCACGGACTGTTTTTTTTATGTGATTGTACTTCCTGGTTCTGGTGTTCTCACGTGTACTTTGATGTGACAGTAGTTGTTTAATGTCAGTAAAAAAGTTAGCTCCGGTGTTCGACACTCCACCTCCGACTCCGTTTCTTCAGCGCTACATTGGTGACCCCGACGTCAGTCCCGTTGAAGTTTCAGAGGCTGAACCGAACTTTGGACAGAGCAGCATGGCGAATACCGCCGTTCTGAAGTTACCGGAGTTTTGGGAGACATCCGCAGCCACGTGGTTCGCGCAGGCAGAGGCTCAGTTCGCCCTCCGTGGCATTACGGACGACGCCACTTAACAACTCGGACGACACCTATTACCACATCGTGTCAGCGCTCAGGAGCTCCACTGCAGCCAGGGCGGTGAGTTTCATCACAGCTCCCCCCGCCCAGGATAAATTTGCAGGGCTGAAAGCTTACCTCCTGAAGATTTTTGAACTGTCATGCTCGGAACGAGCCCGACGTCTCCTTGCTATCCAGGGTCTCGGGGACAGGAAGCCTTCTGAGCACATGGAAATGATGCTTAACCTGCTGGGTGTGGAGGAACCGAATTTCCTCTTCATAGAACTGTTTCTGAGACACATCCCGCCACACGTCCAGATGGCGCTCACTAACACATCTATCACTGAGCCCCGCGCCTTGGCAGAGGAGGCGGACCGATTCTTCCTGGTGACCCAGCGGTTCACCCCCGAGGTGCTGGCTCCAATGCGCTGCTACACTCCCCCGAACGCTGGCGTTCCCCCTGGCAAAAGTCGCACGGCCGCCGACAGCCGTACCAGCGTGGGTTTGTGCTACTTCCACGCTTGTTTTGGCACCAAGGCTAGGAGGTGCCGTTCCCCTTGCAACTACGGTGCGGAGGAAAACACCAAGACTTGCGCTCAGTAGTGGCCGTGAGCGCAGGTCCGACGAACCGGCTCCTGTTCATCAAAGACACTCTCTCCGTGCGCAAATTCCTCTGCGACACCGGTGCCCAGAGGAGCGTGATACCAGCTTCAGCGGACGACGCTGCCAACGACACCCCATCCGGACGTATGGCATTAGGACTGTGGACTTATGTTTCAATGGTCAGCGTTTTGCTTCGGACTTCATTACAGCTGACGTTTCCTTTCCCCTCCTCGGCGCTGAGTTTTTGTGCGCCCACGGGTTGCTCGTTGATGTCAAGAACGAGCGCCTGGTGGATGCGCTGACCTTCTCCTCCCTTGAGTTTGTCCGCGACGTGGGGACGTACGATGGTCTCTCCGGTTCGCTCTCCGAGGGGGACAGGTACCAACGGCTACTTGGTGAGTTTCCCGGCCTGACTCGGCCCACCTTTTCTGCCACCGCGACTAGACACGGGGTTGAACACCACATCGATACCAAGGGTCCCCCCATGCACGCTAGGCCCCGGCGGCTCAACCCGGAGAGGCTGGCTGCGGCCAAGTTGGAGTTCGCCAACATGGAGCGCCTTGGTATCATTTGTCAACTTTTCAAGTTCTTAGGATGCCTTTTGGACTTAAAAATGCAGCCCAGTCATTCCAGCGACTGATGGACTCAGTTCTGAGGGACATGCCTTTCATTTTCGTCTACCTGGATGATATCCTCGTCACCAGCTCCTCAGAGGAGGAGCACTTGACACATCTCCGGGACCTCTTCATGAGGCTTGACCAGCACGGCCTCATTATTAACCCGGCAAAGTGTGTTTTCGGGGTGCCGTCCATCCAGTTCCTCGGACACCTCATCAACAAGGATGGGGCCGCCCCCCTACCGTCGAAGGTGGAGGCCGTGTCTCTTTTTCCCTGCCCACATTCGGCCCGGGGGCTCCAAGAGTTTCTCGGGATGGTCAAGTTCTATCACCGGTTCATCCGCCAGGCTGCGCATGTCATGCGCCCGCTGTACGAGCCCTCAGGCACAAGAGCCCAAACCAGGACATCGACTGGACAGCTGAGAGGACGAAGGCGTTCGAGGATACAAAGACCGCACTGTGCCAGGCGGCTATGTTGGTCCACCCATCTCCCGGCGCCCCGGTCGCCCTCACGACCGATGCGTCTGACTACGCCGTTGGCGCTGTGTTAGAGCAGTGCGTCGAGGGTGTCTGGCAGCCGCTCGCCTTTTTCAGTCGCCAGCTGGTCCCGAGAAAGCGTAAATACAGTGCCTACGACAGGGAGCTGCTCGGTGTCTGGCTGGCAGTCCGCAACTTCTGTTTCCTTCTGGAGGGCCGTGAGTTTACAGTTTTCGTGGACCACAAGCCCCTCACGTCCTCCATGTCCAAGGCGGCCGAGCCGTGGTCCGCCCGCCAGCAGCGCCAGCTATCGTTCATTTCTGAGTACACCACAGACATCCGTCGCATCTCTGGCAAGTCCAACGTGGTCGCGGACTGCCTCTCCAGGGCGGTCATCGGCGCGGTCCATGTAGGGCTCGACTATGCTCGTATGGGGGCGGAGCAGCCCTTGGACCAGGAGGTCGCGAGGCCCTGGAGGAGGCCGCGGTCGACGACTCGGGTGTCAGGTTGTGATGTGATCTCTCTACTGGCCAGCCCAGGCCCATTGGCTGGCGGCGGCCCATTTTCGAGGCTGTGCACGGCTTCTCCCACCCCGGCAGAAAGGCGTCGGTGAGGCTGGTGGCCTAGAAGTTCGTCTGGAGAGGACTGAAGAAGGACGTGCGGGCTTGGGTCGACTCATGTGTGGCCTGCCAGCATGCAAAGGTGCACCGCCACACCAAGGCCCCATTGGAGCCGTTTGCTGTCCCCGAGAGGAGGTTCAACCACGTTAACGTCGACCTGGTGGGACCCCTGCCCCCTTCCCACGGTTTCACCTACCTCCTCACAGTGGTGGACAGAACGACCCGCTGGCCTGAGGCCATGCCCCCTGGCCTCGGCATCGTCTGCTGACGTTCGGGCGTTCGTCGGGGCGTGAGTCGCACGCTTCGGTGCCCACTCTGACCTCTCCTCGGATCGGGGCGCCCAGTTCACCTTGGAGGTCTGGAACGCGGTCGCTGATGGTTTGGGGGTCAAGCTGCACCGCACTACCACCTATAATCCCCAGGTTAACGGGCTGTGCAAGCAGTTCCACCGCTCAATGAAGACTGCCCTGCATGCCAGTTTGACTGACGGCAACTGGGTGGACAAGCTTCCCTGGGTCATGCTCGGCCTCAGGACCGCCCCCAAGGAGGACCTGCAAGCCTCGTCTGCCGAGCTCGTGTATGGCCAGGTGCTGCATGTCCCGGGGGACTTCATTCCGGAAGCCACAGCCCCTTGGTCTGCAGCCAGGCAGCGGTCCTCCCTGCTAGAGGCCGCAGGAGCGCTCGCCCCTGTCCCCACATCGCAGCATGATGCCCCTGTCTCCTGGGTGCCTTCCGGCCTGCGCTTGGCGGGTTTCGTATTTATTCGCCATGATGCTCACTGGGCGCCTCTGCGTCTCCCCTACGACGGCCTGTTTAAGGTCCTGCTGCACGGGGATAAGAGCCTGGTCGTGGACGTTGGTGGTAGGCCTGAGACTGTTTCCATAAACAGGGTTAAGCCTGCCCACGTGGCCATTTCTGGGCCATTGGAGTTGGCCCAGACCCCGCGCAGTGGCCGCCCCCCTCTGTCCCACCCCGCCCCGGTTCCCGTTCCCCCTTCAAGGCCATTGCCTCCCGGCCCGATGGACTGTCCTGTTACTCCCGCCGCCCCTCTTCCCGCCCCCTCCCCGCCCCTACTGTCTGTACTCGACGGGGTCGGGCCGTCATCCCTCCCCGACGCGTGGATTTTGACTATGGGTGAATTTTGGGGGGGCTTGTGTGGTGGGTTTACATAATTCACCCACGGAACGTTTGTTGTTGTTGTCGTGGTTCTGCACGGACTGATTTTTATGTGATTGTACTTCCTGGTTCCGGTGTTCTCACGTGTACTTTGATTGGACGGTAGTTGTTTAATGTCAGTAAAGATGTTAGCTCCGGTGTTCGACACTCCGCCTCCGACTCCGTTTCTTCAGCGCTACAATATGTTTTTAAACTGTTATACAGATTTTCCCTGTTTTGTTATATTGCTTATCATATCTAGTAACAAAAAACACCAAAATCAATTAAAAAACAAATAAATATTATTCATCATATTACTTATAAGAAACAAATATGCATACTCAGGACTAAAAAAATATTTATCTCATAAAGAACAGGAAAAAAAACTCCTGAAAGCATCAGCATTTTACAGATATGTCCTGTTACTTCCACCATTTTTCACCCTTGCTGCCAGATTTTCACCTTTAATTTAACAGATTTTGTGATTATTACTGGCTGCTTTGCTGGAGCAGAAAGGGTTAAGTTTGTGGAGCTGTGAAATCTGAGAAGTGATGTTGGAGGGGAGACCAGAGGGGAGCAGAGAAAAAGAGGAAGAAGCCCCAGATCTCCTGTCTGACAGCTCTGCAGTCCGTCCAGGCTGTTTTCTGCTTTCTCTCGCCTCTTTCTGACCCGCTTGAGGTCACGTGTGAGCAGCTTCTTCGGTGGACAGGGGGACTCTTCTGAGCGTCGCACCGCTCCAGTACAGCCGAGGTTCTTTCCCCTCCTGGTGTTAAAGCTCAGCAGTAAGCGTTTCCCGCTTCCTGTGCAGCGCTGAATCAGCCTTCAAGAATGTACGAGCACTGACTCACACTTCCTCCTGGATATGACAGAGCTTCCTCCCCACCGCCAACTGATTTAGCCTCCCCGTCCTCCCCTCCCTCCACCCGGCTTCCTTCTGCTCCGCCACCACCCAGCCTCCTTCCTCTGGCGGCCCGAGAAGGTTCGAGAGGCGACCCGGAGTGGAAGAAGTGAGTGTTTGCCGACCGAGTAGGGATCACTCACTGGGTCTCAGTCATCAAGCATCTGAGTCATTTGAATTTAATTTGTGCTGCCTATATTTAGACGTCTTCTGATGGCTCACAGCAGCAGAACAGATGGGTCTCTGTTGCGTCGCTCAGACTGACAACAGGTCCAACGTTAGCGTCTCTGGGGCAGGTGAAGTGCAGTTCAGCTCTTATTAAAGCCATTAACTTCTGGAGGATAAATTACACAGAGGCTCAATAATTTATCTCATTACAGACTGTTAATTGTCTGATCAGAGGGTGAAAACTGTCTGACTGTGCAGATACAGTTTGGAAGATGAGAATGAATTCTGTTTTCTTTCATTCAAAATATAAGAAATGAAAGTTGGCAACCGAAGAGTTTAGTTTCCTCATTCGCAAAATTAGCAAACCGCAAAAGCTTCCCTTTAAAATTGACGTTGTAAGATGTAAGTTTAATGTGAAAGAGTCTGGATTTCCTCTTCCAGGAAGTCTGGAGCATCAAATACCTATTTTCTTGCATTGTGGTGAATTTTTAGGCACCAATTTTTTGTATTTTTGGTGTCGATTTATGGGGCTTGTGGCGGAGACGGCCCGAATATTCGGATCCGTTCGTCTGGTCTCCCGGGTCCAAATTTTGCCTTTGTTTTGTCTTCAGTTAAACTGACGAATTCCCAAACAGCGGAATCTTGAATCGTCATCTTGTCTTGTATTTATGCAACGAAGTGACGTGTGATGTCAGAGTCGGCAGCCAGCCGGCCATTCAGGTGGTGGTAAGAAACACAGCGGGATGAGCCGAAGTGGGGCAAAGGGAAGAGACGAGCTCCAAATATTTTCGTCTGGGGGGAGGAGAGGTGATCACAAAGACATATGTGTATATGTCATAGACATATGTGTATATGTTTATGTGATTATGTGATCACACGACGGGATGAGCCGATATGTGCCGATCTGGGCCGCATATTCTTTCCGCCCGGATACCAAAATTAATATCCGGATAATGCCTTAGCGAACGAATATTCAGATATTCGGGTCCAGCCCTAATTTAAATACAGCATTCTGTCTTCTGTTCTTTATAATTTATAGTAGGAATATAGTTTTATCGTTATATCTATTTATGTGTGTTATGTTCACGGATATGAGTGAAATTTGAAAGAGTCTGAGAAGGTTGGAGCATCAAATACTTAATTTCTTGCATTGTAGTGATTTTTAGGCACCAATTCGTGTCCTTTCAGCATCATTTTAAAGTGGAAACGTCTATTTATGTAAAAGAAAAGGCAACAGTTAAGACTAATTTTTAGGTCCTTAATATACATAATTTTTCTTTAAAATCGCAGCAAATATCTGTGAAATAAAGACATTTTAGATGATTTAAATACTACGTGCATCAATCAGAGCCAAATTTTTCAGTCTGAGATATAAATATTTTTTTTCTGACTTTTGTTGCTTGACTCAGGTTTTTGTTGTTTGTCTCATGGTTTTGTTGTCTCGTGTTTTTGTCGTTTTCTTTCCTTGTTGTCTCGCTTGTGTTTTTTGTCCTATTTTTGTGTTTTGCTTTTTTCATTGTTTGTGTATAGTTTTTGTCTCACTGGTGTTGTTAGTAGGGATTGGCTTTTTGCCAATAACCGACAAGCCGAGATTGTCCAACTCTCAGTTTCTGACTTCGATATCAACCGATACCGATACAGATATATGTGGGCTATTTAACTTATTTTAGGTAGCATCACATATGTCCTGTCGTGGAATTTACACATCATGCCTAATTTTCATTGGGACGTCCCATTGGATGCATTCCCAAATGATACAAGGCTTTCCAAATGTTAACATTATATGTGCAAAATAAGAAAAATACTTCAACCTAAGTTGTGGAAAAAATGCCATATTCAGACATATTGTCAGCCAGGCATGTTACTGCAGCCACACGTGTTTACACGCTTCACAACGCAGTTTGATGATTTGATCATTTGCACACCAGTAAATGGCATCAAAATCCAGACATTATCTTATCAGTTTTCATGATAGGCAAAAAAGTGATAAAGATATTGACCGATATTACATTTTTTGCCAATATCAGGCTGATAATATCCGTGGTCCGATATTATCGGACATCCCTAGTTGTTAGTCTTTTTTTTGTTTGTTTTCTCACTTTTTGTCATTTTATGTCAAATTTTTGTCATTTGTCCATTTCTGTCGCTTTCTACTTTTTTCAAATTTTTTGTCTCTTTTTTGTTTCATTTTGTGCAATTTGTCTGAATTTTTGTCATTTTGTTTCTTGCTTTTGTCATTTTGTGTCTCATTTTCATGATATTGTGTTTTTGTTTTTGTTGATTTTTTGCCTTTTTTGTATGAATTTTGTCATTTTGATCATAAAGTAAAACACTACATCATCCAGTTCCAGATGACTAAATGTTTTGTGCCTTTGTAGACACTCTGTGATCTGTAAGTCGTAAAGTGTAAATGAACTGAAGCATAATGTTGTTAAAATTGAACTTATATTTCTTTAGAAATTTCAGGATGTTCATAATGTTTTGTAAAATGCTGGTTCCTTTAATGTGGACATTTTCACAATGAACTTTTTTGCACTAAAACAAAGGGAAACATTTAGAGTTGTGGTTATCTTTTGGTTGTTTTCCGCTGATTTTACTGGTCCGGCCCACTTGAGATCAAATGGGGCGGAATGTTGCCCCTGATTTTGACATCGCTGCTCTAAATAATCCACAAGACACATTTAACTTAAAAAGTACCAAAAGAGCAAAGTAAAACTCCTCCATTCCAAGTAAAAATGCTGCATGACAATTTCTACTTGAGTAAATGTACACAGCAGCAAAATGCAGTTGAAGTATCGCAGAAAAAGTTCAGTTTTGGTCCCTGTGACTGATATATTATTATATTATTATTAGTGAAGCAACAGTGTGTTGCTGTTCGAGCTGCTGCAGTGTAAACTACTTTATAACTAGTTTTACATTCAGATGAATCTGTGGCTACAAACACGATTAACAGCAAAATTAAAGTTCAAATCCACAAGTTACTTCTCAGTTTTTCTCTCATCTTTAAAATCTGCTGAGAATCACTGGATCATTTAAACACTGACTGAAACTATTGAGAAGATGAAAAGGGAAATGATAATTATTGGAGCTGTTAACTACTCAGAGACATCTGAAACGTGAGTGAGAATGTCACGCTGTTTTTCGGGAAAAGGCAGAATCTGTAATTATATTTCAAAAAGCTCGTTATATTATCCACTGTGTAAAGTCTGCTTCTTAACACAGCCACATGTAGCACGGTAAAAAGGACAGTATTTCCACCTGAAATGTAGTCTAAAGTTAGCCTAGCCGCGCTAGACCCAACTCTTAAGACACAAGGGTCTAGGAATGCTCGACAGGGAGGGAGGCGGGCTAAAAGGTTGTCTTTCAAATCACTCTGCAGCAACTGGGTAGGTATACAACCAATCAGCGCAACGAATAGGCTGACGTAGTTCCTAGAGCGCCGGATTGTGGCTAAGTCCCATTAGCTTCTCGACCAGCGGAGCCAATTGGTATATTAAGGATTTGCCATATCCCGTCGGCATAAGTCCAAATACGTCTTTCTTCTCAATAAAACACTTCAGTGCCGTCCTTTGTTTATCTTTCAAGTTGAATTTTAGCTTCAAATCTTTAAGGGCTGTGGCCAAAGCCGAGTCGAAAGATAACTGTTTATTGTGCACCGGTTGTTTCTGTCAGAATTGTCGCGCCTCTGTCGTCACTTCTGACTCTACACTTCATGGTGATTCGTCCGGCCAGTTTTAGGAGAATCCAACCTCGAGCCTTATGGAGGGTAACTAGACCCACCCTGGCAGAGAATTAAATTCGTTGCCATGGGTTGTCTAGCGCGGCTAGGCTAGTCTAAAGTAGCATTAATTGGAAATATTCAAGTATGATGAAGTGCAGTACTTCAGAGTTACTTTCATAAGAACTTTTTCTTCAATTAAATGTGATCACAGAGCGATACATTACCCATAACAACCAGGATATTATTTCTAAAGAGACATAAATCTTTTTCTAATCTTTTTTTCCTAAGCTTTTCTTCAAGTTTTTAGCACAACAAACAAAATGTCTCTTAACCACGATGAAACCTAGATTGAACAAAAGCCACTCCAATAAAAAACGGAGCCATCACCACAGCTAGACGCCACTTTGAAATCCGGATGTTTGGTTTAGAAAAGGCTTCGTGCCAAAAGGCTTTAACAAGAGCTCTCAGAGCCATCATTAAAACTGCGCCCTTGAAACTCGGCGACGTCAGAACTGAATCCTGCCTGGAGAGTTTATATTTGAACACATTTGGATCAGAGCCAGAGAGATCTGTCAGAAGAGGAGCAGCGTTTTGCCAAAGAACCGCCCAAAGTGCCACATTTGGGCTAACAGATACGCTTAATTGAAAAGGAATTTGGCAACCAAACATTTTATTTTCCTCATTCACTAAATTAGCATTGGCCAAACCACAAAAGTTTCCTTTTAAACAAATATAGACATCATTTTTCTTTCAAATAACAGCAAATATCGGTAAAAAAAATGTATATTTTAACTGATTTAAATACCGTAAAACAGGGTGCTGACTAGAAAAGAATCTATGTCACCATATTGACATCAAAATAGCAAGAAACTGGAACCTTGCAAAACTTACTAGACATTAAATTCTACTAATTTTAGATGCGTCAAAAGTTGGTAAAAAGTCAACCAAATACTGAATATTTAGCAGGACGTGTTGATACACAAATATACACTAAACAGGAACTTTCTGGAGCCCAAGTATGACCCTGGATTGAAAATGTTGCACTTTCTTCCATTTTTTAAGGGCTAATAATTAAGAATATGGCCTCTGCTGTAGTCATTTGATCATTTAGATCAGCTAAAAACTGTTCTTTCTGTGTCCTCACCAAAATTCATGAATTTAGAAGGTATATTTCACCCTTAATTTGGTTTTAGTACCTGTACATACCAACAACACCAACGGTGAATGAAAAATTAGCACTATTACTATTTTGAGGACCAAAAATGAAAAAGAAAAGTTCTCTCTTGGAGTTGTTTGGTCATTTAAATCAGCTAAAACTATTCTTTCTGTGTCATTAGCACAATTCATGGATGTGGGAGGTATATTTCTGTAGACACTGCATCTTACTACTAGTATGAACTATACTACCTATACCTACTGACAATACCACCTGTGGATGAAAATGTTGCACTTTTTCCATCTTCGAGGACCATTATTTACAAAGTTGTCCTCTGCGGAGTCATTCAATTATTTAAATCTGTTGGAAACTATTTTGTAGGGCTGGACCCAAATATCCAAATATTGGGTTGTTACTAGGGGTGTAATGAAATTTCATGCCACGAAATTTCGCAAAATAAAAAATGACGAAATAAAATTCAAAGACGCACGAAATAAAAAATGCGAAGGGGCGCCGCGGACCATTGAGACTGATGATTTTTGACCCTCCTCGCCTACCGTAGCAAAACACTCGCTTCAAAACGGAGGAAGACGAGGTTGAGGAATTAGCTGACGCTCCTTCGTCAAATAAATCGGTTGTGGCTTCCTATGTAAACGACGAGAGAACGGTGAGAAGATTGCGGATAAAACAAAAAACATGGGCAAAATATGCCGCTACAGTTCACCGTATACTGCGGCGAGTACAATTTGTTCACAGTTCAGACAATTATAGGTCTAGACTGCAGCTCCTAGGACTGCTATTTGTTTTCCTTTTCATTCAAGAATATAGTTATCCTGATTGTTACTAGCCTAGCCGTGCTAGACCCATGATCTGAAGACGCAAGGGTCTAGGCACGCTCGACAGGCTAAAAGGTTGTCTAGGACAATCACTCTGCAGTAATTGGGTAGGTATTCAACCAATCAGCGCAACGAATAGGCTCCTAGAGCGCCGGAAATCAGAGGATGCGGTAGTTCAGTGAAGCCTTATTTATTCAGTCAATGGGTGAAGCTCAAGTATATTACAGACATGTTAACAGAAAGATTATTCAGAGTTGGTGCTAATGGAGCTCAATGACTGTTGTCGTTTTTGTTGTCGACCCTGGCAGAGAATTAAATTCGTTGCCGTGTGTTGTCTAGCACGGCGAGGCTAGTTGTTTCCGGTTGTTTCTGTCAGAATCGTCGTGCCTCAGTCGTCACTTAGTTACGCCCGCCTTCTGACTCTACACTTCATGGTGATTCGTCGGTCAGTTTTAGGAGCATCCAACCTCGAGCCTTATGGAGGGTAACTAGAACCACCCTGGCAAAGAATTAAATTCATTGCCGTGGGTTGTCTAGCGTGGCTAGGCTAGATTGTTACAACAGCAAAGCACCTTTTTATTGAGATTTTATGTTTGTATTTGCACTATAGTCTAAATAAGGGGAGAAAAAAACTACAATTTAGTTTTTTTCAAGGAGCATTTATTTTGTACTGATGCAGCATTATTTTTTGTATGTCTGCAAAAGGAAGAAAATAAAGAAAATGAGATTTTTGAATAATGTCCTACTGTTGGTGATTTTCTTTAATCATTTCATTTCGTGAGTATTTCGTATCGTGAGCCCTGTTTCGTATTTCGTATCGTTTCGTGAGTTGACCATTTCATTACACCCTCGTTGTTATGGTAGTATCCAAATTACAAATAAGTAAACTCTGAGTGTACAATACACAGACGCCTCTGCACAACAGTTTTTGTGCCTTTATAAATGAGTCCACATCAGCATTTTCTCAAAATAGCAAAAAAAAAAAAAACAGAAAAAGAAAACTTGGCTTTCCATACTTGCCAAACATCAAATTCCACTGATATTAAACATATCAAAAGCTGGTAAAATGTTGAACAAAGACTGTATTTTTAGTAGGAAAGATGGATGAATCCTTCAGTGTACAATTACAGGAACTTTCTGGAGACACAATACTGTCCACATTAGAAACTTTTTCATTAAAAATTCTAGTCATTTGATCATTTGGATCTTCTGGAGCTATTTACTTTGCGTGCTCAACAAATTTTATGGCTTATAGGAGTTTTATAGGAGGAATGTTTGGAGATATCGTACCTTTAAAATAGCTTTGCGTTATTTTTTGAGGGTGAAAATACAAAAAAAAATCTGTCATACGCCTGAAAAGTTAGCAAAATGTTGACCCAAGACTGTGTTTTAATAGGAAACATGGATATATCCTTAAAATTACAGGAACTTTCTGGAGTTTTCCAATACTGTTGTGAAAACCATGAAAGTTTCAAAATTCTGCCAAAAATATTTTTCAGATATTAGTTCCATCTCCTAAATAACCGATAAGTAAACCCTCTGAGAGTGTGAGGCAACATGTGTACTGAATTCACAAGCAGAAAACCAAATATTCCACCATAAACCAGCAGCTCAGTTTGAGCCTGATGCTGCTGCCTTTGTTTTTGCTTGTTTTTTTGTTGTTTTTTTAGTCACCAAGTAAACTAGTATGATTTTCTAAGATATACAAGATAATATACATATTTTAACCAAACAGGGCATTTTCGATGATTTAATATAGATGCACCCACAAACAAAATGACCCTGCACTGAGCATAGACGTGAATCATGCATATGTACGTTATGTATGGATACTGAATCAAGTTTGACTGAATGGATGGGACTCAGAAACATCCCCGCAATTTATTCAATTGCTGCTTGTATCATTTGTAATGGATGAGTCCTGATAAATCCACAGCAGTGGATTTGTAGTAGGATCACAATCATGGGATGGTCAGCAGGCAGCTGATGTAGCGTTCACTTGTTGTCATGGTTACAGTGACGCCGTGACGCTATCTTGCATTGATACAGAAATCTTTAACAAATCCATGGATCCAGACTGTAAGCTGCATCACTGCCAAAATCTAATCACTTGGTCCTTGTGTCATTTCTGACCTTCCCTGAAAATTTCATCCAAATCAATTTGTCCGTTTTTGAGTAATGTTGCTAACAGACAGACAGACAGACAGACAAACCAATGGCAATCGTCACATAACTCTGCCAAGGTAATTACAGGAACTTTCTGGAGCAATAATATCGTCCACGTTAGAAACGTTTTCATTTTCCTCCATTATCAAAGGACAGTAGTTAAAAATGTGGCCTCTGTTTGGAGTCATTTGATCATTTGGATCTTCTGGAACTATTTAGTCTGTGTCCTCACCGAAATTCATGGCTGTGGGAGTTTTATTTCTGCAGATATTGGCCTTTTACAATGGCTTTGCAGTGTTTTTTTTTAAAGAGTGAAAATAAACTCTGTTAGATGGCTGAAAAGTTGGTAAAATGTCGACCCAAGACTGCAACCCTCTGAGACTGTGAAGCAACATATTTCCTGAATTTACAAGCAGAAACCAGCAGCTCGTATCGCTGCCTGTGCAGGGAGGATATACAGTTTGACCCTGACGCTGCTGCCTTTGTCGCCTTCTTCCTCCCGTCAGTGAATCTGGGCCATTCCCGGGCTACTCGACTGTGAAACGGAGCTCGTTTTTCTCTGACACAGTGGAAAGTTTACCTTGTGACCAAGGTGTGCTGCGCTGCTGATTATGCAAACATCCCTCAGCCTGCAGCCGTGCATGCATGCGTTCACCTGACCGCCGGGTGACGTCACGTGACGACAGGTGGAGGTGTGTGTGCACGCGCTCGGTGGCTTGTTTGCGGTGTTTACACATAACAGCGCAATCATTAGAGAGGGCAGCGGGCGTCAGAGCAGTCGGTGATGTCACACAGTCATAACCAAGGAAAATGTTGTGCAATACCTGCGTCACCGTGCACCGGGACAACAGCAGGTCGAAGGCGGCTGGTCAACCGCTAAACAACATCTGTCATACGGAGGCATCGCCGTGGAGCCGGGGCTTAGTCAAGGCCCAGTGACTGATGAGGCATTAGGAGGTGGAAAGCACCGAAGGATCCAGATAATCTGATGACTGTGGAGGCACTTGAGATGACCAAATATTGTGGTATGTTGTTAAAAGGAAGTAACAGGAGGCCAGATTCAGCTGCATGTGGACCCTCACACACAACGTCCTGCTCAGAAACAGCAGCTCTAACGTGAAGCTAAACTCTGAGCTGCTTCTGGTCTAGTTTGGAGGGCAGGTTCAATCTGGGAGTCAAATACCTGACACTTTCTGCCCCAACCAGAGCCAAGGTTTTAGGCCTGAGATCAGAATGTGTGTCATTTTAAGCAGATATTACAAGATATTACCTGAATTTTAACAAAGCAAGGCGTTTTTGGTGATTTAAATGCAGCAAAATGGTGTCACTGCAAAAGCGCAAAAATAACAGTTATAATAATACAGATTGGACATTATTTACGGTTATGGCCGGTTTTTTTACAGTCACCATGTAAATTAGTATAACTTTCTATGATTTACGAGATATTATGTGTACTTTAACAAAACATGGTGTTTTTGGTGATTTAAATGCAGCGAAATGGTGTCATAACGCTGCAAAAGAGCAAATTATCAGTTATAAAAATATTAATTCTGTATTGGACATGATTTATAGATTTGGTCTGTTAATATCGTTTGTTTTGGGGGTTTTTTGCTTGTTGTTTTTTTTACAGTCACCAGGTAAATTAGCACCATTTTCTCAGACTGTACTAGAAATCTGCAGTTTAACAAAACAAGGGAAAGAAAAAAAGACCCAGTTATAAAATTACAGATTTTTGAATTGAACTTTGTTACAGTTTTGGCCTGCTTTTTGTTTGTTTATTTGTTTGTTTTTTCAACATGTAATTTAATACTATTTTCTCTGATTTTACTAGATATTATCTGTATTTTCACAAAACAGGAAAAATCTTTCAAAGAATAACTTAATATACAGGATTTATCTTTCAAATAACATCAAATATCTGCAGAATAAATACAGTAAATCTGTGTAATTTTAAGGTCAAACGCTGCAAAAGAACAAAGCACCAGTTATGCAAATACAGATTTTTAAAATTTGGACATTATTTACAGTTTTAGTCAGTTTTTTATTTAGTCAGCATGTAAATTTGTATTATTTTCTCTGGTTTTAGATATCTGTATATCTAAACAGGGAAAACCTATAAAACAATCTTTGAAATGCATGATTTTTCTTTCAAATAACAGCAAATATCTGTAAAATAAAGACATTTGAGCTGATTTAAACACAGTAAATATGTGATGTTTTAAGGTCAAATGCTGCAAAATAATTAGACATAAAAATACAGATTTTAAATTGGACATAATTTACAGTTTTGTTCTGGTTTTTTGCTTGTTTTGTTTTTTACAGTCAACAAGTAAATTTGTATCATTTTCTCCAATTTTTCTACATATTATCTGTATTTTCACAAATCAGGGACTGATCCTTAAAATGCATAATTAGAAATATCAGTAAAATAAAGACATTTTCGCTAACTTAAATGCAGCTTTCTGTCGTGTTTGGAACCAGACTTCTGAGGCAGGTGAAATGATGAAATAAAGTCAACAGAGTCTATGAAAATAAAAAAAAAAGGGGTTTTCTAGTTTGCATCCGTTACAGTGGTGGAGTTTCCCTCGTCGCCCGGGAAGCAGAGCACCTGTCTGAAGGAGCATTGCTTTATGACTTAAACAAACATTTCTTCCTTTTAATAATATTATTACTGCAACCTTCTCTCAGACTGCTCATCTGTAAACCTGCAGCGCTAAATGTGAAAAATGTGACTAAACAACGTCGCTGAGGGAAGATCTGACCGCTGTTTCAGATTAGCTGCTGATTGATGATGGTCGGAGGAGTCACGGTGACTCAAGTGGAACTCTGGAAGGAATTTAAAGATTCTGGACGGCTGCCAGAGTGCCAGTTGGGTCGCCATCTGCATTATGCACAGATCTCCCTTCAGATTCTGCCCATACGTACGAGTCATTTCACAGCAGACAGAAACCTGTTAGCTGGAGGTTCAGTCACCTTGGAAGTTTCTAATGCGGACACTGAGCTGACTGGATTTGTGGACACTGCCACCATGTGGTTCTGCTTCATCTCCTGCAGCTTTTATCCTGCAGGTAGATTCAACCAAAAAACCCCAAAGTTGAAAATCAGCAGCTGGGACATTTCTTCTGAGGATGCAACATGAAGTAATAATAAAGAAAATGCTAATTAGAGCAAAGATGCACCAGAATAGTGCAACAAACAGACAAATAATAAATATTAGCAGCTTTCTGAGCCGAGGCTTTTAGTCTGTGATCTGAATTTGTGTCTTTTCTTTTTAAAATTAATTTAAGGTGGAAATACCTTTATGTATGTATGTTTGTAGGTTTCATATGGAGTTTTGACTTAAACCAATACCAATAATAATTAATAAATGTGTAACAACACATAATAATTGTGTAATAATTAATCAAAATGCTAATTACAGCAAAGATGCATGAGAAAAGTGCAAAAAATGAGTACAAAATTGTAAATATTGTCATGTTCAAAGCAACAAACTTGCAGATTTTAAATAAAAATTGCACTAAATAGCTTTCTGAGTCACAGTTTTCAGTGTGCAAACTGAATTTGTGTATTTTAAATTTTATGTTTATGCTCACTGATGCCAGTTTCATTTGGACTCTGGACTTCAAAAACCTAATTTCTTGCATTGTGGTGAATTTTTATTCACCAAGGAAGGCGCTTCTGAGGATGCAACACGTGTAAAGCATAAACAAAAATGCAAATTAGAGCCAAGACGCACTGAGTTAGCACAAAAAATAAGCAAAAATGTAAAATATTAGCAGGTTCAAACTGATAAATTTGCAAATCCACGCATGCACAGGGAGAACATGCAAACTCCATGCAGAAAGATCCCAGGCCCAGGCCGGGATTTGAACCGGGGATCTTCTTGCTGCAAGGCGAAAGTGCAAACCACCACAGCACTGTGCAGCCCTCGAGAAAAAAGCAAATATTTTAAATATTCGCAGATTCAAACTGACAAACTAGCAGATTATAAATGAAAAATGCACAAAAAACACACAGAAAAGATTCTTTCTATTAAATACATGCTGATGCATTTATGTTTAGATATAAAATTGCCTCTGCAGAGCTGCTATGGACAGCACACATCCTAATAATCCCTTAGGATACAGTTAAAATGGCCATCAGAGATTGAATTCATGAATGAAAAACAATGTTAATTTATTTACAGACAAACTGACACTGAGCCAAATTGCTGTGAAAACAAATCAGCTTTTTCAAGTCACGCATGAAACCTGCAGCCATTTATTGGCACCAATACTCAGTCTAATTGCTAAATTATTATTCAAGAATGTCAGATTTAGATATTTAATTGCTCAGTTGTGTGAGAGGAGCATCATCCGACACTAATTATGTTAATACTGAAATCAGTCGGTGCAATTAAGAGCAGTCTCTCTGCAAGGAAAAAGCACAGCGAGTCGCATCGGGGAAATATTTTCTCTCTGTACATTTTTAAAGTGTGATTCAGTGTCCACACCCGCTGATTCATGTTCTGATGGTTTTTCATTTAAAACAGGAGAAAAAACATTCCAGAAATATGTCAGTTTGATAGGAGGCAGGATGGGGTTAAAGCTGTGGAGATGGAGGTGATCAAAGCTCTCGATGCCTGAAGGCTTCGTTCAGTCCGACAAAGGAGAAGAAGCTAACAACATGTTTCAACTGGAACTACTTAAAAAGAGTTCAGCACAACAGAAAACCTTCATCTGATCTGACTTCTCTCTTACATTTCACTCGTAAAGCCGGCCTCGTAAACATTCTGTGCTGGAAATATTTTCAGCAATCTGTTTTTAGCATGAATTTATTTCACTGAATCAGTCACACGAAGCAAGTCTGAGTTAGTTCTGGGGTCACGGCTAAAGTGTAGACTGATCTGAAGACTCTGCACTGAAATGAAAGACTGTTACGTAATTATATTGTACAGTGATGAATGAAAGAAGCCAAGAACCGACTACAACACTGAATTAAATACAATAGTCGAAGAAATGTTTTCAAATTGGTGAGTTGTGATGTAAAGTGACTTGTAACAAGTAGGTTATATTTACCAGAAATTATTCATCTAATTCACCGGATGTAAACTTTGTGTGTTATCCTGACATTTCTGCGGCACAGTTCACGGGTTTTTCCTCACTTTCCAAAATCTAAAGGTCAAAATCTCTTTCGCAACTAGAAATAACAACAACTACCTCTGTACAGCAACCTATATGCTCAAAACTGCCTACTATAGAGAACATTTTCATCGCTTGATGAGGCATTCTTGCTTCCTTAGTTTGGTAATGTTTCACCCAAAGCAAATTCCCCCAACATTATTTTGCAGGGACACCATC
Source organism: Acanthochromis polyacanthus (assembly GCF_021347895.1). Taxonomy (NCBI): domain Eukaryota; kingdom Metazoa; phylum Chordata; class Actinopteri; family Pomacentridae; genus Acanthochromis; species Acanthochromis polyacanthus. Next base: position 9,338,804 of record NC_067126.1, on the reverse strand, counting down.
ACTGCATCCTGGGCTGAGCTCCACCCAGGATAACTGGTTTGGTTTGCTTGGTTTAAAGAAATATAAGCAAGCCAGAACGATAATGAGGTGAAGTCAGACCATTCTCCAGTGTAAAATTATACTAATGTAATAGGTTAGGCTGATTCAGCTTTAAAAAATGAAATACTATCAAGCAAGCTTTGCCTTTCTGCATGGAAATGCTCCACCTAAACAAGTTCTTCCAACATTAATTTGCAGGGACACCATTTCAGTATTTTGGGCTAAGGTCCACTTAAGATGACTAACAACAAGCCAGAGAGATAATGAGGTGCAGTCAGACCATTCTCCGGTGCTGTGGAGATCTGGCTATGCAACAAAGGAAGGAAGGAAGGAAGGAAGGAAGGAAGGAAGGAAGGAAGGAAGGAAGGAAGGAAGGAAGGAAGGAAGGAAGGAAGGAACTTTATTAATCCCAAGGGAAATTCAAGAATTCAAGAAGCTATGGATCTGCAAAGTTTTCATGGATGACCAAAAAGCAGAGACTCTAAAATGGTGACAACACGTTTTTTTTCTATTTTCACTACGAAACTAGTGTAAAATGAAATACCACCATGTGCAAATGTTCCACAAAAACAAGTTCCCCTGACATTATTTTGCAGGAACACCATCCCTGCATCCTGGGCTGAGCTCCACCCAAGATGATTATGATTGGTTTAAAGAAAAACAATGTTTTTTTTACTCCTACAGCAGAATGATAATGAGGTGCAGTCAGACCATTCTGATGACAGTGCTTTAGAGATTTGGCTATGCTAGACTAAGAAGATATGAGTCTACAAAATTTTCAGACTACAGAGTCTCTAAAATATTGACAATATGCTATTTATGCCATAAATTTCCATTTTTGTATATCTTCATCACCATGAATCTAGTTTAAAATTAAGCTAATTTCAGGAACTATGCTTGATAAAATAAAAAGTCACCACAGTAGCGTCGCCTACTGGCCTGAATAGCAGTTTCTGGGCTCCGGATATTCAGCCCTGATTAATGATGAACACCCGAATATTCGGTTTGCTTGTAACGTCTGACCGGGGGTGGGGCGGCGGCGGGTGGGACGAGCCAAGCCCAATATTAGGATCGGATCGGTACATATCATAACGTCCGACGCTGGGCAAATTGATGAGACAAATACTGATTGTATGACATCATCCAACAGGGGGTGGAGGGGGTGGATCGGAATATTGGGATCTCAAAATAAATATTCAGATACCACCGTCACAACCCAATATTCGGATATTCGGGTCCAGCCCTAGTTGCTTCCCTGCATAAAAATTATCCACCAAAACAAGTTCCCCCAACATTATTTTGCAGCGACACCGTTGCTGCATCGTGGGCTGAGCTCCACCAAAGACAATCGTGATTGGCTTAAAGAAATATAGTGTTTTTTCACTCCTATAGCAGAATAATAATAAGGTGCAGTCAGAGTGCTCTAGAAATCTGGTAACACAAGACTAAGAAGGTATGAATGTACAAGGTTTTCAGGCTACAGGATCTCTAAAATATTGACATACTGACAAGGGAATCATGTAAAACTACGCTAATTGTGATGTGCGATTTAATGGATGAGGCCGATTCATCTTTCAAATGTTCCACCAAAACATTATTTTGCAGTGACACCATTATTAAACCTTCATTTTTAACATTACACTGTTAAACGGTTCTTTAAATCATTTTTTCGGGCACCTTGCTGCCGGATTTTCACAGATTTCCGTTTACAGTTTTGCTGCTGCTCTTACATCAAAACACTGGCAAATTTCTCAAGAAGATGACTTTTACTTGACACACACACTCATCTCACTGAGCATGTGTGTGCAAAAGAATTAAATAAATCACAAGATGCTCATCAAGTTTAACCCGACGCTTCCTGTGACTCAGACTCCAGAAGAATGGGACTCAGCACAGAGGAATCTGGGGGAACTTCTGGAGGCTTGTTGTTGCTTCAACACGAGGAAATAAGATGCTTTCTGAGGCCACGGCAAGAGAAGTTTAATATCCACCTGTTTGTTCAGATGAGTGTGTGCAGACCACATGTGCTGCTTCATTCTTCTGGCACATTCATTTATTGTATTTTGTTTTAGTGTTATCCTTCAAAGAAGTTTGATTTTTGAGCTGCTGCTGCTGCTACTTCGCTGCATTTCAGACGGAAATATGAACTTTTTACATCACTTCACAGAGATTTTGACTCGTGTGACCCATAAAGTATTTCTTTATTGTTTCTACCGATTTCATTCATTATCTGACATAACATTTGGAAAACATTTTTTGAATGTTGCTTTGAGAACGTTCCTCCTTTGTTTAGATGGAACATATTTTGTTAATATATGCCTTTATGACAACATTCTCCAAACATTCAAACAACGTCGAAGTTAAAAGTCTTGCTTCATTTTCAACATGATTGGAAATAATAAAAAATTAATCGGTTTTTGAACATTAATTCAACGGATGGAAATATTGTCTGGATATTTTGAAAAAAATGTGTTAAAAAGTAAGAATGAGAAAATTAATAATTAAAAACAGTAAAAAAAAATCTCTTAAAGAAAGGTGCTGGCTGACTTTTGTCATTTGTGTCATTTTCAGCCAATTAAAGATTCACCATAAATTAAAATCTGGCATGAATATCAATAATAAGCTGTGCATCAGTTATAGTTAATAGCAAAATACTGCTTTTATTTTAATGCATGAACACTGATAATGCAATTAATGCACAAGTTTCAGTTGCAGAAGATCATTTGAACATATTTTTATTTTAACTTGATCATAAACAACTGAGAACAGAGAACACATGAGTGAAAACTGAAATCCAGCGCAGCATTTCATTCATGCTACCTTTATTCTAGATAGTATTTTGGGATTTAATATTGACTGTTTGTTCTGGAACTTTAAATGACCAGTTTTGCTGTTTTATATTTAGATAGCTTGTTTATTTCTCAGCCTTGGTTGGTAAATGAGGATATTTTTAACACTTTAAGTCACTCTGCTCTGCCTAATTCGTCTCTCTGGTTTATTTAAAAGAGGAACAGCTGGATTATTCCATTGTTTATACAGAAATGTGCAGATTTAACTCATCCATGTCCGCATTTATCAGAGAAGTCAGAGCTTCCACCGGATATTAGTCAGTATTTGGGGACTTTTCCAGCCTGGACGTGGCTCTGAATGAATCTTGTGAATGAATCTTCTGACCTCCTCTTTTGGCTTGTTTTCTATCTGCAGCACAGCGCATGCTCAGGGTTCTGCGGCAGCTTTCATTCATCCCGTTAAACTTTCTGCACAACACGCACGCGACCCACCGGTGACTCAGCCACGAGTCACCGGTGGGTCGCAAGCCGCCGCCCGGGCAGCAGCATCCATCCGGTTAGTAGAGAACTTTATACTTGGTTCATAGAGTTTTTAGTTCATACTAAAAACTGTAATAAATTTAATCAGGAAAATCAAGGAAGGAAGAAAGTAAGGACAGATGGAAAGATGTAAAGAACGATGGAGGAATGAAGGAAGGACATGATGGAATGAATGAATAAATGAAGGAAGGAAGGAAGGAAGGATTGAAGGAAGGAAGGAACTTTTTTCATCAATTAATAAAAACTAAATGATAATGTTTAATTCACTGCTTTTTTTAGTGGGATGGAGGAAGCCTTTTCCATTAGCCAATAACACCTGTAACCATGGTAACTGCACACAAAGCTGGCTAGAGCCTCAAAATGTTTAGATGATTTAAACTCACACACACACACACACACACACACACACACACACACACACACACACACACACACACACACACACACACACACACACACACACACACACACACACACATAAATGGGACTACATTTTTCGTTTTGTTGAAACTAGTTTCAAACTTCAAATTAAAAGTTTAAAACTCAAACGACTAAAAACTAAATTAAATCAAGATGCAGTGATTAAACTAACAACATCTTATTTAAACACACAGCAGCAGAAGTTCTGACCAACCAGAAAATGTCAGAAAATAGATTTAGCAGCAATTAAAGTATTTTTTCTATTATTGTCACTACAATACATGTAGACAGAATAAAAATGTGTGTTTTTTTAGTGTTAAAGAGTGTTTACTCTTTGTTTATGACTTAAAGTTTGTGTGATTTAGCTTTAACTGTGGATTTTGTTTATTTGTCATTCATTGTTACTCTCAACTCTGTCCCACCAGAAACAAAGGCAGGCGGGAACTAAAGTTACTGTGACTGGAGTGGGCGGTAAAAGTGACTCAGATAAAAACACAAAAACACAAAATGCTGCAACAGAGTGAAATAATGAACCACATGATTACCTCAAGTCCAGAAAACATCACTCAGTGTGAGTGTTGTTGGCAAAACGTCACAAATGAACCCAAACAAGCAGTGACTAATGATTGCACAACAGAGTGAAATAATTGTGTTGTAATTCATCCATGTGCTGCTGTAACTTCATAAACTGGATTTTAGGAGTTCTTTCTGTATATTTACGAACTTCTAGTGCGATTTTAGTTGCATTTGGTGCTGCAGGATACAAATCTGTAATCAGATGAGCAGCACTTCATGCAATTTTTCCATTTAAGAGAGACTCTTCATTTGATTCGCAGGCATTTCTCTCATTATGTGCTACACACCATTTTTCTAAGACTTTTTCTCTCTTGTTTTAGACACTGTGCATCTTTTCTTACACTCAGCTTGAGTATTGTATTTGTTTAGAGTTCTTTATGTTATTATTTAACCTTTAAAACTGGATTTTATGACCGCATCTTGTATATTTCAGAACTTTTCAAGTAAGTTTAGTTGAAAGAGCAGCTGCAAGTTACAAAATCTGTAATTTGAAGAGCAGCACTTTCACATTTCATTTCATTTCTGTGTGAATTTCTTTTTGCTGTAATGGTATTTTTCTCATTTATGACATTATTTTTCCCGTTTTTTTCCATGATATTTAGGATACACAGTGCTTTTCCATGACTTTTTCTCTCATTTTACAGGATAAACGTTGTGACTGATTCACTGATTGTGCAACAGTGTGAAATAACAGTTCTGCTGCTACTTTTTCCCCTTTATTTTATGAGCTTATTATGTGCATTTTTTATTTTCTGTGTGAATGTAATTGCATCTGCAGCTGAAGAATAGAAATCTAGAATCTGAAGAGCAGCACTTTAACATTTCATTTCATTTCTGTGTGTTAAAAGAAAATTTCTTCTTGTTGTAATGGTATTTTCCTCATTTATTACAATATTTTTTTAGTTTTCTTTCCATGCTATTTAGGATACACAGTCTTTTTCTAAGACTTTTCTCTGCTTTTTAGATGCTATAAGGCTTTTTTAACTGGATAAAAGTTGTGACTGATTCACTGATTGTGCAACCGTATGTAAGAACTGTGCTTTATTTTATGAACGTAGGTGAATTTCCTTATTTTCTGTGTGAATTTGGTTCCATTTGCAGTTGCAGGATAGAAATCTATAATCTGAAGAGCAGCACTGGGACATTTCAAGCATTTACAAGTGAATCTTTATCTGATTTATGGGCATTTTTCTTCTTATTATTATCACATAGATAAACACAGACTTTTTCCTCTTTTATCACTGTCATTGAGCTTTTCTCTTTTTTTGTATTTTTTGTATTTAGGCTAAAAAGACATTCTTTTTTAACTGCTAAAAGTTTTGACACTTATTGTGCATCAAAGTGAATCAACTGTGTTATAATTATTTTATAAAGGACTAGGGTTAGGATATTAGTATTAAAAGAGCATTTATATGAATTATTTCCTGATATATAGACATTTTTCTGTGATATTTACTCTACAAACCGATGTAAAAGTTTTTTCTCTCTTGTTTTAGAGACTGAGCACCTTTTCTCCCTCTCTTCATGAGTATTTAGTTTCATTAGGCTACTTTACATTTGTTTTTGGTTGAAATAAAGTTATGACAGTTATTGATCGGTGCCGTTAGTTATGTATTTACTGTTTTTTTAAGTTAATTTCTTATACTTCAAAGGTTTTTGGTGCATATTTAGTTGCATCTGCAGCAAACAAATATGAGTTTATGCAATTTCTGCATTTTAAAGAGAGTTTATATTAATAATTTACTGATTTAGAGACATTTGCAGGTATTCTCCTAGTTTTTTTCTGAGATATTTACGTTACCTTATGTGTATTTTTAGTTGACTAAAAGCTGTAACTGTGATTGATGCTGTTAGTGCTACAGAAAACAAAACTAATTTCTGCATTTTAAGATTTTCTATGAATCCTTTTCTGATTTAAACACACTTTCTCCTGTTGTTTTCTGTGATATTGATGCTACATACAGACCTTTTCCAGGTTGAGCATCTTTTCTTACGCTCAGTGTGAGTATTTCATAGATTTTTATTCTCATTTAATTGATTAAAACTCAGATTAACTGATTTTCTTGCCTGAAATAAGTAACTCAGCTCTTTCTCTGCAGCAGCTGACTTTAACTTTACTGGCTATTTAACTCAATCAACATCCCTAAAGAGGAAACTTCCGGAGTGTCTGGTGGCTTTTTTGTTTTGTTTTTGCTGCTCCGTCAGCCTCCAGATATTTCACATTAACAGTAGCTGAGCTGCTCTCAGACACATTCCTCTGCAAACCCAGCGCTTCCACAAATGACTATGATTTCCTCTTGGCTGCTGAAAGCTCCTCTCCATCGTCCAAGAAAATATAATTTCTGCCTCCTGTGCGTCCGTTTCCTGTTTCTGAAATACTTGTGTGAGCTTTCATTGCGGTGACTCACCAGGTTTAGGAGTGAAAAAACAAATAGGGAGGGAACAAACACAAGTTGACTCACATGAGTGACTAACACATCTGGAATACACCTTCAGGATTCAGCTTTGATCCTCACAGTGTGTGTTTGTGTGATTTACGGCGTCTTTCATAGCTACACTGACATCTGCTGGATCCAGGTTTCACTGAATCGTGTTGAGGTGCAGATGAAAGTTGAGGTTTGTGCCATCAAACACAAAAGTCTCCCAGTGTGATCTTATTTAAAGTGAAACTGTCCAAGAACTTCAGCCAAACACCTTTCCTCTCTGCTCAGAATGGCTTCACCTTCACTGTGCAGCATGATGACGATGAAGCTGGAGACACGAGGTGATGCTCTTCGTGAATGTTCTCAGTAAAAATGGGCTTTTAATTGAAGTGGGAGACGTCTTGTGTCCAGTAGTTTCACTTCTGCAATGGAAAATCTGTATTTTTCAATGATGAAAAGCGACAGGATGTGGTTTTCGGACATTTTCACAAGGTAATGGAAGATGTTTATCAAAAAACACAGCATGTCTGGATTGAATCTTTGAACATTTTATCCTTAATCTTTGTTGTTCTGTTCCGTCCTTTGATTTGATAACAGAGATCACAGTTCTTGAACCAGAGACATTGACTTTTCATCTTAAAGATCAATTATCGTCGGCTCTGTTGGCTTTATATGAATGCTATTAGTCTGCCAAGTAATGTGGCGATCGGCACTGGTTTGGTTATCTGTCTGTCTTTTAGCAACATTACTCAAAAACAAACAGCTTTGAGTGAAATTTTCAGGGAAGGTCAGAAATGAAACAGGGACCAACTGATTAGATTTTGGCAGTGATGCGGCTTGTAGTCTAGATTTTAATTTGTTAAAGATTTGCGAGATAGTGGAATGACGTCACTGTAACTATGACAACAAATGAAGACTACGTCAGCCGCCTGCTGACGATCACATGATTGCGATTTTAATACAAATTGACCATTGCAAACTTATCGGGACTTATCCATCAGAGTGCTGCCCTCTCTGAGTGCTTTTCTTGTTGAATATTTTATCCTCTTTCGTTGTTGTTCTGTTCCGTCCTTTGCATTGATAACAGAGATCAGAGTGCTTAAACCAGAGACATCGACTTTTCATCCCAAAGATCAATTACCGTGCTTGTTTTTGACTGTATATAAATGTTATTTTAACCCTCTGAACCCCACAGGTTGAAAAGATGTGTGTAACCCAGTGTTAAAAACGGGAATAAAACATTAAAATAGAAATTCATTAAAGATGTTGATAAATAGTTAAAAACACAAGAAATAAATACATATAGCTATTTAGATTAACTTAGGTATTTTGGTTGACAACTTAAACAGCCAATGGCTGTATATCCCAATGTCAATATCAGCCATCAGGTAGGGGTCACCTCCCGTCCTGCTCCCGAGCTGTGCGTGCCCTGTACGTGCTCCTCAGACACGCTCCAGCCGCAGACCGAGAGAGATCCTTTGCTGATGGTGGAAAAGCTAACGCGACAGTAGCAGCCTTTTGTGGAGAAATTCGGAGATTTGGTGGGCAGAAACTTACTAAAACTTGTGTAAACATTGAAATGTATAAATATAATAACAACTTGTTTGTTAAATTTAAAGATATTGAGAGATTCAAGGCTGTGAACCCTCGTGAGCTGGAATTCCCCTTGCTACAGGTAGTGCTTTGCATGGTAAGTCCCATGAGTGTGTGTGGGGCTAATTTAGCATGCTAATCGCTGCTAGCTTGAATGCTAACCTCCGATTGGAGTTTCTACCTGCGTTTCTTCAAAGAAAATGCATAGTTTGAGGCTCAACGCCTAAAAATTGGTTTATTTTACCAGATAGCAGATGTTGCTTGAAGGTTGTTGTAAAAATTATGTTGTAAAGTTGTTAAATGTGCTGTATTTTGTGTTTGTTAGCACTCGTTTTTATTTTCTATGGTGCTAATCGGTGTCAGGACACTGTAGCAAATCTGTGTGTTAATGTCAAGTGCATTTACCTGCACTTTGCATGAATTTTTATATATTTGGATACATTTGCAAGCCAATTGTATTTCTAATACACCTCTAAAGCAGTTTTGGATTAATTTGTAGGTATATTCAACCTATACTTTTGAACAGAGAAACTAAAAATTATTTTAATTTCATTTTATAGACCCTTTAATGACCCACGTCACGAATGACGTCACAGCTTTAGCAGGAGGCAAAAGAGGAAGCCCGCGGCCGGACAGAAAGGTGAAAGACTGAGGGACAAGGCTCTATCAACTTTTCTAAAATGTCGTCCTGCTGTGTTTTTGGATGCCATAATAGGAGGAATGACATTGGCGAACGCAAATTAAAGTTTTATAGGATTCCACCGAACGCTCGTGCTCAGAGGGAACGAAGACAGTTGTGGTTAAATGCACTGAGGCGAAAAGACTGGACAGAGACGATGAGCTGCAGTCAATTCCAGCCATTTTCAGTACAAAAAATCGCTAATATTCTATTTGTAAATAAAAAATATTCAATTCAATTCAATTCAGCTTTATTCCAGACACTGGGTCCAAATACACACACCATAAGAACAAGGACACAACAAGACACACACAAAAATACAATCAAAAACAATAACCCGTTAAATATGACGAGAAATACAGGGAATATTAGACGCGCATCGCGAGGTGCATTTCTTTGAAAACGACCGATTCGTGGATTATATACCGACTTCAAGGCATGTTTTGGACAAAATAGTTTACTGGCTTGTGTCGTCTGGATGTCCAAGGTTGGATTATGGCCGGTTTTTTGTGGAATATTTTCATCTGTGTGTAATAATGAATCTGGAAATGTGAATCGCGCTGTGTACGTAAAAGCCGTGTACAGAGAAAGGATGGATGGATATTCGTTGTTTGTCGGACAAATGTGTTTATATTACCCGCTGTGGTAATCACATCTGAAAGTGGTTTATACCGGCGGATTCATGACAATCTAAGCTTTCCATCGGCGTATAGTGTTTGTATAATCGCATTTGCAGCCGTCGGACATTCTTTAAATTCCTATGGAAATTAGTAGGTGTACCGCCGGCGGTACACTGAAGTTTAACGGGTTAAAAATGCTCGAGTTTGCAGCGCAAACTCCCAGCCCTGCTTGACTTCTCGCTCCGCTTTTGCCTCCAGCATAAGCCCCGCCCACAAAAAAACGTCACAATGTTTGTAAACAAATAAAGGGTCTATTGGTAATTTGGTGATGTAGAAAGTTGATGTTGAATTATAATTTGTTGTACAACGTGGAAAACAGAATGCAGAAGGTATTGACGGTACAAAAGTAAGAGTTTTGGGCTGAACTGCAGGCAGTGTCGGAGAGGAAGCAAGTATAGAAATTAAAAATATGATTTTTCAAATATTTATTATACACTAATACTCTATTTGTCAATATTAGTGTACATTTGGACAATTTCTGCACATGCTGATTTCTGTTTTATGTCAGCTTTTGTAAAACAATCAAAGAAATTCAACTTTCTTTATTCATTTTTATGATTTATGTCATAATTGTACAACCTTGCACAGAAGCCATTTCTGAATTCTCCGTCCTTCTAGTCATCGTTGTTCTGTTTCCACAGAGGTGTAGGACTTTATATTGGAGTGAAAAATGAGCCCACAGTGAGGAAAAATTTAACAGGAGCAAATAATAAAAATGCCCAAAAACTGCTTGGGGTTCAGAGGTTTAAACATTGTATTCATTCAAACTCATTTAAATTCCACTAAACCCACGTTTCCCTCCAGTCCAGGTTCCTCTCTGTCCTCCAGCTGCCTGTTTAGAAACTATTTACAATGATAATTGCAATATTTATGACCAGCTCCTGCTGGAGGTAAACCGGGGTCAAACCAACAGAAAACCAGAACTGCCTGATGAATAATTCATGTTCCTCGCACTGCATCTTTACTGCGACTAACAGCTGCAGCTGGAGGCGTCAGACTGAACAGCGGTCGATGAGCTGCAGTCTGACATTGAATGGGAAGCTGAGGAAGCTGGCTTAGCACGCGTGAAGCTTCAACAAGATGTTTCAGGAAGATAAAATCATCTCCAGGTTACCAAAGTAAGGGTGAGATGTGAGTTATTCCATCTCAAATCATCAAAAGCTGTTCGCACGACCATTTCTGATCTGTCTGGACCTATTTTATCATAAATTATGGATATTTAAAATGATGTCTGTCAAAGTTTAGATTGTTGTACATCAGTAAAGTATTAATAATCACTTCAACTCGTTTTTTCTTTGCCATGTAGAGAAGGAAGCAACATTTATTCCATCACTTGTGCACATCACTGATCTCAATCTGTCAAAACCGCAAACAAATTTGAAGTAATAATTGTATAATATAAAAGAATTGAAGAATTTAGTGGTTTTAAAGCAAAAGAGGAACCCAGACCTCACCACACCCTTTCAAATCTTCACAGGTTATATCTGCAATCGTGTTTAAACTGAAAAATGGCATGTTAAAGACACGTTATCTTTTAGAAAGTTACCATAACGACTCCATTTATTAGAAAACATCATTAGATTTTTATCTTTGTGAAAGTTCTCCAATGACTCTTGTCTGATGTGAGGTTCTGTCAGAAAAATTAAACGACTCCAAAGCTCGAAAATGTGATATTTCATCCAAATTACTGTGTGCTACATGTCTAAAATGCACCCAAACTAAACAGTTTGCACAAGAACAAGTTAAAAAAAAAATCTTTGCTCCTCAGTGCAACTAAGAAACCTTGAGAGACTCAGCTGTGACCGGCAGTCAGGTGGCAAACATTCAGAGACTTTACAGCTGAACAGCAGGCAGTGTTTCCACAGAGCAGAGAGAAGACGACCAGAGAGACTGAGAGGAAAATTAAACATGCTGGATCAATAAAATAAATGCAGCATGGCTCAGAAACCTTAAACAGAGGAACAAGTTGTTGAAAGATGTATTCAGCATGGTGGAACATCTTTTCAGAGTTGTGTGAAAAGCAAACTTACACAGGTTGCAAAAATGTAAAAAGTAGAACATATAACAAGTTGAGAAACCATTTTTTTCAGTGTTGGTAACACCTTTTGGCACTATTTTGCAACAAAAACAAAATTAATTTTATGATTTCTGCCATAACTGTGTCATACTACAGACTATGCTTGCACTAGGAATTTGAAATGAAGAGCCACTGTGGGCTCACTTGTAAGAATAACAATGAGCCACAAATGTCTGTGTCAGTGATAGCGGGAAAAATTGAGTAATTTTCCTGCATTCTGGTGCATTTTGAGGTAAAAAATGCTCAATTAAATAGTTCTATTTTAACTATTTTATTTAATAATAATACATTTTATTTGGCAACGCCTTTCAGAACACCCAACGTCACTTTACAGAGGATAAAAAACACAGTACTTTTTGGTCAAAAAGTTCGATATCGATTTCAATACTTTTCTAATATTTCAGAGATATGTTGTAAATAATTTATGCAAATAAAACTTTGATGCACTGCTTTACCAAGTAAATACAGGGCCAGTATCGCCGATACTCAAGACTAACTTTCGCAGTAGTAGATTTTTAAGATACCACCCCCCCCGTTTTTGTCTTTGATAATAAAGTATAGGGATGGGAATTTTGACTAATTTCCGAACCGACTAGTCGCCAATAAAATTAGCGACTAGTCGGTTTGGAAATTAGTATTGAACTTGCAATTTAACCCTTTAAGCGCCAAAGTCGCAATATTGCCACAAGTAACATTGCTGAACATAACAAGCCATAGCTTCAAATATACTGCCTCATGTGCCTCATGTACTGTACACCAGGAGATGGCGGACATCTGGAACTTCAATCTGAGCATCAGTTGTGGGCGTGTTCTCATGCAAAGTTTTGGAGTTTACAGAGTTTGAAAACCGAGGAGACGAGACTCGCCGTCGGAGCGTATCAGAGCGCAAGACGGCACATTTTAGAGTGAGAAAACTCACCGAGAGGTCTGGTCAACGCTGACAAAGTACTTTGTCAAGTATTGGCTTACTCATATTCTGAAGAGGAATATTCACCCTCTGATGAAGATGTTCAGTCGTCCACTGAGACAGAAAGTGCCGCTGCGTCTGTGCGTAACGGCAGCGGGTCGGTGCGCCATGACAGTCCAAGCAGCACATACTGGAGCCGATGCTTTGCTTCGGGGTGGCAGGAAGGGACGTGGTAGGTGTAGCTGGAGTGGTCAAAACACCGCTAATGATGAGGGGGATAGCGGGGGTTGAAAAAAGAGACAAGCATATGCTACTGGCAGGATCAACCAGGTAGCCCAGACGGGACGAGTGTGCGGCACACGGCCGAGCGAAGAGCTGCATGGTGGCGCACGGTCGGGACCTGGGGCGGGGGGCACACTAGCATTTAACCGACTAGTAAAATACTAACCGTTTAATAAATGAGTCGACAATTAACCGATTAAACGACTAGTCCGCACATCCCTAATAAAGTATGATACACATTGTTAGTTCATGGCACCCATCTGGTCCCACCTGGTTGTTTAACGAGAGATATTTACCGATGTTCCCTAAACGCCTAGCGCAGACTATGGCACATGCTGCTCAGTGGTTGAGTGATCAGACCACTGTGAGAGCAAAATTTACTTATTTAAAAGAGTCACATAAAGTGTCCTCATTTCAGATTAGTCCAATATGAAAGCGATTGATTTTGTCCATATGTTGTTTTCTGTGAGCGGAGAAAACAGCACACGTAAGTGCGCCACATCTTTTACAGTTTTTCTCAAATGCTAAAACACATTTCACAAATGTTTCCTCCATTTTCCCCAATGTCTAAACAACACACTTTTCTGAAGCTACATAAACACAACCACACTTTCTCACTTCAAAACTCAAACTTTCACACCAAAAGAGCAGCTCGAAGCTTTCAAAAATGTAAACACTATACACATCATTACAAACTACAGCAAAACAATTGAAAACACAATGTTCAATTTGTGAGAAGGTGCTTTGTTTTATAACTGCCAATGCATATTTTTAGAAACTTTAACGGATCTTCTTAAAATAGATCTCTGTAGAGGACTGGGCGTTTAGATTCATGAGTTTTATATGAAGAGTATAATTCTATAGAAAATACTGTATGTACCCTACTGTACTGTAACACAAGTTACACAACTCAATGCAAAAACAGAGAATCTATTGCACACAACAGTACTCACTGAAAACATGTTCAGGGTGTGAAGTTTTTTTCTTTACTTTATTCACACCACACACACACCACAATCACTGTTCGGCGTCATGTCGCTGAGCTGCATCGGGCCACATCACCTCATCCACATCACAGGCTATATTCTCCCTATAGACCTGTTTCACCCGCATCTTTTGGCGCCAGAGAACTCGGTCTATTGTGGCCAAGCTGACGTCAATGTTCTCAAAGTTGACATCGTCGGCAATGACTTTGTCTCTGATCTCCCGGAGTATGATGAGGTTGTTCTCACAAACCATATCCACAATGAGGGTTTCTTGTGCCGCTGTAAATATGGCAACCCTCCCGCCTCTATGTGGCATTCTGTCAACTCTAAAGAAAGAAAGTAACATGTGTTGTCAATTGACATGTTTTGCAATAGCAACTGAGATGAAACCAATAGACTACTTTCACAGGCTTGTAAAACTGTATTGTGACAAAGAAAGCAATAGAGTACAATACCTGTTGTGTTGTCTGAATGGCCTGATAATGGTGGCCACTGTAAACCTACTCAGGTTTGCTACTCTTAGTCCTGCTTCAGCCATTGTCATGCCATGGACAATGACATGGTCAATGACTGTTGCTCACATCTCATCCGTAATGATGGTGTGAGGTTGTCTTGCTCTTCCTCCTGGACCTTCTCCTCTCCCGTGTAGGCCTGCTCCTCTCCCTCCTCTGACTCGAATTCCTCTTACCCTGACTCTGCCTTCATCCATTGTGTTTGTTTGGAATCTTCAGCAAACTGTGCACTCTGAACTTTTATACGTGTGGTCACATCATTAGCAACAAGTGTCTTCAATTTCGAGTTGTTGTGTGTAATGAATGACGCCAGGTGTGTTCATTGTGGTCAAATATTGCTGACTGTGGCAAGCATTTTGGATCATATGAGCTTTCATTTGAGAATATAAGCAGAGTTCGTTTGCAACTTGTGTTTTAGCAAGGCAAAATGTGTTTAGATTTATGAGAACGGAGATTCCTAATCGAGGTAAAAAGAGGTCTTTAATTCCACCAAGCAGCTTCCTAGGACAACCAGCAAGACCATCACTCTCAATTTTTATCTGCTTCCAAAAAACACATCCTACACACCTCTTTTTACCTCGACTAAAGTTTGATCTGAAGTGTCCTGGAAAAGAACTGTACAGGACATATATATGTATGCATTTATAAATAACATAAATAGTCAAATATTAGATAAAATTTGATTTTTTCAGACTCTCAGTTCTGATTATTTATGAATGTAAAGGTCTCTGTTAAACACATCCACAAACCAAATGAGAACATCAAATTCACAATATTACGAATAAAACACATGATTGAGTAAACATGCACAAACCTTGCCATCTCTTGCTGTACAGTTACATTTCTAGGCTCTGGCTGTCTGGTCTCTGTAGGGCTTGGTGAACTAGTTGTGGCCATGGTGTTAACCAACAAAGTTATTAGATTTCTGGCTGCTAACTCAACCGCATTTTGACCCTAAATCAATACCAAATATAAAGTTAATATGTTCTGTCAAAACACAAAGTATCTAACACTTTGAAATCAAAAACTAATGTCCAACAAAGTTTTCATTAGCTATTAGGTTAGCTTAAGCTCTACAGCTTTGACTCCTGCTAGTAAATCAGCTTTACTCTGAAAGGTTGGTTAATAGAAAGTTTAATCAAAAGCACAGCTAATAAAAAATTAAAAAACCCAAAAATCTTAACTAACCTGACATGGTGGCGGAGTATTCGGGTTGTCATTATTTGGATCTGTCATGCTGTTTCGCTAGCACATCTGCTAAATCCCTCGTTTTGTTGCGGAAGCAGGACTGACTTTCTGCAAAACCGTACCAAAACATTACACCTGTACTTTAACACACTAAACAAAATAGTGCTTTATTTAATGTAATTCAATAATAAACAATACTCACCGAAAATCCGTAGTAATCCAGCATATACTGCAAAACTCCAGTTGATTTAGCGATCGTTTTTAACAGCGCTTCCAAGAGGCGGCCGAAACAGGGACCCGATTGGATAGAATCAGAAGTCTGTGATTGGCTGGGTTTGTGGCACATTTGTAACGCTGTGCAGAGTTGAGCGAGCGTGAAGGCAGAGTTGAGTGCGTGCAGAGAGCAGATGTTGAGCGAGAGCGAGAGAAGCGAGGACGTAGAGCAGAGATCCGCAGGAGAGCAGAGTGAAAAACCGAGTGAAAAACACTAAGATTGTGTGTGTATGTGGATAGTTGCAAATATAAAAATATATTTTTTGAGCGCAGAATCTATTTTTGTTTGCTCAGATTAAGTTTTTCTTTGCTCAAAATTTTTTTCTGTGCTCAAAATTTCACACTGTGCGCTCAGGATTGTGACACAAATATAATTCCATAGGTCGGAGGCAGAACATGATTGATTGATTGATTGATTTGATTTTATTAAAGTGTCATGCACAATTGTGCCCAGCCCACATGGGCTTACAAGACACTAACAAAAAATACATAATGTGGCTGCAAACCACAACTTATAAACAAGAATCATATTAGACTGGATACAACAACCTTTGCCTTCTATCCCAGGCTTTACATAGATACTTGGCAATGGAAAACACATGATTTTTAAAAAGGCAACTCAAAATAAAACTTTCTGTTTGCCAAAAAATATCTGGATCCAAGCATTCATCAAACAAAATATTTCTTAACTCACAATAACGGGGACAATAAAGAACAAAATGTGGCTCATCCTCTACCACGTTAAGGTCACACAGCGTACATAGCCGTTGTTCTTCAGGTAGACCTTTATACCTACCAACTTCAATTGCCAGAGGTAACGTGCCAGTTCTCAACTGAGCACATAGGGTTCTTTGTTTTCTCGATAAATGTAACAAAATATAGTTTTCTGTTTTATAATCTTCCTTAAAGTGAACATAATGTCTTAACTTTGTTTTTGACAAATGTCATATTTCCATTGTTTTTTAAAAGCATCTGTTAACTTTTGGTGTAGTAAATTTAAATTACATTTAAGTTTGTTTCTAGTAATATAATTTAAATCATTATCAGAGAATAATTTAGTCATTTCCCTGGCCCAAGGATGCTGATTTGAACAGTCCCATAAAAAAACTTTCTTTGTCAATCTCTGGTAGCTGGGTGAGGCGGTTCCATAAACGCATCATTTCAATTCTCTGCTTTATCAAGCAGGGCTCCCAGCCCATATCACCTTGTAAAGCTAATTTAGTTGTAAATTTATTCACACCTAGAAATGTTCTAATTGCTCTTTTTTGAAGAGAATTAATGTGCTCAACTTCCTTTGCACCCCACACACCGGCAGAGTAAAACAAAACAGAACCAACCAATGAATCAAACAGTTTTGTAAATACAGAGAAAGTAAGATCAGGCACAACTTTCATCTTACTCACAGTTGAACCCAGAGCTCTGCCTGCTGAGTCTGAGAGTAGCTTAGTTCCCTCTGTAAAGCTCATGAACTTGTTAAACACTAGTCCTAGGTATTTATATGAACTTGTGTATGCTAATGAGGTGGATCCATACATAAAATTATAAGTACTTCGCAACTGCCTGCTTGTCCTAAAATGCATAATCTGAGTTTTATCCTGATTTATAGCAAGCCGCCATTTTCCACACCATGCATTCAAAATAGATAAAATATTCTGCAAATTTGTTTCATTTTCTGCCACTAAAATAATATCATCAGCATACAACAATATACATAAATTGATATCATCAATGCAAATACCCAGGTTAGCGTCTTTGATTTCAATTACCAGATCATTTATATAGAGAGAGAATAAGGTTGGTGATAGAACATCTCCCTGCTTTACACCAAAGGAAGTAGGGAACCAGCCAGTTCTTAAATTATTGACTTCGACACAAGCAACAGGGGTTTTGGACAGGGACTTGATTGCATTGTAAAACTTACCATTTATACCATAACCTAACAATTTAAACAATAAAAGATCCCTATTCACCCAATCGAATGCCTTCTGGAAATCAACAAAACAAACAAAAGTGGACTTCCCTTGTTGAAGCCGAGCTCTTACCACTGAAGATAAGACGTAAATGTGGTCAATGCAAGCCCTGCCTCTTCTAAAGCCGTTCTGTTCATCAGCCAAAATATTATGTGTTTCAAGGTAGTCATTCAGTCTACTATTAAGAATTGCAGAATAAAATTTGTACACTGTGCTGATTAGGCTGATACCTCTCTAATTAAGTGGCTCTCTTCGATCCAACTTAGTTGATTTTGGTATTGGTTTTATAACTGACTGATACCACACTGATGGAATAACGGCATGATCAAAGCAGGCTTGAAAAAGACAGTGCAAAACATTGACCAATGAAGGAGCTTTAAGAGCTTCATTTGGGAGCTGCTCAATACCTACAGCTTTATTTGGTTTAGCTGAGCTTATGGTTCTTTGTACCTCTTCAACTGTTATATCGAGATTTAACAAATCGTTATGACCCAACGTTGTATTCAACATTTCACTTTCCAAATTAACTTTCTGTAAACAAATTTGTTTTAAGAAATCATCATTAAAAGATACTTTATGACAACCATAGAGGGCACTATAGTCATGTTCCCATTTCATCAGAACAAGTTGTCATGAAGAGGTGTTGAAGTCGGCGAGGATGGAGTGACTTTTTACAGCGAATAGAAGGAAGACGACTAGAAGAGCAGGTCTTTAACCATCCATACCATTCATTCTCTATACACCGCTTTATCCTCACTAGGGTCGCGGGGGGTGCTGGAGTCTATCCCAGCTGACCCGGTCGAAGGAGGGGACACCCTGGACAGGTCGCCAGTCTGTCGCAGGGCTACATATACAGACAAACAAGCACACTCACACTCACACCTACGGGCAATTTAGAGTAACCAATTAACCTCAGCATATTTTTGGACTGTGGGAGGAAGCCGGAGTACCCGGAGAAAACCCACGCATGCTCAGGGAGAACATGCAAACTCCATGCAGAAAGATCCCAGGCCCACCCCGGGGTTTGAACCGGGGATCTTCTTGCTGCAAGGCGAAAGTGGTACCCACTACACCACTGTGCAGCCCAGGGGCCTCATTTATAAAACACTGCGTAGGATCCATACTAAAAGTTTGCGTATGCCGAAAATCTGAAATGGGTGTACGCCCTTCGCCCCTGATTTAGCTGCACGCAATTTCTTTATGAATCACACACCAGCTGGAAGATTGCACAGGTGGATCCACCTCACTTTCCTCCCACAACACACCAACATTTTACCATGAATGGTCAATGCAAAGTAACTCATGAATGTATCTGTATATAAATAAGCTGCTGATCCACGGCATTTCACGCAGCGCCGGCCTGCAGTCTTTTCAGTGCTGTGCGTCAGGATGAATGAATCATGTGTTGACCCAGGACACCCTGCCACTAAATTTGTTATGATCATGTCCGATGTACAAATTATTTGTACATTGATTGAATGTACATTTTTTCGGTTCATATAGACAAAATTTATCTTCACTCGGAGCCCTTACAGCAACATGAGTGCAGTCAGTTACGCCGATTACATTTAGGAAACCGGACGTTGCAGCAAATTGCCGTTTAATGTTGGCCTGTTCACCCACAGTGTAAGGAAACCTGATGTATCGACTGGTCATGTTTATAATGTCATCCAAAACAGCTGGCATTATTGCACTGAGGGATGATTGTGATATCCCAGATCGAAAGGACATCATTTAACTGTATATCAGACCCAGATAGGATTTAGACAACAAATGTAACCTCATATATTCTTCATATAAAACACATACCTGTCGACCAATTCCCGCTGGAAGGAGCCAGTGTCGCCAGAAACCCCCGAGTCGTCAGCTGCTGTGTCTGTACCGGGATGGCTTCGGCAGGTGGGTCTGTCTAAGACGGCCCAGTTCAGCACATAGATCCAAGAGTACTGCTCTAGGGAATCTGAATTGGCTTATTAGCCAGTCATCGTCATGATCCAGGAAATCCCCGTGATCCCTAAAATCTCTCTCCATTCTTAACGTGATCTTCCAGCAATGCCAGCGCATCCATTGTGCCACATTACGCACGGCTGTCACCCCGTATTTATCCGCTTGATCAGCCATTGGACTGATTGTCACATGCCTTTTCCAAATTAATAATCAATCAGTGCTACTCACCGCTCTATATTATTTGAAGATGGAAGTTTGATATATGAACATAGTTCTGCAAATACAGTCGTAGGCCGAATGGCGCACTACAACAATGAGGGTTTATGATTATCCGGCGCTACAAGTCTAATATGTGATAACAATAAAGGTTTGAGATCAATCTGGTTTCAATTCACCACTTCACCATCCGGCACTGCCGTTCCCTCTGTCTCCAAAATGTGCTTAAGCAAGCATCAAAGTTGGCGCACCGGTGCGCACATTTTCACGCCATGTTTGTTTTAGAAATCACAACGTACACAGCGTACGCCACTTTCTACGCAAAGTTTGTGATTTACGCCACTTTCTAGCCCTGTTTTGTGCGTAAGCAAGCATCGAGCATCAAGGTTGGCGCACCGGTGTGCACATTCTCACGCCAAGTTTGTTTTTATAAATCACAACCTAGCCCTTTTTTGTGCGTACGCAAGCTTTATAAATGAGGCCCCAGGGCTGAAAATGAGTCCCACTCCGGCCCTGCCTCCAGCTCTGCAGAACTAATGAGGAGCTTGAAAAGGTTCCAAGTTTGCTGTTTTAAGCTTGCAAGTGGAGACTATAAAAAAAACATAAAAAGGATTTTAAAAACAGAAAATTGAATACTTTAACATATGTTGTTACAATCTGATGAATAATAAGTCTATATAGAAATACAAAAAGGTCAAAACCGGTGACTCCAACTATCGTCAGGACAAGACTTTATATTGCAGTAAAAAAATTAGCCAACAGTGAGTAAAAATGTGCCAAGAAGCTGCAGTGAAGGGTTAAAATATTTCAGGATCTACTTCAATAATCTGTGTTTTTGCTCTATTTTCGGTCTCCACCAGCTCAGGATCTTTAAAAAAAAACTTTGTTCTGCAAAGTTTCAAAGATGGAGAAGATAAAAACACACACAATGACATAAAAACTATTTAAAAAAAACATTAAAATGAGTACATTAACATATGTTGTTACATCCTGATGAATAATATGTCTATATGGAAATACAAAAAGGCCAAAACAGGTGAATCCAACTGTGTCTTCCTTCATAAAATGCAAACTGTGTCCGTATAAAACCCCCAAAATTCGGTACAAGGCCAGACTGCTTCCAGCGCTGATATTTTCTGAAATGTCAAACCTCCTCCTTCTTCTCACTTTTGAAGGTAAGTGGAAGAAAAGAAGGGGGAAAAAACACAACCTGTCAGTTCTGTGTTTTTTACATTGAATTTTTAACTGAAATTTTAAAAGGGTTCGTGAATAAATTAGAGGTGTTTTGGTTGAAGCGGTTGTCAGTCGGTGGATTCAGCGCCGCTACCTGTGGCTCCGATAATGAAATAACTGTCAGACCTGAAGCCTGCAGGACCAATGATCCCACACTCATGACTCATTTTATTACAGCCGCACAATGAATGTCAGCCAGCGAACACAATGAACGGCCTCCATCACAAGTGTGGAGAAAAGGTTGAGGTGAAGGACTGACTGTTAAATGACTCTGGCACCATAAAGGACCAGAAAAAAAGTCATTTTAAAACTATTATTCATGCTTTTCATGCCCCGGGACCAAAGTGTTCATGTAAAAGCTCGTGTCACCGACTCAATCAGCTGCTGCCTTTTCCAGAATTTTCAGATTTTCATGTAAAGCCATGAAACAGAGAACAACAATGCCCACTCAGAGGCCAAATACAGTAGCTAAAGAGTCAGATTATTATTAGTGGACAAAACAAATCAAACGGAACAAACTGTGATACTGGTTGAAATAATGAAAGGGTAATTTTTATCATTTGATCATTTGTAGTGCTGCCATCAATGTTTTTATTCGCCTTTTCAGCAAAACTGAGACTCTTCGCCTGTTCGTCCATATAAAGGAAGAAAAGCTAAAACTGTCTTTTGTTTCCTGCTTCAAAACACAGTTATGTAAGCTATAATCCTGTATTCATTTCTTTCTTTCAGGAATTCTTGCAGCTTGAGTATCAAGGATGTGAGAAAGTCGTATTACGTCTTGGAATATCTTGCCCCAAAGAACTACACTGTAAAAACCCACTGTGAAAAAATCAGCCAAATTCCAACCATAGTGTACAGCTTTTCACACATGAACGACTTTTGTGTGCAGAAAGCATGAACTGGACTTACTGCTAAAGAATGTTGTTTCCTAAAATGTAAAATCAAAAATCAAAAAAGCAGATGAAAGTCTGCCAACAAGGATTTTTTAACAGTAGTTTTTCAGTCACACATAGCAAAGGACCAACTTATTTGTAAGATTTTTGATGTTGACATTATGTACAGTTTTTTAAAGTACTTTTTCTGTAATTTTATCAGAACCACTAAAACCACCAAAAACAGGCTACAAGTTGCCATAAAAAGAGACAAAACAACCAAAAAGATACTAAAATGACCACAAAGGTTTGCAATGACACCAAACCGTAACAAAGATTAAAATATTCGCAAACCAACAACAAAAAGTATTGGGAGAAAAGAAAAAGGCCCAAAACCGCCCCAAACAAACTCAAAAATGCCACAAAGAGACGATGCAGACTCACAACAAAAAGATTTGAGTGACAACAAAGAGACTCAAAACTACCATAAAAAGACATAAAATCACCACAACAACCACAAAAACACTGAAAGAGACACAAAACCACCACAGAAAGACACAGAACATCCACAAATGTTAATGTAATTATTTGTTTTTATGTGAACATGTATTTTATTGTTCTTTTGTAAACTTTTCTGTTATTTTATGATGTTATATATCCTGACTTTTATATTTAAAGGCCCATCTAGGGACAAGAGTTGGAAACTAGCATTTGCTATAAACTCTCTGTGCAGCACATCAGATTCATGCTAAGTAATGGAACTATGTTAAACTGCATCATCCCTATCAATAAATAAATTCAATTCAATTCAAAGCAGCTAAACAAGACAAACTAGTCACAAAGACACTAAAACATGTACAAACCCACATCAAAGATGACAAAGAGACTCAAAATTGCCACAAAATTGCCATTAAACCACCAAAAAGAAGCTAAATATTACTACAAGCCACAAAACAACTACGAAGAGACTCAAATGACCACAGAGACCCTCAAACACATGCAGACCCAAGACAAAAAGACTTTAGTGACCACAAATAGACTCAAACAACCATTTAGAGAAATGCAAAACCACCACATAGACTTGAAACAACCACAAAGCAGCTGAAAAAGGCTCAAAACTACTGTCATAAAGACACTAAAATGTGCAAACCCACAACAAAAAGAGACTTTAGCGACCACTACTGACACAAAAAGGCCCAAAATGACCACAAAGAAGCTCAAAACTGCAACAAAAGCCCCCAAAAAGTTAAATGTCGCTGCAAGACAGTAAAGCCACCACAGGGAGACTCAAAACAACCACAAAGCAGCTAAAAAAAGCTGTGACAAAGACAGTAAAACAAAGGCAAACAAACAACAATAGGACTTAAATGACCACGAAGAAACACAAAAAGGCCCTAAACTACCATAAACAAGCTCAATATTGCCACAAAAAGACACAAGACCACCACAGAAAGACTCTAAACAACCACAAAGCATGTGGAAAAGGCACTAAACAATCACAGAGACACTAAAATATATATAAACCGACAACAAAAAGAGACTTTAGTGACCACAAAAAGACTTAAAACTGCCGCAAAAGACATAAACCAATCACAACAGCCATGAAGAGACTGGAGACACAAAAGCACCACGAAGAGACTCAAAACAACACAAAACAGTCACAAAGACCCTAAAACATGCAAACCCACAACAAAGACTACAAAGAGATTCAAAATTTTCACAAAACCACCAAAAAGAAGCTAAACATTGCTATGAGACACTGAAAGCACCACAAAACCCTCAAACAACCATGAAGAGAAATGCAAAACCACCACAAAGAGACTCGAAACAACCACAAAGTGGCTGAAAAAGAATCAAAACTGTCATAAAGACACTAAAACATGCAAACCCACAACAAAAAGAGACTTTATCGACCACTACTGACACAAAACAGCTCAAAATTGCCGCAAAAGCCCCCAACAGCTAAATGTTGCTACAAGACACTAAAGCCACCACAGGAAGGCTAAAATAGACACAAAACAGTCATAAAGACACTAAAACAGATTTGACAGACCCCAGCAAAACACAAAAAAGCCCCAAACTACGACAACGACATACAAAGAGACAACAAACCTCCGACTTTGAGCTTCACACCTGAAGCCTCCAGCAGTCATCACGTTGAAGTCGTCACGCTGCCGAAAATATCCGGAAATCAATGAGACTCTGATCCACAGGTAGAAGCTGCTCTTATTATGAGCTGACAGAGGAGCCGTTTGCTTTGTTTGTTGTTTCGAGGAAAATAAAACCGTATTGAGCTGCAGCTTTTAGGTTCCATTTAAAACCCTGAACAGCTCAGAGCAACACTTTCTACTGGCTGAGATCGATGTGGCGTTCTTCTGGTTGGTTCAACTGTTTGGATTGTGTTTGTTAAAAAGGAGCCTCATTATTGTCTCTGCTTTCTCTCTGCTGGGTTTGATGGGTTTTACTGGTTATTAACTGGAGCTGCAGTTAAAGAAAGGAAAACCTGCTCAGCTGAAATTATACCCACTGTTGTATGAAAGCTTGTTCCAGTTTGGTTTTCAATTAAATTTCTATTTTTACTTGAGTTAAATGCTCCACTATGCAGCGAGTGACTCAACCTGGAGCCTCATTAGTGTAAATGAATTACAAATCTAGATAAAAGGCTTGTATTTAAATAACCTTTTCATCAGCAGAAGCTCATACCTGTTTACATGCATCCATATGTTCTGAAAGATGAACTTATTTGAGTATAAGAAGGTTAAAAACATCTCTTTCCTCTTACGAATAGCAGTTTCTGCAGTTCAGATCAGAAGCAGATTTATCTGAAAGATGCAGATGAAGAAGAATCAGTCGATCAAGACCCAAAACCACAAAACTGAAACAAAACTGTCTCAGAGACAGTGAAACATTCACAAACCCACCACACAAAGACTTCAGTAACCTCTAAGAGACACAAAAACGCTTGATCAGGAATGATGATTGAGTTTTGGTAGCGATTTGTTGAACAGTTTTTGCAAAATTTGCAAAAAACTGCTTAAAAAAGGGGCTGCATAGTGGTCTCGTGGTTAGCACTTTCCCCTTGCAGCAAGAAGATCCATGGTTCAAATCCCAGCCTGGGCCTGGGATCTTTCTGCATGGAGTTTGCATGTTCTCCCTGAGCATGCGTGGGTTTTCTCCGGGCACTCCGGCTTCCTCCCACAGTCCAAAAATATGCTGAGGTTAATTGGTTACTCTAAATTGCCCGTAGGTGTGAATGTGAGTGTGATTGTTTGTCTGTATATGTAGCCCTGTGACAGACTGGTGACCTGTCCAGGGTGTCGTCTGATGTCTTTATCAGCGTGACACCGTATTATAAAAGCTTTCATAAATTATTTTTGATGCAGATGCTCTCCTCCATAAAGCCTCCACCATCATTCTAGAGTAATTAATTCTTTCCAAATAGAAATGTTCGTCATTTACTGAAAATTCTGCATTTCTTCATCTTATAATGTTATTGTTCTTTTTTTTAAAACTAATATCCTGCATTAACATCCCATAAAGTGTCTGAAAAGACTTTTTAACTGCAGATTGGACATCATTAACATGGATTTTATCACTCAGACTGAATGCAGACTGTTTTACTGATCACCAACAGTTTGGTCTTCATTATTAATGCATCATTTTTATCCATTAACTTCTGAGGAAGGAAGAAAAGCTCTTTTCTGTTCCTCTTTTGCAAACCGACAATTATCCGAGTTCCTCTTTTCTGCTCCCGTAAATCATGGCATCATTGCTGTTTTTTTTTTAGATTCCGTGCAAAGAAAAAGAGAGAAGAATCTGAGCGGTGCAGTTTAATTACCACACAGGAGATAAAACCTTCAATGGAAACATCAGAAACGCTTCTGATTCCTCACAGCGCCTTTGTTCCGATTCATTATTTTCCCCCCGAGTTCTTCCTCTTCTTCTTCTCTGCTCATCGTTCAGCTGGACGTTTAATGAGGCGTTTGTTTCTTTGTCGTGTTTGCTGCAGATTCAGGACCCGGTTTACAGAAAAAACAGCCTCCAACAGAGTCACACTGCTGCTGCTTTCATGAAAACACACTCGTCTGGCTGCTGTCTGAAGCTTAAACTGAGACATTTCCAACATTTCCTGACATCCAGTTCAACACTGTGTTAAACTGTTCTCATCTTCTTAATGCAGAAACACCACACAGGATGTCTACATCTCAACTCACTGTTGTGTACCGCCGGCGGTACACTTACTAATTTGCATAGGAATTTCAAGAATGTCCGACGGCCGCAAACGCGCTTATACAAACACTATACACCGATGGAAAGCTTAGATTCTCATGAATCCGCCGGTATAAACCACTTTCAGATGTGATTACCACAGCGGGTGAGAAAAACACATTTGTCCGACAAAAACAAATATTCATCCATCCGTTCTCTATACACGGCTTCAAAGCACACAGCGCGACTCACATTTCCGGGTTTATTATTACACACACAAAAAAAGATTCCACAAAAAACGGCCATAATCCAACCTTTTACATCAGATGACACAAGCCAGTAAACTATTTTGTCCAAAACATGTCCTGAAGTCGGTATAAAATCCCCGAATCGGTCATTTTCAAGGAAATGCACCTCCCGATGCGCGTCCAATATTCCCCGTATTTTTCGTAATTTTTTTTATTTAAAAATAGAATATTAGCGATTTTTTGTACTGAAAACGGCTGGAATTGACTGAAGCTTAAAGGGTTAACCCTGTTTTATATTCAATTTAGTGTCATTTCACGCTCTGGAGGCTGGATTTCGGTGTTCCTGATTCTATATTTAAGGCGTTACAATTCTACAGTTGTGAGAAATAACTTTAAAAAGACAAAAGCAGTGTTTAGAACTCCATTTGGGGAAGATGAAAATTGTCTGGCAGCCTGTTAAAAACGAGGAAACCGACACAGACGGAACCATTTACTGCTATTTTACAGATTTATCCTTGTTCAGACAAATTACAGATAATATCTACTAAAACTGCAAAACAAATGTATTAATTTTCACATTAACCACAAAAAACAGACCAAAACTACAGCTAGCATCAACAATCTGCTTTCTTTCTTCTTTTTTTTTAAAGAAATAATCATTTATTCTTTCTCAACATTTGACAGTAAAATAGTTCGGTTTTTGCTGTGTTTAAATCAGCAAAAGATCATCGTTTTCATTATCGCTGTTATTTGGAAAAAGTAATTTCATTCTTACGTCACCGATTTTTCTTCCATTTGGTATTACAGATAATAATCTGATAAAATCATACTTATTTACTGCAAAAAATGTATAGAATGTCATCTTAAAAAAAGGTCATCTTTTACCACGACACACACACACACACACATATACATATATATGTTGTATATCAGCAACATAATGAGTGCAGCCCTCTGATGTCCTTTAACGTTAAATCACATTTTCTCTACTCCATTGTTTTCTTTGCCATGAAGTCATGACTCACATGACCCAAAACAATAACCAGAGACCCTTTCTCAGATGTAAAACATGTCATCTTTGACAGAGTTGCATTTTAAATCTATAATGGTCAGAAATAGTTGATGTTCCTCCATAACAACACAGTGAGCTGCTGTTCCAGGATTGTCTGACAAAGTAAGAGTGACACCATGACGGTAGCTGAAGACAGACAGTTAATCATTTGAACTGTAACTTTTTCTCTTAACTGAAACAGGAGACATGTTGAGTCATTGTTAATTTCACAACGCCGTTATAAACTTACCGGTCGACTCAGCCCACTCCTGTAATGTTTCCTGGCTGGAGCTTAAACGGCACGACGACATCATTCTGCACGACTCGCACACTTACAGCATTTATTGTTTGATGAGAAATTAACAATATATCGGCATTAAACGACAAAACTCTGACTGATGATGATTATTTTGGAAAGGGCTATAATCGGCCGATTAAATCTTGCGGTGGATAACTCAGCCGGGCCCTACCGTTTACCGTCTTCCATGTGGAGCTGCTTGGTTCTGCCACCTCCGGTTCAACTGTCTATTTGTGCGTACATGACAGCAAGTCTACTTGGACGAACTGCCCAAAATGCGTTGCCAGAGACATTTCAGGGATTTGGAGTCATTCTACGCTGCAGATGCGCTAACATTTTTCATCAGATTAATCATGATGCTGGATTGACAGCCAGAATTTTTACAAACAGTAATTCCATCTTTTATAACTGAAGAGCCACAATTCAACATTTAATTTCATTTCTACATGTTAAGAGGGGCTGGATGACTAATTTCTATCAAGAAGCAGCACAAAAATGGAATTTCAGTGTTTCATAATGGGATATGATCATTTGAAGGTTAACTCGAGTAGTGGTGTTTAGTTCATATAGAAATAAGACAAACTGTGTTCTTTTTGCTTTAGCTGATTTTGTTCCACCTCCTGATGCCTTTTCTTGTCCAAGAAGTGAACATTATTCTTCCTTCCTTTTTTATTTTGGCTCACCAGTAAACAAAACTGCTGAATCAGATTTATTTTGGCAGCTTCTGAACAAACTTCTCCAAATATGAGAAGTTCTGGTTTCTCCCGCGTCAGTCAGACAGCTGAGAAAGATGAAACTCTGAAGCAGGAAGCTCGGTTCACTTTTTCTGCTTCAGAAATGGATCTAAATTATACGCGAGACCTTTTGCATCAGATTCAGTCTGTACACGTTTTGATTAAGGGTTTAAATAAAACCACAAACATCATCACAAAGTGTTCAACTCCTTCAAAGAACCACTTTCTCTGGTTTGGGGTTCCATTCTGAGCCAACTGTTGGGATTATCAGGGATTTTCTAAAACCTCCAAACAACACGTTAAGTGCAGCTGAGTAAAAGCAAAAAGAATGCGATATGAAACCAGCCTTCATTTTGTTCACCGTGAAGTGTTTTGATCCAAGTTTCCGTCTCCGAAAATGTTCAAAAGTGAATATATCACCTTAAATTGAGCAGAAATACCTAAACACAGCAAACTGAGCTTTAAAACCTCATAAGATGCAGTAAAATAAGCACAACGCAGCTGCAGATGTAAATAAAGACAGTTTTTTGTTTATTGACGCATAAAACATCCTTCAAACAATAAACCCATTTCAATGGAAGGTCTCTGTACAATGCTTACTAAGCAGTTTATTTATATAGAAAACGTATGAGGGGCCGTGCTTAAAATCACGAGGCTCCTTCAAATTTAATGGCAGGTACTCTGGAAAAAAAAAAAAAAAGATTACAGCATTCCATCAACAAATATTTTCCAAGCAATAAATATGCATTTATAAATAGTGTAAATTTACATCAAAATAAAAAAAGAAGAACACAAATTCACTCTTTTGTCTATGTGCAACCCTTTTTCTCTGTGACTTGGCTTGTCGTCTACAAATGGTTTCCTCTCCCTCGACTTAAAGTAACCGAAGACTCCAGCAAAACAATGTTTGAACCGACTGAAGAACTGAAAAAAACAAACAAAAGGAGGAGGGGGAAATGTCGTGTCACTCAACTGTTCACATTACAAAAGTGTTTTTATCTGGTTTTCCTGACTGAGGAGGTGCGTTTACAAAAAAGACCTGCTATGCTAACTATCATGTGACGGAGGGGAGGGAACGAAGCTCGTGTGTCAACCCACAAACAGAATGCAAAAAAGGAAAAACAAAAAGGAAAAACAGGAAACTATAGAGTCAGTAGTCTTTTGCGATGTTGCCAGTTCCGGTTATTATGTACAAAAAGTTGATTTTTCATGATTTTTTCGTGTGTTTTGTGGTTAAGAGTCCAGCAGGAGAACAGTCTGGTCGTGATGAGGAGGAGCTGCCGTCCCCCTCCAGTCCACCGGGGGGCAGCGCAGCACTCCGGGCAGGTTGCATAGACACACAGCTTTCAGCAGCTGCCTTCATGTGGGGGGTAGAGAGCTACAGAGTGCAGTTTGGAGGACTGCCGGCTTTACTTCCTGAATATCAGAAAAGAAGGAGAAGAGAAAAAGGTTTTTCCGGAGGGCTTTCCGAGTGAAGAAGAGTCTGTTGTGGAGAAGAAGAGACGTCACCATCAAGAGGAAGAAGGCAGGGGACTCGCCTGGAGGGAAAAAGAAGAAGAAACTGAGCTCTGCAGGCAAAACTGACAGATTTAGAAAGTAAAAGTCTATATATAAATACATATGCCATTATTTTGACATATTATGTGATATGAGTCACAATTTTAGTAAGAATGCTCAGTTTTGCTTTTATTTGCCACCTGAAAAAACACAAATATTACTGTGCAATTGTTTTTTTCTCATTCCCTGTAAAAAATCCCTGGTGAGAATAGGAACGGGCTGCACAGAGGTTTGAAAAAAGTTAAGAACAAACTGAGATCTGCAGGTAGATTTCATTCAGTTTTGCAACAGATGTGCAAAAACAAGTCCCAATATTTTGACAGATATTGTGATATAAGCCACAGTGTTAATAAAAAAGCTGATTTTTGCTTTTGTTTTCCACCTAAAAATATATGAACATGACTGTGTGTTAATTTTTTTTCCCATTCCCAGTTAAAATCACTGGTCAGAATAGTATCAGGCTGTTCACAGGTGTTTGAAAAAAAATAAAAATGCAGTGAGCTCTGTAGGCAGAATTCCTGAAGTTTGACAGATATTGTGACGCAAGTCATAATTTTAGGAAGAACGCTCATTTTTTGCTTTTATTTTCCACCTGAAAAAAACAAAAACACAACTGCGTGAAATTTTTGTCAGCGTACGTTGGACTATTTCTAGTAAAGATCCTGGTGGATCGTGCTTTTTCCACACAGAAGCAGGACTTTATATCGAGGGAAACATTTTTAACCCTCCTGTTAGGCTGCAGGTCAAATCGACCCATTTTAAAGTTCAATATAAAATTGGCTTAATAAGTGTAATCAACATGTAGAATGAAAATGGTTCATTTTAAGTTTGCAAACCCACCCTGAACAGAAGAGGATTGTTAATTTATCACTCCATGAAAAGAAAACAAATCTAAATGTAAAATAAAATATTGAAAAAAATGTATGTCCTGTACAAATGTTTCACTTATTTTCAATGTACACTATCGTTCAAAAGTTTGGGGTCGCTTAGAAATGTCCTTATTTTTGAAAGAAAAACTTCTTTTTCTATGAAGATAGCATTAAATAAATGATAAATCCAGTCTAGACATTGTTAATGAGATACACACGTGGACAAAATTGTTGGTACCCCTCAGTTAAAGAAGGAAAAACCCACAATTCTCACTGAAATCACTTGAAACTCACAAAAGTAACAATAAATAAAAATTTATTGAAAATTAAATAATCAAAATCAGCCATCACTTTTGAATTGTTGATTAACATAATTATTTAAAAAAACAAACTAATGAAACAGGCCTGGACAAAAATGATGGTACCCATAACTTAATATTTTGTTGCACAACCTTTTGAGGCAATCACTGCAATTAAACGATTTCTCTATTTGTCAATGAGCGTTCTGCAGCTGTCAACAGGTATTTTGGCCCACTCCTCATGAGCAAACAGCTCCAGTTGTCTCAGGTTTGATGGGTGTCTTCTCCAAATGGCATGTTTCAGCTCCTTCCACATATGTTCAATGGGATTCAGATCTGGGCTCATAGAAGGCCACTTTAGAATAGTCCAACGCTTTTCTCTCAGCCATTCTTGGGTGTTTTTGGCTGTGTGTTTTGGATCGTTGTCCTGTTGGAAGACCCATGACCTGCGACTGAGACCAAGCTTTCTGACACGAGGCAGCACATTTCTCTCCAGAATGCCTTGATAGTCTTCAGATTTCATCGTACCTTGCACACTTTCAAGACACCCTGTGCCAGATGCAGCAAAGCAGCCCCAAAACATTACTGAGCCTCCTCCATGTTTCACCGTAGGGACAGTGTTCTTTTCTTCGTATGCTTGGTTTTTGAGTCTATGAACATAGAGTTGATGTGCCTTACCAAAAAGCTCCAGTTTGGTCTCATCTGTCCAAAGGACATTCTCCCACAAGCTTTGTGGCTTGTCAACATGCATTTTTGCAAATTCCAGTCTGGCTTTTTAATGAGTTTTTTTCAGCAGTGGTGTCCTCCTTGGTCGTCTCCCATGAAGTCCACTTTGGCTCAAACAACGACGAATGGTGTGATCTGACACTGATGTACCTTGGCCTTGGAGTTCACCTTTAATTTCTTTGGAGGTTGCTCTGGGCTCTTTGGATACAATTCCAACGATCCGTCTCTTCAATTTGTCATCAATTTTCCTCTTGCGGCCACGTCCAGGGAGGTTGGCTACTGTCCCGTGGGTCTTGAACTTCTGAATAATATGAGCCACTGTTGTCACAGGAACTTCAAGCTGTTTAGAGATGGTCTTATAGCCTTTACCTTTAAGATGTTTGTCTATAATTTTTTTTTCGGATGTCCTGGGACAATTCTCTCCTTCGCTTTCTGTTGTCCATGTTCAGTGTGGTACACACCTTTTCACCAAACAGCAGGGTGACTACTTGTCTCCCTTTAAATAGGCAGACTGACTGATTATGAGTTTGGAAACACCTGTGATGTCAATTAAATGACACACCTGAGTTAATCATGTCACTCTGGTCAAATAGTTTTCAATCTTTTATAGAGGTACCATCATTTTTGTCCAGGCCTGTTTCATTAGTTTGTTTTTTTAAATAATTATGTTAATCAACAATTCAAAAGTAATGGCTGTTTTTGATTATTTAATTTTCAATAAATTTTTATTTATTGTTACTTTTGTGAGTTTCAAGTGATTTCAGTGAGAATTGTGGGTTTTTCCTTCTTTAACTGAAGGGTACCAACAATTTTGTCCACGTGTGTAAATGACTATTCTAGCTGGAAACAGCTGATTTCTAATGGACTATCTCCATAGGGGTACAGAGGAACATTTCCAGCAACCATCACTCCTGTGTTCTAATGCTACATTGTGTTAGCTAATGGTGTTGAAAGGCTCATTGATGATTAGAAAACCCTTGTGCAGTTATGTTAGCACATGCTAACATGTGTTTTCATGGAACACATGAAATTGTCTGGGTGAGCCCAAACTTTGCAACGGTAGTGCACATTAAAAAAGTCGTATTTTTTATGAAAATTGAGTGAATCATCCTCATTGAAGTCCAATCTGTGAGAGGCAAAGAACACCACTACACTAACTATTGATTAAAATGGTTAGTAATGGAGCTAAAAATGAGATCTAGACATTATTCATTGGGATTTTTTTGGTTTCTGCCAGTTTTAGAGAATTAAAGTGACTCAGCATTGCTGTTCATGAGAAACAAACATAACAGGAGGATTAAGAAACGTCTGTAAAAGGACAACCATGGCTGGAAGGAGAGGGAACTCAAAAATGTCTTGTGTGCAGTATGAGACAGTTAAAAATCCATCAGTCACAAAAGTCAAAGAAACTGTAATTGTAGGACTTGATATGGCAGTGAGAAAAAAACATGCAGAATCTGCTTGTTGTTGCTCAGAGGGTTAAACTGATCTGCTGCTGCTGGCTGTGTTTCTGATACTTACGAGTGTGAACTGGTCGTAAACCTGCATGAGGTCTTCGATCTTGTACTGCTCCAGCACCACAAAGTTGTCCAGGTTGGTGCTCCCTCGTCGGGCGCAGTCCTGACAGTGAACCACGTACGTCTTCCTGCTGTTGCTCTCGCTGGTGACGAACAGCAGGTCGAACACTTCCACCTGGGAGACGGAGGAGGTGTAGAATCGTGAATAAAGCGTTCAAAAAAACATCCATTCAGCAGAAAGATTTGGGTGAACTCACTTCACAGATGCTGCAGTAATGTGCCGGTTCGTTCTGGGTCCTGCCGTGCCAAACCAGCTCCTTCCCAGCAGCCAGCAGCAGCTCCCTCTGCATCTGACACTGCTTCAGAGTCCGCAACAAGCAGTACCTAACAAACACACAGCAGTTAGCCAGCTCAGGGCAACACACACACACACACACCCAAAAACACACAAAGCGGGTTAATAATTCATAAATCCTCACTTGATCATCTCGAAGAGCTTGTGGTCGGACACTTTGATGTTCCTGGCCATGTTCCAGGAGAGGTGGATCATGGGGACGATGGATTTGACGCTCTGCAGTTTGTTCCACTCGTAGCGCTCCACTGCCAGCTTGTACTGATGGGCTGAGGGCACAAAGGAAAGGCTCATTTTCAGCTTTACATGTGTGTTTTTCCAGATTTACAAAATCATAGAGTGGCAAAAATGCTACCGAACTGTCTGCACCTGAAGGGGTAAAAATCTTTGCACTGGGCTTTGCTTTGTCTCAGAAAATTGCAAAATTCCAGGGTTTTTCCAACCATTTCTGATCCAAAATTAGAAAAAAAATCTGAACAGAAATGGCTTTTTGTGGACCGGTTTTGTTAACTGAGGTATCTTCTACATTTCTGTTGATCAGGAAAAAAAAAACAGGAAAATGCAAACATTTTTGTACAGACGGATCAATTATTGGCCTGGCTGATTATCAGGGCTGATATTCGTAGTTTTTCCAATTATCGCTACTTATTCTTATTAATCGATTATCACTAAATGAAACGCTCTACTTCAGCCTCCTTTCTTTGTCGTCACTCTGTGGTCTCAGCAACGTGTCTCTAGCACAGACACAAACTGAAAAAGAAACACCAGCTGTTGCCACAAACCAAGAAATTAGCTAAGATTTTGCTAACTGCTAGCGGCTAAGCTAGAAGGCAGCCACAGATTAACCTGAAACAGAGTCTAGAAAACAAGAACTAACAACACTTTAGGATCTCAGTGGGGAAAAAAAGTGACACAACAGTGAAAGATTAAGAAAACAGAGAGGCAACTGTTCACTCTCAATCAGTTGATCACTTGGTAGACAGCATCCTTAATAATGAAGAAGCCTAGTTATGAATGGCAGCTTAAGGTATTGCATTTGTTGTCTATTTGTTGGTTTTTCTTGATGGCCCTGAAAAACATCAGTCGACCCCTAGATTTCTGCCACAAAAGACAACACAGACTTGCTTCCTTTACTGAACTGTCCCAACATAAAAGTTGTGTTCTGAGCCACCAACGCTGACCTCCGTCCTCCTCCTCTCACCTGTGAGGGGTCCCACGTTCCAGGCGATGTTGTTGCACCAGCCGATGGCCTGAACCCAGTGGATGGTGCCGGTGTTGAGCCACACCAAGTCTCCTGGGCGCTGGATGAAGCGGTAAACAGGCACGTTGGTCTCGTACAGGTCCTCCAGGTTCGGCCACCACGAGCCCATCAGGAAGTTGATGTTGTTCCTGTAAACAGGATGTGAAAAACTAAACTTTAGACGCTGCCAGTTCTGAGCTCTTTTGGGTCGGTTTGTGTCGTTTTAGATGCCGCTGTTGCTCCTCCGAGTCCGATTTTGTTGAGGTTAATTATTTGTTATGCGAGACCCAAAGACCAAAGAATATTTTGGCTGATTTGAGAATTTCATGCGTTTCCACACCTGTAAATTTTGAAAAAGACATCTTATCTGGGGAGCCATTTTAAAGTTTCAATAACTCCCACAGCTATGAAATGTGATAGCACTGACAAAAGAGTTTCCAGTCCATCCAAATGATCAAACAGCTTCAGCAAATGACAAATAGTTAATTATTAGCCCGTAAAAAAGGAAAAAAGTGCACAATTTTCAAACACAGGTGATATTCGGGCTCCAGAAAGCTCCTGTAGGTGTACATATATTGATGCATCTGTATTTCCTACTAAGAATACCGTCTTTGGTCCACATTTCAGCAACTTTTGAGGCCTCTAGTATCAGTAGAATATGATGTGCGGCAGTTTTTTTTGCTATTTTTACAAAATGGTTGTACAGACTCGTTAGGAGATACAAACTGGTGTTCATAGGGGTTTATACAGAGTCATTATATGTGCAAGGTTACAAGCTGCTTCCATGTTTTCTTGAAGTTTAACAACATATCAAGCTTATTTTGCCTCAATAATGTTCCCACGCATATACTAGAAATGAAAGCTGAAAATAAAACAACGGATCACATTTCATTTGCTCTGGGAGTGTGACTGACTTCTGGAGACACTGAAGCAGCTAAAGGATTTTATTTTGAGGGTGAAAATACAAAAATTCCCAGGTCGGAAAATTCAGCCAAATTCTGTGTATTTTTTGTGTCCCAGACAACAAACGATTAAAGTCTGAACAAAATCTGAGACGGTCTGGAACACGTTACCTAAATTCTGTCTGATTTGACAAGGACTGATCCTTTTCTGTTGCCGTACCTTTCGCAGAAGTCGTTGATGACGCCCCAGTACGGCTCAGGAACAGCGAACCACTCACAGTCTCCGGGACCGATGTTGATGTTGACGGAACAGAAGTTGTTGTTCTCTTGGTGACCTGCAAAAAGAAGACACGATTACTAAGGGAGCAAGAAAAAGACGCTAACATTCAGCAGTGTTTATTGTGCCCATGTCTACCTGGCGTCCTGCTTCCTGGAACCTTCATGTACAGCTGCACAGTGTTCATGCCCAGGATGGTGTGACCCACGTGGCTGAGCAGGTTCCCGGCCGACACCACCCGGGAGAAGGCGGGCAGTTTAGACAGCTCCTGAAGCTGCTGTTTCCACCTGGAAAAGTGGAAGATTAGCATCGCAACAAAGGAATTCATTTTTTCCAATCGGAGCTTGTAATATTTTGTGTGGACAGAAACGCAGTCGGAACAGTTTGCTCACTTCTTTTCATCCGAGAGGTCGATGTTGGTGCCAAACTTGAGGTGTTTAAATGGACCTTTCCTTCTCCGCATCATGCTAACGGACAGTAAAATGTTATTAGCAACATAAAGAACACTCAGAAATGAAACCTGACGAGACAGATACATAAAACTCACCTGTCTGAGGAACCTGCCTCTGCTTCCACCTCCTTCTTCTTCTCATTCTCCTCCTAAATACAAGAAAATTCATGGGTGAAGTGCAAAGTCCACAGAATTAGTGGAATATCACTTATTCAATAGGACTGTGGTGTTCAGGTCGACCTTAGAGTTTAACTCTGAGCCCCAAAACCAGACAGCAGGATTGAAAGGGTTTTCTTTTTTCTCTTTTTCTCTCTCTATAAAATTGGCTTAATAAGCGTAATCAACATGTAGAATGAAAATGGTTCATTTTAAGTCCCATTAAAAAAAGTCAAATATGAACATTTTATATATCATGTATGGCGTTATAACTGTGATACAAGATTATAAGAGGTGCATGACTTTATATTACAGTGAAAAATAAAAAGTGAGCCCAAACAGACAACCACGGCTCCATGGCTAGAAATGTTGGAATAAATACCGTGGTGGATCCACATTTTATAGCTATTTTATTGTTTATATTATTAATCTGTTTACATACAGCCTGCAGTTAATCTGAAAAGCCTCTGAAACGTTGTCATTAGGTTTCATTTGAACAGCTTCTAGGTTGGCCCAAAGAACACAGAAGTTTTAGGTTTCAATCCAGTAAAAATGGGCCCATTTTAAAAAAGACATATGGAATAAAGTTATTTTAATAAAATATCATGATTTGAAGCTTAGATACATGTTTCCCAACAGAACAACACATCACACATGATTCAAATCTGATGACTTTCTCGCTCTGACACAAGATGTAATATTGTCAATTTCTGTAAGACAACGTGCCGTTCAAACCTGCTGGTGGATTTGGGCTTCAGAGAGTAACTGTGTTGCAAATAAAAGCTTTTAATGTTTATTTATAATTCATATAGGCTAATAAAGTGGGCAGGCAGAGTGCACTCAGAGCACTGCAGCACATTTACTTCATTTAGAGAGAACATGTAGGTACGAGTTGAGTCCATGATTTTCTTTGTTTTGCTACCGACCTGGGGCCTCATTTATAAAACATTGCGTAGGATCCATACTAAAGTTTGCGTACGCCGAAAATCTGAAATGGGTGTATGCCCTTCGCCCCTGATTTATAAAACTGTGCGTAAGCACAGCTGCATGCAATTTCCCCTTTATAATCACACACCAGCTGGAAGATTGCACAGGTGGATCCACCTCACATTCCACCCACATTTTACCATGAATGGTCAATGCAAAGTAACTCATGAATGTATCTGTATATAAATAAGCTGCTGATCCACGGCATTTTACGCAGCGCCGGCCGGCAGTCTTTTCAGTGCTGTGTGTCAGGATGAATGAATCATGTGTTGACCCAGGCCACTCTGCCACTAAATTTGTTATGATCATGTCCGATGTACAAATAATTTCTACACTGATTGAATGTACATTTTTTCGGTTCACATAGACAAATTCATTTTCACTCGGAGCCCTGAGCGTGGTTGTGGTGTGAAGCATGTGTGCCTGCGTGCCTGTACAGGACTGATTAATGGTTGGACGCTCATCCCATTCGGCCGCATATGGATAAATAAACAAAATTCTTTACTTTTTTTTGCCTTTTTACTGTGATAGCTGCAGTAAAGAGTGACAGGAAATGGGGAGAGGAGTAGGGGGAAGACATGCATAAAAGGGCCGCGGGCAGGAATCGAAGCCGGGCCACTGCGTCGGAGACCCACCTGCAAATGGGTCACCTGTTGAACCGAATGAGCCATACGGGCGCCAGGTGATCAGTAATCAAAACTATTCAATGAAGACCACCGCACCGGCCCCAGATACCGGCCCTTCGGTCAAACGACCGAATGAAATAATGTTCAATCCGCCCCTGTTAATATTTGAACATAGTTCTGCAAATACAGTCGTCGGCCGAATGGCGCACTATATGAACATCTACAACAATGAGGGTTTATGATTATCAGGCTCTACAAGTCTAATATGTGAGAACAATAAAGGTTTGAGATCAATCTGGTTTCAATTCACCACTTTACCCTCCGGCACCGTCGTTCCCTCTCTCTCCAAAATGTGCTTAAGCAAGCATCAAAGTTGGCGCACCGGTGCGCACATTCTCACGCCATGTTTGTTTTAGAAATCACAACATACACAGCGTACGCCACTTTCTACGCAAAGGTTGTGATTTACGC
Source organism: Acanthochromis polyacanthus (assembly GCF_021347895.1). NCBI lineage: Eukaryota > Metazoa > Chordata > Actinopteri > Pomacentridae > Acanthochromis > Acanthochromis polyacanthus. Next base: position 9,299,632 of record NC_067126.1, on the reverse strand, counting down.
CACTTTCTAGCCCTGTTTTGTACGTAAGCAAGCATCGAGCGTCAAGGTTGGCGCACCGTGCGCACGTTCTCACGTCAAGTTTGTTTTTATAAATCACAACCTTTGCGTTACAAATGAGCCCCCTGCTCTTTAACAGATACTAACACTATTTTCTACCCTTTAAAACTAAACCAGAGATTTTACTTTGTGTCTGAGGTAATGCAGTTCACAGACAGGTATGTGCATCAGTGTTTCCTGCTGCAGTACTGAGCTGCTCGTCTTCACATTTCACTGTTTAATTTGGATAAAGATGGCTGATAACTACTGAATAAAGTGGTGAAAGTGAAGCCCTGTGTGCATCATAACATGGATCTAATGTATCAATGGAAGGCTTATGGTTTAGCGATAGACACTCTGCTGCACATGGTGGTTTCCAGGACCCAGAATCTGTGTCTGCAACGTGTGAATGTGTCTCCCACTGACCCGCAGAGACTCCTGGAAGGACGAGGCCTGGTACTGGGCATATTTGATGATGGTGGTGTGGGAGCGGCTGCTCTCGCAGCGCCACATCTTCCTGCTGCCGCTCGGGTCCCAGTTCTCATCGGTGGGCTGAGCCAGCTGGGTCCGCACCTCCACCAGATGGTCCGGGTTGGCCTCCACCAACGTCTTAGTGGAGAACAAGCCCAAGTCTGTCCAAGGAAAGAAGAGGAGACGAGGAAGAAGAGATTAAAGTTACATTCACCTATAAACTGTTTATAATCGGGGTTTTTTTCTTTATTTACACATAAATGATCTTAAAATCTGTTTTATTGAATCATAAGGACCAGAACAAGCTCCCACCGGCAGTCAGTATTAAGAGAGACATTAAAGGGAGCGGGGCAGGAGGTTGTGTGGCTCAAAATTCACAAATAAGCAGCGGACAATCTGTTAAATTGGTGTATTATATAACACGGCTGCAAATAGCAGAAGAGCAGATGTTTGTTAATTTTTGGCTGCTGCTTTCCTCTGTGCAGTAACATTTTCCGCTTGCAGGTGGTGCTGTTGTCATACATGTCAAACCAGAACACACTCCCTCCTCCATGACTTCAGAGACACACCCACAGAGCCATGTGAGGCTGGAGAAGGCAAACATCCAGCCGCTGTCACTCTCTTATGCAGAGGTTAGAAAAATAAAAATAAAATACTTCCTGACATAGAAATGCACTTTGGGCAGATTGTAGGCCGTGTTTTTTACATCCTCTTACCCAGTTTGAGTGCTCCTGCCAGGCCTCTGATGACGGTGACCGGGTTGGCCGGGTTGGTGCAGAACTGATGGAGGGGAGGGAAGAAAGCGTCCCTCTTGTTTTCGAGCTGCATGTCAGGGAAGAGACACGTTCAGGCTTATTGGGAGGATCGACACATTAAAGAGCAGCTCGTAGCCAAGATGCTGCTGCTCCAACATGACACACAACAACACCATGAAAACGTACATAAATACTGGGTGTCGGGGGGTTGAGTTTGTCCTTTGGCAGTGGAGGAGATGGAGGGCGAGGGGGCCGCGGCGGGGGACACCTGTCCATGAGGATGCTGCTTGTCGACAGGCCGTTCTTCCCCAGATTCCTGCATCCAGAGAGAGATCAGTGAGTTTACCAGATCAGCTAACAGCAGGACGTCACCGACAGCATCATGCAGAACAGAACATCTGCAAGCAAAAACTACAGCGATTATTCAGCCTAGAATACGGCTAAAAACAAAACATGTGCAAACAGCTCCACCTCATGTCAGTGGGACTTCATCAAGCTTTTGAGGAGCATTTTGAGCCTTTAACTTCTGCACTGTGTAAATATCAAGGAGAGAAGATGAAATTTCAGCATCAATTTTTCAACCCCTTGATGCCCGAATTTATTAACAATTAAATAAAAAACATTTTTTGTGTGTTTTTGCTTTCCAGCTGACTCTAAAATAAGTGGAGATTGTTAATTTATCTATTACACATAGAACAGACATATAATAATTAGGTCCCACTCTGATCGGTCCTACGACAAACCAGGTTCTGAGGTACGTATTGAATACGCACAAACTCATCGGGGGAATTGATAGGTTATTTTGGCTGCAGCCTGAATGCAGGAGTTCTGATGCGAATTTGTGACGACAGGCGTCAAGGGATTAATTTAGGTGCACCAGCACATAGGGCTGAATACCGAACTTCGGTTCTTTAATGGCACCGACCGAAATGTTTCGGTAGTAATGAGTATCGAAATAAGCCTCGTCTTTCGGTTCCATGTTCCGGTACTTATCACGTGATTATGATAAAGCAAACCTGTGATTGGCTGTAACATTACACGGAAAAAACATGCCGCCCATTCACAGACAGGTTATTGACTTTACTGCAGTTGTGTAGCGTGTTGTCGAAGTGGAAAAAGATGCCTCTGAGGTCTAAAACGTGGCTCTACTTTTGTAAAATGGACGCCAATAGTGCGCGGTGCAGTATATGCCAAAGCGGGTGGTAAACGCCATCTAAGGCTAAATACTGGCACGAGACCGATAGTCGACAAGTACCTTAAGGGAAAGTTGAAAAGAACTTTGAAGAGAGAGTTCAAGAGGGCGTGAAACCGTTAAGAGGTAAACGGGTGGGGTCCGCGCAGTCCGCCCGGGGGATTCAACTCGGCGGGCCAGGGGCGGCCGCTTGGTGCGGGAGGATCCCCTTGTGGGACCTCTCCCCGGGTGCGGGCCGTCCCCCGCCGGGTGCATTTCCTCTGCGGCGGTGTTCCGCGACCGGCTCCGGGTCGGCCAGGAACGGTCCGGGGGCGAAGGTGGCTCAGTATGTACTGAACTGTACATTGCTTGCAAATGTTCTTTTGCACTGGAAAATTAAACTCAAGATGTGAAAAGTAACGTGTAATGCAATTTTCATTCTGTTAGAGTATATATTGTAAAACTGGTATCGAAAAAAGTATCGTTTAGGAACCGGTATCGAAGTGAAGGTATCGAAATTGGTACCAGTATCGAAACTTTTAGATTGATACCCAGCCCTACCAGCACATAATTTAAACACACTCAAAAGTTTTTACTGCACATCTTAATTTCATCTTTTTCATCAGCTCCCACACACATTGGTAGTTCCCGGCAACAGTATGTAAATTATATGTAAATTCATCATGAAATGTGAGTACATATCCATACATAAACTTACCATATCATAACTAAACTTATCCATATGTAAATTTCACTCCGTCATAATGTACACATCCATATGTAGATTAATCATGTCTGGTATACTGTCTCTGTGAGACCTTTACATTATTACTACTATATCTTTATTTTTAGCCCTGTTGTACTTTTGTAATTCTTGAGCTTCTTCCTGTATCCAGCTGCTGTAACATGTACATTTCCTGGGTAAGGGATCAAAGTTTAACTCATCTTCAATGTTGTTAAATGGCTCTATAAAAGCAGTGCTAAATTTTATTAGAATTTCTGACTCCTCACTGGGACTGCTCTGCCAGCTGCAAACCCGTTGCAGCACAGGACGGGTTTCTTGCATTTTTAACTTTTAAAGTAATAATGTCAGCCCTTCTGACAGAAAAGAAAAACTCTGGTCGCATTTTTTGCAATAAATGCATAATAATGGCTGTTTTTTTTTTACATGCCAGTGTTTCTCACAGCTTGAGAATTTATTTGTGGCGGTACAGTGTGACCGCTGTGCATGTGGTTTTCAAAGCTATAATGTACTGAAGTTCCCTAAACGCCTCACATGCATCAGTAGATATGAGCTCGTCAGCTGTGTGCAGAGAAGCTTCAAGTCTTCACTCAGACAGCTGCCAGACCAAAAATTACATTGAAAAGAGTGAAATAACATGTTGCAATGTCAGATTTTCCTCAGTTCAAACTGAATGATTATATGTACCTGGGGAGGAAACCCAGAGATTAACAGAGAGACCTGCACCACTGAGGAAGCCCTGCCACTGTTAAACATATGCATTGCAAAACTGTGTGATTTAACTGGATTATACTATATGGCAAAGAGTAAAAAGGAGCACACTGCACCTTCAGCTGAAATCTTCATAATAAACTGTGAGAGGTAGCTTGCACTCAGCAAAACAGTGATCAGAATGGTGCACTTGGGTGCCTCTGAGTGCACAAAACGTCTACAACGTTTGCAAATTGTTCGAATATCGCTGCATACACATTTCAAAATGGTTGTGGAGGTGGAAGTCAAACACCAGCAGCCACATGGCCTCTACAGCTGCACACACAAAGGTAGATCACAGAGATGACAGTAACGTTTGCCGCAAGAAAGGTGCAGTTCACATCAGTGCCAGAGGACCTGAGCAAAACAACCTGCACAGGTGTTTAAAAAACAAACCTAACTTTGCTACGAACTGGGAAAAGGCGTTTGTTTTGGAACTCGATGTTTAAAAACAGAATGGTGAGAATATTCTTGCAAAAATGCTGCTACATTTTGCAGCAGTTTGTTATCAGGTGAAGCAAGGTGTTAACAGTGTGGAGGTTCTTTAAAACGGACTGGATTATTGCCGACATTAGATTTTAATTGAACGTATGTGCCTGCAGTGGTTTGAAGCCATTTCTTGAGCGGTATATACTTATTTTTGGGCAGCTTGTTCTCAATGACACAAAGTGGCTGTTCTCAACCAAACCAGACCAATGCAGCCATGAATGCACAACACGGGTTCAAAGAGTCATGACATTTTCAGACTGTGCCAAAAAATCAACACATCAATTCACACATAGCAATGTGTCTGCCGGGGTGTTAGCTCTTTTTTACTCACTATGAGCGTGTGTGAGGAGCTTTATACACATTTCGCTAAATTTCGCACAGTTTCTGATCAATCAACAGTTATGAGCTGTGAGCTGTTAACCGTCCCATGACATTTACAACAAGCAGTAGATGATAGAGCTCTCCTCAAACTGTCAATCCAATATTAATTGCTCAGGGAACCTTTAGTCAACCGAGCTCAAAAATTTAAAACAAAAGAAGAAACACACTGCCAGGAACAGTGATTTATGGCTTGCAGGTAATAATTTCAGGAAATCAAAAGCATGGGAGGATATCAGAGGGTGAAAGATGCAACCAGGAATGTGAAAAAATAGGGTTTTAAATCTTGTAAATGGGCATTATTAGCTGTGGTTTTCTATTTGAATTAGCACAGGGCTAGTAACATTACTTTTAACATTTTCTCTTAAGCCTGGAACTCAGATAATTTCCTGATACTCCAAAATGTAGGCGTAGGTAGTTAAATTAATAATGAACTAATGGCGTTTAATGGTTTGAATTAAGGACTACTTGTTGACAAGGAAACTGGGGGCGGTTCTAGTGGTTATAAAACATTTTGGGATCCGTTTTTTGGAGGTTTAATAAGTCAGTAAGAACACTGCATACAATTACGTACAAGTTAGAACTCTTGCTACGTCTTTATCCAACAACAAACCACACATTAGATATTTGTATGGGCATTAAACATCATTCACTAGTCAGTGAACTGACTGTTTTTGAAAATCAGTGTGTTTCTATTGTAAAGAACTATATCAAAGTAATGACCTTAACACTGGAATGTTCATACAAGCAAACACAAAGCACAGTTTTAAAGACCATGTAAAATAGGGCTGACCAAATAATCTAAATATCACTGAAACTGCAAAAGGGCAAAATATCCAAATTGCTGGAGCCTGATCTCTTGATAAAGATAAGCACTTTTCCTCCAAAGATCAAGGAAATATTTTTGATTCTTTACAATGTTAATGAAGCATGTGGTGCTACAAATCGCATTCTCTGCATATGGAAGAATGTGCTTATTTGGTGGGAACTGCAACAAATAATAATCACATAACCGTTTTATATTGAAGTTATCATCCCCACTCAGATCAGGACTCAGGAGATTTCAATATGGTTGTTTTTTGCATACTTTCCAGCGCTAATATACACTAACAGCTGGACTGACTTCTTACCTGCATGCTTTGAGCACTTCGCTGGAGCTGGGGTAGATAGAAACCGAGGACCAGGGCGCCAGACCAGCAGGGACAGTGTGTTTGTGAGCTGCCCCAGAAGGCTCCACCTTCAGCGGGCTCTGGGAGTCCTCAGGCCCCTTCCCGTTGAGCGTGACGGGCCCCTGGCTGTTGGAGTTGGACGGGCTGTTAAGGCAGGAGAGGCTGTTGGTGGCGTGAGGGTCTGCCGAGCGTGGGGAGGGTGTGGCGGTGGCGGAGAGCGGCGACGACGCCACTGAGTGCTCTGAAGCTGGCTTGGCGGCACCGTGGAGACCCGGGTGGACGTTGTTGACTTTCTCTGAGGAAGACCCTCCGTGGTTGCTGTAGTTATTGTTGTCGTCGTTACTGGTAGTATTGGCTTTTCCCTTTAGCAAGGCTGAGAGCTGAGGATTGTCTGAACTGAGCACGCCGGGGGCAGGAGAGCCAGGCTGAGACAGGCTGGTGGAGCTGTCCGTCACCCGCGGCTGGACGTGATTAGTCAATCCCTGCGCGGGGGCGGTGCCAGGACTGTGGGGCGTCCCGCCGGAATGCCTGATGGCGGCCTCCGGACCTGATGGCAAAGTGGCAGCTGGACCACTGCTGCCGGTGTTGCCCCCTGAAGGCGTGGTGTCTTTGGTGTGGACCCCTGAGGTAGTAGCGGAGTGGGGAGGCGAGGACAAGTGGTTGGGCGTGGTCTGGGGGGAGGTGGGGGACAGAGAGGAGGCTGAGGAAGAGGCAGTGCAGGGCCCAGAGGAATGTCCGACCTGATTCAGAATGCCAGAGGAGGAGAACGAGGTCTGAGGGGAGGAGGAGGACGAGGAGAAAGGGGGTTCTCCATTAGGACCTGCCGAATGTGAACCTGGACCTTTTTGAAGCCCCTGGATGGAGACGAGGACACATCGAATTATTCTTCAGGACCATGCTAAACTTCAGTTTAAAAACATCCAGGAACCAATATTTTTAAAGGTGCCATATGGTGAAAAAAATGCATTTGTGGTTGTTATAAATTTACAAGCCTTAGAAAAGAGCTGTGAAAATATGAGCACGTTTACTTCTGCCGTTCCTCAAACTCCTCCACCACTAGAAAACCTCAGAGCGCAGACGAACTTGACCCAATTTCTACTTCCTTCTTTCTAGTATTATTATTATTACGCTCTTCTACTTGCAAAATATTATTTTATTGCCATACTGCATTTAGTTTTTGTAAAGCTCTCCCTGATTGTAAAATACCAACAACATTTTGCACTTTATTTCTTGTACCAAGACAATTTGCACGTTATTTTGTAGATTATTTTTTCTCATTTTTCCAAAATGCAGCAACATATATAACAATACTTGACACCTTGAATTTCCCCAGCGGGATGAATAAAGTATGTATCACCATGAACCAATAGACATCCAGCTCAAACTTTGTAAAATCTTGCTTCCTCACTGCTCGCTGCCTCACAGTCCTTTAAAAAGTGTCTAAAAGCTCACATTTCGTTTTTCCTGCAAGAGTGAACAAAAGAGTCTTCATGCACTCCCAGCATCTGAGACACTGGATACCCAGTGAATTATTTTTAGTTTTTGACGGTAATGTCACCACAACCACAGAAAAATCTTTAGTGTTAGAGCAGTTTGCAGCTAATGTGGCTAAAATTAGCGTTGATCTTATGATTACAGGTTAAAGTTCTGTAACTGTAACACAGAATGACATTCAGAGAAACCTGAATAACAGTTTGAAACCAAAAACAAGCAGCGGGTGGGTGCTTCTGTGCAACTTAAACTCAGCCGGTGTTTACATGTTAGCTTCTCTCCTGCTCTCTGTGCTCACATAAACTGCATTTTATTACAGCCAAACTTTTAGTTCCAATACATGTAACAATAGATGTGCTATGAATTCAGAGATATTTACATGTAGGGTAATCACTCAGAGACAAAATCAGAAGAACTGTTTTGCTCTGTGCTGTCGATCAGAGAGTCTTTCTCCTGAAGGAGGCGGCGACTTAAAGCTTGAAATACCCAAACAGTCAATTTAGAAGAGGACTACAACCAGGACGTATACAGTCACGGGAAAATGAACCATCTTTGTAGTGTTTTGAGCTAAAAACGTGGAAGACTTTCATTAAGACACTACAAGGACACACAATAAAAACAAATAAAGGAGATGCTGACATATGCTTCGTACCTGAGTGGTAGTGTTGCGTTGTTGGCTCCTCCATGTCTCGTCTGCATGGCTGGGACTACTGGTAGTGCTGCTGGTGCTGGGGTGACTGGCGGCTGTGCAGTTGTGAGGTAGAGAGTTCTGCTGCGGGTAAGGCACGTTTCCGTTGCTCGCACCGCCACCTCCCAGTCCCAGGGTGTGATTCTTGTCCAGGTGTCCCTGCAGCCCCGCCGAGGGACTCGAAGAGCAGGATCCGTTGGCCGTGGGCTGGGTGACACACGGGGGCCGGATGGCTGTGTGGTTGAGGGGGGTGGTGCGGGGGAGGCCGGCATGGTGGGGAGAGGACTCAGCCAAAGGACCGTTGGGGAGGCTGGGTCGCGGCTGGCCACCCGCTGCTGCCTGCTGCCTCATCTGACACACACAGAGGTACAGATTAAAACACAATGATCAATAACGAATAGAACAGCATGAAGAAAGAGTAGTCATCTCCACCACAATACAAATAAATAAGAAAAAACAGCTAAGTAAGGGGAAACAAAATAATAATAGTCCTACATAGTGGAACAGTTTATACAAAACTTAAAGGTTCATCCATGCATCCATTATTGTTTTAGCCCTCTCATAGGTCCATAAAGTTGAACTCAACACAAACGATTTGTAAATTTGTTCCATATGTAGACAGATTTCATAGCAAAACGTTTCTGTTTCAGATCACCTCTTTCATAAATCCAATGAATTCACTCATTATTTTTAAATTCTCAGTGATTCAGTTGATTTTTCTTGTTTTAAACTGCTGCATCATTTTCTTTTTCATAATTTATTTTTTCTTTAATTTGTATTTGTTTTTAACAGAATCTGGTGGATTTTCCAGCTGGGATTTACAGTTTTTCTGTGCTACAGTACAACATACACAATACAGTGTTTAATATACTTTTGAGTAAAAAAAAAAAAAAAACTGAAAAAAGGAAAATGCATCAAATAACGTCAAATGCACAAATAAAAAATATAAGGAAACACTTAATCATCAAAATATACCATCAATTCAACTAAACTTCTGGAATAAGGATCTGTCCAGTTAGGGAGTGTAAGTGATTGTGAATCCCCCTCTCAGTGGGTTAATGATTTGTTTTCCACTGTCCAATCATCGACATACACTGGAATTTATGAACAAAATGTCATAAGAATGAAGTGCCCCTCTCATGTTTTGAGCAGTGTAGTATAGTAAAAATATACAGAGAAATGAAGAATTATCCTGTAATCAGCAGTGCAACACGTACAAGTAGTGCACTGACTGCACCGGCAGTACAAAAACGGAAAAAATGACACAGATGAGAGTACTGAGAGCTTTCTGTCAGCCACAGGTGAGGTATTAGAGTCATCACAGTGAGCGGGAATGATTTGTGTTATGTTTATACATTAGCACCTATTAATAAAACCAGCAGAGTCCTGTACATGTTTACCTGCTGCTGATGTTGTTGCATGAGAGAAAACTGGTTCTCCAGCTGCTCCAGCATCTGCAACTGAGGGGGCTTGAGGTTTGCTCGGTTGGTCCGCAAGTGATCCAAGTGCTGTCAAGTTAAACATAAAATGTATTTGTAATTTTAAAAACATTCAGAAAATAGTGTTTGCACAAGACTCCAGTTGTTTCCATCTAAATAACATAAATGACCCCAGATGTATTTATTATGTTTACATTCAGGACAATTTCCCTCAAAAAACGTTACACCCTACATACACACGTGGACAAAATTGTTGGTACCCCTCAGTTAAAGAAGGAAAAACCCACAATTCTCACTGAAATCACTTGAAACTCACAAAAGTAACAATAAATAAAAATTTATTGAAAATTAAATAATCAAAATCAGCCATCACTTTTGAATTGTTGATTAACATAATTATTTAAAAAAACAAACTAATGAAATAGGGCTGGACAAAAATGATGGTACCCATAACTTAATATTTTGTTGCACAACCTTTTGAGGCAATCACTGCAATTAAACGATTTCTGTATTTGTCAATGAGCGTTCTGCAGCTGTCAACAGGTATTTTGGCCCACTCCTCATGAGCAAACAGCTCCAGTTGTCTCAGGTTTGATGGGTGTCTTCTCCAAATGGCATGTTTCAGCTCCTTCCACATATGTTCAATGGGATTCAGATCTGGGCTCATAGAAGGCCACTTTAGAATAGTCCAACGCTTTTCTCTCAGCCATTCTTGGGTGTTTTTGGCTGTGTGCTTTGGATCGTTGTCCTGTTGGAAGACCCATGACCTGCGACTGAGACCAAGCTTTCTGACACTAGGCAGCACATTTCTCTCCAGAATGCCTTGATAGTCTTCAGATTTCATCGTACCTTGCACACTTTCAAGACACCCTGTGCCAGATGCAGCAAAGCAGCCCCAAAACATTACTGAGCCTCCTCCATGTTTCACCGTAGGGACAGTGTTCTTTTCTTCGTATGCTTGGTTTTTGAGTCTATGAACATAGAGTTGATGTGCCTTACCAAAAAGCTCCAGTTTGGTCTCATCTGTCCAAAGGACATTCTCCCAGAAGCTTTGTGGCTTGTCAACATGCATTTTTGCAAATTCCAGTCTGGCTTTTTTATGAGTTTTTTTCAGCAGTGGTGTCCTCCTTGGTCGTCTCCCATGAAGTCCACTTTGGCTCAAACGACGACGAATGGTGCGATCTGACACTGATGTACCTTGGCCTTGGAGTTCACCTTTAATTTCTTTGGAGGTTGCTCTGGGCTCTTTGGATACAATTCCAACGATCCGTCTCTTCAATTTGTCATCAATTTTCCTCTTGCGGCCACGTCCAGGGAGGTTGGCTACTGTCCCGTGGGTCTTGAACTTCTGAATAATATGAGCCACTGTTGTCACAGGAACTTCAAGCTGTTTAGAGACGGTCTTATAGCCTTTACCTTTAAGATGTTTGTCTATAATTTTTTTTTGGATGTCCTGGGACAATTCTCTCCTTCGCTTTCTGTTGTCCATGTTCAGTGTGGTACACACCTTTTCACCAAACAGCAGGGTGACTGCTTGTCTCCCTTTAAATAGGCAGACTGACTGATTATGAGTTTGGAAACACCTGTGACGTCAATTAAATGACACACCTGAGTTAATCATGTCACTCTGGTCAAATAGTTTTCAATCTTTTATAGAGGTACCATCATTTTTGTCCAGGCCTGTTTCATTAGTTTGTTTTTTTAAATAATTATGTTAATCAACAATTCAAAAGTAATGGCTGTTTTTGATTATTTAATTTTCAATAAATTTTTATTTATTGTTACTTTTGTGAGTTTCAAGTGATTTCAGTGAGAATTGTGGGTTTTTCCTTCTTTAACTGAGGGGTACCAACAATTTTGTCCACGTGTGTATACGAATGAATCAGACATGTAGGACACGTGAACATTTTTTGTCTGTGATTAACTGGACAATGGCAGAAAACTACAAAAACTAAAATAATAGCCCAATATTCAATTCTACTGTGGTCTTTGAATGTCTCATATGTGACGGTTTAAGTTAAATTAAGCAAATGTAAGCTCAAAAATTAGATATTTCATCAAAACCACAGTATGTGCCAGGGAAAAAGCAGATTCTGCAACAAAAAAATAAAGAAGAACTAGTTCACAAGTGATCCAAGTTAAACATACGATGCACTTGTAATTAAAAAACATTTTTGTTGTTTTCATCCAAATATGGTGGACTTAAATATGGCCTGATGCATTTATTATGTTTCGAGAAATTTTCCTTTGTGAAATGGCTCAAAAAATGCTCCATTCTACATATATAAATGAATGAGACATGTAGGACGAGTGGACATCTTTTTCTCAGTGATCAGCTGGACAGTGATAGGGAAAATGAAAACTAGACCCATATTTAAATGTCTCACGGTCTGTGAACGTATCTTATGACGGTTCAAGAGGTAAATTAACCAAATCTATGCTTTAAAGTGTGATATTTCATCAAAACCACAATATTTCAGACACTTCATTCAGGCAGCATGGTTAAAAAATGATGAGCAGAAGAGGAAAATGTTGGAAGATTCAATCAGCATGGCGAAATATTTTTTGAGAATGGAAGTAAAAAAACATGGAATTTGAGGAGGTCATAGAAATATAAACAGAAAACCTCTTTAACATTGTTTTTGTTTCTTTTTCCTTGTTATATTTATGGCATTCTAACTGTCATCTGGCACCATAAACACTTCTGAGTTCTCTCTACTTTTAGTCATGGTTGTTCTGTTTCCATAGAGGTGCAGGACTTTATACTGCAGTGAAAAACAAGCCCACAGTGAGTAAAAATGCAAATAGCCAGAATGGTTTAATATTACCTAATGAAATCCTCTGCTGACACTCTTACAGTGGAAATACATTCCAAAGCCTTTTCCGGGAGGTTTCATGAGGCTACATGCTTTTCTCTTTGGTATTACTGAAAGCTGGTAATGCACTACATGAGACAATTTCCTAAGTGTTTTATTGCTGCAGTGACAAGTTTCTGTGCATAAATTGATAACACAAAGAAGTTTTCCCACCTGAAGCTTCTGTGGTGTTAGATACCAGCTGGGGATTTGCTGTTGGTTGGGGCATGAGTCTGCTGCGCCCTGTAAATGAGAGAAAAAGCAAAAAGTGTACAGTGGCTCACATTTTTAACTTCCACCCATCAGATGTAGCGATGCCTGTGTCCTTCACTGTACCTTTGCTGGGCTGGCAGTGCGTTTCCTCTTGGCAGGACTGGCCGGTGGGTCTGTGTGATTGCTGGCAGACTGGCCTCCCTCCCCCTTACAGGCCTGGAAACCCGGCACAGACACACAGCTAGTGAGGACACACTTCACTAACAATACCAGCAACGCTTCTTTTCAACTTCAAAATCAGCCCTAATGTGATGTTCCAAATGACGGACGGCTATAAATCCAAACTTTTCCGCACAATAACACTGAAGGACAAACACCTGATAGCACACATTTACATGCACAGCAATTTGAGCATTTAAACAATGCATGTATGACAGTACTCTGCTTAAAATAAGGATTATGTTGACACCTTAATCTGATTAGCGGATGCTGATCAAGGCCATAATCTGAATATTCACACTGTGATTAAGATGTGAACTAATGCAACATTTGGCTGCATTAGTGGACAGAACATGCATAGTCTGTTTCCTTATACTCTGCAGCATCAGTAGCCATGTTTCCATAAAACTGTCCAAGGAATTTGAAGCAAACTTTTGAAGTGTTTTAAAATTTACTTGAATTGGAGCGAATAAACTAAGCACTATAGACAAAACCTGTTCATTTCAGAGCTCTAAAAGCCCTCAGAGAAGAAGAAACAAACAAAACTTTGTCAGTCTGTAAGAGAAAAATGTCAAGAAATCTTCAGAAATTCTGTCCAGTTGGGAGAATTGTAAAAATACACTTTCATTACAGCTGGTATTGGTCATATTTTGCACTTTCAGGAGACAATATAAGTAACGTTAGCTAACAGAATTTGTCTAAAAAAGGTGTTTCCATCCTCAATGAGGCATCAACTCTTTCCAAAAAAGTCAAAAACCACCGTAAGCGATCATAAAAAACATTCTTGCGAGGTGCAGTTTCTCTTTTCTTGCCGGATCCTATGCAATATTTCAAAATGTGCACACTAATATCTCATGGAAACACAGCTACTAATAGTTAGAGACAGGATTTTGTTGCATTTAATCAATCACACATCCAATTTCAATACTGGAGCAAATCAAAATGAGCTCAACATTTGTGTTTGGTGACTGTGTAGATGAAGCTGGATGGAAATGGAAGCTATTTGAAGCCAAAAACGAATGATGTCGGCTAAACATTTCAATAATACACAAAAAGTAATTATAGGAGGAAAGCAAGAGGACTTAAACTGATGTAATGATGGGGGTGGTGAACCGCATTTAGACCAAAATTGCACAGCTTAGATTTACGGCTGTGACAAGTTAAAAAAACACTTTTAAGGATGTAAAATTAAGACAAACGAGTGTCAAATACATGCATCCATACTTCTTAATATAGTGCATCCATTAAGCATGCATTTTCAGCCTTGCAGCTTGCCAAGTACGTTGCAATGACCGCACAAGATTTGTGCGTCTTTGCAGAAAGGATAAGAGTTGTGGGACATAATGAGTTCGTCGTAGCATTGCTTAATAATTCTAACACTCGCCATTTGACTAGAGAGGCACCATGGAGGGCAATTAGATTATTGCAATGTGGGCCTCGCTCCAATTCCTTCAGACTGCATCAAGTTTTATCTTTCAACTGGTCGCAGATGCACACCATATTTTGGAAACATCAATATCACGTGACTTGGAAAAAAAAACATCTAAAAGCATCGGAGCGAGGCCTCGGCGTAAATAGTCCTCATAAATTTGTGGTTCAAGTAGTTTCCAAGAGGCTGGCGTCTCTTGTATGAGCTGGATCTCACCTGCTGTGCCTGTGCAGTGTTCAAGGCCCCCTGCCTGGACGTGAGCTCAGCAGGAATGGGTAGGCTCCACGCCTCCTCAATACTAGGAAGCATTTTACTCTTATTCTGCAGACTACCTGGCTGTAGGTTACACAACTGAGCCTAGGAGAAATTGTGTAAGAAACAAACTTTAGTGCTTAACTTGGGTTTAACAATAAAAAGGCACTACAGCTTACTTGTAGGTAAGCGGAAACACAACAGAAATGTTCAATGCCATGAAGGTATGCTTTACAATTAAGTGAGAGAAAAAACACACCAATATGAATTGTTATTCATATCTCTGTGGTCTGAAATCAAAATGACAAAAGCACAATCTGCATTTTAAAAAAAGCTGATTGCTTTGGCAATGCTTGGCAATAAACACAGCACTTAAATGCACGCACACCAAAAATACTGCACAACATCTAACAGCGGACGCTGGCCGGTGCGTCATCTAAAAGCCCCACCTGCAGCAGTTTGATGCGTTGTGTGAGTGCAGCGGTGTTGAGGCAGGCCTTGCTGCGCGTAGCGTTGATGTAGCACTTGATAGCGTCGTGCGGCTGGCCGCAGGATTCGTAGAGGGTTCCCAGGTCCATCCAGGCGGCGGCGTGGCTGTGGTCCAGTTGAACGGCGCAGATGTAGGCCTGCAGTGCATCCATAGGCTGGTTCTGCTGCTGGTAGAGCACCCTGCAGGCAGAGCAAACAGAGAACATCCAGGATTTAGGCCCTCATCTTCCTGAGCGTTAGCGATCTCACCCACTCTCAAGGGACATAACCTGCTCTTCATACTTCTAACTATAGATCGACTCTCCTGCTGTTCTCCCCAGGTCCTCTGTCGCACTGCAGCTGCTGCATCTCCGTGAGGCATTTTGAAGCTACTGAGGCCCTGAGCACAAACCACACCTGAACAGATCAACCATACACCCACTATTTCTCCCTCAAACATGACATCAATGAACATCTGAACCTCAAAACCCATCAGCAGGTTTGAAAGACATAAAAAAGTCAAAATTAGACCATTTTTCTTCTTCTGAAAAAAAAAATATATATATATGCACTGTGTGCTGCGCTCTTTTTTTATTCAAAATGTTGCTGCTGTACACTGTAAATTTCCCCGCTGCGGGATAAATACAGGTTTAATCTATCTATCTCTCTATCCATCTATCTATTAGGGCTGGCCCGAATAGTGGTTTCTATTGGAGGCCCAGGCGTGGCGGCGGAGGTGCGGTAGTGGCGACGGCGGCGGCTTGTGGCAGAGATCCTTTCTCATTTTTAGACAGTTCTGGACACCATATCCTGATGACAGATTGAACCCAGTGTAAACTGACCTTCGTTGCCTTCGTTTTGTCTTGAGTTAAACTGAAGAATTCACAAACAGCAGAGGTCTTCAGCATCTTGTCTTGTGTTTATGCAACTAAGTGAAGCGTGACGTCAGAGTCGGCAGCCACCCGGCCATTCAGGTGGTGTTTACAAACACGAATGGAGGAGCCGAAACGAGCCGAAGAACACGGCGGGATGAGCCGATGTGGGCCGAAGGCGAAGGGAAGAGACGAGCTCCGAATATTTTCGTCTGGGGGGAGGAGGGAGTGATCACATACACATATGTGTATATGTTATAGACATATGTGTATATGTTTATGTGATCACATGATGAGATGAGCCGATAAGTGCCGATGTGGGCCGAAGGCGGAGGGAAGACAGTAACGCGGCATATTCTTTCCGCCCGGTAACGTCCGAATATTCGGATACCAAATTAATATCCGGATAGTGCCGTAGCGAACGAATATTCGGATATTCGGGTCCAGCCCTACGATCTATCAGTCAGAAACTATAAAAACCAGAAAGGACTGTTGAATTTGTTCACTTTCTTGCTTTGACGTGCTGTGATATCCGAAAACTTAACCAAATATAAACCGAGAATCATGATTTTCCAAATCAAAATCACTTTATCCCTTCAGGTCTCATTTAAAACTTTAGCAAAAATAAACCATTTGCTCCAAAATCTGTTAAAAAAATAAACTAAACTAAAAAATCTGCAGTCCTCTGCACAACTGCGAAGCCATGAGAGAATCAGTTGCAAGTTTCATTCAATAAAATTAGGACAAAATAAAGCATATTTTATTTGTCAGCACAACTGAGAAGTCAAGTATGGATCAGCAGCAACTAACAGTCACTTTTGAGCTGAACTGCAGACTGTGTTTACACAGACCAGAGAGGAGATGAGAACGGAAACTGGAAAAATTGCAGAGGAAAATATCTATAATATGTCGTCAGCCATTGATATCACCTCTAGACAGATGTCAAAGTCTTGTACATATTGATTCCAGGATTTTTACATTTTTCATATATATATATATATATATATATATATATATATATATATATAAACAGTGTTTATATTTTGGTTTTCAGTGCAACAACCACAAAGAAAGAAAGAAATAGGTTGACTTCTGTGTGCTCTGTATGTACAGTATAATAATAATATAGACCGTGTTGTGCTCTCACCCTATGGAGCACCAGGTGTCAGCACTGGCCTCCGACTTATCGATGGACTGACGGTAAGAGATGAAGGCATCCTGCACCTTCCCAATACTGGAGTAGCACCTGGAGGAGAGGAAACAAACAAAAGGACAAAGAAAGTGAGAAAAAAAGATAATAAAACAACTACTGACAAGTTAAACAATGCACTGAAATTCATTCCTACTGTTTCAAACCATTTCTGTTCTTTAGTTTTTGCGTGCAGATACAGGAGTTTCTGCCTCAGCCCGCTGACACCAAATTCAAGTTACTTATTGTGCAAACATTAATCTGCAATAGTTGCGATAGCTACACAAAACAGGGACAGTTAAAGGCTTTTTAAATGTACTTTACACACCCCTGACCACATGCACAACTGAAGCATTTAGGGCTGCTCACTGATCATCGATCAAACAATCGACTCGAGTATTTGTTTATCCACCCTTCAACAACACACCTGTTGCTGGCTAAGCCTTGACTTTAAGGAACTTGTGGCTGACCTGTGTGTGATATAGGTCCAGTGTTGTAGGTTGTGAGTGATACTAGCGCAGAGAAGTAGTAAATCTACCAAAACATAGCCGACAGAAATGGACAGCTATAAAGGGTCTCAACACGTTCAAGCTTCATTGTAACAACTACTCAAATGCTGTGTGGTGTGTTCACTGGTCCAAAACAAAGGAAATATAGGCTATGGTTTGTTCCGCTTGACAACAGTATCTGTTTTTGCCTCACTCTAATCACTGCAGAGGTGTTTCGGACTGTAACGGTCACAAGTTAAAACACAAGGAAAGACGTTTAGCTTCACATAAGCTGCTAGAAAAAGTTATAATCTGGGGCCAGCCCTGCTACACCCTATTAGACAAATCTACAAACAGCAAGCTAACTGGAGGGTGCAGCTGTAATGTTACCAGCAGAACGGCTGCTATAGCTCTGACCAGTACTAGCATTGAGCATCCTTGCTAATGTTGTCAGATTTTGCAGATAAAAATGACATTTGGGATCAACATCTGTCCATTTTTGGCCTTAGATAGATGGACACTTGTTGTGGAGCTTTAAAAGCTAAAGAATGCAGGATCACAGAAACCAGCGAGACCAAACTGGGTTTGAAAACACACAACTGAAAAAACATTCACCCTCTCTCGTCTCCCCCAGTAACACTTAAATGTGCACCAAGCAATTATTGCAGGAAGGCTAATCCTTAACACAGAACGTTGGTAGTGCATTAAAGCTACCTCATGTCTACAAAAACACAAATAGGATGCAACACAACATTAGCAAAACTTCCCATTCACAGCCAACGGAGGCTAATGTAAGATGATTACAGGGTATAACTGTGCAGACAGGCGAAGAATAAAAACACAGACACCTGGAAGAGGACAGAGGCCACAAAAAGCACTGAGATATGCAGAAATACAAATGGATGTGATGGAGGTTTAGCTCTGCAAGATGATGCAGGTTTAACTGAAATGCAAAATGTGGGTGCTGGTCTTATCTTATCCAGCGACACATTTAGCTAACCGTGTGGAAATCACTAGGTAGTGAACCATGTGGACCAAATGCAAAGACTTGTAACTGCCCAAGATAAGGCATTCTTTATTTGTTTTTAACCATCAGGGCGCATTCTTTATTTTTAATTCTGTCAACAATTACAAACTTTTCAACAAATACAACAAAGAAAACATCTGGATTAAATTGCATTCTCCAGCTATAATATAGGGATTGTCAGTTATCGGATTCAATATTTAGTATTTTTTTTTCAATTACTGGTCTTTAAATCTTTAAGATTAATTCCAAATAAAATAACTAAATTTCAAAATGTGCTACTTTGCTTCTTAAACAAATGCATTTCTATATCTACATTCATTCCACAGCTCTATCGCTATCTGACTGGTGACTTGTCATGGGTAATGGTCAATCAATACCAAAAAATAAATATTGGAAAGTTCTCTTTAATTAAACATGTTTCAATCCTATCTCAATTTTATTACTTTTCCAAGGAACACAGCAGAGTTATGTGACGATTGCCGTACGTTTGTTCTTCTGTTTGTCTGTTCACAACATTACTTAGAAACAGATTTGGATGAAATTTTCAGGATAGGTCAGAAATGACACAAGGACCAAGTGATTAGATTTTGGCAGTGATGCAGCTTATAGTCTGGATCCACGGATTTGTTACAGATTTCTGTATTACTGCGAGATAGCAGCACTGTAACTATGACAACATGTGAACACTACGGCAGCTAACGATCACGATCCTACTACAGATTGACATTGGAGACTTTTTGGGACTTAGCCATCAGAAATGATACAAGGAACACTGATTAAATTGTGGGGGTGTTTCCAAGTCCCATCAATTCCCACCGGTCGCTACATACTTAGGTCACACAATTCTGTATTCATACACAACGTACACATGCATAACACACACCTGTGCTCAGCACAAGGCCATTTTTTTTGTTAAAGTCTTCATCTGTGAGAAATGATAAAAAGACTGAGCAGCCTTGGTGGAGCACTGCACTCTGAGTGCTTTTCTTGTTCATGTGGCTCTAATTCACAACGTGTGTTTTCTCATGTTACATATTACATGTAAAATATCAACAAATGCAGTTACTGATAATGTGTGTTAGTTTCAGCCTTGGAAAAAAAAAAATCCCTCTTTCAACTGATCATAAATGATGGAAATACACATTTGAGACTGTCAAACTGAGCGAAAATGAAATGTGTGCAGATAACTATGGAAATAATGCATAAAAATTGTGATTTTTCCTTTTTTTTTTCATGTGTCTTAGTGGAGGGTTGTTGAGGCCAACCAAAGCACTGATAGGAGAAACTGTCAAACCTGGGCCTTCATTTGCCAATAGAGAATATACATCCAACCAACCACATGTAGGTTATTATGTGGCTGATACCTTCTAGGTCAAACAAACAGTCCCATCTGAAAACATCCCAGAAACTGACAAGTTCAACACCTTTGTTTGTCTTACCTGCCAAGAAAATACCAGGACTGGCCAGAGTTGGGGTCTGCTTCTAGAGACTTCTGCAGACACTGGATGGCATAGCTGTCCTTGGTGCCTTTATCCCCCAGCTGCTCCACCGTGTGATGCATCCAGCCTGCAACAGATCACCGATTAGTCTTCAAAACAACCAACAACCCAAAGGTAGCAAGCACAAGCAGCGGAAGAATTACAGCCGTGACGGTGTACCTGAATCTGAAGACTAAATGTGCAATGAAAAAGGGGAAAATCGCTGTCTGATGTGCAAATGGAGTGAAACAAAACAAATGGCTTGTCCTTCCACAGGGGCTTCAACCAGAGAGGCAGACAGAGAGGAGGAGGTGGCATTCTTCACACACTTCAAAAGGTTTCATATGAAGCAGCCTTTACAAACAACTCCTCCCTGCTTTCCAAACCGCTTCCACACACACCCAGACGCACGCCAAGCAGTAATGGGTAATTTCCAACAAATACGCTGTCTCTCAGGAAGACGAGCAATCATGGACCTCCCTGGTTTACTCTCCTATACACCTGTGGCAAGCTCCGCAGGTCACCATGACAACCCCAGCCGGATAGACTGGGAATGTTTTTTTACAACTGGGTGAGCCGGTGGGGGGGGGGTTCTGTCTGCTGTGTAGAGGAGGAGAAAATGGAAGTCTGTCTGATTGCAGAGAAAAACGCACAAAGAAGTGTTAATCTAACATCCCTGCAGCTACTGTCAAGAGGTGCAACCTTGAAGGGAGGATAAACCCTAATTAATAATTCATCACCAAAGCAAACATCCTTTTTTTCCCCGTTTGTTTCAAGTGCAAAAGCTGACTGTAAGTCGAGAGCAACCAGTGGAGGAAATTATCATCTAATAAATAAATAAAGGTTCATTTTAAAGTTAAAGCTTTTTCTGAAACATTATCTGTCAGGGTTCAACCAGTGTATTGCAAATGTAGTGGGGCCAAGTCAACTCTGCACTGAATCAAGGCATTTTTTTTACTCTATTTTATTTCCAAAAGATTCAAACAGACCCCTGCACACTGTCTAAACTGCAAAAATTCATCTAGTCTAGCACCAAAGCATTGCAAATAAATGTATAGCTATGAACCTACACATTTAGGTGATGAAATAGGGGTCAGAAGAGCTTTTTTGTTTTATTGTATTTTACAAAATCATTTTTTAAACCACAGCTAAAATGGGTCAGCATGGTTGGAAAGTTTACAAGTACCATCTGTAAGTTAAAACAGAAAACATATCAGCGTTCTTTCCTCTCATTTTGCAAAGACAGGCATTTAACACTTGATGTTTCCAATTATCATGCCTGGGTTTTCCTGAAAAAAAAAAAATTCTGACCACCTAAGGGGTTGTAGCCAAACAAGACAAAAAAGCCCCAATAAATTACCCTAACCCTTGACTGGAGCATAATAGACATTTTAGTTTGTCAAATGGTCACAAATAACAGGAAAATGCATAGATTTCTGTTCAACAGGGAAACCCAAATTGATCACCTATGCTGTTCATGAAGCAATCAACAAGCCTGAATAAGCTACCTAGCCAACTTCGCTAACTACCCAATCAGTCAGTAACGCAGATACTTGAAAAACGAAATTAAAAAGCCAAAAGACCCCAAACATTTCTTTTAGAAGGCCAAACATTGAAATATTGGAGGTGACGCCAACAACCAAGCGACATTAGCATAGTTTAGCATAGCATAGAGATGATGGTACGTTCCATCAATGCAGACATTTTTCGCTAAATTCACTGCAGGGCTTAAAGTGAGAAAAAATCCTGAGCCTGAACTTCTAAGATCCAATTTATAGTGTCAATAAACGTATTTAAATGTGTTTTAAAACTCACTAAAACACAATATATATGAGATTCTATTAATTCAGAGCAAATATGAGGTCATCTGGTGGAAATAATGCCCATTATGATCCCACTATTTTATTGTTGCTCAAATGTAAAACCTTACTTGGCCAAAATTTAAGGCATTTTAGAAAGTGCCCCAAGTCTGATGTTTTTTGTGTTGATGTTTCAATACCACATCACTATAATTGCAAAGATTTATTTTAGTGTAAAGGGGAAAAAAAATCAAGAAAATCAAGTACATGTATTACTAATAACTTAATAATTTTTATCTCTTCAGTAGATTTAACAAGAACTCAAAACAACACCAACCACAACAAAACTGCTACAAAACTAAGCTGGTTTCCTTCATAAGGCACAATTTTTACTTACAACATTATCACAAGTGTCAGTCTCAAGAGAATATTAAGTGCTTGGAGAATACTGTTTGAAAAAGTCATTTCTTTTTTCTTTTTTACTTTGTGAATTTTCTGAACATTTTCTTTTTAACATGTTCAAAATGTTGTTTGTTGAAATAAACTGCAAAACACAGACAACAGATTTAACTTGTTTAATATTGTCTGGAACACTACAAGAGAATAAACTGTCATATGTCACTTGCTATACCAACTTTGTATTTAAGCAGGTAATAACTCTTAAATGCAATTTTAGTTATTGCCTCACAATATAAGATACCTCTGAATAAGTTGATCATGATGCTGACTCTCTCAAACTCTCTAACTAGCAAAGAAATTCGGGCCTTCCTGATCTGGTTTATCTGGGTCCTGGTGGCAATGGACTGCTCATGCTGAAGAACTTCTACTCTGGCCTTTTCCTCTGGAGTCAGCCCATTTCTCACACAGATGTGATTAAGAAGCCCTCTGTAGCACATAACCACACATACGCATGTTAGTAACTGCTCATTTGATACACCTCAATAATCTGTGTGATTAGTTTCAATCATTTGATTTTCAATTTGAACTGACACACATTTTGTTTGTTTTTGGTAAGGGAAAAAAAATGTATTCACTGTATAATTTGTTCAGTTGGCTTTCAATTTAAATGTTTCTATTTTTATCTATATTTTGGGAAGAAAGAATGGTGAAAAGCAGGCTAAGAACATTCTTATTTAACTATCTATCCATTATTAATTTCACACAACCCATACGTTCATTCTGTTCTTACTAATAATATTTGCTTAAGATTGGAGATTTTTTGTTTGTGGCTAGACATCATTCGGATGCATAAGGTCACAAAATCTGCTGAGAGCTATTTAACTCATTATTACAAACATCCTATATGTCCTCAAATAAAAAAGGTTCATATCACCTAAGCTACATTCAGTTTGTGCATATTTAACTAAACAGATGTTCTGAGTAGAATAATGGGACAAATCCGTATGGCTTGATCTTTGATTTTTTTCCTTTCAAAATAAAATCCAGCAAACTAAATAGCTGTTTCCTTTTTTCCTTTTGCCGTTGTAAAACACATAGAAAATGTTTAAAGATTAAGAAATCAAACAAAATCAACAACTTCTGTTTTTGTTACTTTTTTTAATTCAATACCTAAGCCCGTTTGTTTTTATTTTGTGGCAAAACTATGGGGACTGTGGGGGGGTGCACGCGCATCGCCACTGAGGCGTGTATTCCTGCAGTTCTCCATGGCACGCACTTACGCCAATGGGGCGAGTCAACACACCGCGGCTCAGGGATTGCAGCAGCGGCAGCTCTCTTTGTTAATCAGCAGAGACACATCCTCTCTCCTCTGTCACACAAAGCCTGAGCAAACTTTAGTATCTGCGTCTTTGGGCTAAACACAAGCTCCAACGCTACTGACCAGTGATCAGCTGCTCGATTCTTCACCGCACCACTCACAGATTGGAGCTCCGTGCGCTCTGGAGAGACCAGGCAGCCACAGGGCTGGGACACGTGGAATGGGTATACAGTCCAAGCAGAAATAAAATAAATAATATGCAATATACCGGGCTTTGCAAAAGTTCTGTTACACGGTTTCATGATCTTTAGAGACGTTTACATGTCGGAGTGAAAAATTCCATTAAACAAACTGAAAGTTCTACCTTATAGGGAGGTGTCATTAATACAAATTTGTTCTCCGGTGAAGTTGTATCAAGATGGAAGTCAAAAGAGTTGAGATAACTGCTCTCCTTCATGCTGGCCACAACAAGTCTGACAGAGCCAAGCAGCTGAACATCAGCCGAATGACCGTCCACAGAGTCGCGGAGAGGCTCAAGAATGGTGAAGATCTTTCAGTGATCTATCAAGAATGGTGAAGACCTGAAAGATCTTCACCATTCTTTAGCCTCTCCGCGACTCTGTGGACGGTCATCCGGCTGATGTTCAGCACAAAGGAGAGCAGATATCTCAACTCTTTTGACTTCCATCTTGATACAACTTCACCGGAGAAAAAAAATTTGTATTAAGGACACCTGCCTATAAGGTAGAACTTTCAGTTTATTTAATGGAATTTTTCACTCTGACATGTAAACATCTCTAAAGATCATGAAACCGAGTGTAACAGAACTTTTGCAAAGCCCGGTATATCAATGTGTTTCCAGTAATTCCCTTTAAACATAATTACAAAAAACACCAACAAATTTTGCAAATTTGGATTTTGTTTGTGGGATACTGTTATTTCTTATCAGCGGCTCAGCAGCACTGACGATGCCGAACCAAGAGCATATCGTGTGCCCAGCAGTCGATGCGCACTCGCAGTTAGAAAACTATAATTGGATAAAAGTTCTATCAGAAAGTCGCATGCCTGGACAGAAGGTGTATATTTTTTAACGTAGGATTTGGAGTTTGATTGATTAAAGAGGAGCAACTGAATGCAAAATGACGCACATGCTTGGAGCCTTCAGGATGGAGATGGATGAAATTTTTTAAATGGTACACTTCCATGCGCCAGAAAACTTTAAGCCCTGTCACTGTTCAACTCTTATCTTGCTCATTATAGGAGCTAGCCATCCATGCTATTATCATCCTTATTTCTGTCCTAACAGTCTCTGCTGTCCAAATCTCTCACCATTTCCAACATAACACTTGCAGATAGTGTATATTTATAGAAAGGAAAAAAAATCTTGTATTATGAAACTGTTATTTTTACTAGTATGTCACTATAAAACCAGGCAGTAAACATGTCTTTTCATAATTGTGGAGCAGAGACTGTCTGGAACCTGGCAATTTTAGAACCATGGTGTTGGGATAATGTATGACATTTATGAGCCTAATGGAAATATACGTCATTATTTTATTCACTTGCAGTGTTCACAGTTGTCTACTTGCAGAAGTGGCAAACCAGACAAATGAACGTTTCCATTTATTTGATATAGAATTATGAATTGTCTCCTGGCCAATCAGACGCACCGTAATCTTCTAATCAAGAATCCAAGTATCTGATTCCTGTAGTTCTTTAGCAACAGGTGTCACATAATGATACTTTCAAGAAGGATGTGGACCAAAATCAACACAGATTCAAATATTTATTGTGTTTCAGGAAATTATAAGCCTTTTCTGAAGTCTAAATATATATATATATATATATATATATATATATATATATATTGTATTCTTTTACCACATGAAGTTTGTGTAAGTTTTGTTTTCATCAATTTCATATTTTATAGAATCTTTAGAAATTAAAAGATAAAACACTGGGTCATCTGACCTGTCATGACTACAATTCACAGTCGATTTAAGTCATCTTCAGCATTTCTCTGCTCCTTTTTTTTTTTTAGCACTTTACGTGGTCTTATCTGTCGCTGTGCGTCGATGTAATCTGTGGTGAAAATTTCTCAAGAGTTTTGCGGTACTTGTACTTCATCAGTATTTTCACTTCATTTTATTTAATGCTTTCATGCCACCACATTTCAAGGAAAAATGTCTGACTTTCTACCTTGCTGCTTTTATCTAACAGCTTTAGTTACTTTTAAAATGAAGATTTGACACAGTAGATCATTTAAAAACACTTAGTCAAAGATTTAACCACATTTCAAATCTTTCTGGCTTCGTACAACCAGCAGTGTATGAAGTCTCATATTTCAGATATGTGCTGTTAACAGCTCCACCAAAACATAGTTAATTTCAGTTTAATATCCAGCATTTCCAGAAAAATAAAAAGTAGAGAAAACCTGACAGCAGATATCTTTATCAGAAGTTATTTTTGTCTTCTTTTGACTCCCATTAATGATCAGATTTGCTCTCCCTGTAGATAAACATGGATATAAAGCAGTTCAAACTACAGCAGCTACAACAGTAACATGCTGCTGACACAACGATGCTTCAATATTAATAATCTAATGATGGCACATATAATTAAACATCAGCTAGAGGGATCAAACCTGGACTTTAGCTGCATTTTGCTGCTGATACATGTGTACTGTTTCCATGCAGGACCTTTAGTTGCCATGGAGTATTTTCATATTGCTGCACTGGTTTATTTATTTCAGTAAAATATATAAATATTTCTTCAACCACTGACTGCAGTTAGCATCCTTTGAACTCCCTCTAGAAATACAGAAACAAATAGGGTGACCTGAGAACATAGAGATGTAGCAGATGAGTATAACTTACAGATTTGTAGCTGACTGGTTATTAGCAAAGCAGGAACAATCTGTTTGACTTCTATAGCTGCTGGAGTGTATTTTATAATAACTGCTTTTAAATTCAACCTGAATATTCCATATATCTTTAGACAAACACTGTGAATAAAACTGATTCTCTGATTTGATTTTTTTGCATTAAATTGCCTCGAATCCACATTAAGTACACAATCAGACCGCTAGGAAGCAAGTTAAGCTTCTTCTTCGCTGCATGAACTCCTCAGCTAGAAATGTGTCTAACTGCACACTCTGAACTCCTCCACAGTCGTTCTACAAAGCCAAGCAAAGCTGTGCTTCCTGTGTCCTCAGACTTAACAAAATAACTTTGAATTTGAGATTTAGATGCACGTCTAAACCACAGGTGGGGGAAGGGAACCAGAGAAAACAAAAACAACGCTCTGTGGCTGCACACACATGCGCAAATCTACTCTTTGAAAACAAGTAGAAAAGAGCAGAAAAAATAAAGCAACAGAACAGTAAACTGCAACTGAAACCAAAACAGAACATATGTAATATGTATGATCGCTGACAAATTAAATAAAGCATGATACAGAACACCAAAAAGTACACTTTATCTGGAGCAATCTGTTGATAAGACGAGGGCATCAGCTTATTTGAGCAGGAGAGACTCACCTAGTTGTTGCAGTGTGGTCGCCTTCACCTGTGCAGGAAGATTTTCCGTCTGCAGCAGACTTTCATACGCTTCTTTCGCTGCTCTGTATTTCTTCTGCAAAGAAAAGAAAAGAGACAGGAGGGTTGTTTAAGCCAGACAGCGTTTTATGGTTCTATCTGGATGCACACAAAGAGTCTAAAGACCTCCTCACACTCGTAATGACCGGCCAGACGCACACTCACGGGGGAGGGTCGGCGAGGAAGACGAGGACAGGCCAGACTCAACACGTCTGGCAGCTCTAAGTGTGCGTGTCTGCACTTAAATGTATGTGTGCATTAAGTGCACGGCATGCTTTGTGTTTAGAGGAAACCCGAGCTGTCTGGTCTGAGGTGAAGCTGCAGTTTGTTTTAACTTGCCGACCTTATTGACCTTGGGTCTGGACGGAGATGTGGAGGCTGAATGTTCCCTTATCAGCTCAAACACAGCGCTCTTAGAAACAAGCCGCCCCCGTTTCTACACACTTTAAAGCTCCAAATGCCCACTAGTCTCTGTGCAGCTTTCTGCACACTGCTACAAACACACACTGGACTCTTCCTGTCTGCACACAATAAAGACACCTCAGGGCAAACGCTGACACTCGGGGCACATAAATGAGAGGTGCTCTTAGTGGTTCCTTCCTGTTTCCACTAATAATTGTCATCGAGCCAGAGGCCGGGCAGACGACAAACATCAATATGACAGAATATCTGAAAAGCAGCTCGACTACCATGATCAATTCAAAGCATTTACTTCAAGTGAACACTCGATAAAAAGGATGAAGGTTCAAGTTAACTCTCAAGCTCTGTCATCTGGACTTGTTAATGTAGAGTGTCAGAATTTCCAATTAGTCCTGAAAATAAGTTGTTTCAATACAATAGGACATTGAAAAATGTCAAGTATATTCACATATTATGACATTTAGGAGAGTATTGTTACTAATGAAGAAGCATAGAAGGTTATGGCTAATTAAAGCTGCTGTCCGGAGTTTCCGTTTGTTTTCAATTTATGTATCATTTTTTAACAAAGCTTAAATGTGTTAGTCTAGTTCGATACTATAATATAAAGTTAGAATAACGCGATATGAAAATTTATTCCTGAGCTCCGCCTTCCTCTCATAGACCCCCATGTTATTCCAAAAAGCGCCGGTTGCTGCCGACCAATCAAGTTCGAGCTTCAGCTTTGTCATGCTGTCAATCAACGGTTACGCGCACAGCAAGCAAGCCCATGCAGAGGTGGGCGAGCTACGCACTACGCAACCGCGCGCACATTTGTTTTGCTTGTGGAGGAGAGAGCATCAGGGCTCAGCAACTTCCAGAAAAGTTACCAATCCCACGGCTTGTCAGGCCAAGAGACTGCAGGACGTTTTTTGGCTCGGGGTGCTCGCGTCGCTCCCCGACCACGGCCTCCATAGCCCGCCTGACGGCTTCGTTTAGATGCACGACCTCTGGAGGAAGATGTTGGGGCGTCTGGGACATACTCTTCGTCAGAGGAGTCATGCAATTCTGAACTCTAGATAGAAATAAATAAACAATGTAACACATATACACGCGTAAATGCACTAAGTTTGATAAACAACGTCATTGAGAGGGATACACGAGTGTAATCACATATTGAAACTTTACTCGTTCGTCCTAGCAGATTCATGTTATTTTGGTATTAGGACAAGTTAGACTCAATACAGCATTCTAACGTAATTCCTTTATTATTTACTAAATGTACTAAATGTAGAAGAGGGGAAAACAGCAAAACAGGCGAGATGCTGCAGCACTCCGGGCACTTCTCTCATGTACTGCGCGCGTGCACAAATAAAGGGGCGAAATCAGAGGGAGGGTGGGACCAACAGTGTTCTGGGAGACGCTGCGATTCAAACTCCGGACAGCAGCTTTAATCACTCATTTTTAAAGGTGTTTCTGTCAACAGTTAAGTTCACACTCGTGACACAGTAAAAACTAGGGGTGTAATGGTTTTTGAATTCATCTTGAACTCTTCAGTGGCTTCTGAAGTTTAAAACACTCTGCTCATACAACACAATTACTTGATTTTAATGTCAAATCTGACATTTGGACACCTCATTTCACTTTATTCAAAATAATTTTTGGTCTAACATCTGTCAGGGCTGCTGAACTGCAGTAACCAAGTGGAGTCTAGAGGCTTCTCTGTGCACAGTATCTAATATCTACAGTAATCTGCATATGAGGTGTTTGGGGAACACTGGTAAATTGTACAGTCTATTGATAAGCAGATGTTCAGCAAGTGAGGCATTTTTGAAAGCAGCTATATTTATATTTTGACTTAGGAGATGCTCTGAATGTAGGCGATGACCATTTTAAGTCTATTTTTGATGTAAATATTTGCACATTTGTAGAAATTAAGCACAACATGAAAGTGAAAGCAGTGCTCTGTTAATTGAAATGCAGAAGTGCAACTGAAAAGATTACATCCCTCAAATCAGTGCATATTCATGCAGCCTTAGTAGTGGTGATATTTGTATGTCGATGTATAAAAACTTACGAGCTTCATGCTTTAAACACAGACTATTTTGTCAGTGGTCCACCTGCTCTCTATGAGCTACAGCTTGCAAGCAGGGTTAGCCTGCAGACACCATTAACTCACACAACACGTTTTATTCGGCCTTCCTGCAGCCAGAACCTTCTTCAACCAGCCTTCTCTATACAGGCCAGTCGACCAGCTCACACTAGTGGTGCAACAGACCATAGCTGATCCGTACGGACGCACAGTTTGACGCCCATGTGAACTGTACATTAACTGCAAAGTTTAACCATCAGAGCAAAATATAGTTTACAAAAGTGCAGCCTTGTTGAAGGCGAATTCCCAAATTTATCCAATCTATTACTCAAAAGCTAAGACCTGATTTGTACTGTGGGTTTTGTGATCTGCATCACTGATTCACACTGAACAGAAGCATTAAACCTCTGCTCACTTCATTTTTGTGGCTTCTGCAATACTTTGTCCAGGAGAGATTCCTGAGAAAAAGCAGCATTACTTTGTGGAAGTCTTGACAATTTAGTTATGTATGGATTGCACTTTTCTTAAAGGACATTTTTCATCATATGGATTTTATACTGGAGTCTTTTACTACAGTGGGTTTAGTGACCAAGTTTTCTTCTCTATCGAAAACCCACCAGGTTGCAAGTCTCTCTGTTATTAAAATAATACCTTACCATCAAACGAAAGCAAATTTAACTTAATGTTTAATTAATCTCATTTATAAACTGTGTAAAAAAAAAACAATGCTGAATAATTAATGACGTTAGTAACTGTATAGGGTGAAAATATAGAGAAAGTCAACATGTTATGGGCTTCATGCAGTTTAGCACACCTAACACACAGATTAACTACATTTAAAATGTACTACTAAACAACGTCTCTGGACATGTGCCAGCTAACGAAATCCTTTCACTCACACTCTTGTGGGATTTACAACTATGAGATGTAGAACCTCATTTCTTCCCTTTTATTTATAGCACTTGAGTAAACCTGGGTATTTCTAATAGTGAGCTGAATC
Organism: Acanthochromis polyacanthus; assembly: GCF_021347895.1. Lineage (NCBI taxonomy): Eukaryota > Metazoa > Chordata > Actinopteri > Pomacentridae > Acanthochromis > Acanthochromis polyacanthus. The sequence continues at coordinate 9,268,964 of NC_067126.1, read as the reverse complement.
ACAGCATGCCTGCCTTCAGGAATGCTGATGTAGCTTCCTCTGTATTAACATTCAGCAGGCAAGCCGAGGTAGCAGCGTTACACAGGCACTTTAACATCAGAAGACGACAAGCGACAAGTGACTTTGGTGTTTAATGTGGCCATAGCTGGAGATACTTGCCAATTTTCTTTGGCAAACGCAGCTGAAACTGTGGACTGACTGCCAGGACTGTTATAATGCAATAAAAGTGCCAGATTCAATTAGAGGACCTACAGCAGCCGCAAGTAGCAGCTTGATGACAGAAGGTCACATCACATCCATATACTTCATCTATACACAAGCCTTTCATTTGGTTCGGTTAAAAAGATAAAGGAAGGACAAATGGTCCCTTTAGTTTAATTAAAATTTTACATGAAACTGAAAGAAAACTAGAATATATTCACATCTGTACAGACTCAAAAAACATGCAGAGAAGACTCTGAAGTGGGGAAGTTAATTAAGAGAAACAAAAAACTAAATCTAGTTAATTGTTCACACGTTGGGCCAATAAAGTTGATTTTTAAAGCCGTTATAGCTCTGACAGACAATGATTGAACTACAGATGTTGTAAAGAAGCTATAAACTCTAAAACATGGATTCGTCACAAACATCTCCAACCTGAAAGACCAACGAATCTATAGACTGATCAGCCACAACGTTAAAACTACTGACAGCTGAAGTAAATGACACTGATCACATTATTAAAATGAAAAGTTCTGCTGGGAAACACTGGGTCCTAAACAAACTGCTGCTCAGGAACATTTCAAGGAACACAACCAAGACCTCGAGGGGTCGAACCACCTCCAAACTAACCCAAATCAAGCACCGAAACAAGTCTGACCCACAAAGACCCTAATTCACAATCCAAGAATCCGCTGCCAATGTCCTAGTGCAAGGAACCACAGAACACCCCAAAAGGTCCCATATCCATGCCCCACCATGTCTGTGAACCCACATAATACTGTGCAGTTGGTTATATATTGTGGCAAATTGGTGTATAGTTCTCACAAATCCAAGATGGGCAACCAAGATTAGCCATTTTAAATCAAGAGTGGATTTAGCTCTGCCTTCAATCAGCATAGCTCCTGTACCACAAGAAGCTATAAAATACAAAACGTGCTACAGATGTGACTGTAAGCATCCATATCCTAGGATTTTACCCATATTATGTCAATAACTTTCTGTTATGTTTATAATTCAGACAAATCTTTTAAAACTCTTCTGTGTGATGTGGACAAAGTTCATTGGTGGCAGAATCCCAGTCACTTCCTGTTCAAGATGGCTTCTCTTTTTGCACTAAACAATTTGCCTGGCCAAGTTCTAGCACTGAAACATTGTGCTAATAAATGTATTTTTGTGTCTGATTCAAACTTTTGGATTCGCTCATCCCTCTCCTCAAATCTGCCTCATAAAACAGATGTGGCAAGATTTCCTGTTTTTATAACCCAAGATGAACAATTCAGTGTCCAAACCAACTGAGAATTATGGTCACAATCTCTTCTGCTGTTGCTCAGTTATGGTGTTGAATAATGGCCACAAAGTGCTTTTTGCAGGGCATTACGAAATCACAGTGAAGTTAATCTTTTAGATGTAAAATATCACCACTTCCACATTTTATTCTAGGAGACATCTGTCACTGTGTGATTTTTTTCTCTAAATTAGCATTAAAACATAATACCTCCAGCAGGAAGACTTCACTCTTACTTCAGCAAAAGGGTTATTGACTTCAAAATTATATGACACTTGGCAATTTAATTACATCTGCAACCATTAATCAAGTAGCTGTCAACTATTAAATTCATCGTCAACTATTTTAATAATGGAATACTCAATTTTGGTAATGTTTTCAAAGGAAAAAAGTCTACATTCTCTTATTGCAGCTTCTCAAATATGAACATGTCCCACTTTTTTAACTCCTGTATGACAGTAAATTGAATATCTTCCTATGTGCATTTTGAGTTATGGTGAGCTACTATCTGCAGGATTAAAAATACATTACAATTAAATCAAATATAAAATTAGAGAGAGGTGGTAACCTAATTCAGTGACTTCAGCCAAGAGAATGACCTACGAACCACTGCCTGGTCCACACTGCAACAGAACAGCTCATGTGTGAATATGTCAAGGCGAGATACATTATCGCTCAATAATTATACACTTTGTTTCCTGAAACAGGCAACCACAGGTCCTCGAGAGTTTCAAAGAGACCATGAGAGCTGACAGCTAACACCCATTTCTTCAACAGCATTAACGATAAAACAAATATGAACTTTTATCAGACAGGAGGAAAACCTTCAAGAGAAAAGGAGCACAATGTTGCAGTACTTAACCTTCTGAACCCCAAACACTTTCTCTGTGTTTTACTGCTCCTGTTGCATGTTTACTCACTGTGGGCTCATTTTTCACTGCAATATAAAGTCCTACACCTTATTACTTAATTATACAAATATTTTGAAAAATGTTATCAATATGTACGACATTTTTCCAAGTGCCCGCATGCTTTACCAACATTGAAAAAAAGGTAATTCTCAGTAATTTAGATATTTTACTGCACAGGTTTTTAGTTTATACAAATCAAATGAATCTATCTTCCAACATCTAGCTCTTCTGTTCACTGCTTTTTGAGAAACGCTGCACTTATTTTGTAGTTTGTGTAAGTTTCCTCTCAGCCTCTCTAATTTGTTCATGAATTTCTGAATCTCTGCATTTTTGGTTTCAGTTGTGGTGGAGTGCTGAATTTTTATCATGTTTTTTTCATTTTATTTTACACGATCTGATGCAAACATTGTAGATTTCACATATTTATAACTGAGATATGTAGGACAAAGTGATTTCTATAAAAATCATAATTTTAAGCTTATTTTTTGCTATTTTTCCCCTGACAGAACGATATACTATACATCCACAGTCCCTCACAAAGTTGAACATCCGATGTTTTTTACAGTTTGGCTCCAATTAATTAGACCCTCCAGAAAAACGCGGGCAAAAATCCTTGATTATGCGGGCTAAAATCCTTGATTATGCGGGCTAAAATCCTTGATTATGCGAATAAATATGCTGGGTTTTTATGCCATTTTATGCGGGGAAATTGCGGGAAATTGCGGAAAGTTGCAACGTATGCGAATAGTTGTGAAATATGCAAAAATATGCGTGATTCACCTGCCGTCTGGCCGCGGAGGGATGTGTCCTCTAATCAGACACTGGGACTGCTGCGGGGTTACTGGACTGACAGTCTGTGCTTTGAGAGGGGGAGAAGCTCACGGCAGCACCTGCTGCTTGTTGAAAACAGTAACTGCAGAATGATCCCAGTTTTCCTGTCAGTCTCCAAAACGGCAGAAAAAGTCGCTAGATTTGTGGCTAGTCGCTTTTGACAAAAAAAGTCGCTAGGACGCTTTGGAAAGTCGCTAGATTTAGGGAGAAAGTCGCTAAGTTGGCAACACTGGCGCCGCGCTCCGCATCAGCTCGTGCTTCTCGTGTGTGTGTGAATGCTCGAACTGATGATGTCAGGCCAGGCGTCACATAAAAACTCACTCACAACTCCATTTATATTGGTTATAGTTTTCTCAGTTTATGCGGAAATTGTGAAATCAAGCGGGACCCGCATATTTCTCTTTTTTTTTTCGTGGAAATGTGAGATTCTTGCGGGAATTATGCGCCGTTTTGCGGGGACTATGCGGCCTTTTGGGAAATAATTGACCCCCGCATAATCAGCGGCATCTTGGTGATTAATGCGGGAATTCATGCGATCGCATAATCGCGTTTTTCTGGAGGGTCTAATTAATGTTTTCATTTAATCTTTTTCTAAAGATAACACAGCTTCCAAATCTATTGGGGGTCAGAAGGTTAAGAAATATTTTAAGCTCAACAACAATGAGCATCGGGGGAAAAAGATCCTATTCAACATTACAAAAGCAACTTTGTGCATCTTGAAAGAACATTTCCTATTAAAGAGACAGAAGTATTGCACAAATATTGACCAAATGAATGCTGGTTCAGGAGGTTATCCCTCACACTGATTTCATCAACAACCCAGATACTTCCTCGTGTGCACCACAGAAAATCTACCCAGGAATTAGTCTGATTCTGAGACGTTATGAGCATTCTTCATTCCAGATCTGGACCATTTACAGCACCTAACCTTTGTTCTAAACCTGCAGTGATTAAAGCCTACTGATTAATTTACTATGCAAAACATTTCGAGCTGTCACATTAAATTGAATAAAAATGATTTTTAACTTATGGCTTACCTGGATCTCATACAAATGAGCGATGTGGAACTGGACTGGGGAGAGAAAAAAAAAGGAGAGAAGAATTAGGGTTTACAAAAGACGTGAGATATTACACATTTACCCAATGGACCTCAGTGGGTACAGATTGCCAACAGTATGGAGCACAGATGGGAGGGGGAGTACGACACTTTCCCCAGAGTGTACATGTAATCTGAAATCACAGTGTGTCTGTGCAATGTGCTTGCAAGCACTTCCAGCTCTTTCTGTCTCTCCTTGTGCTGTCTCCTAGGCAACCCCAGTCTTGGGCAGAGTCAGCAGGGAAACAGCAGCAGAGAGGAGAAATTGCTCTGTAGAAATATTCCTATGCCCTCTCAATATGTGGGATATATCACTGACAAGGTGGTGCATCAAATCTCAGACTACAGAGCACAGCAGAATGTAGCAGCTCTCCAAGTGGGCTGTGATAATTAGAGCAGTGCTACTTACTTTCAGCTTTGGACAAAGTGCAGAGATTGGAGTCGATCAAAGCCAGCTGAAAATGCTGCAAAGAGAGAAAAAGAATTATTATGAATGAAGATGCATAAACTTTAGCAATACTAATATCTACATGAACTGCACCTAATTCCTTCGAGTAATTACAGTTGTAGAACACAAAGCACTGGATTGTTTAAGAGGCTTTACGCTTTTCAGGAAACCAAGGAGAAAAGCAGTTTTTTTTCCTTTTGCTTCATTGAAAGCCCCGACAGTTTCACAACAAACTCTGAATGAACCCTTGTGACCGTAACATGAGAGCACACTGATAGCCGGAGGGGCTGAACCATAGATATCTCCGGATCACTCAGCTTGCTCCAACCTCCTCTCCTCTCTCCTGTCCAACCAGAAAACAAAACAAGACACTGATATCCAGAGGTATTAATGGCATCCTGTTCCATCATCTGAACTAAAGGCAGGGCTGCTGGGTAAGGCAGCTGTCTGCAGAGGCTTAGCCGGGCTGACAAGGCGTGGCACACTACTAGGAAATATCTCCATCCAGGGTCACTGATCAGATTAGCCCGTGGGTGCGCCGCCCAGCTTCAGAGGCAGGGCTTGGAGGTGTTTCTTCTGGCTTCTCCTGACCCCCTTAGGGCTGCCATTCAACTCTAATCCCTCCCTCAGATGGTGGCATGTAGGTAAGCCTCCATTATTCTGATTACTGCTTCAGGGTGTCACAAATATGCAAAACAGATCTGATAGATGTGTTAAAAAAAAAAAAAAAAAAAAAAAAAACTCCATCAAGGTGCTTGATCCTGCAGCACTTTGATCCATAGGTGGCTTCAAGGTGACAGGTTCCATTGCAGCTACTAATGCAGCCACATGCTGCTTTCAATGCATTTGAAAAGGCTTCAGTAGTATCTGGGTCAGGAAAAACTCTTCCTGAAACCAGGAACTGCTCACACCAATCTAGCACACAGCACTGGAACAGACTGTACTGGCTGTTGCCGCCAGTCAGCTGTAGAGGATTTCTAGAGAAAATGCTGTAACCTTAAAGGCAAACATCATGTATCTGCCATCTAGGCTAAACGATAGCTGCAACCACCGACACTCACAGCAGACGCTCAATGTCAGACAGATAAAAATCAAACGCCGTCCAGCTGGATCCTCCTTTGCATGCTTCACCCAGGGCCATGCTCGCACGTGCGCAGCCTGCTCAGAATAAACTCCCTTTTAAAGCAGAGCTACGAGCCACCAAACATCCCTCATCACAGCCACATGCCTTAATGTCAGCGCTCAGACACACACATAAATGCGTTTACCTAGATCGCTTTCACATCTCACTCCTCCTGGAAACCCCTCAGCATCCTCCTGTGGATCCCTCTTCTATCCTTTCCCCTTCCTTTCCTTTCACACTTGCTCTACCACCAGGCAGATAATGCAGCAGGATTGTCAGCTTGGCATTCCACCTCCCTCCCCATGTCTCGCCTTCCTCACTCTCTCTGCTATCTTTCTCTCCCTCCCTCTCTCTCTCGCCTCCCTCCTTCCCCCTCTCCTATCCTGGTGTCACTGATTACTATTCAGCAGACGGCTGCAGTGGAGAGTGCACAGAGATGACACACAATACCTCAAAGCTGGAACAGGCAGGCATACACCTCCTCTCCCCCCTCCTTCCCCTCTATCTCACCTCCTTCCTCAGTTCAAAGCTCGTCTCTGTGGCTCTACAGAGACGGCCAACTCATCACCTGCGACACACGGCGCAGGAGCCTCATTTCCTCGTCTCACTTTGGCTAAATTAGCCGCCACTGATGGAATGAAGTCTGTCTGTGCATGCTGGGGGAATATGAGTTGCAGTGCGGCGGTTGGCTCCTAATTAGCTTAAAAATATCCTCATACAAATGGGAAGCATAACAGCTTCCTCAATCCAATTTGCTCCAAAGGAAAAGCACCCTTCCCCACACTCATCATCTGCAGAAAACTGTCTCGGCTAACAATTTCCCCTCTCTCTCCCTTACCTTTATTCAATCTCAGCTGCTCACCCCTCCCTGTAGATAACTGGGCCGGTCGTGTGTGTGAGATTGTGTTGGTGGGTGTGTGTGTGTCGATGGCGGTGATCCAGGAACGAGAGGGGAGGGAGGGGGAGCGTTCAAGACAGACTGAGGACGTGCAGCACGTGCAGTTTACTTAGCTCGACACTGTAGCATCAAAAGCACAGAGATGCATGCAAACGTATTTATAATGTAGCTGCTAAAAGGCAGACAAAATATTGTGAATGCTTGGTAGATGCAATCCCTCGCAATAAATATTTGCGCGGTCGCAAACCAAAGAAAATAACGCCTACTGTCTTTACGTCATCTGTGGAACTAAATGTTCCACCATGCACCAACTGCTCTCTGCCTGCAGCCTTATTAGCATAAATGAATTCTAAATAATCATAAAAAGCGAGAATTTACAGCATATCACATCATCCCAACCTGGTTATTCTACACTGAAAGATAGTAAGCTGTGCATATGATTTCTGAAAATATATCAATTGGTGATCCAGCACAAGAATTATTGAGGAAAAGAACACACACAAGTTATGCTACAGGGTTTAGATTTTATCCTTCATAGAGCTGCAACGCTTGATTGATTAGTTGCCAAACTGTCAACGGTCATTGCCTAATGTTTTCATAACCAATGAACTGGGTTGACTCATTTTCCAGCCTCTTAAATGTGACTGTAAACTGAATAATACTTGCATTCATTCACTTCCAAATCACAGGACACTTGGCTATCTAATTCTAGCTGCAACGACTAATCAATTAGCCGTCAAACCCATTGGCAACTATTTCAATAACTGAATAACTCATTGGAGTATTTTTTTTTAATAAAATCTCTGAGTTTAGCCTCTTAAACACAGAAGTTCTACAGTTTTTTTTTAACTTCTGAATGACAGTAAACTGAATATCTTTTGGATTTTGGACAAAAAAAAAGACATTTAAAGACATCACCTCGGGATTCAAGAGACACTGTCATTTTTTTTGTCCTTTGCTGACACCTGGCAGACCAAACTAAGTGATTAACTGAAAAAAAATTATCAACCAATTAACAATGAAAAATGAGACAAGATACATTAGACACATTAATCCATTATCCCATATGTATTTGTGAAAGGTGTGTGTAGTGTTTAATAAAGCTTTATTTTTATCTTTATTTGACTTTTTGTATTTCTTCCTACTGTGATTTAAGTGTATGTAGCTGCTGCAACATGTGAATTTCACTGGTGGACAATCAAAAAGTAGATTTTTTTTTAAATAACTGAGCTGTAAAACACTGACAAAAAGTTTAGTCCACTGGTTTGAGCGAACTTCAGCCACAGTGACAACTTCTTTGCCATGGTGTCAGTTATTTTGGAGCTGGAAATGTTCAGAAAACATGAAATAAGTTCAACCCAAGAGCCTCCATCAGGTTGGACCAGTTCACAGTTGTGAAAATGCAGCACAGTTAACAGGTAGGTGGCATCTTACGCTGCCAAAGACAAGGGAATAATCCAGGAAGGCTGTTGGTAACACCACAGACGGTGGCATTTCCTCAGAGGAGAGCATAGCGATCAATCAGTCACCCTTTAAAACTATTTAAACTGTGTCAGAGATTCAAACTTAAATATTAATAGGTAATAATAACCTTAATGATGATAAACTCCTGCAAAGATATTAGACAGCTACATAGTTAATAGGAATTATTCTCTTTATATGGAAAACAATGCCCCGCAGGGCTTCATAGTATTCCGCCGTATTAAGATAATACATAATAAAACCTGGTGTGACAGAATGTCTGGAGCAGCACAAAGCCCGGGATCAGATAGCCGTCTAACCCTGAAGGGATCCTAGATTCTCAGACAACAATAGATCCATAGGTTGCAGTCAGAAAGCTCGTCGTTACCGTCTGAGGCTCACAGGTGTCAGAAGTGTGCAGACAGACAGGACAGATGATCCGCCGGTCTTTGTCCAACTAAGGGACTCGCGAGGTCAAGTCTATTTAGGCAGCGAGACGGCTTCTGTGGATGCACATCAGGTTTGCAATACACACCGGCATGAGTGGAAAATGATTCCCTGAGCCAAGACAACTCTGCTAACCGCTCATGTCAGGACACATATTTCTTGTTTTAGCTGCACTTTCTGTCTCCAGTGACTTCGGCCGTCAGCTCGTGGCTTATCAGCTGTGTGTGCATGAAGCAGAGTGAGACTGCCAGGCTACCAAACGCTAACAGCAGGGCTCCGACGTTAGCTGCTAGTATTACTGCACCGGCGCAAATGTTGCTATGACAACAGTATCAAGATAGTTTGCACATAGTTGCCAGTTTGCCTGCGGCTAAATCCGTATTGAAAATGGAGTTAGACCGCAGCAGAGAATGCCTTTCTTCTTAACATTACTAGTCCATCAGAAGCCACCAGAACTTCTGCTGCACCTTCCTCTGATTTACCTGGAATTCTACAGCATAAAATATGGATATTTATAAAGATATCTGCAAAATTTTACCTTCATATGTCCAACATTTTCTGAAATATTTCTTTAAAATTTGCCCATTGACCCGCTTTCCACAGTTTTTTCCCCACAATGATGAATGGAAATAAACTCGCGGAAGTCAATAAAAAAAGATATTTTCGTCATTTTCGCTATAAACATCCATTTATTTTGCAGCTGCACCACAACATACTTGTTTACTAAATAAAAATAGCCACAAAATGTGTCCATTCTGCTGCAGATTGGAGCCTCATGACACCAATTTAATCTGATCCAAAATCTAAAATAGTTTTACCAGCTTAGTGACGGTAAAAATCATCAGAATAAATCATGGCTCAACAATTTGGAGAAAATATCCTATTGCGACTTTTGTAGCAGATACTGGCATTTGATTTGTGATATCATTTTTAAAAGTGTTGCCTCTGGTGATCTAAAAAAAAAAAGTGATGGAGCATTACTACATGAGATACCATCAAAACAACAAGGACGGCATGAATTTGGAAAATCACAGACGACTTTTAGCTTTAACCTTTGGTCAGATATGCTGCTTATTGCTGATAATTGCATGGTTTCAACCAGCAATCTGTATTCAAAATCAAATAATTGCTTACCCAAACCACTGTAATTTACACTATAAATTACATCCAACCACGACAGGGTGTCAGATTTAGTGCTCCAAGTGAAATTTCTTTTGTGAAGTTGTGAGCTCTGTAAAATTTCATAAATGCAAACTGCACATAACCATTCAGATTTACCTTTAAGCTTGACTCGTAGTCTGTGTTGACTTTAAACATGAGCCCCAGTCTCAGATGAATCTCTTTAACTCTGGAGAAACTGGGGTCGATGTAAAGCACCTCCTGGAATGCCTTGATTGCCCTGGAAATGGACAAAGAAAGTGACACACTTTAACAGAAATATTTAGATGAAAAAACCCAGAAGTATTATCGTTGTTGCTGCAGTAATGACTTTTAATCAGCTGGAATCAGAGATAGGTTCACCAGTATGACTTAACACATCATTAATGACAATAAGGTGACAATTCAGACACGCATCACTGTAAATACTGTAGCCAACAGTGTAAGTGTTACAGAAAAGCATTAAAAAGTGGATTTAGATTCCATTTTTGAAACCATCTGTGGAAGTACTTTGAGATACATTCTAGCCAGATGCTGAAAATGTGAAAAAGCATTCATTTCCACAAGCTGCCGCTGAAATGATGCAAAAATGACAAAAACGAGCCTTCAGTAACTATTATATTTGATAAATAGCATGTTTTTTTCTTTGAGGAGGGACTAAGCATGATCAGGCTGCGTACAGTAAAGACAATAAGTCAGAGAAACTGTGCATTGCCTGCTATTTCTGATTAAACTTCAAATCGGTCTCAATTCTTATCATTTTGGCACTGGTGTTTTCCTTTAATTTTTGGCTAAAACCTGCAAAAAATGGCTCTATGTTGGGGGAAAAAACGATGGCTAGTTGCTGTTTTTTTTTGTTTTTTGTTTTGCTTGTTTTGCAACGTTTAGGCTTTGCAATTGGATGAATTAATACAGATTAATATATCATTTTAAAACATATAGAATTTCATGTTTTGTGTGCAAGCTGTGATGTAGATTGAGTTTGCTGTGTTTTCAACATTTGGCCAAGGACTACAGATAAAAAAATTTGCTTACAGAGGCATATAGAAATGTTCAAATTATTCTCATTATCCTTGTTTGAAATACATTTCTATAATTAAATAATAAAGTACACTTCTCAACCGCTTTGATCATTGCTGGTATGGTGTTTAAAGACGTTTGTGTGCATTAGCTGCAACTGCCAGACTGCAGTAGGGAAAACCCAGATTTACATGTAGTCTGTGACATGCAAAATCTACGCAATCAGATTTGTTGCTCTGCTCAGGTAATCACACATGTAAGTGCCTGCTCAAGTCAGCAAATTATGAGCTGATGTGGGGCAAGGAAATGACTACAATGAATGGAACATGATTGTGCTTTCATAAAACATATTTAGAATTAGAAGAGGGGGGAAAAAAACATTTGCACTGTGATTCTGCAGTCCAAACAGCTGCAGGCAGTTTGTGAAATTTAAATTAATCAAAGATATTGCTGAAGTATAATGCAGCCTTTACATGTTGCAGTTCAGGTTTTATTTCTCGTGCTGCAAACCCAGGTGCTAGTCTAGCCTACTCTCAGGACAACTATGGTCCCAGATCAAAGGAATCAGTACTGCTATATGGGCTGTAAAGATTTTTCTTTTACCAAAAAAAGCATCTTTCCAATAATGATACCAAATAGGGCTCTGATAGCAGCGTTCTCTGCTACCCAAATTGATCATCTGTGTATCTCTGACCTCAGAAAAGTTCATTTAAGGTCACTACAGCACAGCTATTTGTTGCTGTGCCAAAAACTGAGGCAGCTGTGACTGAATAAATGGATTTGAACTGTAACTGAGAGCGGAATAACAACATTTAATAATGGCACTGATGAAGAAATTATACTTAATATGGATCGGCAACGTCATGCTTGATACCTGCTCCTCATATTCTGGGGCATCGATAAAGCAAGAAAATGAAATATGATCTGAGGTGGTATGCTTGATTAAAGGGATAGTTTCTTTGAAGTGGGGTCAGAGTTTTACTGAAAGTAGCTGGCAGTTATCACGAGCCCAGTTTGGAATAGCATAAAGGGACAGCTGGCAGGAAAACTAAACTATGTGCTGAGGCTTTTTCCTGGCTCAGAACAGGCCGATGAGCTGGGGGTGACTACGAATGACAGAAAACACACTCAGTAAATCCCTGTCACCTTATCTGACAGAAATCTATGCTTCTACCAGTTATTTCTGATCATTTAACCCATGTGTTTCTGAAAAAAAATGAAACACGTGGGTTAAAGAAAAGAGGTTTTGTTACACTTTTTTTTGCACATTTTTCCATTGGCGCCAGCTAAAATCAATTTTGGGATGTCAAAACTTCTGATACGCAGGAGAATTGCTTTCCTTTGAGGTCTGCAGCAAAATTTATTTTAACCGTCTAAACAGAGGTCCAGCTATAAAAACCATAAATAAAACTATCACTATCACTTGAAGCATATGCTATATTTAGACTACTCTCTCAGTCCTTTCCTTTGGCACTACATTTTTTGAACCATTCAATAACTGTGCATTGTATTGTAGCGTTATATTACACTGCTGGAGCTCTAATCAACAACTAATATGAATCATAATACAGTGCATGATATGGGTATGTTTGCATGTAGGAATACTGAGCGCTTCAGACAAGGTAGTGCCTCAGGAAATGTCTCTGTTTGAGAAAATATTGCAAATACAGCGTACACTGGTTGGACCTCTGTTTAGCTGGCTAAAAGACATTTTGCTGCAGTTAATTACTTTGCCTCTCCAAACTCAGTGGTGTGCAGACCACCATCTACTGTAAGTAATGCACAGACTGTAGATAAAGCACCTTATGCGACTCCACGCGAACGAAACTGAACCATCCTCTCAGTAGATTCATGATTGACTCTGCACTTTCTGTTAGAAGACCAAAAGCTTCATGCTACACTGAATACTCCAAAACTTTACACTCTCGATGCCAACTAACTTTTCTAAAGCCCCTTTCAGACATGGGATATGGAACATTGCTGGGTTCATCAATAGGTTAAAGTGGCGGCAATCGAGACATTCAAGCTCCTTTCACACAAAGGTCACTTTTCCATTAATGTTCCTCACGGCTGCATTCACACATTCCCCCATAGTGCCAGGGTAAGCCCATGATATTTGTCATTCATTCGAGAGTAGTCAATACACCTAACGATGTGTAACAAAAAATAATGCAATAATGGAGTAAAATTAAAGTGATAGCAGCTGATCCAAATAACCAACAGCTCGGTTTATTTCTGATTTCTTAAAAAGTAAATCTGAAAGTTCAGGAATCAACCAGAAACCACCATAATGTGTGGGTTTTGTTATTATTCACACACAAAAAAAGATTTTAATCTTCTTAAACACCAAAATTACACAGTGTCATGTTTTTCAAAACAAAACCATCTGCGGCTGATCATAAATAGCACAAACAGAGAGCACATTAACCCAACAAGAGCCAAAGTGTTACAGAAATTGACACAGAAATAACTGAATGTGGATATAAGAGTTATACTGCTGGAAAGATCAAGTCTTCAAATTATTGCACAGTTTGTGAAGAAAGAGTAGCTATTTGGGGATGCTTTATTGTAACGTTTAGCAAAATGATTGTCATTCATAAGTTATGCCTGCAGATACAATAACATAAACTTTATTAATCCCACAGTGGGGAAAATTCACTGCTACAGCTGCTCAAAAGACTGGGGTATAAGGGCAGTTAAAGACGATATTATACACCCTACCGATCATAAGTTTGGGGTCACCCAGAATATTTCATGTTTTACATGAAAACTCATGTATTCATGTGCTAACATAACTGCACAAGGGATTTCTTATAATCAATGAGCCTTTCAACACCATTAGCTAACACAATGTAGCATTAGAACACAGGAGTGATGGTTGCTGGAAATGTTCCTCTGTACCCTTATGGAGATATTCCATTAAAAATCAGCCGTTTCCAGCTAGAATAGTCATTTACCACATAAACAATGTCTAGACTGGATTTCTGATTAATTTAATGCTATTTTTTATTAGGAAAAAAGCTTTTCTTTCAAAAATAAGGACATTTCTAAGTTAGGGCCCTGTCACACACTAGCGTATAGAGCCAGCGTCTGAGGAACGTATCGAATATTCCGAAAAATTGTTTATACGCACAACTTTTCAGCGTATGTGGTTGATTTTCGGTTAATGACCGTTAGAGTAACGTGAGCCTAGCGTACCGTCAGCGTATGAGTAGCGTAAGAGTAGCGTATGTCAGCGTATGTGATGTGATGTGTATTTGAGTTGGACGTATACCGACGTATGAGTAACCTATATCAGCGTACCTCCGACGTATGAGAAACATATGCGGAACGTCAGCCTAACGTATGAGGAGCGTACACAGCTGGTGATGTTGGGACCAACCCTGTCCAGCAGTTTATCATACATTTCTGGAGGCATGCGTAGGAAGTTCCTGAAGGCTCTCTGATCTTCATTTCTCGATCCAACCATAAGCTGGTCATAAAGGCCAAATTGACGCCACCTTCCAATCCAAGGTTTCACCCAGATTGCACGTCTCATTCTACGCCTTCTTCTTCTGTGTCTAGCATACTCAACTACTAACTGTAACAAATCTTGGTGATGTTGCAGCACAGCAACCTCCATCTCTGGACTGCTGGTACAAACTGATACAGATTTGGAAATGTGAGACTTTATATACCCCCCATACGCTGGAAATACGCATGTAATACACATGGGATAAGTTGGCTGTATGCTCAGAACATGTTAGGCATAAGTTGAGTACGTTAGACTGTCGTTAGAACTACCATCATAACGTTAGCCATTCGTTAGACACACGTTCATTATATGCTCTTCTAATGCTAGGTTTCCTGACCCACTCAATTTCAACATATGAGAAGCGTACTCAACGTATATGTAACGTACCTTCAGCGTACCTCTAGTGTGTTCAGCGTATGAGGAACGTATGAAGAGCGTAAAATTCATATGTCGGCATACGCTGAAAATTTTTGTTCATGTTCAAAAAATTTTTTGGCCGTCAGCGTACATCAGCGTACACCAACGTACCCCGGCGTACTAGAAACATATTCCAGCGTATCCCTAGCGTGTTTCAGCGCATGTCAGCGTATTCCCAAAAAGTCCATACGTTCCTCAGACGCTGGCTCTAAACACTAGACTGTGACAGGGCCTTTAGCCCAAGCGTTTGAACAGTAGTGTAAACAGTACCAAAATTGCAGAGAAACATTGTATACAAGAGATGAGATTTCAACAACATTATATCTGCAATATCTTCACATGTATGAAAGCCCGGAGCTGCAACACTGACAGCCTGCCGTCATGTTAACAAATCATTTTCTCTCCCTCCCTTCACAATACCGCAACAGTCTACAGAGACAAAAGCAAATTAAAAAAACAAAAACAAACACAAGTTTCCAATTGAAGCCACTCACTGTGTAGCTATGACAACAATAGCAACTGCATGTCAGCATGAAGCCTTCTCCTGTATGAAGCAGCCGAGCACTGAGCTCGCTGCTGACCGTGTGCGACACCCACATGCACATACATATACATCTTACACACACACAGACTGAACTCGTTGCCCCCAGCTCCCTCCTCCCCTATCGCCTGGTTTATCTGGTACCTCCCCCTCTCCCTCCCCTTGCTGTTCTGCCTTCACCCTTTCCTCCCTCAATCCGGACTGAAGCTATTCAGCAACACACAACAGAAGGCAGCCTGAGGATCAACTACTCCCTCTGTTCATAATACATACAACGAGAATAAGGCAATGAAAGTTTGTGTTCGGGAATGAATATACAAAATCATCCCAGCACCGGAGCTCCCAATTCTATAAGCATTAACCTTTTTACTGCGACATGCAGAAACAATGACTTTATAACCAATCACTGATAATCAAGAAAGTTCTACAACGGATATTGGAGCTGATATTCATTAAATGTAATGTTTTAACAGCATGTGACAGTACAGAACATGTCATTCATAATGAGACTTCTTCATTAACGAGGGTGACTATAGCTGCATATGTACCACAGAAACAGGAGTGATTAAATTATCTCCTCTGTTTATGTGGGATCCACTGAGACTGATCAGTTTGTTACGTCTGCTGCTCTATTTTCTTAATATTTCATTGTTTGTTCTCTTTTTTTGCCCACTAAGGTCCAGATCTTAATTATTGTTATCCAGGCTCTGTTTCAGGTGACTGTGGCTGACTTCTAACTTACTGTAGTTGCTAGCTGTTAGCATAGCATTAGCCACTGTGAGAGGGGCTAATTTCCTGGTTTGTGTTTCTTGTTCAGTCTTTGCTGCTTGAGAGACATGTCAGGGACATCCTCAATGTCAAAACAGGACATTGTTTATTTTGTTGCCAAAACGGATAAATTAGAGATGTAATGTCAACATTCGACCTGTCCAGGGTGTCCCCTGCCTTCCCCCGAGTCATCTGGGATAGGCTCCAGCACCCCCCGCAACCCTAATGAGGATAAAGCGGTGGACCGGTGGATGGGTGGATGGATGGATGGATGGATGGATGGATTTCAATGCATACAGGTTGAACAAAAATCTAATTTTTCTGTTACTGTATGAGATGTCTCATTTTTATGAAATCATACCAATGTGATTTTTTTTCTTTATTATTAGCATAAGGGTCAATATATGATTGAAGGACTTTTGAAGTCCATGAGATATGTCTTGCATACATTTTTATTTAAAGTAAATAAAGTAATGTTCACTGTGATCATGTCTTTACAAATTCCAAAATTATTTATTACAGAAACAATCACTTATTAATAAAAAAAAAAAGACTGGATATCACTAAAATGTCAAATAACCATCCAAATTTAACAACCAACTTCTAATTAGCTAAACAATAATAAAATCAGCTTATTCAAAAATAGTTTTGATTGTGTTCTTATTAATTTGAGATAATCATGGCAGATAGTTCTTTTTAGGCAATATATCACATTTTATATGGAAAATAACAAATTGTATCTTTGTCCGAGAAATCATTTTCAACTAAGTTACACATTACAAAAACACCTCTTAAGGAAGTCTGTTGATTCTAAATCACATGACCTGCTCCACATGATGTCACTTCCTCCATAAGAAAGGACTGGCAAGACTCCAAGGCTTTGGTTTATTTAATATAAAGTAGTGTGAGTCAAGCGTGGATTTATTGCATGTCACATTAGAATATCTTTATAAATAACTTTCAATTTCACTCACCTATACATATAATAATTTAGAAGAATCTTTCTGTAAAAATGCCATGTGGTGTTTGGTTATAGGCGGACATGTTGATTTTAGGCCTGAAAACAGCAAAAATGTCAACTATGATACAAAAAGTCCTCCAATTATATACTGACCCATTAGCATTGGTTTGGGGTTACTTTACATATTCATTTTCATACTCAAAGCTTAGCTGTCCCAATAAGCCAGCTGTCCCATTTTAACCATATTTTAATTCCTGACATGGATGCCAAATGGTGACTACTTGAGATTTTATGATTGCAGCATCATATTTATGACGAGATATTTTTGTATTCTGGAATAGACTGAAATAGAAGCAAACAACTATTTGTGTTTTTTAAACCATTACAAGCTAGCATGGGCTGGCAAGTAACACTGGGTCAGTGTCTGTCTGGGTTTAGTTCTATGAAGTAACATTCACCATTTGACAGCTCAGCATTCCTTTGGGCCTCAGGCTCAAGTTGACGTAATCCATCCTCGAGGGCCGGTCATGACATCCTCCCTTCCCCCCGCTAACACATT
Source organism: Acanthochromis polyacanthus (assembly GCF_021347895.1). Lineage (NCBI taxonomy): Eukaryota > Metazoa > Chordata > Actinopteri > Pomacentridae > Acanthochromis > Acanthochromis polyacanthus. The sequence goes on along the minus strand of NC_067126.1, from coordinate 9,251,325 downwards.
CCCACCGGGCCTCGCGGGCCGCTCATACACCCGGACCCAAAAAGCTGGCACAGCCACAGCTGCCATTCATGGTGAGTGAGGCCTGACTCTGCAGCCCTGCGACCTCTGCTCAGATCGACAGACTCAAAAAGCCCCCGGCTACCCCGCAGGATAAATCCGCATAAATGCGTTTTCATGTTAAAACACATAACTTCTGCTACGTTTGCTCCCAGCGTCAACACAACTAATTTTGACCCTCTAAAAACAGAGACTTTTAGAAAAGCCACTGACCCTGTTTAAGCCTAAAAACCATGGGGCTGTGTTCTCGTCGAGACGGCCACAAACTGAGGCTTTAAGAAGCAATGACGCAGAAACTCATGTTCGCTTTCTGGCTGGTTTTAAATGTCACTACATGTTTTTCCTGGATTTGTCACACTGTTGTCACGTAATGGACATCAGCTTTGATTACCAGGTCGTTAATTTAAAACAAATAATCAATTACAGTCAGCGTAGTCGATGTTGGCAGCTGTGTGCAGTTAAATAAAATCTGTGGTTGTACTTTTCTCCACTGCTGCTCGAAGCAACCAACCCCTGCTTCATGTTTACACCAGCACCTACACATAAACGGTCGTATAACATGAAACCATTACTGAAACTGTGCTTAAACGCATCGTATTAGCGTGGATGTAGCTTGCGTGGGAAAGTGTGACAGCCATGTGAGAGCAAATAGTCAATAAAAAGTATAAATCAAGCTTTAGTGCCGCTTTAAAACACACAGACTGCAACAAATTCATAAAGTTAAATAGTTGCCTTAATTGACGCCCAACAACCAACAGCAACAAACAACAAGACTTTAATAGTTGAAGACAAATCACTGCCCCAATGCGAGAATTCAACTCAAATTCAACTTCACGTCAATAAGCAACAAACATTTATGCAGACTAAAATCTGCTGGAACAATAATATTTACAGTTTTATAAAACTTAAGGACTGAAGACGATTATGAAGCCAAGAGAGAAATGGCTCATGGCACACAAAGTAGTGCCATAATGGCATTAAAATTCAAATTAGCCTCTTAGAGGATCCGGGCAGTGACAGTCGGATTAGAGCATCTGCCAAAGGTGACTGGGTACAGTTCAAAAGGACGGCCTTTGGACAAACTGCGTTCTTAAAAAAAAACAATGGAATGCAACACCACAAATATTGGAAACTCAGAAAACTCTGAAGTGTTAAAAAATCATCCTTAAGTTCAACACAAAAGTGTCACCACCAGTTATTCCCTTGTATTTACTATATTTATCAAACAGATTCTGTTTATTATCCCACACGGATGGACTTTAAAGCATTGTGTTGTTGCATAACTGTTGTTTTTTGTCAATCTGCCCAATGACAAATGATGTAAATTAGCTGCTAGCTAACTGACACAATTATTTTTAATTGTTGTTGCAAAAAAAATAAAAAAAATCTAAAAAAAAATACATAAAAACACTCTGATTAAAAGCACACATTGAGCTGCATAATCCCCTTGAGAAGCTGAGTCACAGTGGGTAATGGTCCCAGGACACACAGCGTTGAAATACAGGATGTTACTGGAATAATTCTGCCCATTTTTCAAATTATCCCCCACAAACAGCACGTCAGAGCTGTTACATTGTGAAATTCTGGCCATTTGTCGGGATTCAGTGGTATGAACACATCAGCAGGGTGTTTCAGAAGGATGCAGAAATGAACAGCACGGTTTTACAGCTCAAAACACACGGCTTAAACTAAGAAAAATACCAAAGCGAGTGTTGTGTTGTGGCCGATTATGAAAGCAATAAAGTCAGCGGGCTCACAGGTAGCAGGAAAAGACAGATAACGTCAGAGCAGCTGCGGCAGCCTGACATATTGGAGAGGCGATCTTCTATTCCCACAGCTCCAGCAGCAGGGTTCATGTGAGGACACACGAGTGGTAAGTGCAGCGGTTACTCTAAGATCTGCCCACATAAAACAAGATGACTGCAACCACACGAAATTCGGCTGCCTCCTTCTCATGCACTGGATGCTAAAGTTCTGCGTCTCACAACAACACCTGCAGCCCATCGTAGACCACCACAAAAATACTAACAAGCAGGAGGAAACGCAGAACAACAGCATCTACGGATGAGAAAGCTCAGCATGAAACAGTCCAACACTTTGAGAAATGAAACACAATCACAGGATTCCAGTCTGTCATGAAAATCCTGAACTGAGTCATAAATTTGGACATAATAGCCTTAACCAAAGGCTGCATTTCCCTGTGCTGGGACTGGTTAAAGCTGACTAACTGTCGCAAATTACTGGCACAATTAAACGGACTGTCACCATCAATATTTATATTAATGACACCTGTGCTGTCTTTATTGTCACAAATATAAAAATTAACTGGGGAAAAAAAGACTGTTCCCAGCAAATAAATCATGTAAATGCAGAAAACTGTAAAAGAATTAAAGCGAAACACAAAGGAAATTACATTTTTTATGTCTGGTTTTATTAAATCAAATGCAAAATCACTACAGGTAAGTTATTCTTAAAAGAGATCTCACAACCTTTTAAGATGGTTGTTGTGGTTTTCTGCGTACAGGCTAGTAATTACATTCTCTTTGTCTGCTATCCTCTTATTTATATCCTAACCCCAACTCGTCACGTCAGACATCTGCTTTCCCTGAACCTAGTTCTGTTTGACATCTCCTTCTGCTGGATGGCGGTTCATCCTCTCTATTGTCGTAAATATGCTGTTCATTGGGAACCGTTTCAAATTTACTCAGCTAAATCTTTACATTTAATAATACTGAAATTTATAAATAAATATATTCAGGTAAATCTCCATTTGATATCATTTAGCAGGGTTTTAAAAATAGTTTTTAATACACTCTGGAAAAGTCACACCATATTTTTATAACATTATTGTATCATTATATTCCTCTACTGGAAAGCACCCATTGGCTCAACGGCTGTTCTTTTACATGTAATTATAATAACAGTGGCCTGACTTATTTGGTAATTGTGAATGAAAAAAGTTTTCAATTCTGCCAGTACTCTCTAGACAATGTGCACATAGCTGACAGGAATGTTAGCACAAGTGCATTAATGACATAGGACTACGTACCATGAACAGGAACGAAATTATGTAATATCAAACTCTTTCAAACCCCAAAAGAACCCGAAGCAGTCTTGCGAGTACTACGATAGAAAAACCTACATCAGGTTCATCTATTTTGTAACTTATGAGAGAATGCAAACTTGGCATCTTCACCTTGAGAGCCAAATATTGATCAAATGTAAACCGCTACAGCTTGAGTTTATACTTTTGCAAGGAATCCTAGGCATAGGTAAGATAAGACCTACTTTATTCATCCCAGAAGAAATGATTTAGGTGTGATGTAGCTACATAGATTATGATGCAACGTCATGTGAACCTCAACGAACGTGAAGCTATACGTCACAGCAACGCACACCACAACAACTGGGATTGGTCCACTTAACAAGCTAAACTGCATATGGATTTGTGCAAAAACTAATGCTTCTGTGAAAATAAAATGTAATAAGTAATGGGCTGTAATTGTATCCGGCTTGCTCATTATCCAAATGTAAGCGATTACTCAGCAAAGGCAGCTATACTTTATTTTCTGCTGTAATGGCTTCACACATGTGTATAGACTTGGTTGGTTCAGACAGCTTGAACTCTGCTCAGTTTCTGTCGCCACTGTTTGAAGTGTGCGAATAAACTCAACACAACTACATAGAAATCCCACCGCTAACCAGCATTTGGTAACACAATTACAGAGGGACAGACACCAGTGGAAAAGCATAAAATGCTCACTACAGCGTATGTAAACTGTGTCAGCTATGGTGTAGGTTCAACGTAGATTTAGCAGGAGTATAAATTAAGCTAGAGACATGTCAATTCACTGTTTGATAAACAACAATATTTCAACTTAAATGTGCCCATGTGCTAAATAAATACACCCAACATGTGGCTGTGACAGCTGTAAAGCCAAAACAAGGTGTCTTTTAAAAAGCAAGGCTCGCTGATGCTAAGCTAAGCTGCAGTGAGCATAAAAGAGATTAAATGGTAATATCAACGTCCTCATCTGAAAGCAAGGGAATGAAGCTTTATTTAACCATCATTTTTTCCCATTATAAAAACATTATAAAACTGGCAAAAGCTTTGAATGTAATAAAAGAGGAGAGCACTTACCACTGAAATGCGTTGTAATGGAAGTAAACCATGCCAAGGCCGTATAAAAAGGCAGCATTCTGGAAGGACAACAAAGAAATGTTGGAAAACTATCAGAAAAGAGCAACACAGACATTCTTCAGCACAGTCAAACGGTTACGAATTTGCAAGAAGCTAAAAGCTAACAGTCATAACTTTAACAGAGTCAAAGCATTTTTACAAACAGCAAGCATTACTCAAAAAGACATTCCTCATCACCAATAGAACATTTATTTATGAACAATTTTCTAGTAAAAGAAGTCAATTAAAAGACAGATTCTGTTATAACTGTGGTAGTTGAGCAAATTCTGCTACGAGGACAGAACAGGGAGCATTTGTTGCTGCCAAAGCAAAGTACTCATTTTACACAAACTCTTCAATAATTTAAATAAAAAACTAGAGTGATTGATAAAGTCCTTTTCATATAAGGAAAACTGTGGCCTCATTCAACATAAAACAACAGATTTGTAAATTAATAGGAAGTATATCAAAAATACGTATTTATTTATATTAAAGAGCTTGACCTGAACATTCTGACATGTTTCTTGATCAATGGCTGCTATAGTGCTACGAGAACGGATTTTTGAGTTTTTATAAATAAAGAAGATAAAGTTTAAAGTTCTAGGCATGGTTTTTGTTTCTTGTGTTTCTTGTGTGCTTTGTAAGATGCCTGCCAGACTGCTAACAGGACAGTTTTTTATTGCCATTTGATCTGGTGATCATTTTCATTTATTGACCCTTTACTCTTTCAAATATTTAAAAAAGTAAATAAATTAAATGCGGATTTTTATAACCCATTTTCTCTAACAACATAAAACCCAAAAACATGAATTTACTATCCAATAAGACAGACAAAACGCAGCAAATGATCTAATTTATGAGGCTGAAACTGGAGAATTTTCTGCATTTGACTTGGAAGATCTGTGTTTCAGAGACAACATCTGTATTCCCAAGAAAAGGCATTCTAAACACTTTATTTTCACAAACATTTGTATAGTTCCTTTCTTACGGGATATTCTTAAGTTGCTTATTACTGTATTTGCATGTAGCAAACAAACAACAGCTTCTCTTTCTTCACTTCAGGGCTGCAGACTGAAACCATTTTGTGGCATTTTGTGAACATCTTTGGAGACAATTCATTTTTCAAAAGAAACTATCATTTACACCCTCCTGTGACACCAAAAAGCCAAGTTTCAGACCGAGACAGTTCAGCTATGTTTTGCTGCAAGAATGACTCTCAAACATAATGTGGTCAAAGTATTGCAAAGGCAGAAAGACCACACGTATGTGCTGCTGTCGGCGCGGTCCCACAGAAACACAGGAAACTCAGAGTACTATCTTGACCACAGACTTCACACCTGAATCATTCGTGAAGCAAAAATGACAGCATGAAACATGAACTATGCTTGGATAGACTTGAATTTTGCCTTTTCCTTCAAAATGAAAATAGCTATATTTCTTAAATGCCTATTTAGCACCAAAGAATCTGCTGTTATTTACTGTTTTGCATGTCGATGTAAGCGGTGCACCAAAACTTTGCGCTGGAGCTAAATTTTGAGTATGCAGCACCATTGTTACGATCAGAACACATTAATCTGAAGCGCTGCACCAGAGTGCATTTTAAACATCAGCATAAGATTATCATATGTTTTCTGCATCGCCTTCCTGTTTGACCCTATTAAGTCAACCACACCAGTCCAGCAGCAGCCAATGAAAGCCCAGCTGTGGCTTCCAACTTCAGGCTAAATGCGTCACTCATGCCTCACACAATTATCTAGCAGAGGGTGGGACTTCACAGCATCACTTCACTGTGGAGATCTGTAATCCCGAGGAGCCCCGAGCTGTCAGGTCCGATCACAATAAAACTCTCAGCACCTCCGTTTAATGGGCATTCCAAACAGTGAAGCATCAAACCAAACGGATCTGTTCATCCGCACACACATCACAGATGATTGGACAAGTTAGCTCCAGGCCAAGAGCACAAACTGAAGGCAATCTGAGCTGTGGCAAACATCATCAATTGTGCGACCAATGAGAATTTGGTTGAATTAGAGCGCATCAGAAAGAAGGAAAGCGCTATATCAATGGCCTTACGCAGGATTTATCCATTATTTTTGGCAGTGGGAGGAAAACACTACTTAGAGTCGGCTCCAAACTAATCAAGGAAATCATTGGTGTGGTCGCATTTAGTCCAAACAGATGAACAAAAAGTTGAGTGTAAAGTCTGGATATCACAGCTCAACAACCAACATGGCAGATCGTCTAAAATCAGCAGCGTGGAACAAAAAACTCATAACTACAGGGGGATGAAACAGCAAAAATGAAGTGCAAAATTGATCAAAACTAACCAAAATGTGACACAAAATTAACAAAAAGGAACAAATACCACCATAAAGATGTCAAATGTCCACAAATGGACAAAATGCCAACAACTTATTTAATGTTCACTGAACTTTGACCCAGAGTGGACTCCAAACTAACTGACATCAAGTTAAAGAAGTCGTCGGTGTGGCTGCATTGTGTTCAAATCAGTGGCCAAAAGGTTTGAGAGTAATCAAAATTAACATAATCTGAAAAAATGGTAACAAAGAGGTGACGAAATAATCAAATTGTGAATAAAAAATAAAACATGAAGATATGCGAAACAGAAACAAAATTACCAAAACGGAACAAAAAACTTAACTATAGGGGAGACAAAAATGCAAAAACAAAGTGAAAAAATAAACAAAAAAGTCCCAAATGTGACACAAAAGGAAACAAAAACAAAACATAATTACAAAGACGCTAAATGGCAAAAACGAGGTGCAAAATAAACACAAATGTGACACAAAATGACCAAAATGGAATGAAAAAAAAAAAAAAACACAACAAGAGATGAAAAATGACCACAAACAGACTCCAAACTAACTGACAATATGTCAAAGAAGTCGTCGGTGTGGCTGCATTTTGTTCAAAAAGTCAAGTATAAACTTTACTAAACTATGACAACAAGTGAACACTACATCAGCTGCCTGCTGACGATCACATGATTGTGATCCTACTACTAATTGACCGCTATGGAATTATCGGGATTTATCCAGTGGAAATCATACAAGGAACAAATGATGAAATTGTGGGGGTGTTTGTAAGCCTCATCAATTCCCAGAGCAACATATTTATGTCACCTGATTCGGTATCTGTACATAACGTACACATGCACAACACACGCCTGTGCTCACTGCAAGATCATTTTTTGTCAGAGATTTCATCTGTCGGAAATGATTTAATGACTGAGCAGCCTTCCGTAATAGTTCTTGAGCTGTGATCCCCAGTTGATATATTTTCAGAAATCATATGAATATGTGCAGCTGCTCTGCTGTCAGTCTGATTTACCATTTCAGCAGAAAACAACAAGGTTCAAATGCTTTTAATATGCTGCAAATACTACCTGTTTGTGCTGTTTTTTTATATTTAGTTTCATAAGGCTAGCAGGCAGAGTGCATTCAGTGCACTGTGGAATATTTAGTTAAATGATAACATGCTGATATTTTTAACCCTTGCAACCAATGAACTGGTTGAAGAGCAAATGCAACATCTCCTTTGGTTTACTACGGCACTAAAAGGAGAGATTGTGTGACTCTCAATGGTCTAAAACTTGATGGTGGCTGAAGCTGAACATGGTTATAGTTCATACTACAGCTACATATACTTACAGTACACAGTAGCTCTAATAACAGCCAGCACCATCATGAATGCTCATGCAAACCCTGTATGTGCTTAATGTTCCAGTAGAAACTCGTGTGAAAGCAGAATTTCAGAATAAAAAGAGCAAAACCGCAACCTTTATTAGTGTGTGTAAGGTTGCCACAAACATGTCAGTAAGGGAGGTGAGAAGAGCAGCTTTAGCAGCTTTAAAGTGAAAATATGAGCTATTTGCAGCAAGGACCTACAGAGAATTATCGTCCAACCCTGTCGTCCTTTAGAGCTTTTCTAGCGTGTTTCAGGTTGTCGTTTAGCTGAGCTGAATTTCACTTTTACCATCTTCGTCCACTCTCACTGCTCTATTTTCAGCATCTTAAGTAAGCATCGGTTTTTAGTAAAAAAGCTAAAAAAATCCACTTAATGCGACATGCTCTGCGCCAACCACAAGACAGACAAAAATGAGAGACTAGCTCGTGAACACAGTGGAGTATTTAACAGCTAAAGAGCAAAATATTTCTCTGACGAGATGGTGGAGACCAAAAATGGAGGTAAAAAATATCAGTTTTGCAGTCACCAAGAGACCAAAAAACAACTTCACATGAATGATAATGCCACTGTATGTATAATGAGCAACTATTTGCCAAAAAAATGTAAAATATTAGCCTGAGGAGATATATATGCAGTGTGAAAACAAATGTCCGTTATTGCCAATTTAGGGGGAAAAATATTTGATATGCGTTCACTTTGACAGCTTCTTGTGTATCACACTTTGCTGAAAGCTAAGCCTGCATTTGAATTTTATGCTAGGTGTGTGAAGAGGACGTCCGTATGCAGACAAAGGGTGCACAGGAACAACAGCAAGAATTTTACAGGTTTATTGCATGTAGTACTGCAAGATGGATCTCAACAGTCTGTCAGATTCTACAACAGGGGTGTCGAACTCAGTTTAGATCAGGGGCCACATCCAGGCCAATTTGATCTCAAGTGACCAGTAAAATCACAGCATAATAACCGATAAATGACAACAGCTCCAAATTTTCCCCTTTGTTTTAGTGCAGAAATTACAATTCGGAAAATAGTCACATTAAATGAACTATCTTCTTAAAAAACATTATGAACAACCAGAATTTTTAAAAGAAAAACAAGTGTAATTCTAACAATATTATGCTTGACTTTATCATTTACATGTTCCAACTTCCAGATCACAGTGTTTCTAACAAGGCACAAAACATTTACTCTCAGGTATCTGGAACTCAACGATACTGTATTTTACTTTATGATCAAAACGACTTGTCAAAGTCTTGAAATTATTCAAATTTTACAGTTTTACAAATTTACAATTTGCCGTTAATGTCTTCTCTGTAGTTTTTACCCTTTGTAAAGTCATGCCGCGCACAGGATTGAACGCACTAGTGGGCCGTAAGTTTGACACCCCTGTTCTCCAGTATCAATTTTGAGGCATATCAGATTGTACAATGAATGAATTCAATGACTGTTGCACTGTATTTAAGTACTTAACTGTCATCAAAATCCAACAGCATGCATATTATGAAAACACAGCAAAGCAAACCGACGTCATGCATTGAACAACATGTTTATTTTAGCAGTAGTACTGTGTTGTTAGCATATTTAACACTATAGTCCAGCTGTATTGAAAATAGTGTGAGATTGTGAGCCTAGAGTCAGATTGTTGCATTGAATTTTTCCCTAGTCATTGCTAGACATGCCTCACAACTCTGCACCTTCATTTTAGATTGATGACCACAGATTTTGGCCTACTACTCTCATAATGGCCGTTTTTAAAAAGCCAACACAGTGAAAAACAGCCTTTAGTCTTCATGCCACAGTATTTCCAAACTAACATTTCTCTCTCTCTCCACACACATCAAAAACCGAATTCAAAGATGTGCCAAACTCTGCAGGAAAACCAGGAAATCATGCAAGACATTTTCTTCTACATGTAAATCAATTCAGCTGGGGGATTTCTAGCTGCTTTTGATTTCATTATGAAAAAGACCGTCAGCTCTCTACATGTACAACTGCTGACCAAATGTAATTACTCCAGTTTGTAGGAAATAATGTGTTTTGTTGTGCTTGCACATTTAGTAATTTCCTCCTCTACACTGAACACACTCATTAAGGGGCGTAAAATCCAATGTGACACATCTCTAACCAGCTATCAGACTGTTCCTGTAGCCCATATAGGCTGCTCTGTTGTAGCACTGTTAGTATTATTCTGTATGTACTCTCTGTTTCAAATGTGTCAAGTCCCCAACAAGCCAAATTATCCCTCAGCCACTCATACATCCGTGGCGTTCCACAGCTCTCAGTACTTGTAGTGTCTCTCTGGCATTGTTGCCTCGACACAGTTCTTCTTGTTTGCACTTTAGTCAAGAGTATTCGTGCACAAAAACAAAAGGAGTGGAGAGTCAAACAGACACAAATCACTCCACAGAGGACCCACACGCTCACAAGGCCAGTGTTGGGTGATCTACCTGGTAAGTGTTGCGAGCTAAACTAGCAGTTACTCTACATTACATGACATTTCGCTACACTTCCTGCTGCCGTCAGACTCTACAACCAGTAGATCACACACCGAAAAACTGTCCTACCTCATTTTGGTGCAATATTAACACATTTAAATCTGTGTGTTATGAATATTTTGTACATTTAAAAACTATTTTCTACACAGACAAGAATCTGTGCAGTATCAGTGATTAGTGCAAAACTGGTACGTCCACAACGAGAGGAATTTGGACAACCTGAACTAGAACATATGTTCTTTAGGGCTGGCCCAAATAGCAATTTCTGAGCTCCGGATTTTCCGTCCCGATTAATGCTGAATATGCGAGTATTCGGATCAGTTTGTAATGTCCGACAGGGGGTGGGGAGAAGAAGACGAAGGAACAAGCTGAACATTAGGATCAGTTCATAACTTCCAAACGGGGGGGGTTGTATCTGGCTGGTGTTAACAGACTGCACTGAGGCTTGGGACATGAGGCCCATTAAGTTATGTACCCTCTACCATTCAAACCTTTGGACTCACTTAGAAATGTCCTTATTTTTCCAAGAAAAGCAGTTTTTTTTCAATGACAATAGCATTACATTAATTAGAAATCCTGTGTAGACATTGTTAATGTGGTAAATGACTATTCTAGCTGGAAACGGCTGATTTTTAATGGAATATCTCCATAGGGGTACAGAGGAACATTTCCATCAACCATCACTCCTGTCTTCTAATGCTACATTGTGTTAGCTAATGGTGTTGAAAGGCTCACTGATGGTTAGAAAACCCTTGTGCAGTTATGTTAGCACATGAATAAAAGTGTGAATTTTCATGGAAAACATGAAACTGTCTGGTGACCCCAAGCCTTTGAATGGTAGTGTGTATTTCCGGGCATGGTGGTGGTATCACGTACGAATCATTCATTTTTATACTAGTCAAAGCTCTGCTATGTTTGCTGCTTTAGAAATGTTCAGAAAAATGCACCTTGCATGGACACTTCTGCACAACTTGATCAGTAAAGGAGGTACACTACTGAAAAGCAATCTAAGCCAAAAAACTGAGCTACAAACACCAGGCTACTGAGTAATGTGAACTAGCCCTGCTGAACACTGCACAAGGTCATCATGGACTTGATAATTCTGCTCAAACTATCCCAGCAATTCAAAAATATCTTTGCCAGAAAACTAATTACAGAGAAGGAAAATAGAAGGCTAATTTTCATTTGCAGCAATATTTCCTTGAATGTGGAAAACATCAACTTGGCATCTGATCAAGAACAACAAAAGGCGTCCTGGGTAAATCCAAGCAAACAATGACTTGTAAAATACCAGAAAAGAAGCTTTTATGTGGATGTGCTACTCATGTGAAGCGTCGTGCAAACTCACCTTCCAGTAGTCTGACTGTAAACTGAAGTACCTCTGGTATGCAGATAATGCTGAGAAAATGGAGAGATGAATAAAAGACCATGATGCAGAAAGGGGGAAAGACACAAAAGGAGATAAGAAATCGTTAGTGGCTTAAGATACGATAACATTCCCCAGCTGGAGAGTTTTCATGAGAAGCACAAATATTCTAATCCTTTGTCAGCACTTTTCAGCAGCACAAAATAAGCAAAGTGCACATCAAATAGTGGAAAAACGGGCCATTAGTCGATCCCTATGCACAGACTTGTGAGTAATAAAGAGGTAGAGAAATGAACAGGACTTTACACATGGAGACTCTCACCTTTTGGATAGTCCTCCAGCAGGAGGTTGAAGTGGCCGAGCTGGCAGAAAATGTCAGGATCCACTTTCCCCTCTGCTTTCAGGACGAGGGCCTCGTAGCAGCTAACAGCCTGAGTAAAAGAGCAGGGACGAGTTAAAAGACTGCAAAAGATGGACGCCGAGTTAAATGCTGGCAGATCTTGTGCACATTACACACAGCCAATGGGGGCAAGCACGTTATTTACAAACGTCCTTAATGCTTAGGCTAACAGTTTAGCTTCATTAGCGGTGATGATCCGACACAGCTGACTCGTATACGACCAAAGGAGAGTGTTTACAGTCCATCCAGAGCTGCTTTGCATAGTACCAGCTGTGTGCCCAAATATGGACCTTGGAAGTCAGTATTCAAACGACGGCTAAACAAACTACTCTTAGTGGTTCAAACTGCAAGCGTTAAATAAAAATGAGAGTGATTGTGTGAGGATCTGTGGGTGAAACGGTGTCAGCAAATCAGCTAGATGCAACACGTCACGGTTGAAAAAGAAGCTGGAGAACAAAAAGGGGTCATTTTGTGTTGAACAGAGTGTGAGCTTCAATGTGCCGCAGTCTTGTTGAAGTCTGATATCACAAAATTGTTCTAGATACCAGTACAAAAAATTCAGCAATATATTTGAAATTAAATCAGACATTTTCTCTGCTTGTACCCCTGAAAATGTTTTTTTTAAGCATAACTAATGCACACAGGTATTCAGTATTACAACAGAAGATGAGTAGATCGCCTCAAAGGGAAGTTGCAAGAACGCCAGATTCATTTGTCTGATTATAGCACTGGATAACGCTCACGTAAGAACCTGAAATCTGGCTGGTAAAGTCAGGTAATACAGAAACTTCTCGTGTGTTTTGCGGAACTGAATGAATTCTGCATCTAGCATATAAGCGCCATTAAAACAACACACAGTGAGAACACCATTACTAGCATCAAACAGCTGTAAGTGCACCACCAATGAACGCATTACACAATTAACTCTGCTGCTTTGGAAAACAGACAAATACTTTAAAATATATTAGCTGGCAATGTCTGTTGAGATTCTAACCCAGCATTTTTTCTAAAAATTGAATCCAATTATCACAAGACTTTAGACAAAATCCTGCTGCGTTCTTACATTCATACATCATTCGTTAATCCACAGCCCACTGCGTTGACCTAAAAATGTGTCATCTATTAAATGTGATGTAAATAATTACTATTCCGCAGCTCATGAACTAGTGTGACATTTGAAAAATGTGTGCCATGGCCAAGCAGCAACGGTGTGATTCAGCAAACCAGACACATCCTCCGATTGTGCAAGCGATATTAGGTCAGTGCCACAGCGAGTTGTTTTTTCTTGTTTACTCCATATCAGTTTAAACAGTGCGTCATGAAACAAACAAGTATTCTCCTTTGCTCCAGGTTCTAAAATGGTACAATCCAGAAAGGATGTCAAGGAATTTTTTTTGTTTAACCCTGGTGTTGTCCTGCCGGTCAAAACTGACCTGTTTTAAAGTTTGAAAATGTGTGTGTGTGTGTGTGTGTGTGTGTGTTTGTGTGTGTGTGTTGGGGGGGGTATTTTCACAGTGAAACTTCTGATGTCCACATTTTCAACATTTTTTGGAAATCTTTGAACATTTTTTGGTGGAAAAAAAAAAGTTAAAAATGTTTCTGTAAGAACATTCACATTAAAACCAATCAAAATCCAGCGAATGTTGCTGGATTTTCATGTGAATGTTTTTAAAGGAAATAGAACTTTTATATATATATATATATATATATATATATATATATATATATATATATATATATATATATATATATATATATATATATATATATATGTAATCAATTTAGATATTTTTAGGATTTTTACTCATTTTTTTGAAAATATTTACAAGAATTTTTTTGCCAAATGTGGGGGATTCTTTTTAAAAATAAAACTTTTAAGGGAAATTTTTAAGGAATTATTGGAATTTTCTTCCTAAAGGTTTTGCAAATTTTCAGAAATTTGGAGAATTAATTTTTTGCTGAATTTTTGGATTCTCTTCAGACAAGGAAACAATATTTTTGGTCCCTGTAAATGAGGACAACAGGAGGGTTAACATATGGCATTTGTCGATCCAACAGAATGACTGTCATGAAACAACCAAATATGCTGCATACTGGAAATGAGTACAGGCAGGAATCACCTTACAACTGCAGTGTACAGAATGAATGAGGTTGTCTATACTGCTTGTACATGTAGTCCCACTGTTGGTGAAGGACTCTGCAAAGTTGGTGGACATTTTGGGGGACAGACTCGGGTTGTCAGACATTTCCATCCAGAGCCCTCCAAACCATTTCTAAAATTGTGGAGTTGTGGACATTAATGAGTCTGGCAACAGCCTAAAAAGACAAACTAGCAGTCAGCAGTCCTCGAATATTTTTCTCTTGTCATCTATGGCAACATATCAGTTGAATAAAGCTGTATTTTAAGGTGGCCTTTTACAGCAAAGCAGTAAAAGGAGTGTCTATAAACTGGTCACACTATCTGATCATTTCCTTTAAAGCTGCACCTGTCTAGGGTGTGGATTAACTCCGTGGTAAAGAATTTGTCACCAGTTGAACAGCTCTAAATTTTTTCATGCAGACTGGGGTAAATTTCATGATTTTCTTACAAAAAATAGATATCAGATTTTTAACTTTTTCCCCAAGTGAGAAAAAAGCATCATTAGGATGCTGCGTTTATATTTTTGTTCAGTATTTAAACCCTCTGAGCCCCAAAACCTGCCAAAATTACACTAGCTAGGAACTGCAAAAACAGAAAGAATCACCAGATTTTAAATTTTCTTAGTTTTTTTTTTTTTTAAATCTCTTGTATGTGACATGCAGTTTTGTTGGGAAACTTAACCAAATCTAACTTAAAAACCATGGAATTTCATCAAAAACTATCAATTTCACGTGTCATGAAAAAATTTGCCAAAAATAAACAGTCAGCTCATGTCACAAATTCTGAGTTTTTAGACTAAATTGCAACCTGTATTTATGTAGAGCATAGAGGAGACAAGTACTGAAACAAACAAAAAGTAGTATTAAAAAACCTGTAGCATGTAAAACCACCCGTTTTCCGGTATTGGTACTGGAAAAGTTCTTTCTACTAAAACCCTTTTATGCTACATGTCTCATTTAAAAATTAAGTTAAAAAAAGTATTTGCATTATCAAGATTGTGTTACAAAAAGAGATAAAAATCCTGTGTTCTTCAGCATAACTCAGCAGTGGTTAGGAATTAAGATGCAACTAACATTACCATAGCAAAAATTTAGGGACCTTTTGGCTGAACTGGTCTGAGCTGGTGGCTGTGCTTGCACAGAACAGACAGATGTATTAAAACAACTTCAAATGTAATCAGTAAAATATCTGTAGTGTGTAGAGTCAGTATTTTCTCCATTATTGGCAACACCTACAGCCACTTGAGAAAGTTTGGACATGCCGATTTCAGGTTTTTGCCATTTTTGCAAAAAATAAATAATCAATGAAACTCCATTTTCTTGGTTATGCTGTTACCACAGAGGTGCAGGATTTTATAATTTGGTGAAAAACACAAGCCCATGGTGAGTAAAAATGTTACAGGAGCAAAAAAACGCCCAGAAACTGCTTGGAGTTCAGAGGGTTAATGTGATGCAGCCTTATACATGTGACATTACCAAGAGCAGAAACCCCACAATCTAGATCTTTTTAAGTTTAATGTTGTGGTTAGTCCTGTGTAGATGTGCAAGTATCCTGCAGAGTATGGAGGACAGCAACAACAAAAAAGCCAAATACTAAGTGAATGACAGGGGCTAATCTGAAAATACACCCTAACAAAACAATGTTCCCAGCTCTGCCTTCAACGAGAAACCAAGAGCCACATGTTGAAGACAGGGATGAAGCTCAGGCAACATGGGCTCATGAACATGGTTGACATGTGTGCACCTAAAGCACTGCACGGCCACTTTAGTGGAAGCCCCTGTCTTCCGCATTAATCTTTGTTATAAACACTGAACGCCTCCGTCGTGGTATCTTTTTTATGCTGGTTAGCCTAGCCGCTGCTACTGCTAGTTAGCTAGCAAACCTTTGCTAGGAATTTTCTTTCTATCCCCGCCATCTTGGGCCAAGTGAAGCAGCCATTATTATTACTATTACAGCCCTAAATTGACACGAATCGTTTGTTTATCACCCATAATGTCACGTAAGCGGTGCTGTTGTGGCTGCGTGTGCTAGTGAGGAAGAGGGGAAAACCGCTGCACGGTTAGCCGCTACATGCTAGCAGAGTGAGCTGACGCACAAGCCAAACTCTGGCTGCCGTTACAGAGGATGACGGGACGGAGGGCTGAGTTTGACACCGACATTTCAGTCAACTTAAAGCCTCTCGTTTCCACAAATTGCGCATTTAACACAGTATATAGCTCACTGTTAAGTTCTGCAAATCAAATGTAAGTTAGCTAGCTAGCAAGGTTTTGCAACGGCTACTTTACACCAAATTAAGCTAGCAATTCTAACTTAAATTGTGTTTGCTTCACAGGCACCTCTTGATGGTGATATTTATGCTACAAAAAGTGCACTTTAAAAAGCCTATATAATGGTAACAATTGTATCTCCTCTCGACCAGCGATGACACCACCAACCAACACGGATTTTTAGCAGGGTGGAGATTCATGTGCAATCTCACTGTAGCACGACGTGGTGTCTGTTACGGTTTTTAGCATGTGTTTGAAGAATAAACAATGCACAAAAATGCACTGGGGTCGCTTCGTTATATTCCTGCATGAATCTGCCGTGTGCATTAATCCGTAGCAGAGAGCTGGTTTGTTTTACAGCGATGGGGTAAATCGAGGCTTGTTGTGTACGTCGCTGCTCGCCATATAAGCGGCAGCGGTGTCGGCGGGTCTGTACCACTTATTTCAGGTGCTCTCATCACAGGAGATAACGGAGAGAGGCGACTCAGATCCCATTCTGTGGCATACCTTTAACAGCAAGGCCTTCGTTCTGGCGCCATCTTCTTGAAGCCTATGAAATCCAAACAGTGAACTGCAAGTAGAGGACAGACAACACACAGGCGGTTCCGTATTACTTCGGGGGCGCATTTTGTTGTTTCAAACTGGGTGAAGAAACAGTAAAAATGGCAGAAAGGCAGCGGTTCAGAGAGCTACAACAATACATTGGCTAACCTGTCAATTCCGACCAGGCTCTCTTTCTCTTGCGCTGTTAGCTTCGGAAAGTCCTCTTCGATTTCAGTCGCTTTTCCCGACGCCATTTTCTCCTCGTCATTACCAGCAACGCCGAGACTCCGGGCGGCAGCAGCAGAGGCAGCGGCGGGGAGCGACACTCCGCACGATTTCATGGGAAAGAGACGGGGCAAGATCAACGGGACCGAGCAACTCTCCGGCGCAAATGCAGTAGCAGTGGCGCACACCTATCCAGGATTAAAACGGGGCGTAGCGTAATTCTTGCCAAATCCTCAAGGAAATGATCCCCTCAAGTTACCTTCCACACTCCTCATTGTACGGCAAAACACGGCGTGTATTCCGGTGGCAAATTGTGCATGAAGTTGATGTAATGTTGGGTTTCAGGACTGAGTGTTATTTGATAATATCGCAAACTTCCCCAACCAGCGGCTCAAAGTTGTTGTAATTGTGTCACATAGGCAAACGCACGCCGCCACCGTCGGCACGCCCTCCGCCCGCACTGACCAATCAGAGACCGGTGTCCGAGGTCACATGACGCTCTCCAGTTGATGTTTTGCGGACACGCGGACGAACACGCGCACGCACACATCGAATGCGCGTCTGAATCCCGCCCCCTTCTCTCTAATTGGCTTATCACGTTATATTGTGATTACGTAACCGTATTTCGAGACAGTCTATTGGTCGAAACGGCTGTCACGTCTGTCAAGGATATTTGTTGCAACGTTGCACATGTACTTTTTGATTGATAGATAGATATATTTTTAAAATATATACTTGATAAGTATAAATAGGCAGCTTGTTTTCTATATCACTGTTTCCTATATGAAACAGGGAATTTTAAAGTTATTCTGTTGTTTTATTGGCTGAATAGGAGCCTAACTTTTGCCTGTTCATAAATCTGTTTCAATACAGTGAACGGCAGATCAATCAACTCTTCAATCTTGTCAATCTGCATACATTTATTTATTTTTTATTAATATATCAGTGGTGGGTCGTCATGTACCCTTTCTTGTAAGGGTTTAAGTTCTTCTATTTCATTAATATGAAAAACACACTGTGACAATTATGCTCACTTAGTTTTTTTATAGCACTCAAACCTTTGTTGAGCTTTGAAGATTTTATTATTATTATTATTACTTTATGTGTGTGTATTTGTACGTGTGTACCGTGCTCGTCCAGTATATAAATGACGTGTGACGTGCGGCAGCTGAAGACAGACCAACGCTCTCCAAAATGGCGAACCGCGACAAGGGTAAGGAGGCCTGTGAACTAATTACATCTTTGTCTGAACAGGGACACAGAAATATTCTGTACACATCGTTAGACGTATCGTCCTCTTCTATCTTAAGCTTGTAAATCCTTAAAACTCTGTCCGACAGAAATACTGCTATGTTAGCAGGCAGCATTAGTAGCTAGCGTTAACTTTTCTACTGTTAGCTTTAGTTGTGTGGTGCTTACTTATTGTCAGGCCTGAAACTTTACTAAGTTATGAATGTAGCTCGTAGTGAAGCTAATGTTAGCTGCCTCTATTATGTTGAAACCACTGTAGCTTAAACATGGGAAGTGGTGCAGTTTATAGCGTTAGTTGCAAATAATAAAATTCTGTGCTAGGTTTTTAACAATGGCAATATTTTGGCAGTTTAACCCCATATAGCAGCATTGTTTGTTTAGCTTCTCGTTGCTAATGTATGCTAAGTGTTTGTTTTATCTTCTCTAAAGAACTGGAAGAGGAGATTTACGACAAGGTCGTCGATCTGACAGAATATGCCAAACGACAGCGATGGTGGAACCGCCTGTTCGGGAAGAACTCTGGTCCAGTAGCAGAGAAATACTCTGTGGCCACCCAGATTGCCATAGGAGGAGTGAGTGGATGGTGAGTTTTGTCCTTGAAATCCATTATCATCCCTTCTGGTGCTCCTTTTTAAAACTCTCCCATGGAGTTTTCTATGGGATAGTTATGTAAGGGCTCACAGCACAGAGCAAATGTCAAATGGGTCTTTGACAGAGAAGCGTAGCTGTAAAAGTGACAGTTTTTATTGCGATCAGTACATACATATGACAAACAACATATGTGTGGTGTTCATCTCAGAAGTAAATCATGCTTTAATCTGATGTCTTTGTCAGCTTTGTGTCTAAGTACTCATTCTGGTCACTTTTCTTTAAAGTTAGTACAGCCATTTTACTAGGTCAGACCTAATACTGTCAACACATCACTTTGGACATGTCACTAAGGCCTCAAGTGGACACAGCTAGATCACAACATACACTATGGTTTAAAAGTTTGAGATCACTTAGAAATGTCCTTATTTTGAAAGAAAAGCAATTGTTTTCAACAAAGATAACCTACAATATATCAGGAATCCAGTCGAGACATTGTTAATATGTAAATGACTATTCTAGCTGGAAACGGCAGATTTTTTTTTTTTTTTTTTAATGGAATATCTCCATAGGGGTACAGAGGAACATTTCCAGCAACCATCACTCCTGTGTTCTAATGCTACATTGTGTTAGCTAATCATGTTGAAAGGCTAATTGATGATTGGAAAACCCTTGTGCAATTATGTTTTCATGGTAACATGAAATTGTCTGGGTGACCCCGAACTGAACGGTGGTGTACTTTGAGTTGTGTGGAGTGAATTGAGTTAGACTTTTTTTCCACATTTCAGCACCAACATTGGTCTAAAGTATCAGAGAGTGCGCAGAAAACACCAAATACCAAATGTAATTCAAGTTTTTACAAAACACTAACAGGAGCTGAAGTTCAGTTTATTGCTGCAGCTGTTTGCCTACAGCATCACCTGCAAATGTACGCACATAGAACAACAGCAGTAACTTCATTAATTACCTATAAATTATCCCTGATCCTTTAAGAAGTCATAGTGGACACTTTTCTTTACTTCAGACAGGTCAGCTGTCAAACAGTCGCATATCAGTTGCAGTCAAATAGGAGCCTATTTTCTACCCAAAGCATTTAAACTGTTCAGTCAGTGGTATTGCAAATTCATGCCATACTTCTTGCGTGACACTCACGATGTTGATGGTATCTCATGTGCTTATGCTCCATCATGTTTTCAATCTATTACACAAAGGATGTGAAACTGAAACTTGACTATAAGTTAAAATTGAGATAGCAAATCAAATTTCAGTTGAAATATCTGTCAGGGGAAAAATATATTTTCCTAAACCGTTCAACCCTACTATATGCTGCTCATGCTTTAAACTTAAAATGACAAAAGAAATAGTATTCTCCATCTCTTAAATTCTGTAATCATGCAGCTGTACTAATCATACGTAGTACCAAACAATGTATTGCTCATACTTAAACCACTGGACCATTCAGTGTCATGCAACTCTTACTGAAGCAGCTGAAATATGTTAGTTTAACCATTAGAATTTATTTCTTTTCATTTTAGGTGTGCCGGTTATCTGTTCCAGAAAGTTGGTAAAGTTGCAGCCACAGCAGTTGGAGGAGGTCTTCTAATGTTGCAGGTATTTCAGTCACTGTGCAGAAACGTGTGGAAGTGAAACATTTTAATTGATTTAAAAACATTTTAGCGGTGCTTCCGGTTTGCTCAGCTGGCTGGGCGGGCGACCCATGAACAGGGGCTATAGTCCCCGACGCATGTCATGGGTTTGAATCCAGCTCATGGCAATTTACTGCATGTCGTTCACCCACTCTTGTACCCATGTTTCCTGTCTCTCTCTCACTGTTAAATCTAATAATGGCAAAAATGCCCAAAAAATAAGACTTTTAAAAAATAAGTGTTTTGGTGAATCTTTGTGTCTCCAGATAGCGAACAACAGTGGCTACATCCAAGTGGATTGGAAGAGAGTAGAGAAGGATGTCAACAAAGCGAAGAAGCAGCTAAAGAAGGGAACAAATCAAGCAGGTCCTGAGCTAAACACATTTATTGAGAAGGTGAGAGTTTTCTGTTGTTTTGTCTTCGTTGTCACATGAAGCAAAATTGGAACGCTGCTTTGAGTCGTTCCCACCGTCACACTTTAAAATAAGACCGTGGGGACATTCTATTTCTTTTTGAAACAAGCTTTTTATTCTATTTTTTTATGCTTTACGAAGTGTCAACAAGCATGAATCAATATGGATCCACAATCTATTCAACCCAAACTGCTGTCAGTTTTAAGATGCTATGTGATTTCCCATCATTCCTGTACAAGCACCTTCAGCTCATAAGCTATATTTATGTTTTCAGGGAGTAAATGAGTCTACCCATGAAGACCAGCAGATATTGTTTACATTACAAGTGAATAATGAAACAGAAAACATGGACTGTATAATACCAGGATTTGAAAGCAGAAATAAATGGGGGCATGAATGGGGATTATAGAGGAGTCCTTACACCATCATTATCCTCTTTGTCTCTATTGTTACAACTCATGTAGGTCCTTGTAATTTTGTAAACAACACGGTGTCCAGGGCCTCATGTATTGTATGGTCCTTTATTTTTTTTCTCACTTTAACAAAGGGCTTGATGGCAGTTGGAAAGAAAAGCCGTGACAGTGGACATCGCCGTTTGCCGAGAGTAAAATATTGTGATTGTTGTGCATTTGTTATCACTGCAGTTGTGGTATTGGAGTAGAGTAGCCTTAACCAGGACAGAAACTCTTTTATACCATGTATCTGCCCTGTAGCATCCCTGATTTTAAGACCTTTATTGCATGTCCTACCCCTTTCTCTTTCTCCATATTTTCTGTTTCTGTCTAAATTCTGTTAGAAAGCCAAATGCCAAAAACAAGAGTCTTTAAAGAATTGGACTATAAAAAGTCTGTTTGCCTTCAAATGTAGTATAAGTTCTAGCTTAATTTGAAATAAGCTTGACGAAGGTGTGGATTTTAAGCCATCTTCTGTTTACATGCTCAAGTTATCAGTAGTATTGTGCCAAAGAATCAGCAAACGGATGATATTTTTGTTTTGTCTGGTGGTACCTGATTTTGAAAATGTTATTTAATGAGAGAAAGGTCAACGATAGTGCATTTGACTGTGGATTAGTAGCCTGGAACTATTTGTAGTTACTTTGTATTTATCTTATATTCTGTCTTTTTCAGTCCACAGAGTTTGTGAAGAAAAACATCGTCGTCACAAGTGGCTTCATCGGCGGATTCCTGCTCGGACTGGCGTCTTAGGGTCTGCCAAACAAGAAGCGTTTGTTTGCTTAATGTTATGAGAAACTATAGAGAAAAATAATAAGTCACTGCTGGAAGGTTTTAAGTGTTTTTGACAGCAAGCAACCAGTTTCAGCTTAGCTTGTGGCCGTATGTGTCAACATAAGCTGCACATCTTTTTGTCTGTGATACTGTACTTCTACATGACAATCACGCAGTCGATATGGACGCGGGACATAAACCAGAGATGCCCTCTTAAACCACTCCGCTTTGTTGGCCAAATAATGATACATATCATGCAAAATTAATGTAAAGAATACGCACAGGTCACCAGAGTGTTGTAATTTTGTATTTATTGATTTTTTACCAAACCGATATTGTTCAAGCTCAACTA
This sequence comes from Acanthochromis polyacanthus, assembly GCF_021347895.1. NCBI lineage: Eukaryota > Metazoa > Chordata > Actinopteri > Pomacentridae > Acanthochromis > Acanthochromis polyacanthus. The sequence goes on along the minus strand of NC_067126.1, from coordinate 9,228,468 downwards.
AATTCAAGTGAAATACAATAATGGCTCCATCAGCATTTTCCCCGGTTACTAGGTCGCACCCCTCCCTGCTCTCTAGCATCATACGGAAAATGGTGTGAGAGTGACTGGTCCTCTAGTTAATTTTTGTCTTACTGTAGTGGCGATTTTCTTCAGCTTTCCGAATCCATACCAGGGCTTGTGCTGGAGACGTAGGGAGCTCCTCAGTCATATCAGATTGTCTCTTGGATTTCCAGGGTTTCCTCACTATTGTTCCAGATGAATAGATTATGCACTCATATTGTGCTCAATTCAGGCAACAGTTGGACAAGTTGATTCAACTTCACACAGCAGGAGGTGCCTACATGATTCTAGCAGTTCCACATGTCGTAATCAATCATTGTGTAAACTTGAATTGTGCTGATGGATATTGGATTGTTTTGCCTTTACAAGAGGTGCTAAATGTTTGCTGGATTATGTCAGCCTTCCCCTGCATCTCTTTTTTTATGTGTTTTGTTGAGCAATGAATTGATGGAGACTGTGATTTGTCTACTGTGTAAGTAAATAAAAAGGAAATGTCAGTTTCAGTGACTCATTTATTTCACAAGCATTTATGTACAAATGGTTCAAAACATGTGGTGGTGAAAAAACTATTCAGATCCTAAAATAAAAGCATGGACACAGCAGGCTTAATCTCTCACAAGTAAAAGTTCTGCATGAAATATTAGCATTAGTAGTTAAAAGTATCAAAGTCTAAGTCCTGCTTTGATTTCTGTGACTTGGGGACAAGTTCACAAAATTATGAGCAATCTAATAAAAGGCACTTGGAAAGGTAATCTTATTCCTTAATACCAACATTAGTAATGTCAAAACGTGTGTAATCCTTTGCTAAATACAATAAACATCCTTTTCTTGCTGGCTAAGAATGAAACGACCTTTCTGCAAGTATGAAAATCCTACTTGGGTAGAAGTACACAAGTATTGGCAGCAAAATGTGGTTAGTATATTGCAGTAAAAGTCATGGTTTGGTCCCTCTGACTTACATGTGCAATTATTAGATTATATCATTATTTTCCTCTGAAATGTAGTGAAGTGAAAGTTTAAAAGAGCATAAAATGGAAATACTAAACTGCATCAAAATGATACTCTTTATTTTTCCAATATTGGTGTTTGTATTCATTTGGTAAAGTCTTAGATGCATTTTAGAGTCATTTTAATCTGAATTTGATTTTTACTTTCGCTTGTAGTGTCCTACAAATTTTTCATACCATTGTTAAGTAAATGTGCTTTATTTTTAAATTTGCAGATAGAATAAAAAAATGATTTAAAGATGTTTTTCTGGACCCACGTTGAACAAAATAGAAGTGTCCAGCTGTTTCATTAAAGCACACTGAAGTGTTTTGAGACACTTATCTACTGACATATTAATATTTTATCGGCTCTTCCTGTTTGCAACGTTGCGAAGAGACGCTCCCCCACACAAAACGCTTCCATGGCAACCAATAACAGACTGAAACTTCACGGCTACTGAGTTGTGTGATAGAAAATAATAATTGACCCGTTTTAAAATATTGTCATGGCTTTACCGTTTCTACCGGGATATTCTCCCAAATCACGGGTAAGTTTCCAACATGTCATGCTTGTTTAGCCCACATGTTCTGAGTTAAGCCAACAAGCTAAGCTAAATGTGTAGCGTTTTAGCTAGGTACAAGGTGACACAGACAAACGTTAGTGGTGAGCAGTTAAACCATAAAACAGCTAATAGAAGTCTGGCTGTAGAGGAGATAAGATAAACCTCATGTTTTTAGTGGTTTTTATTGGCTTTGTAATACTAATATATATACTGACAGTCAATAGAAACTTTGAGGTAGAAATGTACGCAGAATTCTACTTGTAGGGGGGTTGTAATTATTCATGGTGGATTTACTGATCATCTAGTGCCCTGGTAGTTGAGATAATGATGAGTTGTCATTTTGTCATGATTCATTGCACATGGGTTGGTCACTTCGAATCAAATACACACCAAGCAATACTCAGTGAGTATCTGCACAATTTGAGAATGGGTTTTGAAGGCCTATATAAAGGCCCAAAAAAGGCCACCATTGTTAGTCCAGTGAACAGCATCATGCCGCGTCTATCACATGAACAACTTCTCCGGGCACTGGGTATGGTGGAGGCCGGTTTGAGCTACAGTGATGTAGCCAGGCGTATGGGCTGTTCCCAACCCACAATCAGAAGCCTGGTCCAAAGCATGCGCCGACGGATTGCTGCCTGCATCGAAGCAAATGGAGGCCATACTCGGTATTGACTGTTGTGACTTTGTGTTTGGCAGGTGCCGTTTTCTTTTGTGAAATTCTTTATTTTGAAACTTTAGATTTTTGTTTCTGTATGCCAATATGCTAAACAAATGATTCATATGAAGAAAATCCAGTTCCGGGCTTCAAAATAAAAATTATGTTGAAAAATATGGTCTCAAAGTTTCTATTGACTGTCAGTGTATATATATATATATACACACAAAGTGGGTTCGGAAAGTATTCAGACCCCTTGAAAATTTTCCCTCTCTGTGTCATTGCAGCCATTTGCCAAAATCAAAAAAGTTCATTTCATTTCTCATTAATGTACACTCAGCACCCCATCTTGACAGAAAAAACAGAAATGTAGAATTTTTTGCAAATGTATTAAAAAAGAAAAGCTGAAATATCGCATGGTCAGAAGTATTCAGACCCTGTGCTCGGTATTGAGTAGAAGCACCCTTTTCAGCTAGTACAGCCATGAGTCTTTTTGGGAATGACGCAACAAGTTTTTCACACCTGGATTTGGGGATCTCTGCATTCTTCCTTGCAGATCCTCTCCAGTTCTGTCAGGTTGGATGGTGAACATTGGTGGACAGACATTTTGAGGTCTTGTTACGATCCAACCTCTAGGGGTTGGCTGGATGCAACAAAATAACCAGATGGTGTTGGTTTAGGTTAAGGGATTTATTGCTTAGTAGCAAAAGGAACGAAAAAGTGACAATGAAACACAAGACTGGTGGGTGTTGCCAAAACAAAGAACGGAATAAAACATAACGAAGGCTAACAGAGTTTGTAACTAAGCTAAACACAAAGAAAACAACTAAACTCCCTAGCCAAACCGAACTACAGAAGCAACACCCACCACCAGGAACAAAAACTAATACAAAAGGTGTACAAAACAAATGAAACAAAACTGGTGCCTCTAAATAAGTATACATACTGAACGCACAGTTCACAAAAGCTCAAAATACGAAGTGGCTTCTACACACAGTTGGCAGACTACGAATTGGAGCCTTAGTCTCCACTGACACATCGGGCTCCACATTAAACTAAAGCCAACAGAAGGTCGAAGTTGTCTGCAGCACCCACCACAAGTGCTTCCAGACCGAAAGACCACACAGAACAACAATACAGAGCCACAATACGAAGAGGCACCAGGGTGGACTGGTCAAAGTACCAGCCACCAAGACTAATGGCATGGTGGCACTTTATAGGTAGCAGGTGTGGTGCCTGGCTGCCTCCGATTGGTCCGGGGAGGAGGAGCTGGACGGTGGCCCAATCAGGACGGCCGGAGGGCGGGGAGAACCAGACTGGAGTGCAGGTCGTCATCAGCTCTGTCGTCAGCTAAAACGGCTGGCAGCTGGGGTTCCAAAGGCTCTGCAAAAAGCCACCGCTGAACCCACACACAAATTACTCCCAAAGGCCCTACAAAACACCACCTCAAAACAAGATGGCACACCAATACTGGTGGCCATAACACTCCCTTGTTTAGTACACATTTTTTATTAGTTTTTGTTCCTGGTGGTGGGTGTTGCTTTTGTAGTTCGGTTTGGCTAGGGAGTTTAGTTGTTTTCTTTGTGTTTAGCTTAGTTACAAACTCTGTTAGCCTTCGTTATGTTTTATTCCGTTCTTTGTTTTAGCAACACCCACCAGTCCTGTGTTTTATTGTCACTTTTTCGTTCCTTTTACTACTAAGCAATAAATCCCTTAACCTAAACCAACACCATCTGGTTATTTTGTTGCATCCAGCCAACCCCTAGAGGTTGGATCGTAACAGGTCTCTCCAGAGATGCTCAATTGGGTTTAGGTCAGGGCTCTGGCTGGGCCAGTCAAGAACGGTCACAGAGTTGTTCTGAAGCCACTCCTTTGTTATTTTAGCTGTGTGCTTAGGGTCATTGTCCTGTTGAAAGGTGAACCTTCGGCCCAGTCTGAGGTCCTGAGCACTCTGGAAGAGGTTTTCCTCCAGGATATCTCTCTACTTGGCCGCATTCATCCTTCCTTCAATTGCAACCAGTCGTCCTGTTCCTGCAGCTGAAGAACACCCCCACAACATGATGCTCCCACCACCATGTTTCACTGTAGGGATTGTATTAGGCAGGTGATGAGCAGTGCCTGCTTTTCTCCACACATACCGCTTAGAATTAACACCAAAAAGTTCAATCTTGGTCTCATCAGACCAGAGAATATTATTTCTCATAGTCTGGGAGTCCTTCATGTGTTTTTTGGCAAACTCTGTGCAGGCTTTCATGCATCTTGCACTGAGGAGAGGCTTCCGTCGGGCCACTCTGCCATGAAGCCCCGACTGGTGGAGGGCTGCAGTGATAGTTGACTTTGTGGAACTTTCTCCTATCTCCCGACTGCATCTCTGGAGCTCAGCCACAGTGATCTTTGGGTTCTTCTTTACCTCTCTCACCAAGGCTCTTCTCCCACCATTGCTCAGTTTGGCTGGACGGCCAGGTCTAGGAAGAGTTGTGGTCGTCCCAAACTTCTTCCATTTGAGGATTATGGAGGCCACTGTGCTCTGAGGAACCTTGAGTGCTGCAGAAATTCTTTTGTAACCTTGGCCAGATCTGTGCCTTGCCACAATTCTGTCTCTGAGCTCCTTGGGCAGTTCCTTCCACCTCATGATTCTCATTTGCTCTGACATGCACTGTGAGCTGTAAGGTCTTATATAGACTGGTGTGTGCCTTTCCTAATCAGGTCCAATCAGTTTAATTAAACACAGCTGGACTCCAATAAAGAAGCAGAACCATCTCGAGGAGGATCAGAAGAAATGGACAGCATGTGAGTTAAATATGAATGTCACTGCAAAGGCTCTGAATACTTCTGACCATGTGATATTTCAGTTTTTCTTTTTTAATAAATTTGCAAAAAATTTCTACATTTCTGTTTTTTTCTGTCAAGATGGAGTGCTGAGTGTACATTAATGAGAAATAAAATGAACCTTTTTTGATTTTGGCAAATGGCTGCAATGACACAGAGAGTGAAATTTTCAAGGGGTCTGAATACTTTCCGTACCCACTGTGTGTGTATATTTATATATATATATATATATATATATATATATCCCAAAGAAGCAATCTATGACTGTAGGCTAATGCTGCCTGAATACACTTTTTTGTATCATTTTTAATAACAGGCAGCAGTTAATAATTTTCTACTGACTTTTGACTTAGGAGATGTGTGTGATGTTTGCAAGACTTACTTAGATCATTTACTTATTAAACGTATGAATACAGCAAAGTAAAAATACTTCATTACAAGTAAAAGTCTTGCTTGAAAAATCCTACATAATTAAAAGTGCATACACAAATTGTAATAAGATGTGAAATTAAACACACTTGACACTACAATTTGTGTAAACTGGTTACATTTTTGACTGTGTCATTTTTGAACAACATTATTGTATTTTCAACAGTGTAAAATCTTAATATGTAAAGTATCTAAAGCTGTCAGATGAATGTATTTGAGCAGAAAGTACAATATTTCTCCTGAAATGTAGAAGACAAGTTATAATGTAGATAAAAATGGAAATTAAGGACAAGTATTACAAATTTATACTTAATGACAGTGCTTAACTAATTGTATTTAGTTACTGTCCACCCACTAACTGGTCAGATAAAACAAACAGTGGGTTTTATTTTGGGTAGTTGTGGTGAACATTTTTCACCATTTTGTGAAAGCTTTGAAACCAAAAAAATAATCATTTAATTTTTAAATATAGCACAGAATAATTAACTACTCCAGTGGTTTCTCTTGTTGCCCCTGAAACAATAGCCAAAATCTCTCTGGACGAAAAAAAAGGGCAATAATAAAGACTGTTGTTGAAGCGGTACAAGCGAAACAATCACAGTATCTCTAAATCTGGAATGAAAAAAGACACTGCAAAGCCTCCTAACTGTAGTGGCCATATGTTGTGTCATTTATTTATGTGTTTTCTGTGTAGTACTTTCATTTTCCACTGAAGTAGAGTGTTTAAGTAAATATGCTGAGCTGCTTTCTGCCACTGGCTGATCCAATGCAATAAACAATTATTAGACTATTTTACTTTACAGTAGTTGTGATGAACATTTTGAATAATTTTTAGGCAATTTCTAAATCAAATGATGAGTCAGTTTGCTCAGAAAAAAATAATCCAGATGAATTAATAACCATTCCAATGGCTTCTCTTCTTTGTAATTAAAAATACAGAGATCTGCTGAAGCATGACATATCTGTCATGCATAAAAAGTCATAATGAAGACTTTCGTTCAAGAGAAACGCTTAATGAAGTCTTGTGTATTTTTACAAACTGTACTTGAGCAACTATATGTAGTCACTTCCCAGCAGTGGCCTTATGCCCACAGAACATGAGCTAATTAGAAGTATATCATTAAATAATTAATGTAATTATTGTGTTTTTTCTTGATCAATATTTATTGTTATTTCAACATGATTATATAGGTGTAGGAGTGCTTATTGTATTCTGTAGAAAATCCTTCACCTTTGATAGAAACTGCTCAGAGATTATTGTTTTTTGTACCAAAGTTGGGGAAGGAAAGATTCCACAAATCCCAGCATTTTAACTATAACAACGGAGTCCCATTGCTGGTGGGGTCTGAGAAGCCAGGCATCGGAGGAGAGCCTCTGGTGGGCCAGAAGATTAAACCAAAACATTCTGTGTATCCTAAAGAACAGGGAAGCAGCATGCCATCATGGGTGGCCCTTGACAAAAAGGTAAGTTGAAATTTATTAGGGTCACTTCTCCGGTAACACACACATACCATAAAAGTTAATGTGATACATGCAACACAGCTTGTATTTTGTATTTACTGTTAGATTCAGCAGACTTTTTTTTGTAACGTACAAACAGTACAGGGAGTGAAACACAAATAATCATTCTTTTAGAAATATAAAAAGTCACAAATAGTGAGTAGTAAAGAGATTTTATACCTAAGGTGCAGAGTATATTGCGCAAGAGTTACAGTCGTGTGTGTCTGTGCATATATGCCATCCACATCTATTTCATTTAATATTATGTCTTGTAGTACAATATAAGACTTAACAGAATCAATTATCTCACTGATTCGTTAAGTGAAAAGCTACCCTGTTCCAGCATTAACGCCAAAATGCCTCTTTCCCCTGCAGACTCTGTGTTTTGACGCGTACTTCCAGGAGAACGTTACTAATGCACAAAACGAGACCTACAGAATCCGAAAGTGTAAAATCTACTTCTACCTGGAAGACGACACCATACAGGTGGTGGAGCCGGAGTTCAAGAACTGTGGCATCCCTCAAGGTGTCCAAACTCTCCTAGGAATGCAGCTTGAATTAAAATATACTGGTTTTTGTGTCTTTTCCTGCATAAACAGCTTAGTGAGATGTGATGAGCCGTTCTATGACTGTTGCTTGGCACCGCTATGTCTGTGATCCATGTTTCAGGAACTCTTATTTGTCGCCACCGGATCCCACTGCCTCCCCCCAACGCCGACCAGTTCTACAATGTTTACCATTTCAACCTCAACCAACAGATGGTGCTGTACTCTCGCACATTCACTCTGACCAGCTGTGACCCTTTCACCAGGAACTTTCTCACTAGACTCGGGGTGATCTTGAATGAGCCAGCCCCTGTACCTGAGGACCCCTACAGCAGCCAGCGGGAGCAGGTGGGCTTCACAGTCAGACCACTGTTCTGCCATTTAGATTATGTTCTGTGTGTAGAATCACATATTACAACAAAATAGAAAAACAACAAGATCACCAAAAGCAAGAACAAAAGGTTATGTATAGGTATGTATTATTTTCTATATTGTAGATTAATACTGAAGATTAACACTTTGTTTACAACGTAATTCCATTTGTATTCTTTTATAATTTTGATCTCTTCAGTGTTAATCCACAATGTAGAAAATAATTAAATAAAAACCATTGAATGAGAAGACGTGTCCAAACTGTTGACTGGTAATGTGAGTCCTTCAAAATTATGTTCAAAACAAACCCATTGTGTCAGAAGTAATCATTTCAATAGCTAAGAAACTCTAAAAATATGCTTGTAAACATGGCTCTTTATATATTATTTATTAGTTCATACAACCATTGTTTCCGTGGTTGGAAACCTAATTACATCCATACAGTTTTTTTTATCATACTTTGATTTGTCATTTGTGTTTTTCTTTACATAAGTAACAGAGAGTGCAGTACTCCACCAAGGCTGCTCATTCTCCCATGTGACATTGTCAGAAATGCAGCATATTTTTGTATAAATGCAGCATTTTTTATTAGTTATTGATGATCAGAAATAGCAAAATGGCTTAATAGAATGTGGCCATTTAATATAGATGTACCCACAAACAAAATGGCCTTGCAGTGAGCACATACGTGTGTTATACATGTGTACGTTATGTACGGATACCAAATAGTGTGACCTAAATATGTAGCAGGCGGCAGGAATTGATGGGACTCAGAAACACCCCACAGTTTAATCAACTGTTCCTTGAATCATTTCTGACGGATAAGTCCTGATAAGCCCGCAACAGTGGATTTATAGAGGAATCGCAATCCTGTGATCGTCAGCAGGAAGCTGACTTGGCAGTGACTTGTAGTCATAGTTACAGTGACACTGTGCCGCTATCTTGCAATGATACAGAAATCTGTGGATCCAGACTATAAGCTGCATCACTGCCAAAATCTAATCACTTGGTCCTTGTGTCATTTCTGACCTTGCCTAAGAAATTTCATCCAAATCCGTTAATCCGTTTTTGAGAAATGTTGCTCACAGACAGATTCACATACGACCATTGTCACATAACTCCGTTTCTGTTTCTTGGTGGAGTAAAAACATTTTTTCATAAATTGATGTAGAACCAGATTCACCAGAATGCAGGAAATTAACCCGCTGAACCCCAAGCAGTTTCTGGGCATTTTTATTTACTCCTCTGTCATTTTTATTCACTGTGGCCTCATTTTACACTGCAATACAAAGTCTTAAATCTCTATGAAAAAAGAACAAACTACAAGTAGAGACAACTCATAAATGTCTTGTTTTTGCAGTATGACATAGAAATAAATCATTAAAAAAAAAGAAAAGTTAAATTTTCCTGATTATTAATATTGACAAAAAAATGGGGACTACTACTACTACAGGTATTTTACTACTTTATTTTGTTTCCATATTTGTCTCCTATCTGCGCCATCCAAACACAGCCTGCAATTCAGCTGAAAAATCTCAGATTTGTTTTTGCTCTTTTGTCATATGACAGGTGGTTGTATCTGAGTCACTACTGCCTTCTCAGTTACACCAAGGAGTACATGATTTTTTTTAAGAATCTGGTTAATGCAAACACTTTATTTTTGGCAAATTTTATTTATTTAAGCAGGTAAGTGAGTTAGTTGAGAACTGATTCTCATTTTCAATAACGACTTGGCCAAGAGGTGGTAAACAAACAAGATGAACAACAAAAAACAGATTGCTTGTTGAAATGAGACATGTAGAATATAGTCATTTTGATTAAATATCATGATTTTAAGCATAGATTTGGTTAATTGTCTGACAGTACAGCACGTCACACATGGTAATTTCATGGACCATTGAAAAATTCCAAACCTGACGATTCTCTACTTTTTAACAGCTGATAAATAGTGTAATTTCACATAGTGCCTTTTCACATCTGCCGGTAAGTTTGGATTATTGCAAACTTAATTATTGCAATGATCACTAGCTTTCCTATCCTTATGCAGGAATATGATCTTATTTCTGTCTTTCAGCTTGAGAAAAATATGAATCCGCTTCGGCCCTACGAGAGACGCGACACGCTGAAGCAGTTCCTGGACAATGACCGCAAAGTCCTGCGCTTCTACTGCTTGTGGGACGACACGGAGAACATCTTTGGTGACCCACACGAGCTCGTACTGCACTACTTCCTGGCTGACGACACCATTGAGATCCAGGAGGTGTTCTACCCAAACTCCGGGAGAGATGCTTTGCCCAAATTCGTGCGCCGCGGCAAACTACCAAAGGTAAAGCACCATGATTAAAGCTGGTAATAGAGTGGGGAGAGGAGGAAGCAGGAGATATGGAAGTCCGTGAATGCTTTAGAGCAGCGGTGTCAAACTCATTTTAGTTCAGGAGTTCACATTCAGCCCAATTTGATGTCAAGTGGGCCGGACCAGTAAAATCACAGCACAATAACCTGTAAATTACGACAACTCCAAATTTTCCTTTTGTTTTAGTGCAAAAAAGTGCATTCTGAAAATGTTTACATTTCATTTACAAAACATCATGAACATACTGAAATTTCTTCAGAAAAATAAATTCAATTTCAACAACATTATGCTTCAGTGTATGATTTACACATTACAGCTTACAGATCACAGTAGAGGTTCTCCAAAAACACAAAACATTTAGTCATCTGGAACTGAATGATATAGTGTTTTACTTTATGATGACAATGAAAAAATCAGACAAAAAAGACAAAAAACTACAAAAATAAGACAAAATATTACAAAAATCAGACTTAAAATGACAAAAGCAAGAAACAAAATGACAAAAAATGAGACAAACGACACAAAACAAAACTAAAAGAGACAAAAAAAAGGACAAAAAGTTACAAAGCCACAAAAAATAGACAAATGAGACAAAAAATGACACAAAAAAGGCCAAAAAAAAAGAGAGAAGCGAGAAACAAACAACTAAAAAGTAGACCAACACAAGCGAGACAAAAATGAAATACAAAACCACAAGAAGAAGAAACATAACAAAAACATGAGATAAATGACAAAAGTCGGAGAAAAACAACTAAAACAAAACAAAATATTAGAAAACTGAGACATAAAATGACAAAAGAACAATGAGCTATATAATATTTTACTTTATAATCAGTAAATAGCCAGATTGGACCCTCTGGCAGACTGGTTTTGGTCCGCGGGCCGCATGTTTGACACCCCTGCTTGTAGAGTGATTCTAGACAGCAAAAGTTACGTAACAGACATTTGGTTCATTGAGTCCTGCCAGTTAGCGTGTTTTACATTCATAGATGGTTATTCCAAACCTGAAGGCTTGCATCGCGTCTCTTTCTGGCTGGGTGGCTTCTCTCCCTCATTCTCCCACCATCCCTCCCTTCACTGAGACCTCATTCAGTCTGACAGGACCGCTGCAGCCTCCAGTCTGCCTCAAGCATTCTGGCTTTCTCATCCAGTTACCGACTGAAGCCTAATTCATGTTGAAAGACAGCCAGGCCTCAATCATGTGTGTGTGTGTGTGTGTGTGTGTGTGTGTGTGTGTGTGTGTGTGTGCGCGTGTGTGTGTGTCTTTTCAGTTCAGTAATTTTGTTTGCTCTGATGCCTTTAACTAAATGTCAGTCCTAAAGGTTGACCACAAATCCACCATCCACTGGCGAATCACCCCGTCCTTAATGACAGATCGCTTCTTTCTTTCTTTCTTTCTTTCTTTCTTTCTTTATTCATTTATTTAATCAGGGACCGTGCAATTATCATAGGACATATAGAACCGACATGTCACCCCACACAATGACACAATCCACAGACAGTCAGACCTTGTAGAGCCATTGGTGGGTACATTCTTGTTTTTCTTTCAGCCAATACTTAACTTTTGCTGTCAAAATTTTTCAATCTGCTGTCCTATTAGTGTCATTTGGTAATGTGTTCCAGATGTGACAGACTTTGATTGAAAAGGCTGTCTGTCCAAATGTAGTGCTGCGGTAAGCTATTTGGGAGTTGTTGGTGTTGGTTGCTTTGTTTCTTCATCCAGCCTCATTTTCTCTTTTCTTTCTCACCAGGTGTGCACATCTAGGTTTGCATTAAGAGCAGTAGTCAGGTTTACATATAGTGCTGTTTTTTTTTGCAGCATTTCTTGCCTGTGATGGTTTGTTATTTGTCTGCAGCGTCCTCCGGCCCAAATGAAGCAACCTGGAGAGATCACAGAGCGCACAGTTCTCAACGTGTTTGCCTCCAAGAATCAGGGGGAACGCTACATGCTGGACAGCCTCAAAGTATGTCTCTGCCACACTCACACTGCAGACATAATTCCTCTATTCTACTACATTCCTAAGGCAAAAATATGACTTTTCACTCCACTGTATTTCTCTGACAGGGTTAGTTACTTTTCATGTTGCAGTTTTTCATTACCTCCATGTCTTCTGAGTGTTTGCATTTTGACATAGAAGGTGCGGAAGGCAGAATCAGATCCTTTACTTGAGTGCATTTACCAGAACAGCACTGTAAAAATTCTGCATTTTAAAGTATTAGCAGCAGAATGTAGTCACAGTATTAAAGTCTTGGTTTGGTTCCTCTGACTGATATGTTAATATATTTGACATTTAATTATTGGTAGTAAAGCATCAGTGTATCAACTCCATGTTGTAGCTGCTGCAGGTTTGAGCTGCTTTACATCCAGTGTCATATTCAGGGACTGAAGATAAATCTGAGGTCTCCAAACCTGATTAATAGGAAAAGGAAGAAGGGAAAAGTTCTGATACACAAATCTGTTCTCTGTTTTGCTCTATCTTTGATTTTTGGTGAGATATTGAATCATTTGGACATCTTCTAAAAAGCAACCATGTGAGAAGTTTAGAGGGAAAAAACACTTTTTCCTAAATAGAAATATGAGCTACTTTAAAGTACTTTGGATTCAATATTTTGTTCAGACACATCAGATACATCTAAGGACTCCAAACATGATTCATTGGAGAGGAAAGAAGAACAGACAAAGTTCTGATACACAAATCTGTTTCCAGTTTCTCTCTAATCTTTCTGCTGAGATACTGGATCATTGGAACATTTATTATAATGTGAGATGGAAAAATCACTATTTGTTTAAGCTCCTAACAAGTCGGACATGTGAAATGTGAATATGATTACACGCTGCTGTTTGAAAGAAGCCAAAAGCGATGAAAACCACTTGTTTAATCTTTAACGAGGTGTTGTTTTTAAAAGCAAAAATTTTAATTTAGTAAATAACAATCTGCAAAATTGCAAATTACATTTGTCTTGGCAGCTTGAGGTGTTTTTCGGACTACAGTTATTCATACCTTTCCAGTCCAGTGAAAACCATGTATCTCTACATGTGGAGATGATTTTAAATGTTTACATTAAATTCAATAATTTGATATTCATTTATGTGTTAAGAAAACACTTTTGAAGCTAAATACACTATTTGAACCCTCTCATATTGGCTAGAAAATGTCACAAAGCCTAGAGTTCATGAAAACCTGATGTCACACAAGGATGCTGCCACAGCTTCTTCTCAGCACTGAAGGTGAAATCTGAAGCGTATGCTTTATTGCTGCCCATAGTTTTGGAGTTTTCTGAATGAATATATTTGTGTAACATTTGAGTGCCCACAAACTTAAAAAAAAAATTCTGCACAAATATGTCATTGAAAGTCAACGTTTTCGTCAAATAGACATTTCTTAATTTTTTTTTTGTTTAACCTTTATTTATACAGATAATCTCATTGAGACAAGAGTCTCTTTCTCCAGAGAGATCTGTCCTCAAATAACAAACAACACTGAGTCACTGACAGACAACACTGAGGGACCTGTACTAGACAATATAACACTGAGTTACAGACAAGTTCATGACAAAACACAACATAGACATCAAAATGCCATAAAGTTAAAAAGTAATAAAAAGAGGAGCAAGAACAAGTCCTAAGAGATGATATTTCCAGTATTTAAGAGGTGTTTGAAGTCTTCCAAGGGAATTAAGTTGACAGCTTCAGACTCTGCTGTAGTGAGTTCCAGGTAGAGGGAGTAATATTTTTCTTAAAGTGACAGAGGGCTTAAATACAGCCCTGAATATTGCTCATATTGGCATGATAGTCCACAGCTGTCTTGAAGGTGTGTCCTACAGATTCAGCTCCAATCTCTTGAAAAAAACATCAAGTCAGCAACACAAATACAAATACATCAATGGAAAAGTCCTTGTGATCGAAACATGGACTCTTTAATTAGTCAATGTAAGGAGTGACATTGGATTTCCTGCACATCCCTGATGGAGGTCTAGCATTGAAACGTTGCATTTGTAAATTTATGATTACAAGTTAGACAGTGTGCAGGAGTCTGTTTTGTACCTTCACACAGAGGACCAAGTAAATGGCATGCACGTTTCCTTATTCACATACAGTACTTTAGACCATCCAGTGAGCTTCTGGTACCAGAACATTATTTCTACTGAAACTGAGCATTCAAGTCTGACCCTGCATTAACAGCACTGCCATCTAAACCTAAATTCATACACATAAAAAGTCAAAATTCAGCGTTAAATCTCTAAATTCAACAACCATTAAATGTGTATTTTTACCTCTTGCCTGCAGACAGGAGCCGTGCATGAGGAGTTCTATAAGGACCATGACCTGGTTATCGGTGGGGAGGTGAACGTGTGGGGCAGGAGAGTGATCATCACCGACTGTGACGACTTCACCAAAGACTACTATCGCTCCAAATATGGCATCGGTAACCACCACTGTTCTGTTTCCTCTTCACTCTCACCCCACCTGGTCGAGGCAGATGTGCGACCTCCCTGAGCCCGGTTGTTCTGCCGGAGAAATGGCAGTGTGTGTTTTCAGGAAATGTTTGGATTTGTTGGGTTTTCTCTGTATAATTTTAAGTGTCTTAACCATAACTTTCAAATTACTGAGGTCATTTCATAGCATATATAATATTGTAGGGTCTCTGTGTTAATATTTTACTTAGTCTGGTAAAAAACATTGTCAGGTCTTAATATTGAAATACGTTAAGTACATTTTTATTTTGTATACTATTGTAGGACTTAAACATAAATATTTAACTTGTTTAAGTAAATTTATGTTATAAATTGTTTTATATGTAATAATATTTTGTGTTATAGGGTTCTAATCCTAATATTTAAATTAGTCAGGTAAGTTTGCATAATAAATAATATTGTAGGATCTTAACTTTAATGTTTAAATTAGTCAGATAAATCTTTATTTTATATCTAATATAAATATCTAATATATCTAATATAAATATCTAATATATATATATATATATATATATAATGTCAATCTTATTTCTCAGTTAGAAATCACTTTGTTTAAAATATGCTACATACGGTGTCTTGACAACAACTTTGATTTTTAGTCTGACTGTTCGTACTGTTTTTTTCAGACAAAATATGCTGCTCTAAATTGTAAAAATATTTATAGGGAACACTTTAACACTGCAACAACACTATTCAAATAATATGCAGTTGAGTTTTATGACATGAATTTTTTTTTCCAGTGGCATCCATTCTCTATACACCGCTTTATCCTCACTAGGGTCATGGGGGGTGCTGGAGCCTATCCCAGCTGACTTGGGCGAAGGCAGGGGACACCCTGGACAGGTCACCAGTCTGTCGCAGGGGTACATATACAGACAAACAATCACACTCACATTCACACCTACGGACAATTTAGAGTAACCAATTAACCTCAGCATATGGGAGGAAGCCGGAGTGCCCGGAGAAAACCCACGCATGCACAGGGAGAACGTGCAAACGCCATGCAGAAAGATCCCAGGCCCAGGCCGGGATTTGAACCGGGGATCTTCTTGCTGCAAGGCGAAAGTGCTAACCACTACGTTTTCCAGTGGCAGTTTTCTTTCATTTTACATTTCACCCATTGAGCTTCATTTATCTGTTGCATTGCATTATTCTGAACACTTGGGGGCAGTAAGAGCAAACATGACTGAGAGCTGTTCCCTTCCTATAAAACTGATTCCTTACATCAGTGACACCTTTGCTGGGTGGATGAAGTATTTTTATGTATAGACTTAGTACAGGTGAAGTATTCTGTGTTCTCTTCATCACTGCTTGGTTTATGAATATTAAACCAATGACATCAGATATTCAGACTTCCAGTGTTGGTATGCCTCTATACATGGACAGCTACCAGCACTGGGGGCCGAAGGAGGCTCAGCGGTCCCCAGCCGGAGAAACCCAAGCTGGTCCTGGATGTGTCTGCCACCCTGGCCAAGTTCTGGGGGTTTTGCTGCATTAGTCACAGTATAAAACAGGCGGAGCCCCGCTGACAGGCCGCAGTGATAGAGGGTCCTGTCTGACTCTGAGCAGTCAGAGGTCAGCTCAGGGGTGGATTACCTGCCTCCTTCTGATCATTTTAGCTCTCCTCCTAGGTTTCTTTCTTCTTTTAAGTCTTTTTTCTTTTCTTTTTCTGCTCCTTCCTCTCAGAGGACTTCACCCCAGTGCAGTACAAAGCTTCCCTAGACCCGATTCCCCAGAAGCCCCCTAGGCTTGTGCCCCCCTACAACGGCTTTGGCTCAGAGGAGGACTCGCTGAGCTCCTGCCAGGGCCTGCTGCTCAGGCCCCCACGGAAAGATTTCAACAAATTTATGGAAAAGGACAGGTTGGATGAGTTGTAGTAACAGTCACAATCAAATTACACACTGAAATATTTGTGTGTTCGTGTGTGTTAGCGGTGGCCTCCAGCTCTAGTCGTGTTCATGTGTTCCTGCAGTTGTGGCGGAGAGAGTAATGTGCTGAATTTCCGAGCCAAGATGGTGACCAGTGATGCAGTTGACAGAGAGCGGGTGTTCATCATCTCCTTCTACCTGTGCGATGACTCCATCAGTGTGTTTGAACCTCCACAGAGGAACTCAGGTAAAAACGTCTGGAGCACAGCTGCACTGAGCCACTCCCAGGACCCCAGATACAAATCTATGACTCTCATGTTAAACATTAACTTTGTCAGATTGAGTTTCCAGCTCCAGAATCTTTTGAAAACCGTTGAAACAGATGATGCTGAGTTCTTAGACCTACATTTCCACTGATGCAAATCAATATTTAATGGTAGTTTTTAACGGTGCCAGATGACTGCGAAACCATTGGTTCAGGCACTTTTCAGCATGGCTGCAAAATGATACCCAACCGTTTAAAATGATGTAAAACAAAATTATATGAGGAGAACTTTAACTCAACTGAGCAACAAGACTTTTGCCAACATGCTGTAAAAATAGAAGTACTGCATTTAAAATGTGGACCAAGGACTAAGATACGATCAATAAAGTTAATTTTCAGTGAAATTACACATTTTCTTACCTCCTGCTCTAGGTGTGCTCGGTGGCAAGTTTCTGGAGCGAGGTCGAGTGAAGAAGCCAGGCCAGGAGCTGTCTGAGTACTTCACAGCTCAGGATCTGCACGTTGGAGCTATCCTCTGCATCAACGGTAAAAACTTCCAGCTTGAAGCTGCTGATGAATACACCTTCAACTACATGGAGAAGCATGCCGAGGAGGTAGGAGGGGAACTGAGGGAGGAATGTTTGTTTCCTAAGGTTGTGGTATCACAGGCTTGTTTTCAGTCGCGGTTTTGGCACAGAGTTGTGAAACAGTCATATTTTCCTTTGGAATGCTACATGTGATTAAAGAGTGCGTGTTTGTGTGTTATTATCGAAAGTTTCCCAAAGCCAATATGGGCAGCATCTTCAGCAAGCTACGGTCTGTTCCAGAGGAGAAGCAGAGTGAGATCAGGAAGTTTGTGGCTCTCAGTGATCCCACCAGCACTGGCTTCATCGCGTATGAGTCATTCAGGTACAGTAACACAGCAAAAACAGTTCACTCCTCACCTCACAATAATACATACTGAAATAAATGATCAGAGCCTACTCAGCTGGAACAAAACTCAGATCTACTGTGAGTATTTAGGATCTGATCATGAAGTGTAATTGCAGTATCATGATCATTATCAACATGTGCACAACCAGAAGGAAGTAATGAAATAGGTGGCAGGGAGCCTTAATAGCAGCTGTCCACGGCCAAAGAAAATCTTGGTCAATTTAAATTTTATCCGCTTTTCAAACAAGTTGATGAAATGGAAACTAAACTAAATTGCTATCTGTAGATTAGCTGAACTAATCGCAATGCACTGATTGCCTTATTAGCCGAAATGAATTCTAAATCTACATAAACAGCTACTATTTTCAGCATAATAAATCATTTGAACCTGGTTGTTTTACACTCAAATGATCAAACAGACTGGGAGCAGACTAGCTGCTGATATTCATATGATTTCTGAAAATATGTCAACTGGTGATTCAGCACAAGAACTACAGAGGAATAGAACACAGATGAGTTAGTTGGTTGTTGAGCTATGACTCATAAACTAATGTTGACACCCCACTTTTTGTCACAAAATGCAGCCATAATGACAATTTCTTTGCCTTTGTGTCAACTTTGTGTAAATGTTGTCGACTTGGACACTACAGTGCTTGTAAAAGCCAACATCCTTGTCAGGAAGCAAATAAGACTGAGCAGTTTCTGTCAGGTTTGAAGAGTGTAAATAAAACAAGAATAGCAGGCAAATTCTTCAAAGTTGTACGAGATGCGGTTAACTTATGTCTCATCATTTGTGTGCGTGTCTGCAGGAACCTGCTGATGGATCTGGACTGCGGTCTGTCGGAGCATGAGGTTCTGGTTCTGTGCCGACGTTTCTCCGAACGCACGCAGCCCGACGTGGACGCGGGCCTGATGCTGGCCGTAGCCCAGGACTTCCTCAGAAAGAAGCACTTTGAGGAGATCCCCGACATGGCCAAAGCATTCACACACCGCGATCGACACAAGTGAGCGCCAGACACACATACTGTACCACACACACGGACACACGGACACACACACACACACCCACACACACAAACAGACAGGCCGATAGCGTCACAACAAGACATCAATCGTGCAGCCAGTGGCCCCATATCTCAGAGCAGCGATTAGTTCCAGCAATGCGAGAGTGGAGCATTGGAACCAGATGGACCCTGAAGACCTGTATGGCATGCAGCTCTGCAGTTCACACACACACCCACACTGTGTCTGCCTCTGTCTGTGTGTCTCTCTGTTCTACTTTTTGTGAATAAAGTCACATGTTTGAAGCGCCTACAGCTCCTCATCCACAGGACAAGACCTTTAACCCACCTTTAGCTGAAATGGATAACTCTAAGCTGACCTGTCCCTGTGTACGACTCTGTTGACACCCTCAGTTAGCGTCAGATTGTTCATCAGCGTCCCTGTAATGAAGATGGCATGACAAGAATGAGCCTCTGGACTGTCTGGCATCACAGTGGAAAACAACTGTGGTCTTAGAGGACAAGCATCCTCTGTGTCACACACACACACACACACACACACACACACACACACACACTGTCTGTATACAATATCAGTTAGAGACACTTTTTCCATAAATAATGGCTCCGTGTTTATCTGAATAGGAATGGTAGTTTTTTTAAAAAGACAACAAAGGCCGGCTCATGTTGCTGCTGGTGGCACATTTTCTATGATGTCATGCATTGGCCTTCAAACAGCTTGTTTTTTTCTTCTTTGAGCTGTATTCAGATATCTCACCACAAACAGGCATGCGGCCAGCGTGAGTCCACACCGGAGTTTGCAAACTGAGGTTTTGTTTTTTTTTCTTCTTAAGCCTGTGTTTTTCTGCTCCTCTTTGTCTCTAGTGCTGGCCGCCTCCCTACCAAAGAGACAAGGACCGTTTGTAAAGCCTTCCAGCTCCCCCTGCCAGAGAACCTGCTCGGAGGTCTGCTCAGCAAGTAAGAGCCCACTAATCACCGCACACTTCAGGTCCCACAACAGTTTCAGGAAGGCTCTGAATGATTCATTTTCACTGATTGTAAAGTATAGCGGCAACTCTATGCCCAGAATTATTCTTGGCATAGCTGAAAAAATTCTTAACCATCATTCAGACTAAATACCATTAAAAATGATACATTAGATGTAGTGCATAATAGCTTCATTTAAAGAGCCCATATTCTGCTTTTTAGGTTTCTCTCTTTTTCCTTCAGTGTTACACAGCTGCTTTTTTGTGCATAAAAGCCCCAAGTCCACACCAAACAAAGTCCTGCCAAGAAAACACTTCTCCTTACCTGTCTGAAATGCCTCATTTGAAGTACAGGCTTGTCTTCCTTTACCTGTCTACATCATCGTGTAACATATTTGCATTATGCCCCTCTAGCAGCTAGTCTGACCCTCAAACAAAGAATGAGCAGCTGCCTCAAAGTCTGACATTATTTTTCCCCGTGAAAGCTGCTGCTGCAGGAGCTACATCCCTCTATTCATCTATAAGAAGTTAGTGTAGATAACCAGCATTACCCACGTTTGTTGGGCCAGCTGACCAACCATAACTCTCTAGGTTTTTCGGGAGCAAAACCTTAACTCAAGACGCTACAGACAAAAACTTATTTTTTTCATGTATTCACAATATTGAGGATATTTTGCTCATTCCATTACATGTCTTCTTTCAGACTCATGGAAAGAAAGCATCCAAAATACACCTTGCATTGCTTATATTACTACACTTTGTCTATTTGTGTCTACAGATTTCAACTGTAATACATATCGCTAAAGGCTGTTTTCACAATAATTTTTTCCTCAAACTGGAGCCAGAAATGTCCACTTTAGTACCACTTGCTAACACACAAAGAGGTTTGTACGTAGATCAGTCATAGTCTGATTTGTAGAACATGTTAATCATAAAGCAGTGGCAAACACTGTGTACAGTAATTTCTGATTTATGAGGTGATAAAAAGAGAAATCTTCATAAAGATATAGCCGAATGCGCCCCAAAAATTTGAAAATGTTGAGATTTGTTGCAAATTAGGACAGTTTTAGATGTACATGTAATACCTTATTAGAATAATTTTGGATTAATAGGAAAAAAATAATTGCATTAATCAACTGGGGAACTTAATTGATGATTAGTTGATAGTTAAAGACGTTGCCTTACTCACCTGTTTCACTGTCAAAGAGACAGAAGCTAAAGAGGTGCTACAGTAATGTATAGCGTGTGAGAAAAAAAAAAGTTTTTTGAACAATAAAGCTGTAGACATGTTCTAGTAGACCACAAAAATATATTTATGGGTTTGTGACTGAGCTCAATATGGGCTCTTTAATCTTGATTTGGAGTTATGGTAACTGTTTCTGTCCTGCATCCATGTCTGTTGTAGGTTTGCAGATGGAGATGAGATTGACTATAATGCCTTCCTTGCTGGTATTAACTGGATAGAGAATCCTGCTCCACCAGTGATGCCCTGTGACGTCTTAAAGGTAAGACAGAGGAATGAGAGCAATACACACAAAACTGGTCAGGTTTAGAGAGAAAAAGGAGGGGGAATAAACTTACTTTTAGTGGGAGTCAATCAGAAAGAGAGAGCAAGTGATTTTCACAGTGTGTGCACAGATTTTTAAATAGGCGTAAGTGAAAATCAATCTACATTTTAATCCTACCTGTGATGACTCAGGGGATAAGTGAGCCAAAGGCAGAATCAAGTGAGTGGGAAGGAGCAGTCAAATGGATTAGAGGACAATTTATTGTAGAGACGGTGACACGCTCGCACAGAGGTGGTCGAAAAGGAGGGAAGCAGCTTCTTTGTTCGTCTTTCTTGCGTTTGTATCTTCTCTGTGTAATTCTGATTTGCCATGATTGGCCACAGCCAGATCTAAGCAGAAACAGGTGAACAAAACAGATATACGACCTATGTGACAACAAAGGGAGTTTTGTGTGGACAGGATCTGTGTGTGTGTTGGGATTGACAGTGTGTACGTCGATACAGTCCTTGCCTAATCTTCCTTTGCCACGGTCTCCACCTGCTGTATGTCTCGCCGGGTTCTAAGTCAAAGCTAGTTGCTCAGTCTCGGCTCAACTACTCTGTCCTCTGATCTGAAGCAGCTTGAAAGTAAACTGTGAAAAAGACTGAGAACAGCCACTGCACCTTGTGTATCATTAGCCATTTTTAATCTGAGGATATCTGAGCACATCGGCTTCATATCTGAATTAACACGCTGCCCATCTTTGTGTAGAAGTTACAACAGGAATCTTTTAAGATTCACTTCCAACACAGTACAAACCTGAGCTACATGCTGTCACATTAATTGACGGACACACGCAAGCAACAGTATTTTGAGTTGATGAAAGAGGTTTGGGGAATATATTTCCACATTTCAGTACAAAGTGATACAATTTTCTGCCAAAACATAAAAAATACAAACTGACAAACATTGTAGTAAAGTACAATTATACTACAATGAAGAGTCCATAACAGGTCAGTATATTGAGACTCACCAATAATGAAGGTAATCAAGTTTTAGTTTACTTTGTTATTTCCAGGTGTTTAGGACTCTTTCCTCTGAGAATGGATATCATATGGATATCATCAAGGCTGGACTCTGATCAAACACGTAAAGTTTGAGGCAGATTGGAGCATGTACAGTGTAGTTAGACAGCACTTCCTGTTTCATAGCGAAACATCAAAATTCTGGGGTCTGCCATGGCCACACCCTTTGACTTTTGCAGAAGGTTTTGAAAAGTTTTGACCACTAAGGCCTGTGGAATATACTGCCCAAATATGAGATCTCTTGGACTTAATGCCGATGAGGGGCTCGCTCTTGAAAGTTACCAAAGATGATCCAGCAAGATGTTTTTTTTTGTGGGCCCTGATGTGCTACATATGCTTACCAAATTTTGTAGATGTAGGTGAAACGTGCTGCGGGGGCCCATTTTTACAAATATTTCAGGGGGCCGTTGAGCCATTTTACCACACACATGTACAAGAACCACAAAATATCAAATGTTTCACCAGTTCAGATGTGTGTTAGCCTAGCCGCGCTAGACCCATGTTCTGAAGACGCAAGGGTCTAGGACCGCTCGACAGGGAGGGAGGCGGGCTAAAAGGTTGTCTTTCAAATCACTCTGCAGCAATTGGGTAGGTATACAACCAATCAGCGCAACGAATAGGCTGACGTAGTTCCTAGAGCGCCTGATTGTGGCTAAGTCCCATTAGCTTCCCGACCAGCGGAGCCAACTGGTATATTAAGGATTTGCCATATCCCGTCGGCATAAGTCCAAATACGTCTTTCTTCTCAATGAAACACTTCAGTGCCGTCCTTTGTTTATCTTTCAAGTTGAATTTTAGCTTCAAATCTTTAAGGGCTGTGTCCAAAGCCGAGTCGAAAGATAACTGTTTATTGTGCGCTGGTTGTTTCTGTCAGAATCGTCACGCCTCTGTCGTCACTTAGTTACGCCCGCCTTCTGACTCTACGCTTCATGATGATTTGTCTGGCCAGTTTTAGGAGCATCCAACCTCGAGCCTTATGGAGGGTAACTAGACCCACCCTGGCAGAGAATTAAATTCGTTGCCGTGGGTTGTCTAGCGCAGCTAGGCTAGATGTGTGCGCAAATTTTGATGCATTTTTCAAGTATCTTTAGGCCGTAATTCCTTGCATTTCAGGTGGGTTCTTACACTTTCAGTGCTCAGATCGTAATACAAGAATGATACAGAAGTGATTTATCACAAATAAGGTGCAATATTAAAAAGAGAACAATAAGTAGTGAAGTCAAGGTGGAAATAGAAGGAGCACTAAGTAAATATGTGAATGTTGTCAGAGTTGTGTAGTGACGTGTGTGTTCCTGTTGTTTTCAGTTTTGCGTGAACGTGGGGTTTGACGCCAGCAGAGCTACGGTGAAAAATGTCAACTACACCGCCCTTCTGCAGAACGTGTTCAGCTTTCCGTCCAGCAACACCGACCCAACAACTGCCACCTCAACGTAGACGCACAACTGGACGTGACAACTACCTAAGGTCACAAACACAACCACACCGTCAGCACAAGTTCCTCCATTAAAGAACATGTTGCATTGGCTAACTGGCGTCTGTGATTCCATCCTGCTGGAGATGAGTAAAGCCACAGGGGATGGGATGTGTGTGAATAATCTGTTAGTTTGTTTTCTTCTTTTTGAAAAAATTGGCAGTTATGGTTCAACTAACACAATCCATTTTAGTGGAAAGTTGGTGCTTCAGGGGAGAAAAGTTTCGAGAACACAGATGCTTTTTGATGTGTGTGTTTACATGAGATGGTGTGAATCCAGCCAAGATGACTTGAACAAACATGACGCATTAAAGCAGAACCACATTTCAGCTCTGGCCAGACATTATAACTCTGCTCACACACGAAATATACAACAGTGTTTGTCATTCTGTTAAAGTGGCAGCATTCTGTCATTAAAGACACAACTTACTTTTACACAACTGCATTCAGACATCACAGTGATGAAAAAGAGTCAACATACTGCATTATATTTGCCTTTACGTGCAATATTGGACAGACTATTATCAAAATCACACAAAAAACTAAATTAAGCTAATAGCAAGATAATTAAACTGTCTAAATACCTAATATCCATATTTATTTATGATTTCCCAAACACTAAAATTCTGTCCATGTGTGATTACAGTCTAGCTGCTACTTTTCCAGCAGTGAAACAAAAATAACAGCTGTGATCAAGCTCAGGACCAAGGACGGCCGCTAAGAAACAAATGTTTTAGCTGCAGTTAATAAACTGTTACTCTGTGTGACAACTCACCTGTCTGAGGTGAAGAAAGGTTCACAGTGTGACCTGCTGTTTGATTCTGATCCATCCTGTCTCCATGTCATGGATCATCTAGCATTATTAGTAATTAATGAAGTCATTGCTGTTTTACATGAATGTATCAAATCCACATATGGATTCTACTGTCATCTGAAGCTGCAGATATTTACTAAACTCCTTTAAAAACTCCTACAAACAGCTGGAAGCAATAAACTAAACATCAGCTCCTGATACTTAAAACCTTGATTACATTCATTTTAGGCGAGTCTCGCTAATCTGACCTGTTACAGAGCTTTATTTTCATGGACTGGTCAGTTTGCAATAGATGTTGACCTGAAGGACAAAGTTAATGTTTTGTGATTTTAAACGCACAGTTTTTTCTTTCTGTGATGTTTTCATGTCTGTATTGGTGCTGAAATGCAGAAAAGGCCTTTCCCATATTGCTTCACACAACTTTGCTTCACTTCTGTCATGTTGTTTATTTACACATGAAGCTGACAAATGCAGATGCTGTCAATTAACAGAAAACAGTGCATGCCTGAAGGAGCTTTTGATTACAGAATGTTGTACTCTCTTCCAGTACTCTGCTGTAAGTTGATGAAGATTGCAATTGCCACTGGGATGAATGTTACACATATCCACGTGCACTACCGTTCTAAAGTTTAGGGTCATCCAGACTCACACTTTAATTCATGTGCTAACATAACTGCACAAAGGGTTTCTAATCATCAATGAGCCTTTCAACACCATTAGCTAACACAATGTAGCATTAGAACACAGGAGTGATGGCTGCTGGAAATGTTCTTCTGTACCTCTATGGAGATATTCCATTAAAAATCAGCCATTTGCAGATAGAATAGTCATTTGTCACATTAACAATGTCTGGACTTTATTTATGATTAATGTTTCTTTATTGAAAAAAACTGCTTTTCTTTCAAAAATAAGGACATTTCTAAGTGATCACAAACTTTTGAATCATAGTGTAGGTTCTGCTGCTGTCTGCTGCTGCATATATTTAATAAACTAAGAGGAAAGACTACTAAACAGCTGGAAGTAGCAAACTCAACTTCAGCTCCTGTTAGCCAAAACCTGGATTATGTTGATAATTGGAGAGTCAAATTAACCTGACCTGTTACATATTGAAATGTAGGGAAAAAAGCGATCCCAAATTGCTAGACACGACTTGAAGAACATCACTACATCACTTGAGCCAGGGTGTTTATTCAGATATGAGGACAACATGTTAGCAGAAAACAGCGTATGCCTGAAAGGAGCTTTTTGAATCCAGGGTATTTTACTCTCTTTCGACACTATGATGTAAGCTGATAAAGGTTGAAATTGTCGCTGGGATGAATGGTATGTATCCACATAAATGCTGTAGATTTTTAATAAACTCAGAGGAAAGACTCCTAAACAGCTGGAAGCAACAAATTAACTTCGACTCCTGTTGATGTTTGTCAAAACCTGGATTCCATTTATTATTAGGGATTCTTCTGACTCTGAGTCTTCATTGCAAAAAATGTCATTTTTATGGACATGAAATTGTCGGGCAAAGGGAACAAGAAAGCTGTTTGTGTCAACATTGGTGCTGAAATGTGGAAAAAGACTTTCTTAAATCACTTCACACAACTTGATTACATGGCTTGTGTGTGTTTACCTGTTAATGCTACTGTATGCATTTCAGACTTGTGTTGAAGGTGATATGTAAGCGTTATCAGGTCCAACTTAGTGAGGCTGTTTTTGCCACTTTTACATGTAGATGTGCTGTTTTATTAGTTGGGAACGGCTTAAATTGCCACTGGGGTGAATCATATTTGCATTATGTCGACCATATTATGGTAAAATGTACGAATCATTCATACTGTTACATTACAAAAACAGATACAGATGAAAACTAGTGAATCCAAAAGCTAGAAAGTGTTTCTCACATGCCAAGGTGGAAAAATAAACGATAAAACGAGTTATTTGATGTTCTTTTTATTATCTGTTATTACACTTCAGCACCTGTGTGAGATTCCTTGAGGCTTATTGCAGCATCAGTAGCTCATTGGTGGTGATATTCTCTTCTGCAGAATCTACAGAGGAGAATATTATTCAGAGAGCTTAGGAGGAGAGAGGTCTAATTTACGAGGAACTCCACGCTCATTATGCGTTTGGCTGTCTGTGTGTGGCCGTGTCAGAACATAAAAAGGCACAGGTTGTTCAGGTTGAGGCGCCACTGTAATCAGAGCCTGCGTAGCAAATTATAGTAAGGGGATAAGTCAAACATTAGGTAATCAACCACCCAATCCCCTTCATGTAGCCAAACACATGCACTCACAGTGCCGCTCCCCCTTCACACCGAGCACAGAAACGGTGCCTTACATCACCCGGGGCATTATCAGGCCCTCTCCGTATGCTTTCACACATACTAAAATATTAGCCTCCCCAGTCACCCACCACCAAAACACAAAGGGTGACGTCGGTGCGGTCGGCGGTGGCAGGGAGCTTCCTGAGCACATACTTGGCCTTTTTTTGCCATCTGAAGCACATCATGGGAGAGGGAGGACAGTGAGGGAGGAATTTCCACACCATCCCTCTCCTCTTTGCTCATCCAGTGTTGCTTTCTTCCCGTCAGTCGCTTTCTCTTTGCACCCACACATCCTGTTTTCCGCCCGATATGCACCATGTGGCAACAGCAAACTGAATGAACTGCCTCTTTATCAGTCTGGGAAATTTAATCATAGGACCCACTCTAAAAAAAAAAAAAGAAAGTTAAATAAATAAAAATCTGGCAGCAACAATGCAAAAAAGTAAAAAACTATAAAACAGCACAACATTGTCATGTTCAATAACTGTAAAACCAGTAAAAATAACAGGAAATATTTTCAAAGTGATTTAAATATAGTAAACCTCTATAATTTCACTGTTACACATTGTAAAAGAACAAATTAATGTTTGGAAATATAATATTATTTGATGTAGACATTCTTCAAAGGTTTGGCCATCTTTTTCATACAGTCATCCTGTAAATTCATACATTTTTTATGTGATTTTGCTCAATATTATCTGTAAACTAACAAAATTGTAATATAATAAATCTCTAAAATAACAATTAAAAAATTATCCACCATTTTTCAGTCTTCAATATACATAGTTTTCCCTGAAAAATTATGTTTCATAATTTTAAAAATATTTAATATACACATTTTTCTCAAAAAATAATGGCAATTTTCTGTAAAATAATATAGTTCATTGGTTTAAATCCAGTAAAAAAAAAAAAAAAAAAAGGAAACGCAGTTCTACAATCAAAGAATGACAGATTTTTTTGACAAAATTATTACTTTTTGTCTGTGATTTTACTAGATATTATCTGTAGGTGAAATCTCTAAAATACCTTTTACAAAATATTTGCCTTTCTCAGTCCGTAATATACAAAGTTCTTTAAAAATAACTGCAAAATTCTATAAAATCTTACATATTTTACTGATTTAAATACAGTAAAAAAAATAACAGTGCAATTTTATGGTTAAAAGTTATAAAAAGCCAAATTACCATTCATAAAAATTAAGATTTTTGATGTGAAAATTATTAATAGTTTTGGTGTGTTCTTTTTTTTTACTGTCAACATGTAAATTAATACTTTTTGTCTATGATTTTACAAGATATTATCTGTAATTTAACAAAGCAGGCCAATTTTGTAAAATGCCACTTCCAAAATATTTTCCTTTAAGTTTTTCTTTAAAAAATTTGAAAGACCTGTAAAATAATGATATATTTAGGTGACTTAAATACAGTAAAATAAATTATAAAAAGTGCAATTTTATGGTTACATATTGTAAACCAACAACTTTCATAAAATTTTTTGATTTTTAATGTGGAAATTATTTATAATTTTGGCCTGTTTTTAATTTTTTTTTAGAGTCGACATATAAATTAATACCTTTTCTGTGATTTCACCAGATATTACAGAAAAAATCGAGTTTAAAAAGTGTAAATTCACAAAGTTACAATTGAAAATGTTCCTTTTCACAGTGGATGGTGTGTGAAACATCCTTCTGAATTAGACTGATAGTTTGCTGAATTACATATATAATCTTAATTTAGGACTGCCGTTAGTCTGTCATTGTTTTTCCTGTCGCTAACAAATCAATGAAAAGGCCAAAGCCAACAATGTGCTCAGCTGTCTCTTACTAATTCCTGTCTTCCCTCAGCCTGTCTGCTGCCCAGACTGTACAGTGCAGTGACTCACTGATGTCTGTTTTTATAGGTTTTGGACAACGGTGCAGCTCTGTGACACAGAGGAAGATAGATCAGGCTTAAGATATGCCGGCAGGACTTGTTAGAAGGATCACGTCTTTGTTTGAAGTCAGCTTGGAAGCACTCAAAGCCTTTTACAGTGGTGTATGTCATAAACAAAGCAGTTTTAAGGTGCAATCTTCATTTTCGCTCATGTATATGGCTGCCATTCAGGGAGAACAGGATTTATTCATAACATGGTAGAGCTGCTTTCTCCTATTTTGCACCCCGGTCATGAAATAACCTTCAGAACACACTGCAGCTTAATGATTTTGTCTCCTGGCAGACTTCAAAGCTCGGAAGCTATTTCTAAATTGGATTTTGTTTTATGTGTCTGTCGTCCTTTGGTGGTTGTTGTGCTTTGCTTCCGTCTCATGTTTGTTGTTGTCAGTTGTATAAGTTTTTATAAGTGTATTATGGTGTGCCTTTATTGCTAGGTCTCCCTCATAATAAGGTCTTCCAGGCAGGACTGGACTGGCCTTTTTTTGGTGAAATGAGCAATTAAATGATCTCTTTGCAGAGGACTGTGGGTCAGAATGGCCAGAAAAGTTTGCTGCCTTGCATACTGCAAAGTCCGGCTGGATGTAGCAGGACATCCTGGTATTTTTGGCCTGCTACATTTGACAGAGACGTATAGGGACGTAGTAAATCTTTTTCTGGCGTACTATATAGTATGGTAGTATAATACTGGAACACAGCCTAAGTCTAAAATTAGCTGAGAACTTTGCAAAACAGGTGGTTGAGAAGAGCAAGCGTGTCACAATTCGAAATTAGCCGCTGTACAGAGAGATTTAGTGTTGGAGGATGAGCTGAGATAAATCAGCAGCACGGAGACGATGCAGATGTTTTTATAAGTTCAACCCATTTTTGTCCATCCATCCATTCTCTATACACCGCTTTATTCTCACTAGGGTCGGAGGGGGGTGCTGGAGTCTATCCCAGCTGACTCAGGAGAAGGCAGGGGACACCCTGGACAGGTCGCCAGTCTGTCACAGGGCTACATATACAGACAAACAATCACACTCACATTCCCACCTACGGGCAATTTAGAGTAATCAATTAACCTCAGAAACACAGGGACACAGACTCAGACACAGGGAGAACATGCAAACTCCATGCAGAAAGATCCCAGGCCCAGGCCAGGATTTGAACCGGGGATCTTCTTGATGCAAGGCGAAAGTGCTAACCACTACGTTTGCCACTGTGCAGCCACAAATTTGTTTCTGCATTATCATGGACCACCAGACTAGACTGGTTTTGTAACACCACTTTTTGAAGGTATTTATAATGTTTTGACTCTTTTAATTGTCTTGATTCGCTCTCAGTCATTAATTACACAGCTTATGTGGGGTTTTGGAGTGACATGGTAGATATACATTAGGGTTCCAAAGTTTGAGGTCAACCAGACAATTTCATATTCTCCATGGAAACTCACACTTTTATTCACATGCTAACAGAATTGCACAAGGGTTTTCTAGTCATCAATGAGCCTTTCAACACCATTAACTAACACAATGTAGCATTAGAACACAGGAGTGATGGTTGCTGGAAATGTTCCTCTGTACCTCTATGGAGATATTCTGTTAAAAATTTCCAGCTAGTATAGTCATTTACCACAGTAGTCTGTGGCCTACGGATACGGCACTTGCCATTTGCCAATCAGATACGCGAGATCTGGTCACGTGACTCCCGGTAGACGCTAGCGGTACGGACCCGTAGCATCGGTACTACAGGTACGGACCCTAAACCTGACCCTAACACTAACCCTAACCTTAACCTTTGCTTACCTTTCAACAGTTTGCAGTGGTTAGCAGCTTCTTGACTCGCGAGACTCGCGTACGGGTCCGTATCTGTCTGCAAATGGAAAGTGCCGTATCTGTAGCCCACAGGCTACGGGTACGTGTCCGTATCTGTAGACACTACCATATAATTAGGGTAAATGGGTAGTGTGTATCGGGCTCAAAATGCCACAAGTCCATCCCTGACATGTAATAATACAGTTAAAAATTGCAAGTAAAAGTCCTGCATTAAGAGTGTAAGAGGACGCATTAATAATCAGGAGAATGTACATCCAGTATTAAAGTTGCTGTGACCGCTGTGCATCTTATTAGATAATTAATATCGATGCATTTGTGCAAAAAGCAGGAACTAATGATCGTTTTCTTTATGGATTGGTCTGCTTGTTGGTTTCTAGACGAATCCATTGATTCTTTGCAGAAACAGAAAGGGGCATGAGAAAAGAATTGGCACTTTTGCCGAGATTATTTCCAATAAGAATATTGCAAGCTTTAACCTTGAATACACAATAATTTTCAAGATACAAGGGCATCCTGGTGGTTGTCTGACTCATACCGTCTGATTAAATTCTGCTGCTTTTACAGCAAGTGAATATTTTTTGGTAGGTTTGCCAAAACAGAAGAGACAGGCCATACTCTTAAAACTGATCTAGATTCATTGTTTTGTAAATTTATATGATAGTTTCTTTGCTTTGATTGGATTTGTACGGTCTACGTGCGGCCGTCTTCAAGCAGCATCCCTGTTTAGAAATTATTTCGCAAAGCGTCACGTTGACGAACACATGCACCAAAGTTTGTACCAACACACGGATTAAGCTGTCCTGAAACCCCCTCCCTCATCATGTCTGCTCCCAGCATGTGTTGTGTTGTTTTGTGGTTTGCTTTCTGTTGCCTCTGCTCAGCACAAACAGAACATGGAGGCTGGCTGTCAAGAATCTCTTGTTTTGTCTCCGTTCTGCTTTACTGCTGCTCCGCTCAGGGCCGCTGCACTGTAAAAACCGATATGCAGGAAATTCACAAACGTCTCAGGGGGTGAAGAGGATCTGAGCGAGCTGTGCACGTGTGAATGTGTGTGTGCGTGCGTGCGTGTTAGCGTGCGTGGATGGCTTAATGCAAGTCTGATGGAGTCATGGCTAATCTATGAAGACTAAACAGATATCTGAGAACAGGAGGGGGAAAGTTTCTGTTTACTGGCGGCTTGCCTTTCTTTTCTCATGACAACAAATCTTCAACCTGGAAGACGCTCTCACATCACAGAGCACCTGCATTCAGATGTTGTTTTTCTCCAAATTCATCCCCCAAAGCGGCAGGTTTTGGCCCCACTGTTCGCTCTAAATACACTCCTGCTGGTATCATGCTTTAATTTGGGTGGTTCCTTCAATTTAAAACCCTAATTTTAGAAAGTCTTTGAGTTACCGTAATCTGATTATTAAAACAAAAAACACACGTTAGAGACTAACAATGTGTTCAAAATGATTTTTTCTTTCAGTCCATACTACAGCGGCCCTGACAGAGCGTGCACTGCTGCGTGCACTGTGCGTACAGTTGGGACGTACTATTTCATCATAATATTGCACCTTAAGCTTTGACCGTCTTGCTCATATATCCACTGCAGTCTCTAGTGTGAAATGAGTTGTCATCTGTTTGCGGACTCTTGGCGGCGAAAGTGTGTTCATGCTCGCACAACACACCGTGACGTTTGTAGGATTGTGGGTCAACGTGTTGGCCCGCGAACTGCAATGTGACCAGATGTAGTACAACATCGAGGTATTTTTGGCACATTGCATTTGACATACTATATATCTGGGACATAATAAATCTTTATTTGACGTACCATACAGTATGTATAGCATGGGTGTTGGAACGCGCTCATACGAGCAGCTATGTGAAGCTGTGAAGTGCTAACATTAGCGTGCTAGCATGGTTACAGTGTTGATGTTTAGCAAGTGTAAAGTTTCCCATGTTTATCTTCTTAGTTAATCATGCTAGCATTTTCACAAATAAAACGATAGAAATGCCATTAGTTTTGCATGCACTGGATCTGTAACTGAACTCCAGTATATAGTCATTAGGAGACATCTTGTGAAGCCATGAAGATCTGTAGACAGTTTCTTGGCAATCCATGCAAGAATAGCCAAGACATCTCATTTTCCAAAAGGTTAAAAGGCAAAGCTCAGTGACTACATCTGCGCTAATACATTTTCATTTTAAGACACTGTAAAACCTCCATCCAGACAAGTTTATTTGCTCAGTTTCTGTAATTATATCTTTGCATACTAATGTGACCAAAAATGCACATCACATGACTGTTCTTGTACACTGGTAAATGGTTGTATTTATATAGCGCTTTTAGCCAAAGCGCTTTACATGATATGTCACATTTACCCATTCATACACACCTTTACACACTGATGGCGGAAGCTGCCACGCAAGGTGCTAACCACAACCCATCAGGAGCAATTAGGGGTTAGGTATCTTGCTTAGGGACACCTCGACATGAACACGACGGACTGAGGATCGAACCGGCAACCTTCCAGTTACAAGACAGCCACTCTACCCACTGAGCTATGCCGCCCCTTATGTGCAGAATGAAGCCGGTCAGTAGCTAAAGAAAACAGAACAGAGTCAGAACAGCGATAATGAAAAGTAAAACCAGAGAATTCCTCAACTGCGCAACAACTACCAGCACAAATAACAAGGTCAGCAACACCTGTCATATCTATATTGAATTAAACCCTCATACTCTACTAGGGCCGCAACCTATGGGTATTTTCATTGTCCATTCTTATGATTTGTTGGTTTGTGTTTTCCAAAGCTCAAGATGTCATCCTCATTTGGCTTATTTAGTCCACAAATCTGAGAATTTCGATAATTCGTCTTTAGCAGTTAGTCAAAGTGACTAATCGAGTATCAAAATAGTTCGCGATAAATTTAGTAGTTGACAAAAGATTGACAAATTGATTAATTGTTGAGCTCTATCCTGTGCTTTTGTTTACTTCTGGCTAGGCTTGTCACGATACCAGAAATTTAGTAGTCGATACCAATACCACTTAAATTCTACGATACTCGATACCACGGTAGCGGAGGTAGCAGGCGCATTGTGCTACAGAAATGACCGTCCGTGTCAAACACAACAGCTGTATAGTAGTCCAGATATATATTTTAGATATATTTATATATTAAACGAGGCTTCGAGGCACACAATTTGCCCCGAGGATATTTTGTAATCGAATTATTCGGATTATCCGAGGAATCTTTTCAGCCCTAAACGTCACAAAACTATTATGCGGGACAAACAAGGCTGGACACGCTTGTTATTTTGCCATGCAGCTCATTTACTATGGGCTGGGCTCATCTAATCATTGTAACGTAATTAGATATGAGCAACAATAACACGTGAATTCAAATGCACTCACCTTGAATTCTGTGTACAACTGTGTACAACTCTGGTACAACGCGGGCCGCTGAACCTGTTACGGTTCAGCGACCACAATGCCAACTCGATGATTGAAACATTATACACCGATGGAAAGCTTAGATTCTCATGAATCCGCCAGTGTAAACCACTTTCAGATGTGATTACCACAGCGGTAATATAAACACATTTGTCCGACAAACAACGAATATCCATCCATCCGTTCTCTATACATGGCTTCAACGCACACAGCGCGACTCACATTTCCGGGTTCATTATTACACACAGATGAAAATATTCCACAAGAAACGGCTATAATCCAACCTTGGACATCCAGACGACACAAGCCAGTAAAATATTTTGTCCAAAACATGTCTTGAAGTCGGTATATAATCCACGAATAGGTCGTTTTCGAGGAAATGCACCTCGCGATGTGCGTCCAATATTCCCTGTATTTCTCGTCTTATTTTTATTTACAAATAAAATATTAGCGATTTTTTTGTACTGATAATGGCTGGAATTGACTGTACCGTATAGGGCTACATGTTTCGCCAAGTTGGACGTGTTGCTCCCCTTCGCTGTGCTGCGGTGACGGCATTTTTTGCAGACGGGTTTTTCAGGATCAATAACCAATCTGTCCTCGTCAGCCTCGAATCCAAAATACTTCCGGACGTGACTTCTGGCGTTTTTTTTTTCAACTAATTGAGGGGCAGCTGCTGTTGTCGAGCCAGGTGCGTGTGCCTCCGCCATACTGCATGTAGTTGATCTCTTTGCAGCGTAGTCAGTCATGTGATCAGCACTGTGTGAGGGTTGCCAGATAATCGCTCATTTACAGCCAAAAAAACAACGCTAAAGAAGCGGCCAGATCTGGCTCCTCGGTACCTACGGTACTTTGGGTAGTCTAGAAAAGTCAGTACCGTCACATTTTCTGAATCTTAGTACCGACTTGGTACCGAAGTATCGGTTCTCGTGACAAGCCTACTTCTGGCAATCGGTCGAGTCATATGAGCATGACGAATCAGTGAACTTGTGTGTCTGCTTCATGGTTTCTGGTTGTTTCTAAGGTTCTACCTGCCCAAATGTGTTTTAGTGGTTTTTGGAGTCCTGTATATGGTAGGCGTTTCGAAATGGAAACATAATAGTATGGATGTAGCCTGAGATTCTGGAGGGACAATGCTGACATTTAGATAGTTTGCACATTTAGATATTTAGCACAGTCTGTGGTTGGAACATAAGCTCCGATGTCAACAGAACACACTGGAATAATGTTGCATAGATCAGTAAGAACCACATTGTTTGTTTCCCATTAACAAACCCAAGACTGAATGAACACTGGACTTTTTACATCACTCACAAAATAGACAAATAATGAATAATAATGAGATATTCACTGAATTTGACAATACATCGTACTGTACTAGAATCAATGACTTTACCAGCAAACCCTCCTTTTAGCCTCCTAATAATGGGTTTGGATTGGTAATAACATACTTCCTAGGAAACTTGTCTTCTATTGTTGCGCATGATTAAACTTGGCATGTTACCAACACAAACCTTTGAAAACTACAATTGTAACTTGGATTGATTGGTAATAGAGATGGTGTTTCCTCAGAAGTATGTAATTATATTTGAATCCTTTCCAACGACTATGTAGTCAGCCTTACATAGTTGAGTTATTGGGTAACAGTGGAAGCTTTTATTGCCATTGTCCTGTGGTAATTAACCAACAATGTATTAACCATGACCATATATTCAAGAGGTAATCAGGGTACTGTGAAAGAAAAGTTTGCCCATTTTGGTGGGAGACAAATTACCTCCATTGACTTGTTGTTTAGCGTTTGTTCGTATGATTGAAACCTGTCAGTCTGAATCACAGCTAGGTTCAACTGGTGTCCTAAGCTTTTGCAAGATGGTAGATATTTTGTGGGTCTACTTTTTACTTTGCACTAACAAAACAGACTCTTGATTGTAAACTCAATCAGCTAAGACTGGTGTCCACATACCTGCTGACTCCTCCTCATGAGGAAGTCTGTTAGCGTTGGATGCCGTCACCGTCCCAGAAGGGTTGTAGAAATGGAGCAGCTTGTTAAGCGCTGCAACAGACTGGAGACCCTCTGTAATAGCACTTCTATAGAGATGAAGAGATTTTAGTGGACTGTTTTTGGCTGCTCTCCCTCATTCCAGTGATTCCTCGGTGCCTATGGGCATTGGCAGTGGGAGCGGGGTTTAAACAACGAGGGCGAAGGCTTAGACCTCTCTTTACCAGGTCACCCACTGCCCCAGGTGCACATGGGGAAACACTTAGCTGCTCTCTTATTGTTCCATATCTCCCTGTGTCCTTCACTTTCTCTCTTTTATCCCCGTCTCTCTCCATGAACCCTGCACCCAGGGGTGTTGTTTTCATTCCGCATGCAATATTACGCACATGACCGTGTGTGTTTGTGTTTAAATGAGTGTTAAGGTCATTACTACACTGTGGTCCGCCCTCAATGCATCCTCATCGTTATCTGAGACGTGTGGTTTCTCTTTGATACCAGCGTTTTCTTCCTGTGCTTGACATTATCCCTTCATTCTGAGCACTTACATTGGCTAACTGTGTTCCTCCCTGAACTCCATAACCAGACCTGCTAGGCTCATCAAACATCAGTTGTCTTTGGCAACTGCTGTGACATTACTTTACCTGGTCAAGAACAGAGAAAGTTATTCTACACCAGCTGTAAATTACAACTATGGGACTATTTTTGTCAGACATTTGGCTCCCAGTGGAGACCATTTCTGAGGCAAACATGCCTGTTTTTCTGTTGCTCACCGGTCCACATAAATCTCCCAAAATTATAGCCGGCTTCCATTTTTTTCTCATGTAGCTTAAAATAAAGCTGAAAATCAATCTTCCAAATGAAGCATGAATATCTTTATGTGGCATCAGTCTATCCAAAGCTTTGTGTTTCTCACAGATAGGGAATTTAATGATTTAGTGATCGATTAACTAATTTTAATCAAGTATTCGATTTTGAAATATATTAACTGATATAGCAGAAGACAAGGCATTAGATTTGTCATGGTAGCTGGTTGTTCCACCAGGTGGAGCCTCTCACTGTTTAGGGAGATAGGAGTTACAGGTGTGTTTGCTGGCTGTCCATAAAATGAATGCACCTACGCCACGAATATGCTAGCTGTGAACACAAACCGAAACATCACAGATGTATGTACTTAGTTAAAGATGTGGTCCTTGGCTTTGGAAAACTATTTTTTTCTACTAGAGTAAGAAGTAAGAATTTAAAAGATTAAAATAAATTTAAAATATGAATTGATTAAGTGCTGATAATAATTTAATCGATTAAAAGCTTATTAATAAATAAGATAAAGGGCATGTATGTCAGTAATAGTTTTGTAGATTTGATGTAGTACCTGGTTGTTCCACCGGGTGGAGCCTCTTACTCTTTAGGGAGATGGAGTTATAGGTGTGTTTGCTGGTCGTCCATAAGATGCCAAGAACATCCTAGTCGCGAATACAAACTGAAACCTCACAGACTATTTTTTTTCTACTATAGTAGTAAGGAAAGATTTAAAGGATTGAAGTAGATTAAAATATTGATTGATTGAGTGCTGTTAATAATTTAATCAATTAAAACATGTTAATTGATAAGGCCGAAGATAAACGACATGTATGGTAGTATAAGTTTTGTAGAGTTGTTGTAGTGCATGATTGTTCCACCAGGTGGAGCCACTTACTATTCAGTGAGGTGTAGTAGTTAGCTGTGTTTACCGACCACCCACAAGCCACAAGTCACCCAAAAACATGCTAGCCGTGAACTCAAACTGAAACCCCACAAGCTAATGTACTTAGTAAAGGATGTGGTCACTGGTTTTGGATAAGTAGTAAGAAGAGATTTTAGTAATAAATTAACAGATTAATTGCTGTTAATAATTAATCAATTAAAAACATATTAAATGATAAGGACATACAGCGCCCTCCATAATTATTGGCACTCCTGGTTAAGATGTGTTCTGTAGCTTCTGATAAATTCAGTTTTTTCTAAATAATATAGGAGCACAATGAAAAAAAGAGGAAAATCCAACCTTTAATTCAAGTGAATTTATTCAGTGGAGAAAAAAAATTCACGTTAAGAAATAATTCTTTTACATCAAATCATGTGTGCCCACAATTATTAGCACCCCTGTTGTTAAAGCTTTGTACAACCCCCTTTTGCCCACAAAACAGCACCTAATCTTCTCCTGTAATACATTTTCTACAATTTTCAGTGTGAGAGTATGCTTCTGCAATAAAAATTGAGTTTATTTTAAGGCTTTCGACACATCTTAACCAGGGGTGCCAATAATTATGGAGGGCGCTGTACATGTCAGTAAAAATATTGTCGATTTGCTGTAGTACTTGGTTGTTCCATCGTTTACTGTTCAATGAAATGGAGTTACATGTGTGTTTTGCTGAGCGCCCATAAAACAACCACACCTCGTTGCTATCTAACTGCTAACTGTAGCAGTCTTGTTGATGAACTCTGCAACATCACATTGTAAAAAGGTGTCTGGTGGCTGTGTGGTGCAGCTAGTCACCTGAGACTCATGCCAATACTAAGCTAGCAAATTCAAATGCTAACACTGGCCGGGAGCTGAGTGTCCGTCAGTAGAGACGATGCTAATGTTCAGGAGCAGCAGGACTCTGATCACAAGCTTCCAAGAATATTAAAGTGATGAAGTGTGTTGGCAACGCGCTGCTCTGAGTATAAATCCCTTTTAGAGGTGGCAGTAAATACTGACAGATTTCCTGGACTGATGAAGTTGCTGCGACAGTATTTGTGGACGTCTGTTCCAGCTGAGCGGCCGTTTCCAGCGGTGAATAAGTTACTGCATCATATAGATCAGCTGTGAGGATTATTTTGATATCGATCCACCATGGAGACTTTATTCCCTTTACAGGTTACTGTGGAAAACCGCAGCTCATTTGCAGTTTTAATATTCTGGATTTTGTCAGAGCGATTGTTGAAAACCAATTTAAAGTAAAGTAAGTATTTTTCTGCTGTTTCATTTATCATTCGAATAAACTGGTGTTTACATTAACTGTTCTTCACATTCCTAATGTAACTGAGCTGTTTTTCTGGCAAACATTAACTGTCAATGTTTAAAAATGGTTTTATCAGCATATGGAAAACTGTCTATTTCAACGATTAAGTGGTTATTCATTGATAACATGGCACAGCGGCGTCATCGCTTAGATTAGAGTGGAACAGTTTAATCAAAATATTAATTAATTTGCAAGATGTTGAAGTGCAGCATCCAAATCACAGCAGCTGCAGCTTCTTGATGAAGGTAACATGTGTCAGAAAATACCATTAGAAATGAAGCATCGTGGTGCTACAGAGATGCTGCAAATCATACTCTCCAGATGTAAGGGAGCACATTTTTTTCAGTGGAAAAGTAATGCAGACATGATTGTGACTGATATCATGATTGCAGAACTGGTTGAAATGATGCCGATTATTATCTCCGTCATCAAATCAAATCAAGTTTATTTATATTGCACATTTAAAAACCATCAGAGTTGACCAAAGTGCTGCACATGTTAGCAGTCAGGCAGAAGAAAACAAGTGCAAAAAGCAACCTGTTTTAACATAAAAACAAGGCAAAATCATAAAACAGCACAAGTTTTAAGATTAAAGTTTAATGCAAAATAAATATGATATTCTAAAAACACTATTAGGAAATACCAAGAGTCATTGAAAACATCTTCAGATTTTTCTTGGAAATGTCAGTGGAATAAGAACTTTTTATTGCAAGAAGAGGGCTCACAGGCAATAGGTCTGGGATCTAATTTTTTTCTGTCAAGTCAAAATATTGTTTCTCAAGTGATTAATTAAGAACAGGTTACATTCCATCCTGAGAAGAAAACACTGGTAGAAGGAAGTCTGAAAAGACAGAAGTAAACTCTAAATTGTGATATTTTTCTCCCTCATATCATTCACACAGTATCTCTATCATCAAACCAAATCAAGTTGATTAATATTGCACATTTTAAAACCATCAAAGTTGACCAAAGCGTTGCACGTTAATAGTGGCAGCAACAAAATAAGTGCAACAAGCAATACATTTGAAAAAAAAAAAGAGAGAGAGAGAATAATAATATTACATCAAGGCAAAATCAGAATACAAATATAATAAGCTATAAGATCAAGTTTAGAGTAGAAAATATATTTAAAAATAAAAATTAATAACTTTAGGAAATACCAAGCCATTGAAAACATCTGGATATTTTTCTTGGAAATGTCAGTGGAAGAGAAACTTTTTATTGTGAAAAGAAGGCTCTGGTCACAGATAATAGCTCTTGGATCACATTTTTTTCTGTCAAGTTAAAAAAAAAAGTGGTTTTGGGCCCTTTGGAATCCTACTTTTTGTAGGAAGTAAACATTGGTAGAGTAAAGTCTGAAAAGATAGAGGTAAACTTTTGATATAGGCTGATATTTAATTCTTCAGATAAGCAAAAATTGGTTGAAACAATTGTGATTTATTTATTTTTTTGGCATATCATCACCTTATCTATCGTCAAACCAAATCAAGTTTATTTATATTGCACATTTAAAAACCATCAGAGTTGACCAAAGTGTTGCACGTTAGCAGTCAGGCAGCAACAAAAAATGCAATACATTTGTAAAAAAAAAAAAGAGAGAGAGAGAGAGAGAGAGAGAGAAAAGAGAAAAATAATAAAATATTACATCAAGGCAAAATCGGAATCAAAGTTCAATACAAAATACTAAAAAAATTTGCACCATTAGGAAATACCAAAAATCATTGAAAATATTTTAATATTTTTCTTGGAAATGTCAGTGGAGGAGGATGCAAGAAGAGGGCTCTACTTACAGATAATAGTTCTTGGATCTAATTTTTAATTCTGTCAAGTCAAAAAAAAGTTTGTCCAATGACTGATTAAGATTAGGTTTCAGGCCATTCTAAGAAGTAAACATCGGTAGCAAACAGTTCTGTGAAATATCTCCAAATAACTTCTATTTTTGCACATTTGTCACATGTAAATATTTCAGATCATCAGACTAATTTTAATATACAACAAAGACAACCCAAGAAAACACAAAATGCAGTTTTTAAATCATGATTTCATTTATGTGTGATAAAGTAATTGCTCCCTTTGTTACCAATCTACCTAATGACCAAATCCATTTGGCAACTGGGTTCAGTTTCACCATCCACACCCTTGTATGACTGCTGCCAGGTTTGTTGGACCTGAAATCACTTAAAGAGAATCTGTCTGGCGTTGTGAAGTAGCATTGAAGTGTGAGAAGTGCTTTTTCACAGCACTGTTTAGTCTGAAAAATAGTGGTGAGAGCTTGAAAGAAAAAGTGTAACTGAGATAATTTTGGGTCATTCCAGAACTGGAGGACATTTTACAGCCCAACCATCAAATTTCAAATAATCCATGTAAAAAATACTCAAACATGCAGTTGTTGTGTAAATGTTCTTGTCCTAAGACTAAATCTAAAAATAGGAGATAAGAATGTTTGAAAATATTTTTAAAAATATCAAATAAGTCTGGAGTTCCCTCTAAAATGCCATTTTTCTCTTGTCTCACCTCCTGATGGCCAAATTGAATC
The DNA here is from genome assembly GCF_021347895.1 of Acanthochromis polyacanthus. Lineage (NCBI taxonomy): Eukaryota > Metazoa > Chordata > Actinopteri > Pomacentridae > Acanthochromis > Acanthochromis polyacanthus. The sequence goes on along the minus strand of NC_067126.1, from coordinate 9,186,715 downwards.
TCAAATAAAACAGTTAAAATGAAATTTATATCTCATTTTTTAATGTTTTTTTTCATTGATGTCTCATGTAAATGTGGGGACAGTTTTTTTAATCAACATAACATTTTAAATTATTATTATGCATGAAACGAGTGTCCCACAACAACCCTGTTAGCATAACCTTTTTAGCTGGTAGAAGAAGAAAACAGTGAATCACATAAAATGCATATTACCAGGAGAAGACAAATTCTTTTTCCTTTTTTCTTTCCTTTTTCACATCAGTCAGTTTGTCCAGCTGTAACAGCAGTCAGCAGTAACAGCTAGCTAAATATCTAGCTTCTACTGCTGAGAAAAAGCTAACATTAGCATGGATTAGCAACCCTGTTACTGTGATTAGAGTAGGGTTAGCAAACGACATATAAAATATGGAATAGAAATGGTACCATTGATGTGTAAGCTGAGCCAATCAAACCTTTGATAGTTTATTACCTATTATTGATGAATATGGAGCAGAAAACTGTAAAAGATAAGTTGTGTTTTTCAAAAATTTTGAAGCCTAAATGTCCTCCAATTCTGGAATGAGCCTTGTATATTTCTTCAGATAAGGAATCAGAGTTCTGATGTTGTCTCAACCTAAATTCCTGGTCAGAGATAGACATGGCTGGTGTTGGAGCTGTGACGTGACCCTGCCCTGTTAATCCCATCCTGATGGGGAGAGGACTCAGGTCCAGTCAGGTCCAGTCATGGCTCAGATGTTGAAGGACCAGACTGCCTACAGCCAAGGTGGGACTCCGTCAGGACTGGGGCATCTGTCACATCACCCTCCTAATAATCACTGGCTCACACGCTGATGTAACCACGGTGCAACCCGAACCTGCGGCTACAGGCTACGTTCCAAAATGCTCACTGGGCCGTGACATTTCCCCACAAATGGGCCTGAAGAGTGGCGGAAGTAAGGAGTTTATCATAGTCTTACGAAGCACGTCACCTGTCAGCAGCTGCCCCGTAGCCGCAGCATCACTTTCCTTTTATTACTGACCGTTTAGCACCTAATCGCCACAGAAAGTGAAGGAGTTTGTACAAGTTGTCAGAAATCTGCTTTTGCGGCGGTTTGTCATCCCAACGTTTCAGCTGCTTTCGCTCAATACATCCTCCTGGCTTCTTCCCTGCCTGCCTTCTCGCCCCACCCTCATCCCTCTCCGCATATGGGATTCACATTTGGCTTGGGCCGAAGGCTTTCTTAATGTGATATTATGATACATTATCTGAAGCCATTTACTCCCTGTCACCACCTCTCATGTGGACACAAGCTGAGCACGCCAAGGAGAGGCGGTCAGACTCTGTCCAGGTGAGTTATGACCATTTAATTTGACACTGTTCGCAGCGGTGATCATTTACAAGGCCTGAAAGTGTAATCAAAATACAAACTGTGCTTACGTGGGTTCCTCGCTCTGCCTTTCTCTCCAGGAGCCTGTTGGTGGTGGATAAGTTTTCAGCCTCTCCTGCTGCCGGCTGTAAATCGCCTCTGTCGAAGGTGTGTGTGTGCATGCGTGAGGGAACAGAAGGTGAGAAATTTGGGGGTCAGCTGAGGTCTTTCAGGTAATTGCGCTTCTTAAACTTTTGACCCACTAAGCCCTATTTAGTGTGGTTCAGCTTGCTCCCCTTATTTCCCCGGAGAGTTTTCGACTCCCGCATACCAGGACATGTGTGTGTTTGTGTGTTTGTGCTCGATGTAATAAGTGTCTGAACATGTGCTGTCGGCCTCACACAGCTCATGTTATTCTTTTTCACCTTTTTTTTCCTCTTTTTTCTCTCACTGTTGTTCCCACACTGTTTCCTTATTTATTCAGGCTTTGAAAAATGCATGAGTTTGTCTTGTTGTCTGGTCGCAAACCTCACCTCCCACTCAGTGTCTGTGAGAAACATATAGAAAAAATGTGTCCTCAGCGCTCAGGCAGTAAAAGACGTGACTTATTCGTCTGGCTGCATCTTCTATTCTTCTTGTATCTTTGTTGTCGGTGTCAGTTTTTCCAGTTGCGCTGCTTCTTTTGGTAACTTTTTGGATAAATCACCCAAACTGCAAACAGTCCAGAAATGCAGGAAGCGACTGATGTAATATATCGCAATAAATTGGCTGCAGTTTGTAGCCTCGGAGAAGGCATGGCTCTCAGGATAACCTTCGTTTTTAGCTTTCCGTTCCTCGTAGTTTGTCCCCTTTATATATTTTTGCTCTGTCTGTCCTCATATTGAGCCATTTGAGAATGATGGATGAGGCTGTTACCGTTTGGATCTGGGCTATATTGCTGTTGTATTCATTATTTCCAAACATACAGGCACGACACGGCCACGTAATTATTTACAGATGAAGGCAAATATGCAAAATGAAATATCCTCCAAGTGACCTACTGGGTCCTGTGTATGTTTTAAAGTGTGAGTGATGAAATCATTGGATTTTTTAACTTAAATTCTCGTGATATGTTTGGTATTTTAACTGTCTGATGCCCAGCACCTGCTGGTGAATTTATAAAGCACATTTTCTTCCAAAAAAAGCACCAAAATGCCACAATTTATCAGAGAAAGGCATTGTCTAAACATTCGGAGTCATCAGATCTATCAATCATGTTAGGTGTGACTTACGGTTCTGTCAGGAAAAATAACCAAATCTGACATTTAAATCATGATTTCTCATCAAAATCAATGTATTCTACACATCAGACTTAGGGTTTTCAGCCACGACGAACATTAACATGATAAAAATTCAATAAGTTTTAGGCTGAACTGCAGGCGGTGTTTCAACAGAGCAGAGAGAAGGCAACAACAGGAAAATAAAACATACTGGATCAGTCAAATAAATGCAGCTTAGCTCAGAAATGTTGAACGGAGGAGCAAGCTGTTGGAAGATACATTCAGCATGGTGAAACGTCTTTGGAGAGTTAATGTGCTGAGTTTGTAAAAATGTAAATAGACCTAGTTAAATAGCCTGTCTATGGCATGTAGAAGTCCCATATTTTTCAGTATTGTAACACGTGGAAAAATGCTGTCCAGGTTGATTCCAAATTTAATTTTTTTTCTCAAACAAATAATCCAAGAAATTCAGCTTTCACCTCTGACTCTTTTTTTTGATTCGTGACATCTTAACAAACTTACTTCACAGGAGACATTTTTGAGTTTTCTCCATTTCTAGTCATGGTTGTTCTGTTTTCACAAACAGAGAGGAGGCAACAAGAGAGATTAAGTGGAAAATGAAACATTATGGATCAATCAAATGAATGTGGCATGGCTCAGAAATGGTTGGCAGAGGAGCAAGTTGTTGGAAGATACATTCAGCATGGTGAAACGTCTTTCTAAATGTGCTGCGTTTGTGTTTGTGGAAGTTGTAAAAATATAAATAGGCCTAGTTAATGGCCTGTCTAACGTATGTGGAACCCCCCTTTTTTTTAAGTATTGGCAACACGTGGGAAAATGTTGGACATGTTGATTCCAGATTTAATTTTTTTCTCAAACAAATAATCCAAGAAATTCAGCTTTCGCTTCTGTCTTCTTTCTGATTCGTGACATGTTAACATACTTACAGGAGACATTTTTGAGTTTTCTCCACTTCTAGTCATGGTCGTTGTGTTTCCACAGAGGTGCAGGACTTTATACTGCAGTGAAAAATGAACCCACTGTGCGGAAAAATGTGACAGGAGCGAGAAAAAAAAAAGACCTGCCCAGAAGCTGCTTGGGGTTCAGAGAGTTAACTCTTCATTTGGTTGTGATTTGGAACATATGAAAAATGTTCAGGATGAGTGAAGCTGAACATGCGTTGTTTTCTCTTCTTACGCTGAGATGTTCAAGATACTCTTAATCATTTTGCCTGCAGGTAAAAGACGATCTCAGCAGCGTTGCAGCAGAGAGGCTCCCATCAGGAGGAGATTTCTGAGGTGAGTTTAACTCTTCTTCTTCTTGTCTTACGCCCCTCCTCACCCACCTGCACACCCTCCTCCACCCTCAGCAGGAGAAAGCGCGTGAAGAGGAAGGGCCACAAGGGCCAGTTGTTTTTAAATAAACTAAATCTGCTAACAGTTTTATAACCCTGACCTCGTAAAACTGGCTGCAGCTTTTGGTCAGCTCTCTCCTGATGGGCCGAGCAGAGCCGTCCAGGCCTGGAATTCCCATTTGCCGCTGTGGAGCGTGTCGGTGCGTCAGCTGGTGTGTTTGCAAGAGAGACAGAGAGAGAGAAAGGGAGAGAGAAAGGGCGTATGATATACGATTGCTGTGTCACGATCCACATGTGACGAGCGTCCTCGCAGGCAGACGAGCATCCAGGCTGCTGCTGCTGCTGCTCTTTCTGGAGATTTCCCTGTTTGAGGAAAAGTGAGGGAGAGAGGGAGGTGAGAGAGACACCGAGGGAGGAGAGAATAGCTCAGACAATCAGAGTGTGTGTGTGAGAGAGAGAGAGAGAGAGAGAGAGAGAGAGAGAGAGAGGTAGAAACAAGAGGAGAGAGGAGCTGGCTGGGAAACAATAGTTGAACAACAAATCCAGCGTTGCATGCAGCCTCTGTGGATACCTCTGCTGTCTTTCTGCTGCCGGGCGCTCAAGGTAAGAACCTCGAGATCCACTTCGTCTTATCTTTCAATCAGCTGCAAGTGTGTATTCTAGATTTGACAATTCACTTGCACATGAGATAATCTGATGCATGTTTGTTTGAGTGACACTTGGGCTCACTTTTCCTCCTCGGCTGCACATCCCTGAGCTCAGGTGGACATTCCTCCCTCCTTCCTTGCAGGTCTTCTCTGCTCCGCGTGAGTCCAGAAAGCACAAGTGGTTGTGATTAGGACGCGTTGTGTGACACGATGTGTAATAGGAGGAAACATGTTTGTGTTGGCGCCGCTGGATTCGCTAATCAGGCACTGACAGAGATGCTGGAAGGACAGCGGAGCTCAGTGGGGCTCGTAGGGAGAGCGCGAGGTTAATAGCGGTGCGAATAACTTCTGGTGTGTAGGAATATGCGTTTTACAGGTGTGTGCGTTCACGTCCGTGAGAGTGTGATTGACTTGGCCTCTTCTGGTGGACCCCGAGGCTGCTGGCTGAGGCTGGAAGGAGATGATGACAGATATAATAGACTCTGTGGTAGGTAGGTAGGAGGAGGAGACCAGCTACCACTTCCATTCCACGGAGAAGGAGAGGCGAGTGTGTGAGAACGAGAGCGCGAGAAGGTGTTTAAATGAAAAATGAAGTGACTACAAAAAGGCTGGGGGGGATAATGAGACAGGGGGAAGAGAAACAGCCCAAGTAGGAGGGAGAAACATCTGAGAAAGAGACTCGGAGAAGGACACAATAAATAGGAGAAACAGAATGAAACTGAGATGTGTGAGAGAGAAACAGGGCTGGAGGAGGTGAGACTGAGAGAGTCTAAACCCAAGAGGGGGGAAGAGAGGGAGATGGAGACGGAGTGATGCAAACATCCCCGCAGACATCCTTCTCCACTTCCGGCGACACCAGACGAGAAACAGTTTGTGCAGCCGGTAAGAAAGTGTGTGATTTTTTTCCTTTCTCTCGTCTGCATCCTCACCTTAGACCGAAAATCACCTTCGGACTGTTTGGAGAAGAGGAAGGTGAGAAAGAGGAGTAGGAGGTGTGTTTGAAACGTTGCACATTCAGCCAGGTGCAGATGGACAGCAATGCTCTGGCAGAGCGGCGCACCGTTTTGTGTCTGAGCTCTCATGTTTCATATTCTCACACATGCATGCAAACACACACACACACACACTGGGGCCCATTGTGAGTGTATTTATTTGGACAGTGTTGAAGCTCCGATAGGCAGTTCACAATGTCTCACCGCCGCAGGAATGTGCTTCTGACAAATGGATGCTCTGCACGAAGCCCGGGCCATTGAGAGGATCCTCAACCCGCCTGCATGTGACAGAGCCGCCCGAAGAAACCTGGCCGATAAAACAAACACGCCTACGACTCCTTCGCTCGCTCCGTTTCGAGAGCGCCTTCGGGCCTGGAGCTGAATGGAGGATTGATCTAGTTTCACGCGGCGCTTCCAGCCTGCAGCTCGGTGTTTTTCCTCCAGAACAGAGGATTCGGGAGTTCAGCGGTTTCTGCTTTTTCACCGCTGAAGAAACAGAAATCAGGCAGTCTTCCTCCAGATACGTCCTCCTCTGTCTGTCTCGGCTGCTTCTGAGAAGCCTGAATTGTAAAGCTAACACGAGCTTAGCCGCGGCTCACATGGCTGCCCGTCATTGGCTGCACGCTGCTCTCAAATCCACACTGTTTGTCTTATCTTTACTGGGGGGATATATTTAGTGAGGAGCTTAGCTTTTAGGAGGCTGGCGCGTGGGGAGGGTATGAGTGTGCGAGGAGAGAGGAAGTCGGTGTGTGCGTTTGTGGAGCTGGCGTCAGTAGACGGTGGAGGAGCTTTGGCACTCTGCATGCCAAACTGTGTGTGTGTGTGTGTGTGTGTGTGTGTGTGTGTGTGTGTGTGTGTGTGTGTGTGTGTGTGTGGAGGACAGGTCTGTGCAACCCCTCCACCCTCCTCGCCGCAGTCAGGAATCTGCCCTTTAGTTTATTAAAAGCTGGTGAAACAATGGAGGGGGGCGAGGGCCGGGGATGGAGGTGAACAGAAAATCATGACGTACACTCCGGGCTCGGTGCAGCGCTGTGGCCAATCACAGAGCAGCGCGGTGACGTAGGTGGACAGAAGAAGAAAGGCAGAGATGGAGGCATTCGTGACGGCTCAAAAAATTAGACCTCCCCCGCTCTACCTGCCACCTCTCCCCGACTCCACCCCCCCCCCCCCCCCCCCCTCCTCTGGCGCCCTTTGATGCACCTGCTTTCTCAGCTATAACCGAGCTGCACATTATTACCACCGCAGAGCAACAACTGTGTACTCAGCTGCCGGCCGAGGATCCCGGGACTCCTAAAACTTACATTCCTGCACAACTGCACGCTAAAAAGTCAAATTCCAATTAGATGCATGGTTGAAAGATGAAGAAAAATCCAATTTACTGATTTAGATAAAGCTTTTACATTGCAAACAGTATTTTAAGGGTTGTGTTGATGCAATAATGTTGCATCTCCTTAATATTGTGTGTAATCTAAACTTAAATTTCTGCATTAGTTGAGATAACTTAATGAAATTGGCTTGATTTTCAGCATGTCAAGTCTTCTCCTCTCCTGTATCCTGACATGCACAGATCATTTTCTATGATAATGACTGGTAATTAAGTTTACTTACTAAAGCTCTGAGCAGTGGAAGTAAAAAAACAACTTTGATTTAGGAGGAAAACCTAATTCCTCTAGCTCAGGGGTGTCAAACTCATCTTAGTTCAGGGCAATTTGATCTCAAGTGGGCCAGACCAGCAAAATCAGAGCATAAAAACCTAGAAATCTAAGTTTTCCACTTTGTTTTACTGCAAATTCTGAAAATGTTTACATGTAAAGAACTATCTTTGTACAAAATATTATCAACAACCTGAAATTTCTGAAGAAAAATAGGTTCAATTTCAACAACTTTATGCCTCAGTTTATCATTTACACACATCACAGCGTGTCTATGAAGGCACAAAACTTTCAGTCACAGGCGTCTTTTATGTCTTTATGATTAAAACAACTTGTCAGGGACCAGAAACTATTTAAATTTACAGTTTTACGAATTTACAATCAGATAATGCTGTCTCTGTAATTATAACACCTTACAAAGTCGTCCCGTGGCCCAGACTGGACCCTCTAGTGGGCCGGTTTTGGCCCGTGGGCCTTATGTTTGCCACCCCTGTTCTAACTCAATATAGGTTTCTGATTGAGTTTTATTTCATTAGAAGTTGTTGTAACCCAGAAAGACTGATGGAAAGCTGGTGCGTTTATTGTTTTCACATACATGTGATAGTTGCCAATAATTATCAGATCCCATGTTCAATACTTTTCCAGTTCCTGCTGTTATGTTAATTATAGATTCACAGATGAATCATAGATTTTACAGTTCAAAGCACGTTGAAATTTAAGATTTAAAAACAGTAAACGTGAGTCATTTCAATGATTAAAGTTTTTGTTCTTGTTTTTGCAGCTTTAAATACAAAAAAACCCTGTAATTTTAAGGATTCTTTATGTTATTTGCAGTTTTAGCCTGTGCTCGTTTTTCTTTTCTGGGATTTTATTTGTTACTACCTGTAATTTCGTGGCCCTTTCCAACTGGAAGCTTTCCCTACAACACCTACGGCTACAACTTATTTTCACTGCTACATACTTGTTTGGTTTATTAAAAAAATGGTGAGAAACGTCAATGGGTGTTTCTCAGAACCCAAGATGACAAAGAGTCACTGTCTAAAACCCAAAAATATTACGTTTACCGTCACAGATGAGAAAAGAAACAGAAAATATTCACATTTAAGGGGGTGAAATCTGAGAACTCAGACTTTTTTCTGTTGCCAAAATTGATGAATCAATTAGCAAAATAGTTGATAATTAATTGAATTGTTGCAGAAGTAGTTATGTCATGTCAGCTCTAATTATGTGACAGTCGTACCTTTTGGGAGGAGAATGTGTTTCTTCGAAGACGTAAATAAGAATCCAGTTTAGCTGTATAGGATGGTCATTTTCTGTAAAACCTGCAATGTTTAGAAAAGCACAGCTCTTTTATGAACAAAGGTTTGTGTGAAAGAGAACAAAAAGCCATAAGTGAGGTGGGCAGAGATATTAATACAAGCACCCCGCTGGTAGCAACAAAACACGGTGGCAGAGAAGTTCTTCTACACAACATATGGCCCGTACAGTCGGGAGGCTTCATGGTGTCGCTTCTCTTCTTCTTCTTTTCACATTATTTTTGTCACTTGTGCCTCTTGAACAAAAGCCTGCATTATGACTTTTTGTTTTTGCACCTTTTTATGGCAAAGAAGAGCAGTTATTGATTCATTTCAGTTATTTTTTTAAGAGTTTCTAAAATATTTAACACAACAAGTTGTTTGTCCACTTAAGTGGCTGAAAGTAGTAACTAAGTACATTTACTCCTGATTTTGAAGTACTTCATCCTTCCCTGCTCTACATTTCAGAAGCACATATTGTACTTTCTACTCCACTACATTTACACAATGGATAATATGACAAACCTTTAAAATGTAACACCTTGTTAAAGATTAAACCCGTGGTTTTTTTTTTCTTTTTTTTTTTGGTCTGCAAGTCCGCTCAAAAATGACACCAACCACCCATGGTGTCATTGCTTAAGCTTCATGTGCAATTTTTTTTCTTCTTTGTGACTGTGACCATCACCTGCCCTCATGGCAAATTAACCTATCATGTTTATTTCAAGCTGTTTCCTACATTATGCCATTGAGGGCTGTGCACACCCAAGTGAAACATAAAACAAACACAGGACAGACAGAAAGGTGAGGCATAGACAGTGTTCTAAGAGAAAAGGTGCATTTTATTTGTTTGTGCTCTTTAATTCACACCTTAAAACCATTTACAAATCTAAGACCCTTCACAAACACCTAATACGACAAAATCCCAACTGGATCAATCATGAAGATGTCAGGAGGCCACAAGAAGGATAGATAAAGCAGAGTGAGATCCACAGACACTAACCCAGCAACCTCCACTGACTCAGCAACCGGAGGAACACACTCTATTGAGTTTTGGTAGGTGGCGGTGTGGTGAGTCTGGCATGCATGAAAACCTCCACCAAAAGGAGGGAGCTGTCCCCTCCAGCCCAAGGAGGTCCACACAGCCCCCCCGCAGGAGCCACCAAGCGGAGACCCAGCCCAGGAGCCCGGAGCGACCCCCCCCGACACAGCCAGAGCCCCAAGGCCCGCGCAGCAGGACGGGCCATAGCGGACCCCCACGGCGCCCCACCGGCCCACAGCCCCGCTTCCCCCACGACCACCCATCCTCCCCCGCAACCCGACCCCGCCCGCCCCCCAGACCCCAACCCCCCCCCCACCGCCCCACCCCCCGCCACCCACCCACGCCACCCCCCCTCCCCCACCATGCTGCCCACCCACAACCCACCCCCAACACCCCCCCTCCGCCCCCCCACCAGGCCACCCCCCCACCCCTCACCCAGCCACCCCACCCCACCCCACCCCATCCACCCACACCACCCACGCCACCCCTCCCACACCCAAATCCGGGAGGCCACCCGCTCACTGGAAAACAGCACCAAGGGACCGGGCAACAGCACTGCAAGGACAGACGAGCCCAGCCCACCTCCGGCCGCCCAGAGAGATGCGACCCTGAGGGAGGGAGGGAGGGAGAGGAAGGAACACCAGGGGAGGCGCAACAACCCAGGCCCTCGGGCCTGGCAGGGAGAAGCCCCGGAGATCACGCCAGTAAAACTATTGTGAGTTACCCTGTTACTGAGTTCACCAGTTCCCCAACTGGGGAACCCCAACAGGGTAACGAACCCCCCCCTCAGTCTCACCGCAAGCCCAAAATGTGAATGTGTATGTGGTGCGTTAAAATTGGGGGAAGAAGTGTCAGGGTGGGGGCATAGACGGGGGGCCACAGCACAACACTGCACTGGGGCCTATCCCGTCTAATGACGTCCCACCCCATAACCACCCACCCCCCAGGTAGTGTGGTGCATTAAAATTGGAGGGGAATTGTGGAGTAGGAATAGTACCTCTCCACCCCCCCCCACCCCCCCCCCCACCCCCCAAGGGATGTGTTGTGTGCCCTATGTGTATATTTACAAGTTGTATTGTGCGAAGCTTGTGAAGTGATTTAAGAGGAGCGATCAACAGGGCCCCACCCAGCCAGGCGGAGGGAGGTGCGCGCGTGCCCAGTGCCCCCCCATACACCCCCCCACCCCAACCCCCAGCCCCCCACCCCAACCCCCACCCCCCCCAGCCCCGGCACCCCAGCGGGCAGATGGCGCAGGCCAGGCCAGAACACCTCCGCGCACCGCACCCGGTCCCCCTCCCCCTACCCTCCTCCCCCTCAGCCCCCCCACCCCATCCCACACCCGCCCTCCCATCCCACACCCATCCCCCGCCCCACCCCCCAGGGGGAGGGCGGGGGATGGAGGGGGTGGTTTTTTGACTTCTTCCAAACATCGGTGCGTAGCCGGGCTCACATTTCACATGTCTGACTTGTTAACGGCTCCAACAAACACTGATTTTTTCCTCTAAACGTCTCACATTACAATAAATGTTCAAGTGATTCAATATCTCAGCAGAAAGATTAGACAGAAACTGGAAACAGATTTGTGCATCAGAACTTTGTTTTTCCTTCTTTCCTCTCCATTGAATCATGTTTGGAGATTTATCATCTGTAGCTGGATATAATACTAGGAATAAAGTAGTTTTAACTGCAGCAGCTACAACAGTAACATGCTGCTGATACTTAATAATAGAATGATGCCACATGTAATAATAGATCAATGAGAAGGACAAAATGCAGACTTTTAGTTTCACTTTTACTGTTCCAAGAAGGATTTTTCATGCAGGACTTTTACTTGTAATGGAATATTTTAACTTAAAGATCTGAAAAGTACTGAGGGACCAAAACAAAACTAAATGTTAATTAAATAAGCAATTAATCACTAATAACAATCATTCATTACTTTGATTTTGGCACATGAACATATTTATTAATAAATTAATTCTGCATACATGGCCTCAATTTTTGAATTTTACTGTTTTGTTTTGTTTTTTTCAGAGATCCTGCATTCACATATTCATTTTTGAAGTAATAATACAACAGTATAGATATACACCGGAAAAAATAACAATCCAGCTAAAGAAAAACTGAAAATCTGGTTGCAAGGGTTCAAGAAAAGATTTGCTTATAAAGTGTAATACAGTGGCATTCAAAAACAGTAAAAAAAAAAATATATATATACATATTTCTTAAGGAAAGAAATATCTGCAATATTAGAATTCTTATAGTTTTAGCTGCTTTAAATACTCATTGTAACACACATAAAAAAATATAATAACAATGTAAAATATTTTTTAATTTGTGGAAAAAACCAGGAGCCAAAAATATTGCTGCAATGCTGTGAAACTGATGGAAATAAGCAAATATCTTTTTAAGTCACAGTACAGTCACCCTTTAAAAAGAACAAATTACTATTGATGTGGTCATTATTTATAGTTTTGACCTGTTTTCTAAATAGTCAACATGTATTTTAATTCCTTTCCTTTGATTTTACTGGAAATTTTTACTGGAAATTTTACAGATTTTTGGAAATCTGTAAGATACATTTAAAAATATATATTTATCATTGTTCAAACCTATTACACATCATTTTTAGGGTGCAATACTGGAACTGAAAAGCTATACAACTCGTGAACCTAAGCAAATATCTGTAAAATAATAACATTTTTAGCTGATTTAAATACTGGAAAGCTGTGTAATTGTACAGTCACACTTTGAAAAGAACAAATTGCTACTGATGTGGATGTTATTTACAGTTTTGACCTGCTTCTTTAAACAGTCAACATGCAATTTAATACATTTTCTTTAATTTTACTAGAAATGATCAGGATAAATCTGTAAAATAACAGTTTTAAAAATGATTCACCATTTTTCAAACCCAATATAAATCATTTTTATTTCAATTAATGGCAACTATCTGTTTCATAATTATATTTTTTGAAGATTTTATGGTCAAACAAATATTAGTCATTTACAGATTCAGCGTTTGTAGGGTTAACATGTAATGTTTCTGTCATTTTACGAGTTTTTATTTAGTGAAACAGGAAAAAATGTTATTTAAAAAAGTAATTTCTTCAAGATTGAATTAAGCTGTCCAAAAACAGTAATTTGCGTGCAGTATAGTCCAGTACTTTAAAAATAATATGCTATTATACTCATATTTAGACACATGTCTGCCTCTGTCCAGTGACTGAGGATGCAGGGCATCTTTTCCCATCATAGCCTCTAATAGTAACAATATAATAATATCTTCAGACCTTAAGCTCAGACTCATCATCTCATAACTCCTCAAATCCACAAGCTTCAAAACAGAAGGACTGCGGTCTGTAAGGAAGGTTGTACTGCAGTTCTGTATGTAGTTATGTGGTTTGGTTCCCCACATGTTCTCAACCCAGAGCGGATCTTTTTGCAGGTTCTGAGTCCATCTTAAATTATCTGCCCCTTGGCAACACTGCTGCAGTTGTACCTGCAAAGAAAAATTTTTAAAAATGAAGTGAAATTTGCTTAATTTGATTTGCTCTATGACAGATGATATGTCGTTTAATAAGCAGTAAACGCAGACCTACAGATAGGTCTGGAGTTACATATAATGCGGGCTGTGTAATAATTTCTTCTGCCTCCGGGCCTCCAGCTTTTGCTCTCTAATTAGTTTGTGGGTGCTGGGAATTCCACATTGGTGAGTTGAAGAGGAAAAGGAGACTGCTTTGGATTTTTTGTGGTTGTTGTGCCAAATTATTGAAGTTCTAATTTGTTTGAAGAGAAGCTGAAGCAGTGGGCAGACTCTACTGACTGATGTAGCAATGGGAGGATGTTCAGGATCAATCTAGAGCTGAAGCACTCGACTGCTAAATGATTAAATGAAAACTTTAACTAGCCGTGTATGTACGGCCTGTTGAGGTTTTGATTTGCGCACCTTAAAGAAGTTTGCAATTTAAAGAGTACATAATATGAAATGCATCTGTTAGCATGTCCTGCTAACCACCTGTAGTACTAACAAAGGACGCAAATGTTAAAGAGTTTTCTAAACTGATTGTTGACTATGTTAACAATCAAAGACTTACTAATGGTTGAAATGTTCCTAAATGTTAGCAGCTAAAACACTCGAGTGCTAAATGATTAGATGATAATTTTATTTAGCTGTGTATGTATGGCCAGTTTGCAATTTAAAGAGTTTGGCAGGTTCTGTTTTTTTTTATTGTTAACTTTCTTTAACATCAAATACAACTGTTAGCATGTCCAGCTAACCACCTGTAGTTGTAACAATGGACACAAATGTTAAACAATTTTCTGAACTGTTAGTCCGCTACGTTTACAATCAAAGACTGATTAATCGTCAAAATGCTCCTAAGCGTTAGCGGCTGAAACACTGGACTGCTAACTGATTAAATGATGACTTTAACTAGTCACGTTTGTGAACTGACTTTCTGAACTGATAGTCGGCTGCATTAACAATCAAAGACTGATTAGCACATGAAACAGTGGCGGCTGGTGGTGAAATTTGTTGGGTGGGCTAACAAATGCATAATACCGATTAAATGGTTAACACAGCTGCAAAAGCAACATCACCTATGATACACACAGTTACATCAATTACAGGTACACTATACTTTAGTGCTCTACATCAACACTCTCTCTCACTCGCACACACACACACACACACACACACACACACACACACACACACACACACACACACACACACACACACACACACACACACAAATACTGTGTTTTTCTGTCATTGTGGGGACATACCATTGACTCCCATTCATATCTAACCCCTAACCCTTACCCTTACCCTAACCTTAACCCAGACCAAAACAATGCCTAACCCTAAAGAAACGTTTTTGCACTTTTACATTTTTTAGTAACAACAACATGGACAAGAAAATGCTGTTGCCACCCGTGGGGACCTAATTTTAGGTCCCCACCGTGAGACGAGTCCCCACCTATATAGCACATAGTCAGGTTGAAGTCCCCACCGGGTCCCACACACACACACACACACACACCACTACAAAACTTGTTCCAACTGCAATGATTGCCCACAGATAGCCTGCTGCTTAGCTATACTTGCCGTTAGCCAGTCCTTTCTGTCAAACCAAGAAACGCAAAACTTATGATTTTGTCGTTTGTCCCATTGAGTTATTTGAACATCATTTGGCCGATGTGATCCCAGTCTCTTAACTTCCAGCTTTTCCTCCAAAGACATTGAGGAAAATAGACATGAAAGCAAATAATCCACCTCGTTCATGCTAACGCCTGCCATACCGTAACTTTTTCTCCCTCCTTCCCAACTCTGGCACAAATAGCAGCACCGCTGCGTCAGCTCGCTGCTATTGGTCAAAGTCAAGGCCTGTGGGCTGACTGAAGTTAGCCCAAATGATCAGTAAATCACGGGGGCGGGACATGACACCTGTCAATCACTTACAAGAATGAAATGAGCCCATTGAGAGATATTCTATGTTTTTCTTTTGACTGATTGGTGCTGTTGCTACCTTTGGTTTCACCTAAACTTAAAACAATCTGTTGTAAGTTATTTAAAAAATAATTTTCTAATCTTTTTTGTGTTGGCCTGGGAGGGCTTAGTCCTGTTAGCACATTTATACCAGCCGTCCCTGACATGAAAACCCTTGCTAAGTATGAGCCCCTGCTAGCTAAGTAGCTAAAACACCTTTATACTGCTTGACAATGTAGAGTTCATCAACACAACAGCAGGGAGGTGTGCTTTGTGACAGGGCACTCAGCAACCACACATGTAACTCTACCTCACTAAACAATAAAATTCTCCACCTGGTGGAACAACCAGGTACTACAGCAAATCTATAATACACTTAATGCTGACATGCGTGTCTCATGTGCACACCCTAACCAGGTAGTTTTGGTTTCTACCCCTACCAAACCATTTTGTTCTATCAAGTCCAATGCATGCAGCTCTAATACAGACTTTTGTGGTAGCATGGCCGAGTGGTCTAAGGCGCTGGATTAAGGCTCCAGTCTCTATGGGGGCGTGGGTTCAAATCCCACTGCTACCATTACTTTACATAATTGCCCCTGATTTTGAATTTGCCCTTTTCTTTATGTGTGAGGCAAAAGAAACTCATGTCACTTGATGTGGACATGTGCCAAAAAACATTTACATCTCAATATTTTGCTGCCTTTTTTGTAAAACTCTGTTAGTCAAGGGTGTCAGTCTTTATTAGTATAAGTACTAGAACTACAGCGACTAACTGATTACTTTGTCAAGTATTAAATTAGCTGGCACTTATTTGACAATCGATAAATCAATTGGGTAATTTTTGAAAGGAAAGAAACAACCTAATTCTTTGATTCCAGCTTTCTGAATGTTATTTTTTCCCCCTCTGCGACAGTGAACTGAATATTTTTGCATTAAAGATAAAATAAGACATCTGGAACTTTGGGAAACACTGATCAACATATTTCACAAGTAATCTGCTATTAAAATAATAGTATGTTGCTTCTAGATGTAGAAAGAGAAGCTTCCAGTTAGAAAGCGCTACAAAATCATGAGTGGAGGCAGAACTTTGACCCTCAAGTTTAACTCTGTTCTGCAGGTCTCATATAAAAACAACAAAAATGCACTATTTGCACCAAACTCTGTTTTAAAAAAAAATGCACTTTCAGCTGTAACTGCAAAGTCATGACTCGTCTCAGCTCATTCACATGATAAAAATTCAGAGAGTTTTCGGCTGAACTGCAGGCAAAGTTCAGAAAATATTGGACATAATAATCAACAGTTGTAGTATTTGTTAGTTGTAGCCCTGGCATCTACGCATTAATCTCCCTCAAACCGCCACTCCATCCTTTCCTTCTAATGCTAAAATCGACGCTCAGGACTACTTGTTGTGACCAGAAACTCTCTCTTCTTCATTTGAACAGAATAACTTTATTTTTTGTGACACATCAACAGTCTAGCTGTGCTTTTCGACTCTTAAACCATTTATTCTCATTCCACTGAGCTCCATCCATGGAGTCCTGCCACAGAAGGCCAGGTGGAGGCTTTAGGACGACAAAACTGAGACTAAATCGTACCTGAAACCACAACCTCCCGCTCCCTGTCCCAAACCACCTGCTGTATGTCAAACTAAAACGTATCTGAATGTATTTTATCAAAGATAAAGTGACTTCGGGCTCCAGAAAATCCTTCACTTCATCACACGGAAAGTTTGACGTTCTGCGATTCTGGCCTCGGCAGCAGCAGCAGTTATTCTACGGCAGTCATCAAGTGAAGTTGTTTACTTTAATCGAGCTGAAATTTCACGGGTAATTCACAATGAATGACTTGTTGTATTTGGTGAAGCTCCGCTGCCAGCATAGTTGTAAGTTGAAAACAGCGAGGACCCAAGGTGACATGAGGATCCAACACTCCTCCCAGACATAATCACAGCAGAGTGGTACGAGAGCCTGGAGCCGAAGGAAAAGGAGTAATCGCTTTTGGGAGGAACAAGTGGAACAGAAAGGGGATTTATTTTTGGATTTGTATCAGAAAGACAAGGTCAGTTTGATGGATGATGGGGTTGCTTCCAACCGATAGATCCAGGAAAGATGCAGACCGTAACAGTTTTTAGTTTAAGGGTCATTATATTCGAATAAGATGGCGGCGATGCAGCGGAGCGGAGGCTGCAGCTGCTTTCTGTGCACTCTCAGGGTTCAGTAGCTCACTTTCCATCGCAATTTTGGCACATGTTGAAATATTGCATTTCAAAAGGTTAAAGAAAGTCCTACAATTCATCGTTCCTTCGTCGATTAACGGTCAAACTGTGGAATTAGTTCAGCAGTATAGATACCTTGGGACGATAATTGATGACAGGCTGTCGTTCGAGCATCAGGTTGATGCTGTGTGTAAGAAAGCCAACCAGCGCTTGTATTTCCTTAGGAAGCTCAGGAATATAAAGGTTGAAACTAAGTTCATGTATATGTTTTACTCAAGTTTTATCGAGTCTGTCCTAACATTTGCTTTTATCTGCTGGTTTGGCTTAGTCAACCTTAAAAACCAAAACAGACTCCAAGGTATTGTCAGAATGTGCAGCAAAATCGTTGGCACTCGACTAACTGACATTTCTGTTCTACATAAGACTAGATCCTTAAAAAAGGCAAATCTCATCCGGTTCGACCCTAGCCACCCTCTAGCTTCTGAATTCAGGGTGCTTCCTTCTAGACGCAGGTTTCAAGTGCCTATATGTAGGACAGTTAGATTTAAAAAATCATGGGTCCCACTGGCCATTGGCCTTCTTAACAAAGAACGGTTTTTAACGCCTTTATAAGGCAGTCCGCTCGGTGGTCATTTTAACTTTCCTTTGGTTTTTATTTATCTTGTTCTATTGAATTTAATTTATTATTGTTATTGTTGTTTTTACTGTTGCGTATCACATTTTACTGTGTTTTGTCTGTTGTTTGCTGCTGGCTGCACCAAAAATTGCCCCACGGGGACATTAAAGATTTCTTGATTGATACAATTTGCGAAAACATTTTACGGTGTAAAGAAAAAGAAAAAAACACAACTTAGTTATTTTGATAATAGTTATAAATAATAACTGGTAAAATCAGAGAGGAAAAAATTATTTTTATTTTACAATAACTGTGTTTTTAAAGACCAAAACTGTAAATAATGTCCACATCAAAAATCTGTATTTTTACAAATAGTACTTATACCATTAAAAAATGCAC
Organism: Acanthochromis polyacanthus; assembly: GCF_021347895.1. Classification (NCBI taxonomy): domain Eukaryota; kingdom Metazoa; phylum Chordata; class Actinopteri; family Pomacentridae; genus Acanthochromis; species Acanthochromis polyacanthus. The sequence goes on along the minus strand of NC_067126.1, from coordinate 9,168,408 downwards.
AAAAAAAGCAAAAATATTATTATTATTAGAAAAATATGTACGGACTAATTAAAATGCTGACTTAAGGTTCAAAAAATGGCATTATTTTAGAATTTTTTACAAATAGAATTTGTTCTTTTGTGACATTTAACTGCAGAATTACACAATTTTTATTGTATTTAAATCAGCAAAACATATTATTATAGAAAAGATGTGTAGGGATTAATTTAAAGGATTGACAAAATGAAAAAAGTCTTATATTTACAGATTATATCTGGTAAAAATCACAGAAAAAGTATTAATTTACATGTTGACTGTAAAAACGGCCAAAACTATAAATAACGTGCACATCAAAATTTGTATTTTTAGATCATTTACAGCATGTCTCTTGGAAACTTTAATTTTATTTAAAAGAAAGAAAAGGAGATGAAAAATATAATTTTAACTGTTTTTTTACAGAATTTGTTTTTTTAAAAAAACCTAACAAAAAAAAGGTCAAAACTGTAAATACTGTCCACATCAAAACTCTGGATTTTACAAACAATTCTTTTACAAGATATTTGCTGTAATTTTTTACAATTTTCAGTTTTCATACTTGACCGTTGCTGCCAGATTTTTACCGTTGTTTGGATTATTTTTATATTTTTATTCATTTTACAGCTTATGCTCATTTGAATTAGTTTTTGATGTATTTGAAAAAAGAATTAATGCAGTTCATGAGAGATGATAACATCTCTTCTGAATAAGTTCTAACTTTGCAAACATTAAACTCATTGACCGATCAGCTGTTTTCTTTCATTGTCTTCGTCGACATCATGAAACTTAGTCAACACCAGCTGATATGAAAGAACAACCATAACTCCCATGATTAAAACCATTTCCTCAAGACTTTATTTTGTGTGCTTGTTTATTACTACTGTGTAGCTCATAGTGCCAACCTTCTGACAAAACAATTCAGGCCTAATTCACATTTTCTGCTTTGAGGATTTCGGATGTTTGCTTAACAATCATATAGAAAACAAGGAAAGCACAACTCTGAATGGAATTGATAGGACTCAGAAACACCCCCACAACTTAATCAATTGTTCCTTGTATCATTTCTGATGAAAAAGTCTTGGTAAGTCCGCGGGGGTTGATTTGTAGTAGAATCACAATCGTGATGGTCAGCAGGCAGCTGATGTAGTGTTCACTTGTTGTCATAGTTACAGTGATGAAGTGCTGCTGTCTTGTAATGATACAGAAATCTTTAACAAATCTGTGGATCCAGACTATAAGCTGCATCACTGCCAAAATCTAATCACTTGGTCCTTGTGTCATTTCTGACCTTCCCTGAAAATTTCATCCTAATCCGTTGGTCAATATTTGAGTAATGTTGCTAACAGACAGACAGACAGATGAACAAACGTACGCCGATTGTCGCGTAACTCCGCCGCGTTCTTTGGCGAAGTAATAAAATCTGAGCAGAATAAGTGATCTGACCCTCCCAACCTTGTTTATTTCAGCGTCCAGCACCGACAGACCAGAGTTCTGGCTTTGCAGACTCACAGCTCAGTAATGAACTCAGTCCCTCCGTTACATTCTCCATATATTATCCTAAAAGCCCCCATTATTGGAGCCAGCTGCCGTTCAGAGCTCCGTATTGACATCAGCAGCTTTCAGAGCTTCAGAGCAGCCAGAGGAGACGGCAATTATGACGTGTAGTCACCTTGTAGTGACGGATGTCCTGCAGAGCTAAACAGACAGATGACAATCAATAGGAGAGCATCATAAAACGGTGGAACGTCCGGCCAGCTCTGCTAATTGTTAATCAGAGAGGACTCCGCTGGCCGCCGACCAGAATTACAAATTTGAGGTGGAATGAAGTGTTATTTGGCTCGTCCTGGCGTTTACTCGGCTGATCACTCCCGTCATTATCTCCGTCCGCTTTGCTTCACATTAAGGCCAGGACCTGTTGTCCTGTTTAGCAGAAACACATGTTCTGAGGGGAAACTGTGATTTATGAGAAACAGAGGATGTTTTTCTTGTGTGAGGTTCACTCTGGATTCTTTTAATGTGTTTTCACTCGATAAAAATCCATTTGCTGGGTTTGAAAGATGCAGCAGTCGTACATGATTTCTGCTCATCTGTGCAGCTGCTAACTCAAACCTACAGGAGCTTGAAGATTCACAGTAAAGTATGACATTTATTAAACCTGAAAAAACCTGATCACAGTCTGACCTTCTAAAATCAAGACAGATTTTCTTCTACTGTCACATTTTTACTGCAATATAAAACCCTGCACCTCTATAGAAACACAACAACCACGACTAGAACTTAAAAATGTGTTTTCATGCAGTATCGCAGTTCTAATGCATGAATCATATATGAGTCACTATAGAGTTGAAATTTCACAGAATTTTTGTTTTTCGTGGAATCAGTTCAAGCAAATAGGTTGTTTTGGTCAAGTTCTCAAGTAAGATATGTAGGATAAAGCAGAAACTCGTTATTAAAATAGCACATTTTTCTAATGTGCTATTTTATAATCACACATGATTAGTTCAAGGACTGTTGGAAAGTTGATAATCCGACAATTCTTTCTTGTTTTTCTTTCATGTTTTTACAGATAAGTTGAGCAATTTCAGCAACCGTTTCTTAGAAAAAAATACACCTTTTAAACTCATTCTATTACACAAACACACACGGGACTGAATAGTGTTGCAGGGATCGGTCAAAACACTTTCAACACAACTTTGTTTTGTGTCCAAAATAAAATATGCGGACTACACTCCCTGGTGTTTAACACATGCAAATACATTTCTTTATAAATGGATGGACGTTTCACTGCAGCTCAGGGAGGGATTTTATTAGTTCTTTACTGTCCAGGTTTATATATACAACTGTTTCTTAAATGATAAGTTGTGCACTAGCAGCTGAATAACCTGGTAGCTACTTTGTTTTCCAGCTTCCTGCCACACAGTTTGGTCTCTGACTTTTCCCGCCAAGTTTCACATTGTTTCACGTACTTCACGCAAAAATCGAATCAGTGAAAAAAAAAAAAACAAAAGGAGGAAATTTATAATGAGAATCACAAGTCACAAAGGTTTCTATGGGAATGATTCCTGTTTACTAGACAGAGATACACATAAACGAGGCCTTCTAGTCCTACTTTAGCTTCATTATTTTGATTTTCAGTAATGTACTGTACTTATGTCTTATTGTTTTTCTCGTAGGAAGTGCATTTATTCTAAAAACATTGCCTTCAGGTTGCGTAAAGTTTTATCTTCGTTTATCTTTATTTATATGCTGATTTTTAAAAGAAAAAAATTAAGAAAAAACAGCATTAACGGTACAAAATGTCCACATCAAAAACTGCATTTCTGCAAACAGTAATTTGTTCTGTCATAATATGTCACTGCAAAGTTATATAGTTTTACTGTCCTTAAAACAGCTTAAAAAGTCATGTTTTTACAGGTTAACATTACAGTATTACACCATTTTTCAAAATATTTTTCTGGCACCCTTGCTGCCGGGTTTTCACATTACATTTACAGATTTTTATTTTACAGAGCCGGTAGTGAACAGTGGATTTTATGAGTCGTCTTTTTTTCTTCTTTAAAACATCTACCCGCTGTGCTGGAAAACAAAGCCGTAAGAAGCAAAACAAAAGAAGCAGGCGAATGCTGGAGTCTGCTCTTTTTATTTTCAGGACTTTATTATTATGAGCAAAAACTCTTTCCTGCTGCATGAAGTCATCGGATCTGGTGCTGTTCTGAAAATAGTGATGATGGCAGCATGAAGGCAGGTGTTGTGGGATCAGCTCATCTGTTTTATGGAAAACAAGGGAAACAAACTAAAGTCTTGCTTTAATTAGTTTGGTTTTATGGTGCAGATTGTTAAATAAAGCTGCAGAAAACTCGGGGCTGCTTCTAGTTATTCTGTCACTGGAGGCTCCTAGAATGAAGCTCCATGTGGACGTCGCTGCTCTTAACCCTCCTGTTGTCCTCATTTACAGACACCAAAAATATTGTTTCCTTGTCTGAAAAAAATCCAAATATTCAGCAAAAAAATCCAATAATTCCCCAAATTTTTCGTTAAAAAGTTTCCCTTAAAAATTATATTTTAAAAAAATCCCTCAAATTTTCCAAAAAAATTCTTGTAAATATTTTTTAAAAATTAGTAAAAATCTTCAAAAAAATCCCAAAAATGTCTAAAGTGATTACATATAATATATCAGTAAAACTTCTAATATTTTCTTTGAGAACATTCACAAACAAATCTACCAAAATCCAGAGAATTTCGCTGGATTTTGGTTGATTTTTTTGTGAATGTTCATAAGAAACATTTTTAATATTTCTTTTTTTCCACCAAAAACTGTGCATAGATTTCCAAAAAATGTTGAAAATGTGGACATCAGAAGTTTCCATGTGAATATATGTATTTTTCCACATTTTCAAACTTTAAAATGGGTCAATTTTGACCCACAGGATGACACGAGGGTTAGCAGGGACTCACAGGCTAATCTGTGTAAACAAGTAGCTTGTAAATGACTGCAGCCGTGAATCTTGATTTGATCCGTGTGACCCGTCTGCTTGGTGGATCCAGTATTGATTTCATGTCGTCCTAAAAGACTCGAGCGTGTTCAGGCTGTGGACGAACCCGCTAACGATGCTGTTAGTGATACGGCGGTGGCGGTGGGGATAACAGTGGTGGTTGTGATGCTGGGCCAGGTACGGCTGGCAGTGCTGGAGGTGCTGATGGGTCGCTGGCTGCACGGATCAGGGCTCGGCCCGCTGTGTAAACCCTGCAGCACATGTTCCAGCGAAACATCTCAGGGAGTATTTATTTTAACAGGCCAAATGATACTTCTATTTCTCTCAGGAGGAATGTTAAGGCTAAATGATTCCCTTTAGCAGGAAAAACAGCCGGGCTGAGAGGAGGGAGGAGGAGGAGGAGAAGGTGGAGGAGGTGGAGGAGGAGGTCCGACTGCTTGACTTCAGTTCAGACGAGGAAATCAGTGCAGAGTCGTGTGGCAGCGATGATGGATGCTATTCAGGAGCTATGATAAAAGCCGAATTGTGTGTGTTTATTTGTTTTTGCTTAATGGTTTCCTCTGCTTTGATTGTGCCAAATGTGTCGTTTAATGTGACCACTGTTAAGTCAATGCACATATATACCCAAAACATAAATTAACCCTCTGAAATGCAAACAGCTTTTGGGTTGTTTTTTTGTTTTTTTTGCTCCTGTCACATTTTTTTCTCACTGTGGGCTCTTTTTTTTTTACAGCAGTATAAAGTCCTGCACCTCTATGGAAACAGAACAACCATGACTAGAAGTAGAGAGAACTCAGAAATGTCTTTTGCAGAGTTTGACACAGTTACAAACAAATAAAGCACTCCAAGAGTGCAGTACTCCGCCAAGACTGCTCAGTTTTTGTATGATTTCCAAAAATTTGTGGTCTGCAACGGTGGATTTGTAGTAGGATCGCAGTCATGTGATCGTCAGCAGGTAGCTGAGGTAGTGTTCACTTGTTGTCATGGTTATGCCTTGTGGATATGTTGCAGCGATACAGAAATCTTTAAAAAATCCGTGGATCCAGACTGTAAGTCGCATCAAAATCTAATCAGGTGGTCCTTTTGTCGTTTCTAACCTTCCCGGAAAATTTCATCCAAATCTATTAATCTATTTTTGAGTAGCGTTGCTAACAGACAGACAGACAAACGTACGTCAATCCTCTCACAACTCTGCCGAGTCTTCGCCTCCTTGGTGGAGTAAAAAACAAAATTGACTTTTTTATAATTTATTTAACAAAAATTGCAAAAACACAAAATAAACACACATTTTATCTACAATACTGTAAAAACATGATGGCTGTCCACGCTATAGATAATTTGAAAGATTTGTAAAGCAGAGTGGTCGAACCAACTTTCTGTAGTTTTTGAATAAAAAAGGTTCGAAGTTTTGTGTTTTCAAGAATGGTCTAACATTCAAAGTGCCACAGTAACAGTATATTTGAATTGTGGGTTAGACCACTTTGCCACTAAAATCTAGATCAGAAAATATTACAGAAATGAAATAAAACTCAATTTGGATTTTTTGTGGCGTTAGACCACTCTTATTAGTCACATTGTTAGTTTCTATACTCGTCTCCTCTCCGCTCTGAGGAAACACTGCCTGCAGTTCAACCTAAAAGTTTTTGTTGTTTTCAGCTGAGTCACTATAGACGTGAAAACTACACTGAATTTAGTGTTTTTAAAAGAATATGGTTAGATCAATTGATTCATTCATGTAAGATAAAGTGATTTGACTGAAAACTCATGATTTAAATACTTAGATTTAGTAAAGAAAAACTGCACGTCACACATAAGGACTGTTGGAAAGTCGATAATCCGACAATTCTTTCTTGTTTCTCTTTCTTCTTTTTACAGATAAACTGTTCAATTTTGACAACTCTTTCTTAGATGATAATTGATACTTACTGACTTTTTATTCTAGATTAATCAGGAATACCTTTGTGTGTGATGCTTGATGTAACCTGGATAGAACTACAAAACTCTGTGCAGCAGCATCACAACAGACCACACAAACATATCAGCTACAGATATTTCCTGTTCAGAACTGTGTAAAACACATATTTCCCCACATCTGCACTTAAAACAGCCAACAAGAAAGTCGCACCTACATTTACAAAAGACTAGTCGATGGGTTACAGTATTTAGCATTCTGTAAATTCTACTACAGCTTATCTGACATTTTATTTCTACAGCTTCAACAATTAATTAATTTTCATGTCAAAAAGTAAAAGAATCACCCACTGCTGGGACTAGTGACGATCAGTTTGAGTGTTTTTTAAAGGGAAAAGGCCAAATCCTCTGATTGCAGATTCTTATATTTGAATATTTTCTGATTTCTTTCCTATTTTATGGCAACAAACTGAATATATTTTCAATTTAAAGACATCGTTGTGGTCTTTGGGAAACACTCATGGACATTTTTCATGATTTTTCTTTAGTAAATCAAGAAAATAATCGACAAATGACAATAATGTTTCTTGTAGCTTTAATTATTTCTTTAGATTGCACAATACAGATGCTTCTTAGACTCCAGTTTGCACTTTTTTTGAAGTTTAAAGGTGCAAATAACTTTAATAAATTGCTAGTTTGGGTCTTGCTATGTTATTTGCTCTTTTTGAGGAGGCTACTTGTGTAACCTCTGTAGCTTCACCGTAAGCTTTTAGCACACGGATATAAATCAAGTTAAAGTATGTAATTAGAGAGAATTATACACGCAAACTAAGTGAGAATTAATGAGAAGCTGCTATAAAGTGATCCAGTAATCGACTCGTATTTAAGCACAGACCTGGTTAACAGTAAAATCATTTTTAAATCTCACTCTCTGACCCCACGTGTACGCACACCTTCCCTTAATTCACAACACATTTAGCCTTTTTTAGCAGCACTGCCTCGGCCAGCACCTCTCAACACAAACCCTATTGTCGGGAGCGCTATAAAAACTGCGGAGGAAAAAAATATGTAAATACATGTGAAAATATGCTGCGGGACTGGCGGAGGGTTTGCAGTCATGAGAGGGCTTGTTGGGAGAGCGATTTGTTTTAATGAAAAAGTCATTCCTGGGGAGAGGAAAGGGTCCGGCTGCAGGCTGTTTGCACTCGGCTTAAGTTTCTGCTCTGTAATAAAAGCACCAGGACTTATGTGTCTACATGTGTGTGGGTTTGACCGAAAAATAACGGAGACAAAGTGAGCAGTCAATCACTGAAAAACTTACAGAGGAGCTGTCTGGACATAGCTTCAACACGTTCCAGTAGCTCTCCTAGATGTACAATTGACTAAGCATAATACGAACACACACAGTTTTGCTTCTCTTCTTGTTTTGTCCCTGATTCCTCGTCTTCCTCTTGCAGACTGTGGTGGATCCAGACTGTGGGGGATGGCGTGGCCTGAGGAAACAACCTCCGACCCCGAACCTCCGCTGTACTAGCAGGAACCAACGAGAGTTAAAGATCTTCCTCGTCTCTGAGACCCTGTAACGCAACGTCTTGGACATCTGCCGAGGATCGAGAGCTTCAGGGTGGCCCCATCATGAAACCCTCCATCTCCGCGGGCCCCAACTCCGGCCTCCTGCTGGTCCTGATGTGCTGCCCCCTGCTGGGTCTGGTCCAGTCAGTCAGCAGCAACAAGGCCAGCGATAAGGGACATCCTCACCTGGGGGACGCCGATCCGGAGCGCTGCATGAGGCACCACTTTGTGGAGACCATCACGCACCCCATTTATAAATGCAACTCCAAGGTAAAGGCACGAATATGCACTGCAAGAATGTAGAAGTTGTATCAAGAAAACCTCAGAGCAACAGCCAAAAGAATCCTCCAACACTGAACAACAGTTATGACGCTTTTCCACTGACAACTTCTCGACTTGACTGTACTCGGTTTGTGAGGTTTTCCATTAGGAAATAGTACCTGGTACCAGGTACTATTTTAGTACCTACTGTGCCAGGATTCTAAGCGAACTGAGTTGAGCCGATAATGTGATGTCTACAGAGTGCAGGCCACTGATCGGACAGGGAGTGATGACACACGAGAGTGACTCCTTCACAAAATCCAAACTAGTGGTATAGCAGCAAAAGTTTGGGGTCACAAAATGTCCTTATCTTTGAAGAAAAGCATTTTTGTCCAATGAAGATAACATTAAATTAATCAGAAATCCAGTCTAGACATTGTTAGTGTGGTAAATGACTATTCTAGCTGGAAACAGCTGATTTTTAATGGAATATCTCCATAGGGGTACAGAGGAACATTTCCAGCAGCCATCACTCCTGTGTTCTAATGCTACATTGTGTTAGCTAATGATGCTGACTAGAAACCTTTGTGCAATTAAGTTAGCACATGAATAAAAATGTGAGTTTTCATGGAAAACATGAAATTGTCTGGGTGGCCTCACACTTTTAACCGTAGTGTATGTCGCACCTTTATCTCTTTTTCTACTGGTCAGTTTATTTGCATCATTTAAACGCAACAAACGTTGACCAAAACTGCTGCACAACTTCAGACTGAATAGAAACCGCACAAGATAATCTACATTCTGAAACATGGAGGAAAAGAGAGTCACACTGGGCAAAAGAGGACAAAAAAGCCAAGGTTTTTACACATAAATTGTTTCTGTAGAGTAAAAGTTGTGAGAAGGAAACAAGGTTAACTGCACTTAAAAAAAAATCTGATCATAATTTAGTGACTCGAGCTGAAGAAAAATTCTAGTTTTTGGAAAAATACATCAAACTGAAACAGTGACTGCATCAAAACCTTAAAAGATATCAAAACATGGATTTAGAGTAATAACGCTGAAAGCCTTGTGACTCGCTTAAACTTTAAGTGAAGTTTCTACTGTAAAATCTGCCAGAGCTACAGGGTTCCAAGGTTAAGTGCTGAAAATCGTGTCGGGCGAATCTATAATAAGAATACTCCCGAACAATAACAATAAGTGAACTTTGGTGCTTATACATCGGCACAATTAATTATCTTTCCCAGAAGGCGAGAGGTACTAAGCATGGACATCTTAATTTATTTCCTTTGTGATTGATCAAATGTAGCGAGAGCCAAAATTCTAACGTCATCCAAACAACTTCTTAAAGGATTTCAATAAGAGCAGCGTCACTGTTGTCTCCTTCAAACTCCGTCGCTCCGTCATCCACTCGACTAAATGAGTCACGCTTTGTTTCTCCGGTGTGTGTGTGTGTGTGTGTTAGTGTGTGTGTGTTGCTGGACATGGGCCACGCTGCAGACATATTCTGCACCTCAGCCAGGACTCGGTTTTGGCTGAAGTTGGCTGCTGACTCCTGCTTCTGCCAGCGGCTACAGGACAGAATAAAGAAAAAGAAAAGTGTGGATTGAGTAATGATTACTCAGACAACTTAAAGGAAACTGCTTCATTTAAAGATGACACGTGAATGCTGTTGTGGAAAGGTACCATCGGTTTCCTGGGTTTCTCCTCTGTTGTGCAGTTGTTCTGGTAGCGTGAGCGATGGGTTCTTTGGTCTTTTTTTAATATTCCAACTCTGAGTGCAAACAGCAGGTGTCCAAACCACAGCTCTGCTGCGGCGAGGCAGGGCTGAACACACTCCCAGCGTGAGCCCGGCTTTCTGTTACCGAGAACTGACTGGAAGCCCGCTTGAGCAACTGTTTTACACCTCGGTGTGTTTGAGTTCACACTAAATCCACCTGCACCGCAACAAACTCACTGTCTGCATGAGGAGGTGTGTGCTTAAGGTGTTAGTCTGGTTGTAAATGTGGAAGAGGTTTGACAGACTGACACAAAATCATGCAATCTGGTAAAAGTCAGGTCTAAAACGAGAAAAAATGTTTGTACCCAAAGCAAAAATTCTAATGAAGGTAAAGATCACCAGACTCCTAATTTCATCAGGATTATTTAAAATATTGCACCATTTATTGTGTTTATTGTAACACAGCAATACCTTGAATGAACCTGATCAGATGAATGAGGTATTCTACTCTAATGGGAAGCTTCAATGTCATGTTCATCTGTTTGTTTCGATTGTTAAGTATTTAAGGAATCATTTTATTCCTGGGTGGACTGTCTAGGAAATATTCCTTGTAGGCAACAAACCAAAAGAAAAATCAAAATTGATTAATTGTGCCTAAAAAAAACATTAAATTTACTGTAGAAGCCATTTTTCTAAAACTCTGCAGAGATATTTAAACATTTGTGTACCGAGTCTGGCAGCTAGTCAAAGTGAAATTAATTTATAAAGCAAGTTTTAAAATAATAACGGTACAACTAAGATTAATGTTATGCCTCGAAAACTATCAAACCTGCAGCTCTCTGAGTTTCTGCAATGAGTGCTTGACGTGTTTTTACTTTCAGTCATGATTGCAACAACTTCCTGATATTATAGATTTCACTGCAGCTAAAAATGACCTATTATGTGGGCTGTATAATGCTAGGGATGGGGGAAAAAAGACCCTCCAAGACCAGCCAATTGGGTAAATTCTTGAACTACCTGATGGTCAGTTAGATCTCGAATAGGAACGATTATTAGTCGTAATAGCTGGGGTTAGGAATCGGGATTAGGGCTGATCAAGGCATTTTTTAACTGAACCAAACCTAAGTCTGACCCTGTGTTTACATCCACTGTCAAAGAAATGCCATAAATATGAATAATGTTAATAATATGCAGCATTATCCATCAAAAACAGATTCATTTATAACACAAAGTGAACATTCTGGGTGTTTGTCATGTGCTGTTATTGATGTTTTAGTCATCAGACATATGATTTGGGCCACAAAGATGATTCTGTTACATGTACCGCTGTAATAGAGGAACACTATCCTTGTCAAATCTAGCTTGTGTTAAAAACATCTGGTCAGAGGTCATTAAGCGTCACTAAAGTCTTTGTCGTGGTGACCCTTTGTTAGCAAAACCTCAACCCGATGAGTGGCCACCACCTGACTGTAGTGTAACGACTTCACTAGGACTGGACCCGAATATCCGAATATTCGGTCATTGTGGTGGTATCATAAATTTTGAAATCTGAATACTCGGAATTCACTTCGCCCATGTTTGTAAACAGAAGACAATATGTGAAGAATGAGATATCCATGCTCGTGCTAATGCTGTCGGTTTGCTTTCCTTTTCTTTGAAGCACTGCCATCAGAAGAGTCTGACTTATGCTTGGGAGCCGTAATGAAGGGCAAAAAGTTACAAAAAGTTAGTGAATGTAGCACAATCCAAGGTGACGTACAACCGGAGAATGTAAACAAAGTCGTCTTATAGCACCTTGTGAGGACATATTTGTCCATCCGTTCGCCAACTACTTCCAACATAACGACGAAACGCCATAGGTTGAGGGTGTCATAAACTGAGGACCTCCTATATAATAACTTTTGGCATATTTTATGAAACTATGTAAAATTTACCTGTCCATTTGCGGAGTCCCAGATCCTTGAAGTAAATGGGGTGAGTCGACATTTTGCACTTTTTCATTTATGTTAAAACAAGAGAAGCTTTATTCATCCGTCACTGGGGAAACCTTTTCTTGTTGGGTTATATGGGAGCAAATGTTACTTTTTTCAGCATTTTAAGCCTTCATGATGTTTCTTCATTATTTCCATGTGTCTATCACCAGTTAACAAATTATAAGCCACCCCTATGCAATTCAAGGGCCTGTAACTCTGAAAATAGCGACTTTATAAAGGTAAAATTTTGCACGCTTTCAATAGATATACTCAAGTTATTGTACAAAAAACATCAGCTGATTCTTCAGGGGTCATGTGGTGCAAACTTTGACTTTTTCCTGTAGCAGTATCTTTACACTACTGTGCTGCCGCTGCTTCTTTGGGGAGTTCTTCTCTCTCGCTGCCTCGGTAAATCCGGTGGATTAACTCTGATCTCTTGGTGCATCTGTGTTTTTAATGTCGCTGCTCATGAATGAAAGGGAGGAGCAGGGAAGGTGCAGATATGTTTGATATCCTGATCCCTCGGCCAGGACATAGACAAACGGTCTTAAAGTGGCGACAACGCTCCTGATGTGTGTTTGTGCGTCACCCTGTCGTGGCCCCAGACAGGCTTTTGTCACAGCGGGTACATGGGTGCCGACACACAGCAGCTGACAGAAGGACATGACACAGGAGTCTGTTTAGGGAGGCGACAGGAATGCAGTGACCCACCGAGGAATGCCGGTCGGACGCTCACAACACTAATCAGGCCAGAGCTTTGTGTGTGAGTGTGTTTAAACTGGGAGAAGGTTGGATACGGTGGTTTGCAGGGATGTCCTGGTCAAATCTCAAAGATCAGGCCTTAACTGATCAGTACTGGCATGAACCTAAGCACGATTACTAATACTGTCGCTATTTGTGGAGTCCCAGACCCTTGAACTACACATGGTGGGGGGACATTTTACGCTTTTCATGCATGACGCTAATTACGAAAGTGCAATAAGCGTCAAAACAAAGATACGATATGTCGTGTTATTAAAACACTGCGTGAGTCCAACTGCAGCTTCGACGTGTTTATTGCACCATACCTGCCTGTCTGTCCGCGCGCTATCTGACTTCCCCGACAGTCACCTCCCTATGACATCATCACTAGGCGACTTTGCAGTTTTCATCAAACTAACTCAGTTACACCACATCTCCCCTTTCTAGAATCAATGGGTAGACTGCCATTGATCCAACAGACCTTAGAGGTTTATTCTGCCTCTGTGGCTGGAAGGTCTGGTCCTGTCTAAAACCATTCACACACACACAACAGACTCACTGCAGTTCAATTTTCTCATTTTTTTTACCTTAGCATGGAACAATATGTGCAAAATCAAACTACAGTCTTATGGAAGCATAGTAATCCTGTACTGTACTGTCCTCACTCTAAGCCCTGGACTTGTACATTTGCTTAACAAAACATGCAACATCAGAAAATAGTGCAATCACACTTTCAACGCTTTTTTTTCTTTTAACCATAGTTTTCCAACATTCAATACTGTCTCTCAGTCTCTGAAATATTTACAAGTCCAACCGAGCTGGCCTTACAACCGCTCTCCCAGATCTGGTTCTAGGAGTAGGAGTAGATGGTGGTTCAGGAGCGTTCTGCTGTGAAGATGTAGCTGCCAGTTGTTCTTCTGAAGATTTCTCTGGGACAGCTTCTGTGAACTGCTCAGCTTCACTATTGTCACTTTGCTCAGACGAGGAGTTCCAGGGAATGAGATGAAGACGGTTTCGCCTGATGGTCCCATGAGGTCCCTCCACCAAATAAGATCGCGGTGTTGAGTGGTTTCCGATGACAGCTCCTGCTGCTCCTTGATCTGTAACCCACACTTCCTGTCCTGGAGTGAGTCTATTGAGATTCTTTGTGCGATGTCGCAGGTTGTAGCGTTGCATATCTTTTACTTTCCTCTCTCCTTCCTTCAGTAGGACAGCATCTCCATCAGGAAGCACAGGACGCAGCAATGCAGGGAATACAGGCACAGTTGTACGAAGCCTCCTCCCCATAAGCAGTTGAGCTGGGCTATACCCATTGTGGAGAGGTGTAGCCCTGTAAGCCAGCAGAGCAAGGTAGGGATCCACTGACTTCTTTAAAAGCCCCTTCACCGTCTGCACTGCCCGTTCAGCTTCAGCGTTTCCCTGTGGATATCTTGGGCTGCTGGTCACATGACAAAATCTGTACAACTTTGCAAACACTGCAAAAGCTGCTCCAGAGAATTGTGGCCCATTGTCTGTCACTAGAGTCTCACAAATCCCATGACGTGCAAAGATCGACTTAAGATGGTGTATCACGTCATTAGACCTTGAGGGTGTTAGCAGAGCAATCTCAACATATCTTGACATATAGTCCACTACAAGTAGGTAAGTTTTGTTTCCTAACATGAACAAGTCCGCTCCTAACTTCTGCCATGGTCGGTCTGGGTATGGTGTTGGTATTAGCGGCTCTCTATGGTTCTGTCTCACCTGACAGCATGCTCTGCAGTTGAGAACCATCTCGTTCAGCTGCTGACTCAACCCTGGCCACCATACAGACTGCCGCGCCCGCTCTCTACACTTCACCACACCTTGATGACCTTCGTGCAGCTTGGCGAGAACATCGTTTCTCATGGTTGAGGGGATGACAAGTCTATCTCCCTTTAACAAGAGACCATCCTGAACAGTAAGGAACGCCCTGTCAGTCCAGTATAGTTTAAGTGCAGGTTCATTTATGCCATGAGCCGGCCAACCTTCTGCACAAAGCTGCATCACTCGTGCACACACACTGTCCTTCTGCAGCTGTTCTCTCAGCTCCTCCAGATAAACAGTGCTTGCAGGTAGGTTCTCCATGACCATATCAATGTAGATGTTTGTTTCCTCAAACAGCTCTTTGTCAGCTGATGTTTCTTCTTTTGTGACAGGCGCTCGAGACAATGTATCAGTTGTCCACAGACACTTCCCAGGCACATGCGATATTGAATAGGAATAACGCATAAGCCGCATTCGAAAGCGTTGTATCCGAGGAGGTAGGGTGTCCAGTGGTTGAGACCCCAGGAGACTTAGGAGAGGTTTGTGGTCTGTCTCTAACTGGAAGTGTTTTCCAATAAGAAAGTTGCTGAGCCTCTCACAAGCCCAGGTCAAGCCCAAAGCCTCCTTTTCCACCTGCGCGTATCTCTGCTCAGTGGGTGTGAGAGACCTTGACATGAAGGCTACTGGTCTCCACTCCTCGTCCCAGTTCTGTAGTAGGACTCCTCCAAGTCCGTACGACGATGCATCTGCTGTGACTTTGCAGTCTCTGTTGGAATCATATACGGCTAGCACCGGTGGTGATGTCAGTGCATCCTTTAAGTCTTGAAAAGCTTTAGCCTGTTCAGCGCCCCACACCCAGCAGTTCTTTTTCGAGAGAAGATCTCTGAGAGCTTTGTCCCTCCCAGCTAGTTGCGGGATGAACTTGCCTCGCTGGTTCACCATTCCAAGGAAAGACCTCAGTTCACTCACTGTTTTAGGCTTGGGCATTTTCCTCACAGCCTCCGTCTTGCTTGGGTCTGGGCTGATGCCGCTGGCGGAAATGATGTGGCCTAAGAAAGTCACTTCTGACTTCGACAGGTCACACTTTCTAACATTGAGTGTTATGCCTACCTTCTGGATCTTTCCCAGCGCAGTATGCAGGTGAGCATCATGCTCCTCTTGTGTACAACCCCACACCAGCACGTCGTCGATGTGACAAACTACACCTTCGAGCCCTTCTGTGACCTCTGTCACCATCCTGTTCTGAAAGTGTTCAGGGGCTGATGCTATGCCGAAGGGTAGCCTTTTGAAATAATAACGTCCAAAGGGCGTAATGAACGTTGTCAGTTTTGCTGAGTCTTCAGTCAATGGAATTTGCCAAAACCCCATGTTAGCATCCAGCTTGCTAAATATTTTAGCTCCAGCCAGCCTCCCCAGTGTTTCCTCTACTGAAAGTAAGATAAACTTTTCTCTGCACACGGACTCATTTAGGTTAGTGAGGTCAACACATATTCGCACAGGATCCATCTTGTTTTTTCTGGGCACTACCACGATGCCTGCACACCAGTCTGTAGGCTCCTCGATTCTGCATATTACCCCGAGGCTTTCCATGCGAGAAAGCTCTTGCTTGACTTTGTCCATCAGAGGCAAAGGAATCCTCCTTGGCGTTTTGAGTGAGAATGGTTTGGCACCTGGTTTGAGCTTGATGGCATATGGCTGACGCACCTCGCCTAGTCCATTGAATAATTCTGGATAGTTCTCCTTTAATGTCTCCATAGTTACACTGTCTAGGCGTGCAACAAGCCCTAGTTTACAGCTCACAGACCTCCCCAGCAGTGCAGTGTGTACATAGCGAACAACATACACATCCTCTATCTCCTCTTTCTCACCTTTCTTCAGCAACAGCTCAGCGACACCAACAACATCGAGCGGCCTTCTCCCTGGTCCCAGGAGCGGTTTAGGTGCTTTGCGGAGTGCAGGAGGATTTTCTCTGTGTATTTTCTGGAACACTGCATGTGGCAAAACTGTGACATCAGCACCCATGTCGATTTTGAATGTCACACTGCTGTCTTGAATGTTGATGTTAACCATCCAAGGATCACCATCAGTTGTAATGCTGCCGAGAAAGACAGCATCCTTATCTTCTTCCACTTCAAGCACAGATTTTGAGGCCTTACACACACGTTTATAATGTCCCTTTCTTCCACAAGCATTACAGTTCACTTCATTAGCTGGATACTCACGTTTTGAATGTGATGGAGAGCTTCCACATTTATGACATTTTGAATGTGGCCCATTTTCTTTGCTATTCTGTGCAATGTGCAGTTTGTGAGCATGCTGAGGTTTACTTCTAGCAGGCTTTCCTCTTCCCTTTAACACTCTATCAACAGACAGTGCCTCACTTGCCTGAGTTCTGGTGTCCCCTCGCAGAGAAACTTGCTGCTTTTTCACCTCCTCACTCTGCCGTGCCATCCTGATAGCCTTCTCCAGAGTTAGATCTGCGTCTAGCTGCATGCATTCAGACAGCCTTTTATCCAGCAGACCAACAACGAGTCTGTCCCGAAGTAGCTCATCATGTAGCACACCATAGTTGCAATGTTCAGCCAGCGCGTATAGTGCAGTAACAAAAGAGTCTACAGTCTCACTTTCTCGCTGTTTTCTCAGGTTAAATTTTGCGCGTTCATAAATAACATTCTTCTTCACCACAAAGAAGCCTTGAAATCCGTCACGTACTGCTTCATACGAGCTGCGTTGTGCATCTGTCAGAGACAGCCCACGTAAGACATCATCCGCCTCGTCCCCCATGCAATATATAAGGGTGTTAACTTGATTTTCCTCAGAGCTAGCATTTAGGTTACTTGCCAGGCGAAATCTGTCAAATCTCCTGATCCATTTATGCCATTCCTGCGGTTTAGAAAAGTCGAAGGGCTCTGGCGGCTGGATGTTGAACGTTGCACGTGGACCCGCTGTCACAGCGGCGCCCGGAGCGGTAGCTAGCCCTCCGTTAGCATCTCCGTCTTCACTCATCCTGCCCTTTACTCCCTTCTTTTTCTTCGCGACACACAAACGAACCTTTGGAAGTCCAGGCTGGCCCTACACGTCCTTTACAGGACTTCTGACACCATGTCGTGTTATTAAAACACTGCGTGAGTCCAACTGCAGCTTCGACGTGTGTTTATTGCACCATACAACAGCATACCTGCCTGTCTGTCTGCGCCCTATCTGACTTCCCCGACAGTCACCTCCCTATGACATCATCACTAGGCGACTTTGTAGTTTTCATCAAACTAACTCAGTTACACCACACGATAAAGATAAAGAAAGTGTACAAGGTACGATGATATGTTAGCCTAGCCGCGCTAGACAACCCACGGCAACGAATTTAATTCTCTGCCAGGGAGGGTCTAGTTACCCTCCATAAGGCTCGAGGCTGGATTCTCCTAAAACTGGCCGGACCAATCACCATGAAGTGTAGAGTCAGAAGGCGGGCGTAACGAAGTGACGACAGAGGCGTGACGATTCTGACAGAAACAACCGGTGCACAATAAACAGTTATCTTTCGACTCGGCTTTGGACACAGCCCTTAAAGATTTGAAGCTAAAATTCAACTTGAAAGATAAACAAAGGACGGCACTTAAGTGTTTCATTGAGAAGAAAGACGTATTTGGACTTATGCCGACGGGATATGGCAAATCCTTAATATTCCAGTTGGCTCCGCTAGTTGGGAAGCTAATGGGACTTAGCCACAATCCGCCGGTGCTCTCGGAACTACGTCAGCCTATTTGTTGCGTTGATTGGTTGTATACCTACCCAATTGCTGCGGAGGGATTTGATAGACAACCTTTTAGCCCGCCTCCCTCCCTGTCGAGCTTCCCTAGACCCTTGTGCTGTCAGAATGTTCCTGTATGTACTTCGAGGGCCTGTAATTTAGAAAATATTTCTGTGTGTCATTATTAAATTTATTAACGTTATTGTTGAGAAAAAAATCAGAAACTTGTCATAAAAGAAAGACACAATTTGCGGCAGGACGCTATCCGTGCCAAGTTTGAACAACTTTCTTAATTAACATACAGCAATGTTATCACAGTGATATCAGTTAATTGATATTTTTGATCAATTTGAGCAGAGTAGACATTTTTCCTGTGCTGATTTTAACGTTTTAGTCAACAGATGCATGATCTGGGCTTGAAAGATGACACTGTTCGATATACTTCTGAGATATAGCATTGCTCTATCCCAGAAATCCAAGACAATCTCAACTTAAGACATGAGCTCTGGTTGAAAGTTTAGACATCACAGAAGTCTTTGATCGTGGTGCCCATTGCTAACAAAGCCCCCACAATGCTCTCATGAACTGCCCGTAGTCTGAGTGACTGCTACTGTATTGAACAATGAGCATGCTATCTGTTTAGTTTCACTTTTAATCATGCATATAGTGTGTACAGGTACCTTTCTGATTTTGCGATCAAAATGTTCCTGTATGTACTTCGAGGGCCTGTCAAGTTATTGTAGATAAAAATTGTTCCCGGTCACGCAGGTAAAAGAAGGGCCCAACTGTAGCAGGACACTAGCCGTGCAAGTTTTCAATCATTTTCTTAGTTAACATGCAGCGTCAATATCACATTGAAATCAGTTGATTGATATTTTTGGTTAAATTAAGTAGACAGTTTTCCAGTGCTGATTTTGACATTTTAGTCAACAGACACATGATCAAGACTTGAAAGATGCCACTGTTAGATATACTTTTGGGATATAACAATGCAATCCAAGTTAATCTTGACTTAAAACAAGAGCTCTGGTCAAAAGTCATTAAACATCATGGAAGTCTTTGTCATAGTGCCCATTGTTAATGAAACCCCCATGATGTGTTTGCCATTCTTTGTCTTCTGTTACTGCAGACTTTCAGCTGGCGTGTGATTTAACCTCTATACATTTGTCAGGCATGTAACAAGCACATGTATTATCACTCATTTCAGTTATTTCTTTGTTTCAGAACCACACATACCTCTGTGTCATGATAATACATGAACAAAAGGAGCATTTTGTCTTTAATTGCATTCTAACCGATGCCCCCTGGCAGCCACAATCTTATCCACTGGAATTTATACAGTCATGGTATTGGATTGGGATTCGGCATTGGATTGGCAAATACTGAATATTAAATTACTCAAATGGCAATTTGTGGCAGGACATGAGCCACAGCTTGACTTGAGTAGACATTTTTCCTGTGCTGACTTTGCTGTTTTAGTCATCAGAAACATTATTTGGGTTTGAAAGGTGCCTCTGTTGCATAATACTACTGGGATGCAGTAATGCTGTCCAAGTCAGTCCAACTTACCCTGAACATATGAGCTCTGGTTGAAGGTAATTAACTATCACAGAGGTCTTTGTCATGGTTCCCGCTGCTCTGCTTGTCAACATGCATTGTTTAGGCATGAACTAATCAATAAGCATGTTTAGTTTCACTTTTGATAATGTGTACAGTGTGTTTGTTTGCTCTGGGTGTTGACCCACATTTGTTCATTGTTGTTGATGCTGTTGCTGCTGCATATCTATTAAGGGACATGTTTTCTTGAAGTGTGAAAGTTGAGGGTTTGTCTTTATTTGTCTTCTGTTAGTTATTACTATTTATTTCAGTTTATTTATTTGCTTCAGAATTATACACACCTCTGTTTCATGATAAATTAATGATAAAAAATGAACATTTTGTCTTCAAGTGCATTCTAGCTGATGCCTCCTTGCAGCCACAACGTCATCCACTGGGTAATTTATACAGTCCTGGTATTGGATTGGGATTTGGTGTTGGCAGATAATGAATATTAAATGACTTTGAGGGAAAAAAACTACTTGATCAGGACATCCTTAGGAGTTTATTCCCTCCACACTGCACACCAAAAGGTAAATGTTTTGTTGGGAGCAGCAGTGAGCTCTGAGCTGCAGCAGGTGTAGAAATGTGTGGCTGGTCTTGTTGCTATCTCTCATTCTGCAGGTGCAAGGCCGAAGCTGAGGACACTGTCGGAGCCCGAACAGGCCGTTCGCTTTTAGACCCGACTCAAACACTGCCTCATTGTGCTCGCAGGCCGTTTTTCTCATCCCTGACAGACCCTGAAGGTCACGCCAAAAAAAGCCGTGTGAATGACTTATCTGTGTTTTCTTAACTCGCGCCTCTTCTTCTGTCTTCCAGATGGTGTTGCTGGCTCGCTGCGAGGGCCACTGCAGCCACACCACCCGCTCCGACCCGCTCATCTCCTTCAGTTCGGTGCTCAAACAGCCCTTCAAGAGCACCTGCTCCTGCTGTCGGCCGCACACCTCAAAGCTGAAGGCGGTGAGGCTTCGCTGCGCCGGCGGGACTCGCATCACGGCCACGTATCGATACATCCTGGCCTGCAACTGCGAGGAGTGCAGCTGAGCAGCCGCAGCATCCTCCCAGGCCCTCAAGACTCTCCAGATCCGGCATTTTTCTTAACCTTAAAGCTGTCCAGAGCGCTTTGGTTGATTATTGGATCAGAAAATTGCCCCAGAGATGCTTGTTGTTAATTCGGGAGTGATAGCTCGGAGCACTCACGTGGGCCTTCAAAATTGACCCACAGCACTCGGGACTCGGACAGAACATACTATACCTTCTCTATTCAATCAGTATAAACCATGCTAAGCATATTTCTCCAGCTTGCAAGGCCAGACACCACAAACTGCTGCTCCCACGGGCCGCTCAGAGACCCTCCTCGCTGCAGAGACACACTGCACTCATTACAGGCCTCTGTAATTCATAACACACACGCTCACAAACCGCAGTATGAGAGCTCATTACAAATATCCGTAACAGTCTTCTCCCAGCTCCATAAAAAAAAAAAAATACTGTGCGTTCGACAACAAAACAACATGCCTCGTTAAAAGGCAGCATGGGAAAGGACGGGGCTCGGCCAGAACCAGCCCAGACATGTGGTGGATCTATAGAGGGGCACCTGCACCGAGCTCATCCTCCCAATAACATTTTACACACTCCCCGCAGACTTTCATCTCGCTGTGTAAAACATGACTGACGCTGACAGGAGAGCTCATCAAGTGGACAATAAAAGAGACGTTGGAGGAGCATGAAAAAGGAGCCCAGAGGATGAGAGGAGGTTTGACCAGCCAGCCTGGACTGTCGATTGACTGTCAGTGTCCATTTAAAATGTAATCTATTTGAATCTCTGTCAAACATTATTGTAACTGCAGCTACTATCATGTCCAACTGATAAAACTGTCATGTATCGTTACTAAAGACACGTCCAGTGTTTTGACTCGGAGGAAACATTTGTCAAAACAGCTCCATGGTTGCTCTGCAAACATTTTCCTCATGATGAATACAGAAACTCACGTATAATTCATTCTCTGTGTGTCTCAGGCTCATTGGCCTCCACGACTTGTGGTCAGTTTATCTGAATTTATGTCTCGTTGTTCAGATTGTGGTTTTTTTTTCTATCATTAAAATTCCAGTTTTCTCAAACCACGAAGAATTCAGAGCTTACATTTAGATTCGGAGTGAATAAATGAGGGCTTTCATGGAAGCAAAGAAATAATAATTTGAGTTTTATGATCTACTCTTTGCCCACTTTTGAAATGCAACCACTTCTGAATACTTCAAGGTACTTTGGACTTTTCTTGAGAACACATCGAACTGTATGTAAAAGATGGATATAGCATCTATAACATCACCTGTTGGTTTGTGTTCTGTTTTCAACTCGTGAGTTTAGACTTGAGTTGCCAGCTTTCTGCTTTGAAATTAAATGTAGTGACGGAGGGATGGCTCAATCACCCTAAAACTCTGCTTTATCCTCTACTTTCTTCTCAGTGGGACCATAATATCTTAAATAAACATCATGCTTTATTGAACGAGGCTTGGAACTAAAGATTGAAACCAAAAACTTGCTAGGATAATGTTTACCAAGGTCACAAATCAAATGAGAAGTAGAGTCATTTTCTCATTGATTTCTATACAATCTCACATCCAGAGGAGTTGCCCCCTGCTGGCTATCAAAAGTAATGCATATTTAGGGCTTCACTTTTCAAATCTGGAAGCTACATCCATCTTTTGTATATAGACAATGCTAAACATACACAAAGTTGTTTTCACTTCTGCTTTTGCTGACGTGTTGATGCTATATTTTGGCTCATTAGCGCCGCCTGTCGATGAGTGGAGTCATCACAAGTGAATGTGCATCGCGTATCTGCACCAATCAGCAACTGAATCAGCTGAAAAATTAAGTAAAAGAGCCAGAAACTCCATTTGAGGCTCCAAAACAGAGTCAGTCCTCATCGACCTCCATGTTAAAATGTTCAATTTTGCAACAGAAATAAACAAGTTTACAGCCTGGAACTGGAAATATTCTTGGTCTCACAGGTTTTAATTGTATTGAGGCTTAAAGTACTGCACAAAACTATCAAAACAGCTCACAACAAAGTGCTCCATAGCACTAGTAGAGGTCAGAAACTTCACGGGTATATTTAATGTTGAGTCTTAGATACAACTAAATATGAACATTTTACCTTCAAATCTGTGTAACTGACTTAAGTTTACTTCTTTGAAATTTATAGAAGGCACGTTTAGAATTGACATGTTTTCTAAAAGGTCGACTCTGGTGAAAATCAGGTCTTCTAAGTTGTTAATACATCCATATGATATTTTTATATGCTAGGAGACATAATTTGAGTGAAGTAAGCAGCCATGACTGATCATTTTTAACTTTTCTAGCCTTGAAAACACAAACAGAAAGAAATGTGTTTGAAATAGCAGGAATACTATCTAGTTCTAAAGCTAATATAGGAGAAGAAATAATGAAGAGTGGGGCTTGTAATCAAAGGAAACATCATTTATTGTGTGTCTGTGCTGCTTGTGATGGACTAATAAATCCAACACAGTAGGGCTGAAGCGAACCGCAGAAAATCTTTATTGACTGAAATCGATCTACACTAATGGATAGATCGCAAGGAATAAAAAAATAACATTACCTGTAGATTAATTAAATGAACCACAGTGCACAGAGGGACTCTACTTACAGCCATATATGTCAAAATTAATTCTAAATCAACATAAGAAGCCAGTATTTGTTGCAGCATAATAAATCTTTGTAAAGTGGTTATTTCATACTGAAACTGGAAGCGAAACAGCTGCACATATTCATCTGGCTTCTGAAAATATATCAACTGATGATCACCGCAGAAGAACTCTTAATGAATTTAACACATATTTTCTGCTCTTTTTAGATGATCTGCATGTTGGTTGCTGAGCTGTGATACAAAAACTGCTGTTAGCAAAGTTTATATTCAGCTTTTTGTCTGTCCATTTGAACAAAACGCAGTCACACCGACGGCATCTTTGACATCAGTACGTTTGGAGCCGACCTTGAGTAAAATTCAGTAAAATAAGATCGACCTAACAGTCTTCATCGGACTGAGACAAGTTAGTAGTCCATCCCTCCTGCAGCCAAAATTAATGGATTATTCCTGAAAAGCTGTTGATATGGAACTTTTCTCCTGGAGATTCTCCCACCAATGAAGATTTGTTTAACCAAACCAAACAACCAACCTGTCCAACATTAAAAACCTACTGTTGCATACGTTTTTCATCAAAAATGAGGTTTGATTATCATCCATATCCTTAGTTTTAGGGGTCCTGTTGAGACTAAAATCCACAGTTACATAAATAGTGACTATAAAAATGTTGAAATACTGTGGCATTTCTTTGCTTCCATATAGTTTGACATCATAATTCAAGCCAAAACTTGTCGATGTGAAGCTTTAAAGTGTCTTCGGCAAGAAAAATCACAGCCTTATTGAAAACCAGCCTTTTATCCACCACAGCTGGATGTAAAAGAGATTAAAAAAAAGTGAGAAATATTAAAGAAAGATGGAGTCTGCAAGGACCGACTGCCCTTTCAGAAGTCATATCAGTCATTCGACAGTCAAACTGAGACAGAATAAAACTGAATCTCCCTCCTTTAATCGAGTATTCTTCCTCAAAATGCATGTGAAAGTGTGACAGCCTTACAGCCTCTTTATGGTTTTCATCACGTCCCCTCACTATATTCCGCCTGTCCTGATGTCTTTGTTGTGCTCGGAGCTGAAACGTTGCAGCATGGGCGTCTGCTCTGAGGACGTTTCAATCCCGACTAACGTTGACAGCACAGCCGGCTGCTTCACACGTGAACCCAATAAAAGCGTTTTCCCTCCGACTTTGGAGATTAATCCGCCATCCTCCGCTGTCTCCTCTCACTGTGGCTCACCTTCATCAGCACACACACAAATACCGTTAGAGAAAAGAGGCGTTTTGTGACATCAGGCAGGAGGCATAATTAGCTGTGGAACCAGTGTGACAGAGGGGAAAAATAAAGGCTGTGAGGCTGATGTTAACTGCTCTCTTTTAAAGACAGAAAAACATGAAGCGAGGCGGTCGACAGGTTGCAGACTTTCTAATTAAAGAAGCAGAAAAATCATTCATCAAATACAGTTTCTCTATTTCCAGGTGTGAAGCAGCCTGGCGGGCAGATGTGGTCTTTTTATAACCCCTCACATCGGCAGGCTTCACACATTTATTCATTCTTGATCCTAATCATAGCCATCCAAGCGTTTAATAGAAATCATAAGAGAGAGGCGTTTTATTGGACGGCGCCGTAGGTGCCTCCTCGTTAGACAGAATTTCACGTCCGTGTGTTTAGCATTCCTTTACGATGCCAGACGTGAAACATGGACAGCGGCCATGTGCTGGAGGGCCTCACAATACCACTATTCACTGGCTTCACATTAGCGCCCGGGTTTGTGATCTGGCTGTCAGCACATACTTTACCCACAAAATATGAATACAATCATGACAGTTGTGCTGAAAGTGTAAAAGAGTAGAATCGCTGGTTTCAGGCCTGCAGCACTGAAGCACGTTGAAATAATGAGCTGTAACTGAGGCAGAGGTCAGGTCGATTTATGGTTTCATGTCGAAAGCAGACAGCAGACGCACATTCGGTTCTATTCATTCCACAATATGCAAACATTGGCTTCATATCGAACACCTAAAAAGCAAAAAAAGCACTCAGAGAGCGCAGTACTCTGCCAAGGCTACTCAGTCGTTGCATGACTTTTAAAATCTTTAAAAAAAAGTCATAGTCTGCAGCAGTGGATTTGTAGTAGGGTCGCTTTCGTGATCGTCAGCAGACACCTAATGTAGTATTCACTTGTCATAGTTACAGTGCTGCTATCTCACAATGATACAGAAATCTTTAACAAATCCATGCATCCAGACTATAAGCTGCATCACTGGCAAAATCTAAACACTTGGTCCTTGTGTCATTTCTGACCTTTCCTGAAAATTTCATCAAAATCTGTTAGTCCATTTTTGAGTAATGTTGCTAACAGACAGACAGACAGACAGACAGACAAAGGTACACCGATCGTCACATAACTCCACCGCGTTCCTTGGTGGAGCAACAAACTGGGCTCTTGTGGATGTTTCCGAAAAGCTGTGAGTTTGCACTTTTTTACAGAACATAACAAGCTTTGTCAAGGTTATTCCCAAGGTGTGTCTAACACAGTGGATGAACACGGCACGAGATATCTGGAGATTTTCAACTTTGTGCTGCATTTGGGCGATAGAAATCATACAAAACATCAAAGCACCTCTTAAGTCCTGCATCACCTACTGAAATTGCAACTCTTTGAATGATGAACTACAAAGATATTTCCTCAAAACAAGCATTTGTTTTAAGAGAAGACATATTTACATTAGCCATAACCTTGCAGACACCCAGATACAGGAAACATTACTCGGCCTTTAGCCCTACATAGGCTCATTTTGATCTGTTGTCCCTCTTTAGCTCTTTAGGAATGATGGTTGCTGGAAATGTTCCTCTGTACCCCTATGTAGATATTCCACTAAAAATCAGTCGTTTCCAGCTAGAATAGTCATTTACCACATTAACAATGTCTAGACTGGATTTCTGAGTGCTTTTCTTTTAAAAATAAGGACATTTCTCAGTGAACTCAAACCTTTGAACGGTAGTGTAAAGGCTCATTTCGATCTGTTGATCCCCTTAAAACTCATCTTTGTGAATCCAAATCACATATTACGACTTATTTCATGAAACAATTCCTTCAGTCTTCATATACTCTCTTGTAGAGGTGCACACAGACACCTATGGATGCGTTGTTGTTGTTATTTTACTACCTATCAGGTCTGTTTGGAGGATTCTTGCCCACTAAGTTGTAGGTACGTATACATGTCTCATGTGGAAGAATGTCTTGAATATAATTCTACACTGTTTCTGTTCTGTCACATGCAGATCTATGAACTTCCCACCTCTTTCTCATCCATCCCTCCACTACTTACTGCAGCTTGAGCCCACCAGCTCAGCTAAACACTATAAAACTACTCTATACTAGACAATGACAGGTACATGTTCAATCCAGAAACTGATTCTGAAATCGAAAAATGATCAGGGATCTCTGCTGGAACCTATCTGGACATTGGTTCTTTAGATTTGTGACAGATGAAAGCCTTGAAGTTTGAATGTTTTCTTGAGATTTTCATCAGTATGCTGCATTTTCTAGGCAGAAATATGGACACCATATGGATATGTTAAGGTGCAAAACAAAAACAAACAATAAATGTAGATTTTTCCTCAAAGGTTCAACCTAAACTTGTTGGCAATCCTCTTGTTCAAGCTGGACATTAAAACAGTGTTTATGTGCTAAAGTTCATCTGAAATTTATATGCGGTCTTGGCAGTCGATGCAGCCAAACCAGGGGGAATTTTACACTAAAAACACTTTGGACGACTTCCACTCGATCTGATTAACTCAAACTGCTGAGGCCCCATTAGTGTCTCCAAACAGGTTGCCCGTAATAATAATGTGATTAACCAAATCAGATACAGCAGATGGAAGAATGCCTAAAAACAATGTAAGGCTAACAGACAGACCACTATGCATGCTCACTCTCACTCCTATGGCCAATTTAAAATTAATATTTAACCTGCAATGCACTGTAGGAGGAAGAAAAACCCACTCGAGATCCTGCAAACTCCACACAGAAAGACTCGAAACCAGAAAGAAACGAAAGCTGTTCAAATTTAAATTAGCTTCAAGTGGAAAACTGGTAATAATAAACATCATTAAAGATGTTTTTGAGATATGAGGAAGAAAAAGTCTTGTCTGCTCTTTTTGATAACTTCGAAACGTATCTTTTCAATGGAACAAAAGAGCATAAAGACAGGAAGGAAGAAAGTCCAAGTCATCAAAACTCTTCATGTGCACAGATCTATGCGATCCTTACCTCACCAGAAAAAAAAAAGCACAACCTAAATGTATAACTATCTCCTCAGGTGACTGCTGCCCTCTGCTGCACACACCTGGAGCTGCTTTTACTGCACTATGACTTCCACTACTCATTGAATATGAAAGGTGGAAGGTCAGGTTTGTGCTCTTTAAAAAAAGCAGGACAGGTACAGTGTTTTTCATGATCTATTCTGTCGTTTGTTTAGATTAATATCTATTATTGGAGACAAAAACACCTCCCACACACTCTGTCATCTTTGTTCCTGCATCTGTTATTCCCTCACCTGTTTGTCTGCAGCTCATCATCTGATTAAAATCACACTTTACTGATGTTTTCATTTTGCACTGGCCTTTGGGCCTCATGTTGTCTTGCACTGTTTGTTTAAAAAAGTTGCTATTGATAGGTTTATGCAATTATTGTTCGAGTGTTTCACTTAACTGTGTTTAAAAAAAAAGGCAAGGTCAGTCTCGATGGTCAGACTGTCTGGTCACATATGCGGCCTTGTTTATTTCTTGTGGCTGAAAGTCACTCCATTATTTACTTGTATTTTAATGTAATCTTAGTCCAACCTAACAGTCGTGGAGCATACTAGTTGAACACTTAGTTCATACTGTCTTAAAAGAGATGCAAAATGGACATTTTAAAGGTTTTAACCATGTTATCTGAGGCACCGAAAAGAATGCGTTTTAGCCTCAATTACGCATATGTGCGCTTTAAGTTGAATGTGGAGGGAGTACATTTCTGTAGATTGAGTGTATTGTTTCAGATTGGTATGAGATGAAATATTTCACTGTTAAAAGAGGTCAAAAATTGTTTGGTCTCAGAAGAAATATTAAATCAGCCTGTTATATTTGATGATTGAGTACTGTGTTTTGATTGCTTTGTAGTTCAACACAAATATAGCTTCAGCAGAAGTGATTTATTTAGGTTGCATCAGTAGAACTGTATCATATACAGAATATAAAATTTGATCATGTATTGTAGATATAAAAAAATTAAACGACTACAAGATGGCATAAATACATATATCTAATACAAATGCTTCATGCATGTATAACATGGGTAAAGTACGAAAAAGAAACATGATTTGACTAAAAGATGTTAACGTGAAATAATAATGCTCAAATAGCATACATTAATTTTGGGGATATTGGTTGAATATGTGTTCAAACCAAAGCACAATATAATTTTGCGCAACTGCTTTCGGTAATTTTTTATGCAAATCCAGCGAGGTTTTTCTTTCAGTGTACAGGCGAAACATTCGAATGTTAAACCAGCAATTTTTATTTCACTCTTCCACTAAATTGAGGAACAGAAGCATCACAGTTGGTCACCGTATTTGACTCCTGTTGTTCCTCCATGTGTCAATAAGTAGTTTTCTACTGCAGGAACTTTTGTGCATCATCCAACCAGTAGTATGGTAAAGTATAGTATAGCATATAGTACAGTGCAGTACAATACAGGACAGTGGAGTACACTGTACTGTACTACACTACACTACAATATAGTGTAGTGTTCTGTAGTACAGTACAGTGTAGAGTTGTACAATATAGTGTAGTGCAGTACAGTATGGTACAATGTAGTATAGTGCTGCGTAGTTGTCACACCATCAGAGAAGAACCCAAGTGACAGGTGCAGACGGATGGGTGAAATTAATGTTGATTTAATACAAACAAGAATAAATACGAGCAGAAAGTGCAGAATAAAGGAAGCCAAGGGGGAAACTGCGGGGAGGAAGAAGGTAAACTGAACAAACTAAACTAAGGGCGGACCCGAAGGCCGAATAGAACTAAACATTAAACAAAGACTAAACTACAGGGTAGGGAGACTCACGGAGGTCCTGGGTTGGAAGGTGGAAGAAGGTGGAAGCAGATGGAACAGACGGAGCAGATGGAGAGACGTGGCAAGGGCAGGGAAACAGGTTAATAGTTCAAGGGGAAACTTAGTCCAGAAAGCGGTGTGCAAGCGATGGGGAACAGTGTGCAGGGTTTACGGAGAGCGTCATGAGCTTGAATGATGAGCATGGAGCAATGACCCAGCAGTGAGCTGTGCAGAGAGGCCGGCTTAAATACTGCAGTGATTGTTAATGGAGTTTGGCTGTGCTTCCTCAGCTGAGCTTCTCCTCAGCTGAGCTCAATTAGCCAAATCAGAGGGGCTGGCACCAGAGGAGTGTGACAGTAGTGCAGTGTAGTCTAGTGTAGTGTCAAACAGTACAATCTGGTAGATTGTAATATAGTGTAGTTCAGGGTTGTTTAGTACAGTACCGTGCAAAGTAATACAGTATAGTGTAGTACAGTGTAGTACAGTTTTGTGTAGTGTAGTGTAGTACAGTGTAGCGCAGAGTTGTGCAGTATAGTGTGGTACAGTACAGTGTAGTGTAATATAGAACAATATGGAGTAGTGCTGTACAGGACAGTGTAGTACATTGTAGTGTAATTCAGCGCAGTTTAGTAGAGTACAGTGTATTGTAATGTAGTGTAGCACAGTGTAGTATAGTTTAGTGTAGCGTTCAACAGTGTAGTGTAAAACACTGTACTGTAGTGTCGTACAGTGTCTCACCATCAACAGCATAATATTCACCACATCAGGTATCAGAACAAACCTCCATTGTTGTATTTCGTACGTAGAACTGGATTTAAGTAAACTAACAATTATTTATTCTTATTTTGGAACACTGAGTTGAAACTGCATCACAACAGACACCAATGTCTCAACTTTCCTCAGTGGAAAACTGAATGTTCTTGATAACTTTACAGTTTCTGAATGACTAACATGGCTGTAGGGTCATATTTTAGTGTTTTATTACCACAGGTTGGTTTCAAGTGTTTTAGATAGTACTACAGTGTGTATTTTTGTGTTTTAGAGAGCAGGAGTGAAACTGCATTTATAAAGAAAACAAAAAATGTATACATGGGGAGTTGAGTTCAATAGTAAGACCAAAAGCTTAGCAGTCTAAAAATTAATACTGACACAACGTTGAAGATTTGCTGCTTTTTTATGAGGTAGATTGATTCTGTTTGATGGTAAGAGGGCAGTTTTAATGACCTCACAGCTATTTAAGGAGAAATAAAAGATGAAATTTTACCACAATACACTCCTCAATACATACCAAGATGGTACTGATGGTGGTTTATATTTCATCGTGTTTCTTTGAATGCAAGAAATGAAAGTTTGCACGAACACTAGAACCTTTACGAATACAAGATTTATACCAGTGCATTTGTTTAGGATCACATTTCTTTGTACAGGTGTGTATTATTATTCTTCCTCGCTGCCCTACAGTCTCTGAAAGGATGACAATGTGCTAGCGTTGGACTTTAATAGCTTATTCCATGAACGAGGATTAGGATTAACCACAGTTAAGGTAAGATTAACCCACTGGGAGACCCTTAACTTGATACCAACCCACCTGGAGACCTGCATCAGAAATATGTTTGTAAATCACATCTTAGAGACACTTTCTGCTGAGGCAAAAGTGAATCCACAAAGAGAAAGTGGCTGTCGGTGATTTATTCTAACTGTATGTATAAATAAGTCGTGCCTTCCTAAATCAACAGCCAAAAGTATAAAATCGCCTCAGTCTTAGAGGGAGCTTTGTCTCTCATATTTGCAGCTGAGGAGCTCCAACAAATCAAACTAACGATCAGATCAGATCATACAGAAAATATCGACAAAGGAACTTAAGTTCAGATTAATTAAGTGAGAAAATAAACAAGTGGTTCTGTAACGTAGTGCAGTGTGGTGTAGCTGTACTTGTTGCTTTTCTATTCTAATTTTATTTGACTGTTCTTATTCTTTCTCCTAAACGTATCACAATTACTGTTATCCAATCAGTCACTGTTGTTAGCTTAAACTACTACTACTACTACTACTACTTCATGTGCCGCATTTATCACCTTCATTACTTATGTATCGTTGCCAGTATTGACTCTTTATACTTATAAATGATGTGGCACTAGGGTTTTGTTTTGTTCAGGAGTAATAAAATTCTATCTTATCAGACAGCTTGTTCTGGTCCAAAGATCAGTGGTTGATGGTTAAACTGGGTCACAAACAGACAAGGGGCCTAATTTGTCATAATTACTGTTGGATGGACTTCAAGCAGAAGATGAAGCTGAGCTGATGGATTCTTGGATGTGACACCAGAACCAACCACCAGAGGGCAACAGAAACTAAACAATCCTAATCCAGTCCGTTACCAGGAGGGTTTCATTCTATATGCACGTTGTATATTCAGATCCTTGTGCAGAAATGACTGCTGCTGTGTCAGAAACAGAAGAAAAGACCAACTCAGCACCTCAGTGTTGACTTTTACTGCTTGTGATAGCAGCTGTGGAGACATTTTTATTATTTTGGCATCAAATGGTTCTATAACATTTTATCAGCTAGTCTTTCTTTTATTATTATTTTTTATTACGGTTATGAATCCAGCCAGTGCCTGGGAGGGTTTTATTGTATGTGCACATGGTTTATTTACATCCTTTGAGTTGGTTTGTGCAGAAATAAAAGCCACTGTGTCAGAAACAGAAGAAAAAAACAACAACTCAGCACCTCTTTTTTGACCCCTATATATTCCTGGACAACTGTTCAGATGTCTGTTGGTGCACAAATGCAATTTAAAATAAAAAATCTTGAATCTTGGACCTCTCTGTTGAGTTTTACTGCCTGTGACAGAGCTGCAGAAAAAACAGTTGTGCCAGTTTTATTATTTTGGCACCAGATGGTTCTATAACATTTTATCAGCTGCATGTTTGTGACGCAGAGCTGCTTATCTGGAACATTTCTTGGCACCAAACACTACTTTTTAGTAACTTCAGAGGAAGTTAATTTGCTTTTGGGGATCAACGAAAGTGCTACATATTTAAATTTTGACAGCCTAATTGGAAGATTTACTGCAGTGGATCAAAGTCGTGCGTTCTGCTGCTGATAAGAGGAGATAACCAGGCGCAAAGTCCGCGTCCTTACAGTGCTGCTGCAAACGCGCACGGTGCATGTGGATGAGTTGAAGGTGGGGTCGGTGTGGGTTGGCGACACTTCCTCGTAATCCAGTCTCCACTCAGCTACTATCTGTGGGCGGAGTCTGCGCGCTGTGGGCCTGGCCGCCGCTTTTAATACAGATGCGCTCCTCCGTGCGCCCCGCGTTCACGGCAGAGCGGGGAGACGAGCAGCACCCAGCAGCATGACGGCACCCAGCAACACCTACGATGTGATCGTGGTCGGAGGAGGCATCTCAGGTGAGAAACTTTGGGCAGATTTGAGTCCAAACCGCGGCGCGGCTCCTGATGCTTTGTGCGAGAGGAGACCAGACAACTGTTGCACAAGAACCCACTCGTGCCTATTTATTTTTTTCTCCGTAAAGTGGCTCCGGAGCTGAATCCGCAGTCAGCTGAGGATTACTGAGACTCTTGTGTGGCTGATTGCGGGCGTGTTTCTTTCACGTTGTGGAAGCTGCTGTTGTGTGTTTGCGCCGCTGGAGAAACGTAGCGCAGCAGGAGCGAGCACGCAGGCGGTTTTGGAGCACTTTGGCAGGTGTTTGTGCGTGTGTCCGTGCGCGTCACGGCCGTGCGGGACTCCGTCGTGCAACTTTCCAGGTGAGAGCGCGATGAAAGGCCGGGTTTGGAGATGGGTGTGGCCCGCCGGGGAGGCTGTGGTCCACGGATCCACGCTGTTCCTCGGTCCACGTTAAGTAACAGCTAATCAGCCGGAGCTCACTTTGTATTACGTAAGAGGAAGTGGAGGGAGGGGGTCACAGATGACTCCTGGTTGCACCTACACGCCTGACATGTGAATGTGCAGCTGATTAAAGCGGCTGTAAGTTCAGAGCTGATGCTGCAGATGGATCCAGCATGTGAGCTGTTACATCTGGTCACATCTGCTGCTGTTGCAACACCTACAGTCAAATACAGGCTGGTTAATGGGATCCTGACTGCCATCTCTGGCACAAAACCTTCTGCAGCTTCATTTAGTAGCACACTGTCTTGGTACATTTATTTTCTGTCAATAAGTGTGTCTATAATCATGCAATGGAAATTTTAGACTTTTTTGGCTACCTGGACATGTCAGGGCCATAAATAAGCGACTACTCTGGATTAGGTGCTTCTATAAAACTATGACTGTTTAAACATGAACAAAAACAATGTAAAATTCACCATATGTCTTAAATAGCAACCTCCATTGCTCCATTTCCTACATAGATCTGGAGTTACATCCAGTAACTTCGATTTGTCGCTGTTTTGAGACAATTCTGAGGTTGAAGTTGTTGGATCGCACACTGAGGCTTAAAGGGTTCATGTCACCTCAAACCTTCCCCAAGTTCCTTCAGTATAAAGTCACCTATTGTCACGTTTTCTGTTTTTGCAGACTAGTTTTACACGTATACGGAAAAAAACTCCACAGATCACCGTTTTCTCATTAGATTTTCTCCTTTTCTTTGTCTTGTCCCGACCTGTTGAGGCAGACGTCTGCCCTCCCTGAGCCTGGTTCTGCTTATATTCCATTTAAGAGTTATTTTTCCCTTCTGATTCTTGTTGGTAGCACTGTATTTGTTAGGTTTCTCGTTATAAACAGGTGGAAAAATAACTCTTTTAAATGCAACAAAAGCAGAACCAGGCTCAGGGAAGGCAGACGTCTGCCCTCCCTGAGCCTGGTTCTGCTTTTGTTCCATTTAAAAGAGTTATTTTTCCCTTCTGATTGTCTTTGACAGCACTGCTTTTGTTGGGTTTCTCTTTATAAACTAACACTATAACTTCTTGGCCTCACTGTGTGAAATTCCCTCTGATAATCTAAGCTCTATTTGAATCATGATAATCTATTTATTTGTAATCATTTCTGAGGTGGTTTGGGATCTTAATCCTGCACAAATCAGTAATGTCAGTGGTTTGTGAAGTAAAAATCATTCACTTTTCTTCTGCCTTTTTCTTGCTTGAGATCTATTGAGGCTGCTGTTGTTGATTATAAATAAAAATCCAGAATATTTTGCAAATTCATGTCGCTGCACAGCAATGATAAATCTCAAATCCATCAGAGCAAATCCTATAAGGATAATTAAATGCCTGACAGTATTTTGTGAGAAACACTTTACTGCCTTTCAAAGGACTCAGCAGTTATTATGTGGCAGTCAGTTATATAATATCTGGGAATAATGCCTGTAAATTCAATAAACGTGGGGTCAATTTTTAAATCATGAGTTCCATTCGGTAGAAATAGTCCCACAAGAAAAGGAATTTATGTGGGAAAGTGGTGCCATATAAATAAAACTGAAGCAAAAAGACAGAGTGAGAAATGTAAAAACAAATAACAGCAGGATTTTTTTGTTTAGAGAAACAATAATCATGTGGTCGGAGCAGAATAATGGTGTCGCATGAATAATCTGAATCACTAAATGTGCTTCAGTAAAGGGTTTTTATGCACATTTATGAGAAAAAGTTAATGGAAATGGCAACATTTAAGAAAAAAGTAACTCTTTAGGTGGTTTGATTGATGATAGATCCAGGAAAGATGCAGATCGTAACTGTTTTGGGTTTGAGGTTTGTTTTATATTCTATAGCCAAGTTTTTGGTAACAGATTTTTGTGCATTTTGAAATATTGCATGAGCAAGAAGTCATTGGAAATGGCAGATTTCAGAAAAACTTAACCAATTTTATAAAAATTAAAGTTTTTGCACTTGCTTCAGGTGTTGTTTTTTTACTCTTTATTAAATCAGCTATTGCTTCACGGACGAAAGAAATACATTTTCCACATAAATTTGAATGAAGACAACATTTAACTCGCATGCTAATCAGCTGTTTATATTATTATTTCTGTCTCCAGACAGCATGAAATGTGTCTGATATCAGCTGACATGAAAGAATTATTCAAATGTTCCTGACTGAGAATAATTCCTAAAGATTTCACTCCATTTTTCTCATTAATTTGCCTTTTCTGGTTTATTTTCTGGCTTCTTTTGGAGTTTTTTTCATAGCCAGTTTGCTCGTAGCGCCACTTTTTCACGACTTTTTGGAATTAGTGGAAACAAGCCTCATTTTTATTTCTTTTTTAGCATTTTTTTGCAACATTTCTTCAGTTTGCATCACATTTGAACAAGTCATATGAAATCCCGGCGGCAGCTGTTTCTCGCTGTGTTTCTGCAGACACCCGTGCAGACGATCAGTCGGGCTTTTAGGTTTAAACTCAAGAGGATTTGAGGATCTGTTGACTGAACTTGTTTTTCCTGACGGCGAGTGAACCTCTGTGCTTTCTGTTCCTCTGCTGCCGTGACAGCTCCGTCCACTGCTTTCCTGTCTGTCAGACGGTGAAGAATTTAGGTCAGTGTCAGTTCAGATCCCAGTCAAACAGGCTAAACAAATGCTACAGGAAGAAAGTTTATTTAATAACACCAGGAGACCCCGGCGGCTCGGCCTCGCCTCTTTCGGGTCTCGTAATTTCACTATCGGTTTACGCTGCTGCCCTTTACAAAAAGGTCCACACATAATAATCACCGTCCAATCACAGGACGGAGGAAACGTGGGGGAGAGGGAATGCTCTTTTCCTTCTCCCGCTTCTTGCCCTTCCTCCTGAGATGTCTCCCTGTTCGCCTGCAAATCCAGCTGTGGCTCTGCTGCCCACCAGCAGCTCAGCGGCCCTGGAGGGGCAGCAGCAGCTTTCTGAGAAAACACTAAACACTTGTGACAGCCTGTTATCAAACCAGCAGCCTGAAGGATGCCGAGGAAGACGAAGGGGGAGGAGGAGAAGAGCGGAACACAGGAATAATGGGCGAGAGAAGGAGGGAAACCACTTCCTCCTGTTTGAGCCTTGAATATGGGAAATGTAACGCTGAGCGATAAGAAGGAGAATGGAGAAAGGGAAATGAGTGTTTGCAGGGAGAGTAAACAGAGAAGTTAAGGTGGCGAAACATAATTTCCATCACTCAGTTCAAGCTGTCAGTGAACTGTGCTGTAGATGATTTAGAGAACTGGGCTGCATTCGAGGTCCTGTAAACTGCAAGATTCATACTTTATAATGGGAGGAGTTGGCAGTAAAGTTAAGACTATAGAATTACAACCTGTGCAATAGATTTTACAGCTGAGGTCTCCTGAGGACAGTTTCCAAGTCCACTTGGTAAAATTATGCAAAAGTACGGCCACGTTTATAGACAAGATGTAGCTCTGTGAACGGGAAAAGGTCCAGAAAATCAATGATTGCCACAGTGCAGAACTTTTACTGTCCTGATGTGTTTCTGCAGCTCTCAAACAACATGCAGGCCCAAAAAAACTTCACTGGATTCAGGATTTTAACCTCAACCAACAGACATGAACGCATCACTTCTGTTTCACTCTCCCATCCTGCTCCCAGTCTGTTTTATGATAGATTTTAAGACTACATTCAAGGCTTTTTTTAAAGCTCTGGAACAATCTTTCTGTGAAAACGTACTGCTTCCCTTATTTTACTTGGCTTTGAGCCGTCTTCTGCTTCTCGCCTCTTTCTAATGCCATGTTTGGTTTTTATACGCCAAACTACATCTGTCTCCTCGCAAAAGTTGATAATTTTATGACTCGTCTGTTTTGTTTTGCTGCTCTTGTGAAGCGCTTTGGAAGCTGGATTTTGAAAAGTCTCTTTGCAGTCAGTTTGCAGCCTGAGAGCAAAGGATAACAGAAAAACGTAGGATGATGCCTGTTAAACTAATTGCTGAAGGAGTCAGTTGGACTTATATGCATTTTTTAATCATCTCTTATTTGTCTGGACTGAAGAAGTCTCATATGCACAGACATATAGTGTAAGGTTGGATAAAAGCTGGGTTGACACTAGAGAATGGTCTGAGTGCACCTCAGTATCATTCTGCTATAGAAGGAAGAGCACTCTGGGTTGGTTTTGTTTCCTTAAACCAGTTGTAAACTTCTTGGTTGGTGCTCAGCTCAGGATGCAGTGATGGTGCCCCTGCAAAATAGAGATGATGAAAAAGTTTTGGTGCAAGATTTGTTCATAGGAAAGTGAATACTTTCAGTAAAATGGTAAATTCATCTTCAAAACTTACCATTTTATTGCTCAGAGTTTATTGTTGTTTAGAATATTGTACAATGTAGATAATAGAAGTGGAGGAAAAAGTTGCAGGAAATGTGCAGCAAAAATACCAGAAGTCTGCATCCTAAGAGTCTGAACTAGAACTGAAGAATCAAAGAAGACCGATATGAAAACTTTAAAAAAGCACAAAAACATCATTTTGAAAAATGTGTAAGTCATGCTTTAATTAAGGGAAAAATTATTCAGATTATAGCTGAAAGATTTGGGGAAAATATCCAGTTGCAATTTAGGTATTTTAGCACAAGAATTTTAGTTTTTATTATTCAGGGATGAGAATTTTCCGCGGATCCGCGGAATTCCGCGGATTTTATCATTGCCAGGGTCATTCTTGTGAATCGTCTAAATTCGAGGAGAAAATTTTTTTTGGGGGGTGAGGTATGTTTATGGTCGGCGAGTCGTAATATCGAACGGCTGCTAATATCCACCGCGCTGAATGCTAGCTGCCACTCAGTGAGAGCAGTCATGTACAGTACTGTAATCGAATCACCATTAAGTGTAGAGTCCAGGGATGGGAATTTTCCGCGGATCCGGCGATTTCATTTCAAGTTTGAACACTTTATTGTAGCTGATACTCCCGCGAGATGGTAACGACGTTAACGACGATTGTAAACGGCCCAGCGATTGGAAGTCGCTGCGCCGCCGCACACATATTCCCCCCCCCCCCCGTCAACAACTTTCCACTGGAATCAGAACTTGCTGATCCCATCCCTGATTATTTTATATTAGAAATGTAGTTAAGTCAAACTTTAGTTCAGCATTCATAGCGGAGTACATTTGAAACATGAAAAGAAACATTTCCTAATTAGATAAAGTCAAATGTGTGATGTTGGATAAGAAGAACATTTGTAAAACCAGACACTCTAAATAACATAAATCCTAAATTACAGCCTTTGTGAATTGCTAAATGCACTGTAAATGTTTTTTTTTTTTTTTTTAAAGTGAGCAAACAGGACGTGGCCCAAGTAAAAATCAGAAAACTTCAAATTCATCATCCAAGTTCCTTCAATATATTTTTGCAGTTTTTGTTTGGTTTATTGTCCAGGTTTCAGTATTTTCTTCTTGGAAAGTATCTTAGTGAACAGAGTTTTGACCTAATTGATTGAACTGATGGCCAAAGCTGCAAGAATTAATCCATTTTCTTGTCCTTGTTGTACAGCAGTGATGTTTATTAGTCGAGTTTCAGGGCTGGGAAATGGTCCGATGCCAGGTTCTGCTGCGTCAATGCTGCACCGGTGTGTGGATTCCCATGAAGAAGCATATGTATGTCTGTTACATTCTGTCTATTCACTGATGTGCGTTTACAGAGTAAAAGAAGCATTCTGAGGTACTTGGAAACTGCAATCCTTTTCTGTGTTTGGGTTCATTTTCGTATTTCCTTTCAGTGTAGGCGTGTTGGTTGAGCTTAATTCCTCTGCTTGTCACTGACATCCCACAGTTTTTGCACATGTTGGCTCGTCCACGTAGTAATTTTGGCATGTTTCTTAAGGCAGCTGTAACTGATATGTTAAATAAAAACAAAGCACCAAAAGACAGTGTGAAAACAATGCTCTTAGTAATGGAGCTGCAGAGAAGAATCAGCTCAGTGTGCTGCTTCCTTCTGAGCTTCACCGTGACTTTTAGCTCTTCGTTTAGCTGCACAACTTAACTGTGCTGGTTCCCTTTGGTGCAGATATATCGATTTTTAAATTCAGATTTTTGTATATCAGCCAGTGTTCTTTATATAAATGTGTCTGTGGACACCACCATCTGCTCAGCTGGGTTACATGCTCTGCTACATGTGCTGCAGACAACGCTTTCGATTTGCATTATATATTATATGTTACTATTATTGGTGCATGTTGGACAATATAAGTAGCCAAAAACATCAGTTATTGCAGGTTTAAAGTGCATGAAGTGGTACCTCTCAAGTCTGGGCCTGCTAGAGATGAAAGTTATTGTCTTCAGGCACATCAGAGTGTAGCTGACTAGTTTAAGGAATGTTTGTCTTAGTCAGGATCGAAGCATTTTTTAACTGATCGGTGTTGGCACAGACCTAAATGCGATTCTTTGTTTACCACCACTGTCATATGTGCAGCAGGATATAGACTGCAAATTTTAAATAATATTCATAGTAATTAGCAGCATTATCAGTTTACTGATAACACAGTTAAGGCAAAGTGAATATTTATGCTCTGCTGTTATTGCTGTTGTAGCGAACGGACGCAAGATTAGCATTGGGAAGACAGTTTTGTTACGTGTGGCGCTGGGAAATAAATACACTTTTCTCATTAATACCATTAAGCATCACAGAAGTCTTTGTCATGGTACCTATTGCTAGCTAAAACCCCTCAATACTATCAGCTTGACAACATAAACTGTCTGTAGCTGGATGCCGTTAAGTGTCACAGAAGTCTTTGTCATGGTGACCGCTGTTAGCTAAATCCCCAAAATGCTCTGCTGACCAACATAAACTAGCTGTAGGTGGGGCTTTTCCTTGATTCATTGCAAGAAATGTACGTTGGATTTATTTAAATAATTTTAACGCACTTGAAGTGTGTGTTTTTTTTCGAGAAAATTGTATTAGGCTGGGATCTGTGTCAGTAGATAGTAAGATTGGGTGCAAAGACGCACTATCTGGACATCTCTAGTCTTATTGCTAGTCTGCTCCACTTTCATCGTAAAAAGCGAGATCTGGCCTAAGACATAAATGGCAGCAAATGAATGGAAACCTGCACATAACTATCATGTATGAGAGCTGAGCTGTAAGTCCATGAAAAGTTATCAGTCATGACATTTGAATACGAAGTTGTGCCTCAAAACCAGGGAGGAAAGAAAAGCTGAGACCCTGTACTTAATATTTAACACTCCCTTACATGTAAAAGTTTATTGGCAGGAAATAATACTTGAAGGTATCAAAAGTAAAAGTACTCTAGCACAGATTTATTTCACTCGTGCATTAAGGTGTATTTTATTGTTTTTTTTCAGTGTTTCATCAATTACAAGTAGAGACAGTTTTGAATATGTATTGAGAGTTTTTTTTTTTTTTTTAAAACCTCGTAATATGATTTCATCTTCTGAGTAACGCCAGCTGTTAGTTGAGGTACAAAGTAACAGAAAAAGGAAAATCTCCAACAAAGTACCTTCATTCCTCCACTCTGTCCTCCCTCGATCCTCACGTCTTTGTTGACCTTTTTCTGTTTTCTTTGAAAAGCTTCAGGATTTTAGCAGCTTTAGTTTTTTGGAAAAAGACCTTCTGCTCTTCGTTCGGTCCCTTTTAAGGCCACCTGTTGATCTTTAGTCTGCTTTTGGTCTTCAGTTTCTACCTTCTCTCATCACAATCAGCATGGCTGCAATCCTGGATGTCCACTTTCTCTGTCCAGCTGTGCAAACAACAGGCCGAGATGCAGCCATTACATGCACAGCTCATCTGTGTTTCCATCTGTAATCTTCTGCATGCCTGGGCCGCTGTGTTTGCCTACGATGTGAAATGAGCGTCGGCAGTCTCAGCTGTGCTGCTCGTCTAAACGGTGGCAGTGATTGCGTGAGAGGCTGATGGATGTTTGCACAACTGGAAGAGTCGTCGTGTCTATCTGAGAGAGGTTTGACGCAGGTGTTCTGAGGGAAACATTCCCACTTTCCTCTTTTCTGTTCAGTGTTTGTTTGGCAGGATTACGTTTCAGGCATTATCTGAATAAAAGCCACGTTCAATGTTTGCGTGACGGGAAAATACGACATAGAAATGATTCACTGATTTGATTTTATGCAGAGAATGAGATGAGGAAGAGAGATCACATCCATGTGATTATGAGTGATTATATATTGTCATAAGTTGTAGATTCAATATTGTCGTTATCATTTTTTAAACCATTTCCCAATAAATAAATGTACATAAGTCAGGGTTGTTTGCACATCATGCAGCAAACTAAAGCTGAATCTTTGTGTTTTCAGCTTGAGGACAAAAAGACTGGAACCCACTGATTAATTCTCAACCTTTGTGAATTTTATTCTTGTAATTTTCAGAGAGATCTGGGCTCTTTTGCCTTGTTTCCGATCTGTTAATCCCTTGATTTCTTATCTTTCCTTAGTTCTAGTGAGGTTTATACGCGGTCCAACCCCCCCGCCCCCCCCCCCCCCCCCTCCAAAAAAAAAAAAAAACTGAAAATCTTTAAGAAAAAACATATTTTTAAAAAATACTGTAACGTTAAAAATCTATAAAGATAATGGCAAATATCTGGAAAATAATTCAATTTTTAGCTGATTTTAAATACAGTAAAACAGTGGATTGACATTATTTGTAAAGAAAAAAGGAAACAAATTCTTATTTTTTTCTTTTAAATAACCCCACATATCTGCAAAATGCCTTTTTTTGCTGATTTAAATACAGAAACAAGTTTAATTTTGCAGTTAAATGTTGTGAAAAGTGAACCAAAAACATTAAAATGCAGATAGCTAAAGGGAAGGATAAATCCTGCATGAAACTTTCAGTGGAAATGACAGAATTATGCCCAGTGTTGAAAATCCAGATCTTTAATGTGTGTTCAGGGCCATCATATTGTGAAATCATCAAACACATCAGGCTCTGATGTGGACTTTTCAACATTATTATGCAACAGATCTGTGATTCCACATATATTCCCTGAAGGACTTACCCAGAGTTCATAGCAGCACTGGTGATGTTTAAACACGGTGTTCCCACTTCTGCAAAATAAACACAAACCAAGCAGGGATAGTTCAGGGACAGCATCGTTATTTATTGCATGTTTGCAGAATTGTTTGTATTTTCAGTCAACACCAGGATTTAGAGTTCATGACTGTTGACTTTTAGCAGTTTGCAAAAATATGGAAACGGTTAGTGATCAGATGAGCAGCCGATCAAATGAAACACAAGTTACAAATTCACTTTTTCATTGTTTAGATGTTTGTTTTTGTACTATTTTCAGTAGTCAAGAACTCACATCCTGAAACACTGCAGCTGTAAGGTGAGACAAGTCTGTGCAGGTTTTAGTGTTTCTAAAGTTCCACAATTAAAGGTTGGGAACTCATCAGTTGTATGATTGTCAAGCAAATTTGAAGCGAAATTCTAAAATCTTGCATGTAAAACTTGAATTTGGCTTGCTTCCATTATGAAATTACGTTCAA
Organism: Acanthochromis polyacanthus; assembly: GCF_021347895.1. NCBI lineage: Eukaryota > Metazoa > Chordata > Actinopteri > Pomacentridae > Acanthochromis > Acanthochromis polyacanthus. The sequence continues at coordinate 9,125,487 of NC_067126.1, read as the reverse complement.
GAAGACTGAGACAAAACCAGTTTTTTGCCAAATGCTAAAAAAACACCAAAAAGAGCTAGAAACAAACCCAACTTTATCCATCTATGAGAAAAAAAGGAGCAAAAGTCATCAGGAACAGATGATCAGCAGAACTTATGAACTTTAATTCTTTTTAGAAAAACTCCAAAACCACTTTGGGCAAGTGTAAAAACTACCAAAAAAGTGTTTTTTTTAAATATCTCCGTTAACCTTTTCTACTATTTTAATGTTCAAAATGCACTTAAAAATATCATCTGCTTTCCTCGTATCTTTGTCCATTTTAACTCTGATAGACAATAATGTTGAAACGTTGCACAATTTAAAGCTGTAAATTCATTCGTATGATCCTTTTGTCCTCTGAAAATCATCACCTTCATTCAAACGTCTTCTGAGAGTCGGCTGGAACTATTTCCTGGACGCAACACAATATCAGGCGACCGAAGCACCTTAATAAATTATTCACAGACGAACCCTGAAGGCAACCTGAACACTTCCTAATGCTGCTTTCTGCCACATCTGTCTGTTTCCAGCTGTGGCGTGATCAATACTGCTCCTGGTTTGTTGCTGTAAACATCCAATCAGGCTGTGTGAGGAGGAGAAGGTGTGATTGCTGCATGTCTGTTAGATGTCTCCATCTGGGATCGATACGGAGCCTTTCGGAGGCTCGCTGCCACTCAGCCGCTATTGGATTTTTGGTTTGTGTTCCTGTGAAAAGAACATTTTGTCGAGACGCGTCAGGAAACCAAATGTCACAGCGGCAGCGTTTAGCAGCTCCGTATCGCTTCTCTGACAGCAGACTAAAGATGCTGTTAAGGATTTTTCTGTCACGGAGGACATGATCGACGACGAGACTCCAGTTTCACAAGAACACGTCTTTAAAAATCAGGTTTTCTTGACATTTTTACTTCTTGACAGGCAGTGAAGATAAATGACAGTGTTTCAAGTAAAGGGGCTGTAAAAGAAAAGAGAAAATACTCAAAATATCTTAGTCTTCAAAGTCAAGTCAACTTTATTGTCATTTCTGTCACATGTACAGGACACAGACAAGATTGACACCGATGCAAGACACAGTAGAAAAACGTGAAGACACGAAGAAACAAGCAATGCACCAGATAGTGCACACTTTTTTTTTAAAAATGGAAAAATGGTTCTGTTTACAGTAAAATTCCAGCAGCTATAGTTGAAAGAAAGCTGCCTTAAAATTACGGTTAAACATTTTCTTCATTTAAAGTAAAGAAATGTGTTAATACTGTAGATTTTATGGTTAAAAAATGTGCTTTATTCCATATTTTACTGTTAAAAAACAATAATAATTTAAACCTTTATTAAAATGTTTTAAAATTTATATGAGAATATTCCATAAAATAGTTTTTTGTAACCTATTCTAAATATTACAGCATTTTCCCGTTATCAGTACAACAGTTAGTGCATTTGACATTTGCTAATTAATTTATCCATGAATTCATAAATTGCAGTTATAGCTGTCATAAATATTAAAGCATATGTCCGTTAATAACACAAAAGTACATCACTTTGACCGGTACAGATTGTAATTTTTACATGAAATAAATGCAAAAATGCCATATGTTTCCATTATCAGTACAACAATATGTACATTTAACTGTGGGAAAAAATATTTTTTTGGGAAATAAATTAAAAAATCACAGTATAAATGTTGTACATGTTATGGCATTTTCCAGTAAATAATTGTACAAGAGAAGGGAAATGTTTTTTTGAGAGGAAAAATGTAAAAAGTACAGTTTTATTACCTTATTTAGAGTGACTCAGTGTGATTTAAACTGGATATAACTGTTTTAGAGTTTACAGATTTTTACTATCACAGTTTGACAGTTTTCCACCATCAAATTGACATTTTTTTACCGTGTAGCAGTGTCGTATAATAGTGCCTGGCTGGTGTGCTAATAAATGTTTACAGATGCAAAAGCATCTGTTAAATCTATTGTTATTGGGGCATTTTTCTTTTTTACAGAATATTGTGTAAAAGTGTCATGCTTTTTCTTGTAATCTGAAGGAATAGTTGAATATTTTTAGGACATACAGTTATTTGCAATCTTGACACCAAATGTTCTGTAAAGAAAAGCAAATAAACTTAAAACTGCTTCATCTACAAACTGTAGGATGTAAAGAAGCAGCAGATTTGGATTTTAAAGCTGCACGTCAGCTCTGCTCGCTGCTAATGTGATTTAGATTATTGCAGCTGGAAACACCGGAGGACAAAAGACAAGCGGAGGAATTACAAGTGAAAGGACAAATGTCAGATGGAGAGCTGGAGGTGGAAGAAAGAGAGGGTTGAATGATGGAAAACGGAGAAGCAGCGAAGAGATAAAAATGTTCAGTCACATGATTAGACAAGATGGTCGAGATTTAAGTCTGCAGCTCAGCTAATGTGGTTTAATAACAGGATTCATGTGAGTTCTGATTATTTCATTCCTTAATATAAATAACTACAAAAGCACTCGGAGAGCGCATACCTCCGCCATGCTGTGTGTCTGTCTGTCTGTGTCTGTTTGTCTGTTAACAGCATAACTCAAAAAGTCATGGACGGATTTTCACCAAATTTTTACAGAATGTCCAGAAGAGCAAAAGTAACAATCGATTAGATTTTGGAGGTGATCCGGATCACCGTCTGGATCCAGACACACACACATACACAAACAGACAGACAGACAGACAGACAAACTCCGGTGATTACATAACCTCCTGGCGGAGGTAATAAATCAGATCAGAGAAGAATAAAATCAGATGAGTCTTTACATGGATGTGTTTCCTCCTTATGAAGCTGATGGTTTAAGTTTTTTTTTTTACATTTGCGTGGAAAATGAGCCAGGTCTCTCAATATTGTGTAAAAGCTACGGCTTTTCAACATACTGCAACATATTTCTACCAAAAATCCAATTTTTTTTCTGGCTTTTCTCTAATAGGAAATAGAGAAAACAACCAGAGTTCTGTGTTTTTACATTTGCTCGAGTGTATTTGAACCCAAACTGTGAACTTTACCTCGGATTAACTGTTATTTTTTACACCCAAACAAAAGCAAATTTCAACTCAAAATGGAAGTAAACAGCAAATGAACACCACAAAACAATCAGTCCTGTAGATTAGACCTCTTGCTATCTTATTCAGACTTTTTTGCTGTTTTTGTGTGTAAAGTTAAAGACACTAGCGAGTCACATGACATGAATGCAGCCCAGTAAACAGCCTTTATATTTATGAAATTAGTCTGAGCTGAACACACATGAATCTGGTTCTTTATATCCACATTTACATCATATATACATTCGTGTCCCAGTTACTGATGTTTCAAATCCAAATTTTAAATCGGTCAATCTGACTATTCTTAAGTTTAAATTAAACTTGACTGTGGCTGCTGACATGTTTTTTTGCTGTTGACTTCTGTACATATTTTTTCATAAATAAGTTGACTTCTATATTTAGTTTCCTCATCAGTCTTAAAGTTAGATACTCCTGTGATTTGTTGTCAGTATACATCTATACCAGTGTCCCAGTTTCTGATTTATTTATATATACGTGTATACGTGTGTGTGTATATATATGTATGTATGTGTGTATGCACATATATATATATATATATATATATACACACGTGGACAAAATTGTTGGTACCCCTCAGTTAAAGAAGGAAAAACCCACAATTCTCACTGAAATCACTTGAAACTCACAAAAGTAACAATAAATAAAATTTATTGAAAATTAAATCATCAAAAACAGCCATTACTTTTGAATTGTTGATTAACATAATTATTTAAAAAAACAAACTAATGAAACAGGCCTGGACAAAAATGATGGTACCTCTATAAAAGATTGAAAACTATTTGACCAGAGTGACATGATTAACTCAGGTGTGTCATTTAATTGACATCACAGGTGTTTCCAAACTCATAATCAGTCAGTCTGCCTATTTAAAGGGAGACAAGTAGTCACCCTGCTGTTTGGTGAAAAGGTGTGTACCACACTGAACATGGACAACAGAAAGCAAAGGAGAGAATTGTCCCAGGACATCCGAAAAAAAATTATAGACAAACATCTTAAAGGTAAAGGCTATAAGACCATCTCTAAACAGCTTGAAGTTCCTGTGACAACAGTGGCTCATATTATTCAGAAGTTCAAGACCCACGGGACAGTAGCCAACCTCCCTGGACGTGGCCGCAAGAGGAAAATTGATGACAAATTGAAGAGACGGATCGTTGGAATTGTATCCAAAGAGCCCAGAGCAACCTCCAAAGAAATTAAAGGTGAACTCCAAGGCCAAGGTACATCAGTGTCAGATCGCACCATTCGTCGTTGTTTGAGCCAAAGTGGACTTCATGGGAGACGACCAAGGAGGACACCACTGCTGAAAAAAACTCATAAAGAAGCCAGACTGGAATTTGCAAAAATGCATGTTGACAAGCCACAAAGCTTCTGGGAGAATGTCCTTTGGACAGATGAGACCAAACTGGAGCTTTTTGGTAAGGCACATCAACTCTATGTTCATAGACTCAAAAACCAAGCATACGAAGAAAAGAACACTGTCCCTACGGTGAAACATGGAGGAGGCTCAGTAATGTTTTGGGGCTGCTTTGCTGCATCTGGCACAGGGTGTCTTGAAAGTGTGCAAGGTACGATGAAATCTGAAGACTATCAAGGCATTCTGGAGAGAAATGTGCTGCCTAGTGTCAGAAAGCTTGGTCTCAGTCGCAGGTCATGGGTCTTCCAACAGGACAACGATCCAAAACACACAGCCAAAAACACCCAAGAATGGCTGAGAGAAAAGCGTTGGACTATTCTAAAGTGGCCTTCTATGAGCCCAGATCTGAATCCCATTGAACATATGTGGAAGGAGCTGAAACATGCCATTTGGAGAAGACACCCATCAAACCTGAGACAACTGGAGCTGTTTGCTCATGAGGAGTGGGCCAAAATACCTGTTAACAGCTGCAGAACGCTCATTGACAAATAGAGAAATCGTTTAATTGCAGTGATTGCCTCAAAAGGTTGTGCAACAAAATATTAAGTTATGGGTACCATCATTTTTGTCCAGCCCTATTTCATTAGTTTGTTTTTTAAAATAATTATGTTAATCAACAATTCAAAAGTGATGGCTGATTTTGATTATTTAATTTTCAATAAATTTTTATTTATTGTTACTTTTGTGAGTTTCAAGTGATTTCAGTGAGAATTGTGGGTTTTTCCTTCTTTAACTGAGGGGTACCAACAATTTTGTCCACGTGTATATATATATATATATATATATATATATATATACACACGCAGTGCCTTGTGAAAGTGTTCGGCCCCCTTGAACTTTTCAACCTTTTGCCACATTTCAGGCTTCAAACATAAAGATATAAAATTTTAATTTTTTGTCAAGAATCAACAACAATTGGGACACAATCGTGAAGTGGAATGAAATTTATTGGATATTTTATACTTTTTTAACAAATAAAAAACTGAAAAGTGGGGCGTGCAATATTATTCGGCCCCTTTACTTTCAGTGCAGCAAACTCACTCCAGAAGTTCAGTGAGGATCTCTGAATGATCCAATGTTGTCCTAAATGACTGATGATGATAAACAGAATCCACCTGTGTGTAATCAAGTCTCCGTATAAATGCACCTGCTCTGTGATAGTCTCAGGGTTCTGTTTAAAGTGCAGAGAGCATCATGAAGACCAAGGAACACACCAGGCAGGTCTGAGATACTGTTGTGGAGAAGTTTAAAGCCGGATTTGATACAAAAAGATTTCCCAAGCTTTAAACATCACAAGGAGCACTGTGCAAGCAATCATATTGAAATGGAAGGAGTATCAGATCACTGCAAATCTACCAAGACCCGGCCGTCCCTCTAAACTTTCACCTCGAACAAGGAGAAGACTGATCAGAGATGCAGCCAAGAGGCCCATGATCACTCTGGATGAACTGCAGAGATCTACAGCTGAGGTGGGAGAGTCTGTCCATAGGACAACAATCAGTCGTACACTGCACAAATCTGGCCTTTATGGAAGAGTGGCAAGAAGAAAGCCATTTCTCAAAGATATCCATAAAAAGTCACGTTTAAAGTTTGCCACAAGCCACCTGGGAGACACACCAAACATGTGGAAGAAGGTGCTCTGATCAGATGAAACCAAAATCCAACTTTTTGGCCACAATGCAAAACGATATGTTTGGCGTAAAAGCAACACAGCTCATCACCCTGAACACACCATCCCCACTGTCAAACATGGTGGTGGCAGCCTCATGGTTTGGGCCTGCTTTTCTTCAGCAGGGACAGGGAAAATGGTTAAAATTGATGGGAAGATGAATGGAGCCAAATACAGGACCATTCTGGAAGAAAACCTGTTGGAGTCTGCAAAAGACCTGAGACTGGGACGGAGATTTATCTTCCAACAGGACAATGATCCAAAACATAAAGCCAACTCTACAATGGAATGGTTCACAAATTAACATATCCAGGTGTTAGAATGGCCAAGTCAAAGTCCAGACCTGAATCCAATGGAGAATCTGTGGGCAGAGCTGAAGACTGCTGTTCACAAACGCTCTGTTTTGCAAGGAAGAATGGGCAAGAATTTCAGTCTCTCAATGTGCAAAACTGATAGAGACATACCCCAAGCGACTTGCAGCTGTAATTGCAGCAAAAGGTGGCGCTACAAAGTATTAATGCAAAGGGGCCGAATAATATTGCACGCCCCACTTTTCAGTTTTTTATTTGTTAAAAAAGTTTAAAATATCCAATAAATTTCGTTCCACTTCACGATTGTGTCCCAATTGTTGTTGATTCTTGACAAAAAATTAAAATTTTATATCTTTATGTTTGAAGCCTGAAATGTGGCGAAAGGTTGAAAAGTTCAAGGGGGCCGAATACTTTCACAAGGCACTGTATATATATAAGTGGGGTCCTCGGTTTCTGATGTCCTCGACCTACAGCATTTCATCGTTGAAACTGCTCATGTGGAACTAGTTGGCGAGCGGAGCAGATGAAAACGTCGTCACACCATGCTGTAATACGGCTTTGTTAACATTCGCCGGTTGTACACCACCTTGGACTGTGCTGCATTCGCTAACTTTTTGCCCTTCATTGTGGCTCCCAAGTGTAAATCAGTCTTCTGATGGAGTTCCGACTTACGACAGGTCATCGCAACGGAACTCCGACTTAAGTCAAGAACCCCCTGTAATTAAAACAGAAATGGTGATTTTACATCAGTAAATCCTTAACTTTAAACTTGACTGTGGCTGCTGATGTTTGTGTTTGTTTAGTTGTTTTTCCGTGTTGCTTGGCAGAGTTATGTGATGATGGGCGTACGTTTGTCAGTCTGTCTGTCTGTTAGCAACATTACTCAAAAACAGACAAATGGATTTGAATGGAATTTTCAGGGAAGCTCAGAAATGACACAAGGACCATTTGATTAGATTTTGGCAGTGATGCAGCTTAAAGTCTGGATCAACAGTTAAAGGTTTCTGTATCATTGCGAGATAGCAGCACGGCATCACTGTAACTATGACAACAAGTGAACATTACATCAACTGCCTGCTGATGATCACATGATTGCGATCCTACTACAAATCGACAATCTGTGGACTTATCAGGACTTATCCATGGGAAATGATACAAGGAACAATTGATTAAATTGTGGGGGTGTTTCTGAGTCCCATCAATTCCCGCTCCATATTTAGATCAAGTGATTCGGTATCAGTACGTAACATACACACGGCTGTTCTCAGCGCATACTCTTTTTATTTGTGGGTACATCTATATTAAGTGGCCACATTCTTAAAGTTAGATGCTTCCATGTTTTTTGTCATCAATATACAGTGTTAAAGTTTCTTGCTGAGTTCTGCAGTTAGCAGGTTTGGAGGATTAAAACCAGAATGAAGGCTTTCTAGGCATGTTCAGGACAACGAAACTTGAAAAAATGAGATTATAATCAAGATGCTCGCGCCCATGCAAATACATTCACTGGTTACGTTACAAAAACATCCTTCTAGTTAAATGTCGCAAGCAAATGAGTCAAATTTAGTGTGAGAGGAAGGCTGACATCTGAAAACTTTATTTAGTTGAAGCATCCTGATGTGCAAGTAGAAGAACTTGTTGGAAATCTTGTCTGAGATGAGCAGCAGTGTTTCTGAGAGATTTGTAGGACTGTGTGTGTGTTTCATGTTGAATTATAAAGTGATTCAGTCCAGAAGCAGCTGAAGACGAAGGGGGCTTTTCGCCGGTCTGTTCCTGCCAAGTGGCTCCATTTTAACAATTACTGTTGTCAAGGAAACTGTGTCTGTCCCCGTCGCAGGATGACAAACAGCATGTTTGTTTGTAGCTCTGCATCTCTACTGTGGATCTGCACAAAAAGCTCCAGAAACTCCAGTCAAGCAGCTTCAGAAAGAACCCAGAAATCAGAGGAACTTACCGTCGAGTCTGAAAGCAGAAACGCTCGCAGTCGGTTGCATTTGTTCTTCCTGAGACACCAGACAATTAGGTCAAGCGGAGCCTCAAGGTGCTGCAGCGGCGGTGAATCAGCAGCACAAATACACAAACTGAGACACAACAGGACAAACTGCAGCAGAGAGAATCAGAGTTAACCCACATTACAGCAGCAGACAGCTCTGCTCTGCTGCATGGCTTCAGTTTGTACTCAGAGAGCTTAAATATCTGGACTCCACCTGATAAAATAAAGCTGTGTGTCTGTTATTGGTGCTAAAGATTCATTAAACACACTTGTACGGAAATTAGAAAGATGAACTGATACAAACAGGCACACAAAAGGTGAATTCTTAACGGTTTAATAAATTTCAATAGTCTCGGTGATGTTAAATTGTCAGATTTAAATGAGTCAGGCTGCAGAAATAGATTTTAGAATCAGGCTGCACATGAAGAGAAACTTCAGATTCTTCTGTCTAATGTTAAACTGCACAAACTGATAATAATAATAATAAAGATTCATCACACACTCCAGGATATTATTCTTTAGTTTCTGGTTTCAGATGGAGCAGAAACCAATGGAAACAAAATGGAGTCTGCTGTGATGTTAATGATGCTTTGCACTGAGAATGAAAGTAAATCGGAAACAAATCTGGATGAGAAATGGTTGCATTCAACAAGGTTTGTGTCTTCAGCAACAACTGAAAGTGATGTTTTGAAATCTGTAGGTTCACAGGCTAAAACGTCTCTGACCAGTAGCACGATCCAGATTTGAACTTCTAAATATCAAATATGTTGAATGTTTTCTGAGCGGCTTTGATGAGTTTGTGAGGATTTCAGGAACTTTAAGTCTCTGAGGCATGAGAGGCATGTTATCTTCAAAAAATCCCCAAATTACACAAGTTATTACAGCCGGAAACTGTAAAAACAGAAGGAATCATTCGATTTCCATTGTGAAATTAACCAAATCTGAGCTTAAACTTGTAAGATTTCATCAAAATCACTTTAGTCTGCATGTCCTGCTTCAATATTCACTAGAATTTTGTCAGATTCTGTACAAATCAAAAAACTTTGCACTTCAGTTCAACTCCAAAACCATGAATGACTCAACTGTAACCAACCGTCAAGCGGCAACAATTCGAAAAACTTTTAGTCTGAACTGCAGGCAGTGTTTCCACAAAGCTGCAACGAGACCCGCATTGAAAGAAATGAATAAATAAATAAATAATCCATAGCATGCAGAGCCACATGTTTTGTAGTGTTGGTAACAGATGTGGGCAACCAGACAAATAAATTATTTAGGGACTTTTCTAATAGAATATCAGGGAAAACAACCAGAGTTTCATGTTTTTGTCTTTCAACTCAGCTAGTGTGATTTAATAACAGAATTCATGTGAGTTCTGATTATTTCATTCCTTAGTATCAAAAATAAATCAGATCCGAGAAGAATAAAATCAGCTGAGAGTTTTTTTTTTTTTACATGGATGTGAGTTTCCTGCTTATGAAGCTGAAGGTTTTAGTTTTTAAATTTGCATTTATGTGGAGAATTAGTCAGGTCTCTTAATATTGTGTAAAAGCTCCAATGGTCCAGAATGCAACACATATTTCCCCCTAAAATCACATTTTTTGGAGCTTTTCTAATAGAAAAACAACCCAAGTGTTGTGGGTTTTTTCTTTTAACATTTGTATGAGTGTATCTGAACTCAAACCATAAACTTTACCTCTAATTAACTTAGTTTTTTTCACCTAAACAAAAGCATATTTCAACTCCTAGTAGAAGGAAATAGAAAATGAACGCACCACTAAACAATCAGTCCTGTAGCTTTGACATCCAGCTATTGTTCACTGTTTTGCTGTTTTTATGAATAAAATTAAGTAAACTCATGAGTCACATGACATGAATGCAGCCCAGTAAACGGCCTTTATATTTATGAACAATATTTGTTATTATTGGGAAAATGTTTTTGCATATTCATTCCAGCTTTTGCAATTCTTGCAAAATGAATCATGAAAAGAATTCAACTTTTTCCATTTTTTTTTTTTTTTAGGATTTATGGCTTTCTGTGTGTCATGATGCACATGAAACACTGGTGAGTTCTCTCCACTTGTGTTGTTTCAGTAGAGGTGCAGGACTTTGTGTTGCAGTGAAAAATGAGCCCTTGCAGCTGATAGCTGACATCATCCCAAATTATCCTACAGGTTAGAGCAGGTTTGGTCCCTGTTCCCCTTTAACCTCTGCAGACCTGAGCCCATCTTCAGGTTCAGATCTTGTCTCACCCTAATATGGCCTTCTGACGCTGTAGGAGGAAGTTATACCAGGACTGTCTGCTCTGGTCAGGGTTCGATATTGTCTATTCTGTCGCAGACGAGTTGTTTCCATGTTGGTTTGTAGTCTAAATCTGATCAGTCTCCCAACTACAATATATACCCAGAGATCAGAGAGATTCCTCTGAACTGATGCTGGCATTGCTTGCATGAACTGCCGCTCTGTTGGTTTCACTTCTCCTGATACCAGTAAACCTCACTCTCAATCTAAAGTCATCAGAGTCTCCAGTGTGGCTCTCTCTTGGGGCAGCTGTGGATCAGGTGGTAGAGCAGGTCGTCCAATGATCGAAGGGCTGGCGGTTCAATTCCCACTCTGACCTAGTCATGTTGTGTCCTTGGGGCAAGACACTTTACCCGCCTTGCCTCCAGTGCTGCTCTCACACTGGTGTGTGAATGTTGGTGGTAGTCGGAGGGGCCGTAGGTGCGGATTGGCAGCCACGCTTCTGTCAGTCTGCCCCAGAGCAGCTGTGGCTACAAATGTAGCTTACCACCACCAGAGTGAGAATGTGTGAGTGAATGAATAATGGATCCATTGTGAAGCGCTTTGCGTGCCCAGAAAAGCGCTATATAAATCGAATCTATTATTCTCTGTGTAGGCTCCAGCACCCCCCTGCGACCCTAGTGAGGATAAAGCGGTGTATAGATAATGGATATTCTCTGTGTCTGCCTCATCTTCTCTCGACCTCGCTAAACTTCCACAGCAGAAACTATTTGGAGTTTCGGGATCTGTGAATCCTTCACATTGGGTCAAATTGTTTGGAGGATTGAAACATGAGTGTAGCTTTAGTTTTGCTCCATGTCCCCCTTTACTTTCTCTCTGTCTCATTGCACACTTTTCTTCTTGGTTCCTGTTGCTGAGATCAGCTGAAGAACAAACTAATCGTGGTTTTCTTGCATTTGCTGAATCTTCCCTCCCATGTCCTACTGCAGGAGGAAAATACACCAGGACTCTCTGCTGTGGTCAACGTTAGATATTGTCCATTCTGATGTGACAAAGCAGACGAGTTGTCTCCATATTGGTTTGTAGTCTAAATCTTAACCTACTCCCAAATACAATATATACCCAGAGACAAGGGCGTCAGTTTGTTTTTAAAAGTGGGGGGGTGGAGACCACAGCACTTTGAGAAAATGTCGAAGAACGGCGGCAAAATGCCGCAAGCTGGGCTCGAACTTACAACCACCGCACCAAAGGCGGAGGCTCAAGCTGCTGAGCTATCGGTACATGCGGGTAGAGGGGTCTGTGGGCCGCTATAGCACTAATTCTCCCGGGCCGAAATTTTGCCCCTGCACGCCTCTGGTCGGAGCTTCCACTTGGCACAGGCACAAATTTAGCATCTGCGCGTTTTTTTTTTTTTGTTTGTTTGTTTTTAACCTCACGAAGGTGTGCTGTGTGTCTGTGCAACTCTCGGCTGAGTGCGGATGGTGCGTTCAGGAGCGTCGGAATTTTCTGTACTACTGAAAATAACTGGGTTTACAACGGCTTACATGTGAAGAATTTGAATGTGTTGGAGACAAAATGACCCCTGACAAAAAGTGGGGGGGACACATCCCCACCGTCCCCCCCTAAACTGACGCCTATGCCCAGAGATCAGAGAGAATCCTCAGAACTGATGCTGGCATGGCTGGTGTGAACTGCTGCTCTGTCGGTGTCACTTCTCCTGATATTGGTGAACCTTACTGTCAGCCTCTCATTGTTTGGAGGATTGAACCATGAGTCCAGCTTTAGTTTTGCTCCACGTCTCTCTTGACTTTCTGTCTTACTCAGTGCACGCTTTTCTTCTTGGTTGCTGTCGCTGTGATCAACCAAAGAACAAACTGAACCCGGTTGTCTTGCAGGTGCTGAATCTTCCCTCCCACTTCCTGCTGTGCAGCCTCATGTAGAGTACAATCACTGATCAGATCTCCTCCCTCCACTTTTCCCTCTTTAAATGCATATTGATGAAGCGGCGAGGAGTTCCAGGTGCACTCAGATGGCAGGAAAACTGCGCTTCAAGGCGACAGATAAATATCGCTCATGTCTTTAGGTGCAGAAAGCCTCTAACAGCACCGGAAATCTGGCTTGTAGTGAGGAGGAGGGATCTGCTTTCTTTGATTCTTCATGGTTTCTGCAAAGCACTGGCTGACCTTTTTCCTCCATCCACAGCCACTTCATGCTTATTTTAATGGCTGGAGACTGAATGGACAAACTTAATCCTGTTTAAAGGTGAAAGAATAGGTTTTCAAATGCTTCATAAAATACCAGTCAGGAGGCCAAATGAATATTAAAACTGACTTTTGCTTACTGCAATTAGTCCCATTACCACATTCTTTGTAAATGTGCTGCCAGCGTAAATAATGGAGGACATGGTCGTCTGTTCTGTGCTCAAATATCTGGACTTCATTTGTCTGGTTTGCACAAATCAAATGGGACATTTTAGTAGAAAATTCTTTTTTTTTTTTTTTTTTTTTTTTTAGAGCTGCAACCATTAATCAATCAGTTGTCAACTATGAATTTAATCGACTGCTGGTTTGAGTCGTTTTTTAAGTCTAAATTCTCTAATTTGCAGCTTCTTAACTGAATATTTTCTGGTTTCTTTCCTCCTCTGCGACAGTAAACTAAACATCTCTGGGTTGAGGACAAAACAAGACATTTAGAGGACACACTGATTGACATTTTTTGCCATTTTCTGTCTTTTTAGAGACCAAACCACTAATCGATTAACCCAGATAACAGCGAGCCGATTGCTGGACAGTGAAAATAGTGGTTGGTTGTAGCTGTTGTGAAAACATCAACTAAAGGACGAGAAATGTTTCGTATTTTAATATTTAGGGTAAAATTAGTTTCTAGACTCCTAAAATCAGGGATATTCCAATAAAAAACAAGCATATTCCTCATGGTATTGTAGAGTTTATCACACATGGGACAACGCTGTGTTTTTAGTTGCACAATTTCCAAGAGTGTTTTCTCACTTTCTCACATTTTCAGTCACTGTGAGCTCATTTCTTACAGCAGTATGAAGTCCTGCACCTCTATGGAAACAAAACAACCATGACTAGAAGGAGAGAGAACTCAGAAATGTCTTCTGTGCAGTATGACACAATTAGAATGCTATAAATTGTTTAAAAACTATCTATTTGACTAGGCCTACTTACATTTTTACAATCTCTACAATCATAGCACGTTTTCTCTGCTCTGCACATCGACTCTATAAAGATGTTTCACCATGCTGAATGTATCTTCCAGCAACTTGCTCCTCTGTTTGCTGTTTTAGAGCCATGCTGCATTTATTCTATTGATTAAGTATGTTTTATTTGGATTCAGTCTCTTGTGTCGTCTCCTCTCTGCTCCGTGGAAACACTGCCTGTAGTTCAGCTGAAAACTTGCTAAATTGTTGTAACAACTGTACTGAAAAAAGCAAAAAAAATTTTACAGAATCTGGTGAAGGCAAAATATTCTACTCGTCTCATTGGAATATTTCCCAATAATGAAGTGATTTCGTTGAAATTTTTTTTGCATTTTTTCTGATCGAATCACATGTCACACATGATGCATTCAAGAACCATCAGAAAGTGGAAAATCTCATGAATTTTTCAATTTTACAGTTTATGACTCTGATAAATTGTTATTTTGGTGGTTTTTTTGGTTTGTTTTTTTTTTTGTTTTTTTTCCCCCAGAGAACGTGTTTTAAACCTGATGTTGGGGGTTTCTGAGAGATTAGATATATTTTTGTTCCCTTCCTTGTGCACTTTTGTTTCCATTAGTTAATGCAGACAAATGTTGTTTTGAATGCTTGTGATTGTGTGCTACAGCTAAAGACACATCTGCACAGACAGTCGGTCTTTCTGTGCAGATGTCCAAGAAATAACAAATACACAATGCAGCAGCGAAAAACCAGTAAACTGATTCCATGTGTGGTGATTTCATTGTGATTGTTTTGTTGTTGGAGTTGTCTGATTTGTTCCTTTCCACATTTTCGTATTTCCGCAACAAAAATGCCTCGCACATAATCCACGCTTTCTTTCTTCTCTGCTTCTGCCTGAGCTGCATTTCAATCCGTCCGTCCTCTCGACCGAAGAAGCTCAGAAACGGTCTCAGCATGTTGATATTTTCAGCCGTCTTCGTGTCGTGGAGGCAGGACGGAGGTGGACAACGGGAGAGAAGCTCAGTCTCTTTGAAATGATGATCGCTTTATGCGCATCTGCCACAAAAGCTTTTTATTAGACAAAAAGAAAAAGCCTCAATTAGGACAAACAAGCTCTGTGATCAAAGCCCAACAGGAAGCTACTTTCTGCGCTGATTCGCTGTAGGCATAAACAAGAGATGCAGACAGATGCTCTTTGTTTTCCAAGACAGACGCTGACCTTTGGAGCTGAGCGCAGGTAATGGCATCAATTTAGCGGGGGAAGATTGGCGAAGCGTCCTCTGGTCAGGGCTAATGCTTCCTCCACAGGCCTGGCGGGCTGGGCGTGTTTGCACAGGGAGGGGAGGCTGAAGTTGGGTAATGCAGAACAAACTGTGTTTAAACTCACATAAACCTCGCTAGCTGCAGCGGGGCTTAGCAGGATTTGGAGGGAGAGCGGACGGGGGTGAAGATGGCGAGGGAAGAGGGGAATTTAGGGCGAAGGCCAGGAAAACATTTGCACAGATGTGTGTTGGTGACTGCTGACATATTTCAACTTCAGCTGCAGTCTACTGCAAGTTACCTCCTGCTTTTGTTGTAAGATTTGGACGAGACTCAGACTGAAAACAGGACACGGCCAAAAGTAGGTGGACATGCATGAACTTTGAGCTGAGAAGAGGTCGTTTTAGTGCCATTTCTCATGGTCGTATTTTAGATTTTGTGTTTCTAACCTTTTGTAAACAGTTTGAAGAAGGTTTTTCATGCTACAATATGACTGCACCACTGAAAAAATAGCAATAAAGGGGGTTGACTTGCATGAGCAGTTTGAGTGTTGTGGAGGCAACGATTCTTTGTTGTCTTTTTTAATAGAAAATTTGATAGAAATCTACACTGTGAAACGCAATCCCTAAGAAGACTATGAAAATCTGTCAGCAAGGGTGCCAGAAAAATACGTCTGCTACTCAAAAAGGGTAAACGCAGTGACAATACCTGCAAATGTCTGTAAAATATTCATATGTTTTTGCTAAGTTAAAAACATTAAAAGTGTAATTTCATTCTCATACATCATAAAAGAATGAATTACTGCTATAGCTTGGAATGTGGATGTGACAGGTTCGCTGTCCGTGGGTCCACTCAATACACACACACCCTGGTTGTCGAGGGAATATTGTTTATTACTCTGCTACCTAAAGTTCTCCGCAGCCCGGTATGCAGCCTCCGCTGCCTCTCAGTTCCCGCTGTCTCCGCTGTCCCACAGTCTATGCCGCCTCCGCTGTCTCTCCGCTGCTCCTCAGTCCACGCAGCCTCTCCGCTGCTCCTCAGTCCACGCAGCCTCTCCGCTGCTCCTCAGTCCACGCAGCCTCTCCGCTGCTCCTCAGTCCACGCAGCCTCTCCGCTGCTCCTCAGTCCACGCAGCCTCTCCGCTGCTCCTCAGTCCATGCAGCCTTTCCGCTGCTCCTCTGTCCGCCCGGCTTTTATCCTCCGCTCCGGCTGCTACTGCAGGGATAATTAGGTCAGCCAATTACCATCACCTGTGCCAATTACCTTGACGCTGCTTCCACGCACCCCTCCACACCTCTCCCTCCTGCAGCTGAGCTCTCCCACGGCCCATCGCCACATATCCCACGCCCGACTTAGGCCGGGGAGCCATCCGGCCTAACCAACTCCCCCCACCGGCTCCAAAGAGCGGGAGAGGAAATCAGCCACGGCCATCTGCGCCCCCGGCCTATGAATCACTGTGAACTTAAAAGGCTGTAGAGCCAGATACCACCGTGTGATTCGGGCGTTGGTATCCTTCATGCGATGGAGCCATTGGAGAGGGGCGTGGTCCGAACAGAGGGTGAATGGGCGTCCCAGGAGGTAGTAGCGCAGGGCCCCGACCGCCCACCTGATTGCCAGGCACTCCTTCTCTACCGTGCTGTAGCGAGCCTCCCTCTCAGACAGCTTGCGGCTGATGTAAACTACTGGGCGGTCGACGCCCCGCACCTGCTGGGACAAAACAGCCCCCAGCCCTCTGTTCGACGCATCAGTCTGCAGGAAAAAAGGGAGAGAGAAGTTAGGTGTGTAGAGGAGTGGCTCCCCACAGAGGGCCTGCTTTATTCTCTCAAACGCCCGCTGGCACTGCTCCGTCCACTGGACCGGATCTGAGGCACTCTTCCGGGTCAGGTCGGTCAAGGGGCTGGCCAGGTCGAGAATTTAGGTATGAACCGCTGATAGTAGCCTGCCAGCCCCAGGAACCGCTGTACCTCTTTTTTGGACTTGGGCTGCGGACAGGCTGCGATTGCTGCCGTCTTATCCACCTGCCCGCCGCCCAAGTGGTTGACCCAGATACCGTACCTCCTCCGTCCAACCGCGCACTTCTTCGGGTTGGCCGTCAGCCCCGCCTGTCTCAAGGACTCCAGCACCGCTGGCCACCTGCCGCACATGCGCCGGCCCAGCTGTTACTATGGATGATAACATCATCCAGGTAGGCGGCCGCATATGCTGCGTGCGCCGCAGCACCTTGTCCATGAGACGCTGGAACGTCTGGGGCTACCGAACAACCCGAACGGAAGCGTCTGTGAATTGGTACAAACCGTACGGAGTGGAGAAAGGCCGTTTTTTCCTTGGACTCCGGGTGACAGGGGAATCTGCCAGTAGCCCTTAGTCAAATCCAGTGTGGTGAAGAAACGCGCAGTGCCCAGCCGATCCAGGAGCTCGTCGACCCTGGGCATGGGATAGGCATCAAATCGTGACACGTCATTCACCCTGCGGTAGTCCACACAGAACCGTATAGACCCATCCTTCTTGACGACAAGAACAATGGGGCATACACCAGGCACTGTTTGACTCTTCTATCACTCCCATCTCCAGCATTGCTTTCAATTCCTTCTGAACTAATTTTCTCTTATGTTCAGGCGTCTGTAAGGTCGTGAAAAAACCCTCACGCCTCGGGGGGTCTCGATGTGGTGCTGTATGAGGTCTGTACGCCCTGGCAGGGGGGAAAACACATCAGCAAACCGCTCCTGCAACATGGCAATGTCGGCTTTTTGGGACTGCGAGAGGTGGTTTTCAACAGGGAGTGAGGTGGAATTGCCCGGCTTTGGAACCATCAGGCCCTAACTCGTCTCTCTCTTCAAACTACAGTCACCAAAAGGAAGCCGACTCCGCCTCTCTCCATGCTTTTAGGAGGTTGAGGGGTGGTAAATCTGTGTTGCTTCTCCCCTGTCAGAGCGTGCCACCTCATAATCCACCTCCCCTACTCGTCGTGTGACCACGAAGGGCCCTTGCACTTGGCGAGTAATTTCGAGCTAGAAGATGGGAGTATACAAGTACTTTGTCTCCCGGTGAAAATTGTCTGAGCTTGGCCCCTCTGTTGTACAGGCGTTGGTTGCCGGTTCCTGGGCCTTGAGCAAATTCTCCCGTGAAAGCTGTCCCAGTTGATTGGAGTTTTGCCTCTAAGGTCCAGGACGTACTGTATTTCATTCTTCTTGGCTTGGACCTTCCCTCCCAGTTTTCTTTAACCAGGTCAAAACCCCACGTGCTTCCTGCCAAACAACAGTTCAAAGGGAGAAAATCCCGTGGAGGCCTGGGGCACTCCCGCACTGCAAACAACAGAGGGTCCAGCCATTATCCCAATTGCTGCTCTCCTCGTGATATGAACTTACGAATCATGTTCTTCAAGGTCTTATTCGGCCGGCCGCACCGGCTCCGCACCGGCTCCGCCGGAGGTGAAGACATCAAAGCGTATCGAGTGCCGGTTGGGCGCCAATGTGACAGGTTCGCTGTCCGTGGGTCCACTCAATACACACACACCCTGGTTGTCGAGGGAATATTGTTTATTACTCTGCTACCTAAAGTTCTCCGCAGCCCGGTACGCCTCCGCTGCCTCTCAGTTCCCGCTGTCTCCGCTGTCCCACAGTCTATGCCGCCTCCGCTGTCTCTCCGCTGCTCCTCAGTCCACGCAGCCTCTCCGCTGCTCCTCAGTCCACGCAGCCTCTCCGCTGCTCCTCAGTCCACGCAGCCTCTCCGCTGCTCCTCAGTCCACGCAGCCTTTCCGCTGCTCCTCAGTCCATGCAGCCTTTCCGCTGCTCCTCTGTCCGCCCGGCTTTTATCCTCCGCTCCGGCTGCTACTGCAGGGATAATTAGGTCAGCCAATTACCATCACCTGTGCCAATTACCTTGACGCTGCTTCCACGCACCCCTCCACACCTCTCCCTCCTGCAGCTGAGCTCTCCCACGCCCATCGCCACAGTGGAATTTATTTTTGCAGTTTTGAGCCATTTTTTACTTTCAATGAGTAAAATGATGTATTTTCTGTATTTTTTGTTTTAATCTTTAAGATAACAATCTAAAAACCTTCAGCCCTCAAAATACATACATTTCTTTCAAATAATGGCAAATCTCTGAACTTCTACCTTCTTTCTTACATTAAAATTCTTACATTTTTCCTTCATACGTAGGTAGATTTTTCATGTAAAATTTTGATTAAAGCTAAAAAAAATCCCAGAATCTATTTGAAAATATCTTCAAAATGACAGTTATTTGAGATTATGTCACTATTTTAATGCCAGTTTTCAAAAAAGAACTTCATGAAACTGGTTGCTATTAAATAAACATTCAGGATCATTGAAGTCTTCTATTTTCTTTAAGTTGAACTGGGATTCAAAGTAGGGAAAACAACAGCTTGTGGCACTTTAACTTGAGCATTAGTGACCAAAACTAGCTGTCATGGTTTAACTGGATTAAATTCCTACATCCAGAATCATTAAACCTAGAGAAAACCCAAAACCAGAAGAGTAGAAGCTCGTAAAATAGCATATTAACACCTGTGGCTTTGTTCTAAAAGCCCTTTCAGATGAGGCGTTTGGGTGTCCACATACATATAGGGCCTTATAGAGCAGCAGCAGTAGCTTATATAAATCCCTTTACAGTGTGTGTGTGTGTGTGTGTGGTGTGTGGCCTTTATGCATTTGACCTCCACATGCTGCATGCTAATCCCATATATATGCATACATGTGTGCGCCCAAGTTCATTTCTGTTATGTCTGATTGAATTAAAGCTCTGACACGGTTTGCTTGAGGTCAGTGTGTGAAAAGCTGTTTTTTTTTTTTTTTTTTTCCCTGCCTTACAATCTGAAGTCGAGCTCCACTCTTTGCTTTTCCTCATGTGATCACATGACCCTGAGCACATCAGCTGCTTTCTGATTCACCGTTTCCTCCTCTCCCATCTTTCCCACGGCTCTTTCAAGTCTTTTTGGGCTCATTTTTCACTGCAGTATAAAGTTCCTGCAGCTCGACTAGTTACAGAAAGAACTTCAGAAATGTGTATTTGATGCAATGTTAATGACCAAAATAAACGGATAAAAGAGTTGAATTTCTTTAAATATTTATCTGTACACCAACACTATTAAAGATGTTTCACCATGCTGAATGTGTCTTCAACAGTTTGCTCTTCTGTTTAACTGTTTCTCAGCCATTGCTGCATTTATTTTATTGATCCAGTCTGTTTTATTTTCCTCTTGTTGTCTTGTCTCTGTTCTGTGGTCCCAGAATTTTTGCCTTTTGGTTGCTTTTTGAGTGCAGAGTTTTTAGTTTCTTTAGAATCTGGTGCCAATGGTTTTAATTTTGGCGATTTGTTTAATGAGACCTGTATAAATTAAAGTGATTTTGATTAATATAGAAAATTTAACCTTAGATTAGATCAATTTTTACAATAGACCTGAACATTTGTGATTAGTTAAATGCATGTATAGTAAACTGATTTTGATGAAATATCCCAGTTTTAAATTGAGTTTTATTTTATTTTACGTCACAAGGCAAGTAGCTCAAGCACCATTTTGAAAGTAGAATATCTGACCATTTTTTCCATTTTTACAATTTTCTTGATGTTGATTTAAATGGTTGCAATTTTTCAGATTTTACAAAAACATAGGATTGTATGTCAAACCTGCTGTGATTTTGGGATTCATGGGGTTAAACATTGCATTATAAAGGCATGAAAGGTAAATTATTCTGACAAACATCCAGCATTTCACAGCACTAGCAGAAGGGACACAGATTTACGTCTGGTAATAAAACTGCTTGAATCTTCATCTTTCAGCCAGATTTCCCCAATATATCCCTTCATCCATCTAATCTGTCTGAAGTACCTAATCATGCAGCACAGACCTCACAAGACCGATGAAAAGCTTCTATCAAGGAGGTGTGGCACAAAACCGCCCTGTCAGAATGTCTGATGGACTCCCAGGTTTTTGTTGGCTCAGAACTGCCCTTTCCTCTGAGGCGTGTTTGATCTGTGGAGAGTGAATGAGCCTTACTTGACAGAAGTAATGCATTTTCCTGTTGCTTCTGAACAAATACGTCATTATCTGAGCAAACGGGACCAAAATCAGCAAACGGTGGTTAAAAACACATTGTCTTTATTCTCCGTTCTAATACATTTCCTGCTGCTGAGTTTCGCTTTGCCAACATGCCAAAATTTGTCCTCACAGGAAACTTCAAAACCAACTTTCACAAATCTGTGCTTTTACTGTGAAAATCTGCAAAGAGAATTAAATTTCACATTTTCAGAAATGCTTCTGTTTCACTCACCTGTGTGTTTGTTTCTTTGTCTTTCTGCAGGTTTGAGTGCAGCAAAGTTGTTGAAAGCCAGCGGATTGAATCCCGTCGTCTTGGGGCCAGAGATCGAGTCGGCGGTCGAACCTTTACTGTTCGGGTAAGACCAGGATGCAAACTATAAGAAGCCGAAACCTCATCGTGTCACTAATGGTTTCCTCCTTTTCTTAGATCAGTTTGTACGTTCCTCGACTCTTCCTCACACCTTTAGCAACCCAGTCTCAACAAAATGGTGTTCCTGTACAACTAAACTGCATTCGTTTTTGAGGGGAGCAGCATTTTGTTTGAAATAAACATATTTTTGTTTTAAACAACCACCAAATCCATGTTTTAGGAGGTTATAGTGGAGGATGGAGGCATAAACCAGAGTCTCGACTCTCTTCTTTTGTTTAGACATCCAGACTTCACAGAAAAGTTTAGTAAAATATCACGCTATGTTCGATACTTTTACATTTTAGAAGCTTGGTTAATTTTTTTTCACCAAAGTAACTTGGTTTGGGTTAAAATGCAACTTTTTCACAACAACTTTGAAGCCTTTTCTCCATTTTCTGTGTTACTACGGTGGCAAGTTCATCTAATATATGATTGGTCGACTGAAAAGGAGTGGTAATTCTTTTATTTGTGACGCATAACAAACATTACTGGCAGAAGATAAGTTTAGTTCAAAACATAACTGGTGACTGATTTATCACCAGAGATGCACAAGGAGAGACAAATTGAAGCAATAGATGTTTAAGAAAAAACAAAATGTCCTTGCTTGAGATCTGGCGTTTTAAAGCAGCATCGTGTGTCTTTGTTTTGTTACAGTCTACTGCTTTGTTTTATGATCTCTGTCAGACTAACAGAGCATTGTTTATAATAACTTCAAGTATGATTGAATATATTTACATGACATGATGTGACACGAATGTCCGGATCTTGTATATGTTTATTTTTACATTTAACATACTCACATGCTGTTGAGCTGTGGTGCGAGTTTAAATTCACACTCGCCTTTTTGTGCATCTCTAGAGACATATTTGAAGCCAACGTAGAGTAAACAGTCAGCAAACATTATGTAACTTAAACCTTTGGTGTGCAAAAATCTATACGAGCACACCTTATGGTACGTCAGACAGGTGTAGTGTTTCCCAATATAGTGTGTCAAATCTAGCAGCCAAAAATACCACAGTGTCATAATTGTCTGCACGGTGACCTCACGGTGTTCTACACAAGTATACAGACTGTGAGGGTCAAAGTTTAAGGTTCTTTATCATGATAAAGTACTTGGTCCCAATTGTATATGTCAAATGGTCGTACTTTCTGAAGGCAGCTGTAGTATTTGCAGTATTTGGAACTTAGATGGCCCATCTTTACCAGGTTGGACAATCAACAGAGCCAAAATCAACACTGACATCTGGAAGCACAAGAATACATTCCAACATAAGGTCACATTTTTGTCTAAATCTGTTGTTTTTCAGAATAAGGAAACAAAATGGGTGGATCTGGGCGGGGCGTACATCGGACCGACGCAGAACCGCATCCTCCGATTGGCCAAAGAGTACGACATAAAGACCTACTTAGTCAACGAGCAGGAGAGCCTGGTGCATTATGTCAACGTGAGTGTCCTGCATCTTTAGGTGACCACTTGTGAGGGGTTCGAACATTCATCCACTTCAGTTTTTGTAGTAAAAGTTGACCGTTTCAAAAAGACATTGCAAACATCCCGAGTCTGACCTGTTATCCAACAGACAGGAAATACATGTGTGTGTGTTTGTCATTAAAGATCCCATATTGAGCCCCTTTCAGCCAAAGTAATGGAAATTTCTCATGTCTCCACTCAAAATATCGCAAAAATGGTTTATTTCACAGTGACTCCTCGTTTTAAAACTGTTCAAAACCAGCAGTTTTACTCTGAAAACCAATGAGCTACTGTTGTTCCTGCCCCCTTCAGGAAGAAAACTCTCTCTGCGCCTATGATTGACAGCGCAGAGTTAAACAGTAGGCTGCACGGTTGCTCACACAAGGAGTCAAGGACTTTCTATCACTTCCAACATTCTCACTGGCCATCATTTTTACAAAAATATCTCTCAATGCTCAACACAGACATTGTTTACTTGAACTCATTGTCTGGTGGAGGTAACTGCTAGCTAGCATTTCATTGTAATGGGCTGCATTTCAGTCACAGTTTCATACTTGTTCAGTTGCCTGACAACAGAAACAAAAAAATGTTACTCAGAAAGACTTTAGTGGGAATTAAGTTGTATTAAAGTGCAGTTTATGAGAGCACAGAGGGCAGGAGAGAAGCTAACAGATGTCAAATGCAAATGCAGTGAAATGGAAAAACAGTAACCCAGCTAATGCTTGTTTATTGGTTTCAAATTAAAGTTTCCACAATGTTTGAATGTCCCTCAGTTTCCACGGAGCACCGACCTGTGGGCAAACGATCTAAGCTAACGTTAGCCACTCTAACCACACAACACGCTAACACCAAAGCTTTTCCTATTGTTGTGGGGACATTAAAGTCAACACAACAAAGTAATCCACTGGATCTTCAGTTCCTCTGATGCTGGGAATGCATGAGGGCTCTTGTGTTCACTCTTGTAGCCAACAGAATAGCATTTGGTTAGCTTTTAGATACATTTTAGAGTTAGCAGAAGCAGCTCTAGAAAGTAGATCAACCTGTTGGACTGTGAGGCAGCCACTGTTGCCAACTCCTCAGTAAGGAAAGTCACTGTGGTTGTCCTAAAAGTCGCTAGAAGTCGCTAAATGACGTCATCGCCTAATTTGCATATTTCCCAGTTTGCATGTAATTGTAATCAACGTTGTAGGAGAGAGGAATAACATTGTGAAAGAGACCAAAAATGAATATAAAACACCCAAAATATGTTTTTGTACTAGAGGCTAAATGCTGTGGTTTATTTTAGCATGACAGTGAAGAAACATTTTCGTTTATATGGCTCCGTAAATCTGGATGGGATCTGTAGTGACTGCGCATGCGCGATTCATCTGTCGTCTGGCCGCGGAGTGATGTGGGTCTCCCCCTCCCCTCCCTGGGACTGCTGCGGGGTTACTGGACTGACAGCCTGTGCTCTGGGAGGGGGAGAAGCTCACAGCAGCACCTGCTGCTTGTTGAAAACAGTAACTGCAGAATGAGCCGAGTTTTCCTATCAGTCTCCAAAAACGGCAGAAAAAGTCGCTAGATTTTCGCTAGTCGCTTTTGACCAAAAAAAGTCGCTAGGAGCTTTGAAAAGTCGCTAGATTTAGCGAGAAAGTCGCCAAGTTGGCAACACTGGAGGCAGCTACTCACTGTGAAATGGTTCACCTGGAAGCCAGTGAGGGGGGCGGAGCTATATATAGCTGGACTACTATTGGTTAGCTGGGTATGAGGTAACACCCTGGGTCAAATTCTTACTGTGTAGCAGAATAAAACATCTTTATAGCTTAACATTTTTTCCTTTACGCCCATTGCACACGGATTTTCACATGAAACCCTTAAGAAGACATTTGCAGACAGGATTGTACTCATATTTATCAATGAGTTTTATGCTGCCAGGAGCTTCTTCATGGACTTTCCCGTTCCTAGACATGCTATTCTATTGCCCTCATGCGGAACACTGCATACAAAAGTGTGATCCAAACTCTGAACAGACACTAAAAAGAGGGGACTCCCGGATGAATTAGCGTCTCCCCCAAATCTGTTCCCATGGTGCCTGGAGGAGACAAACCCAGTCCTTCCCGTGACTTCCTACATGTGTACCGAGCAGCCAGCCACCCCCTCTTCTCTCCAGCATTAGAGGCTGGAGATGCTAATCTTCGCCTGAGGGATTTCAGTAATGCAGTTTCTCTTCTCTCTGAGTGGTTGAAAGGCAAACAAAGAGGGAAGGAAGAGTGAGACACTGAGGCCATCTTTCTTTGTTCTTGTTATTCTTTGCTTCATATCTCATTAGTGTGTGTGCACCGCTGTCCTTAACACAGTTGTGTTCCTCTACCTGATTTAATTTGCAGCTGCTGCTGTGTACCCTGGTCAAACTGGCCCTTTTGTAAATCAGCGGGCTGCTCGGTTCGGCTGACAGCTTTCTGTATGTTCATGGACAGACAGAGCATGTCTCCTTATAGGCTGCGCTCATTTCTTTCGATCATAACTTTAGAGGTGGACTTTAGAGCTCTGGGCGTAAGCATGGAGACAAATGCAAACACACTTTCACTGCATCATGTGGAAACTTCATGTCTCCAACACCCACATTCTCTATAACAATAAAACTACACATAATACTGCTTCATAAATCACCACTGAGTTCAAGGTCAGTGTCAACAAACTCAGCGTTACAGGCTTCAAAAAGTTGATTTATCACAGGACTGTTGTATCAGCTGCCACTGCAGAATTTAAACTTTAATTATCTTGTATTATTAATTCAACTTTTATGGGCCTTTGGAGAGCTGAAGCTACATAGTGATTATTGCTGGTGTACAGTAAATACTGACTTCTCTACTGTGAAAAAATACTCTCATAAAAGATGAAACTCATACCCAAAAAGTTTCTGTAGAGTAGAGCAGGTTTATGTCAAAGGCGAGGAAAGGCCTGAGGCTCTTTACCTAACAGCTTAGTGTCACTTGTCAAAGTCCCTTTGTGTTTAAAGTGACTCCTGTTTTGAGACTGAAAGTTACTTCTCGACGTTAGAAACAAAAGATAAGTTTCTGATGTAACTTTTATTGCAATTTTGCTTTTGTTGTGTTTCAGAGATGCATTTTTTGTGATCAGTGCTACGTTTTGTGACAATACTCTACATGCATTGCGGCTTCTTTACAATTAAAACCACTCCAGTTTTGTTAGTTGAACTTTTAAAGTAAAGAATCAGTTTATTGCTATGAAGGTTTTCACATACAAGGAATCGAATTTGGTGAATAACGCTGTAATTTTTAAAAAAGAAATCAAGATTTAAAGAGAAAACAAGTAAGTGTTCCAAGACAAATTAGGTCAAATAAATAAAAGTGCAACTAAATCAAGGGATTTTAAGTAATAAAAGGTGAAAGAATTATTTCCACTGTACAGGAATGTTCCATTTGTTTGCCTGAGAACGTGTTGTTAATGTTTGAGTTATTGCAGTAATTAAATGTAACGTGTGATAACGGCACAGGAGAAGCAACACCGGTGGCTTTGTTTCATGTAAGTCCTATCAGGTGAGCTACAAATAACAGAAAGGTAGTTCCTAGAAGTTTAAATTCAATTTGACCTTGCCTTGTGCTGAAAAGTAGAAATGCAGGCCTCCAGCGTTTTCATTTGAGTGCACCCATTTTTTTTGTTTGTTTTTGATTCTGAGTAGTACATTGTTAATTTTCTCATATACATTTGTAATTTATTGACACATTATGTAAATGTCTGCCAACAGGAGCAAAGGTCCAGGTAAAGGTTTGGGACATTTACCATGACCTTTTCCAATCTGGACAATCTAGGACGTAGAGTGAGTAAAGATGAAAAGTAGCTCCTTTATTATATATAAGCATTGTTCCTTTTTTTTTTTTTTTAGTATTTCTGATGCCTCACTGCTTCAGTTTGAATTTTTAATTCAAAACGTTAGATCCCTTGTAGCAAAAATCCTCTTCCCAGCCATACTTGGTTTCACTCTGCAATGATTGTGATGCATAATGTTTAGCTGTTTTATCAAATCTTTCCTAGAGGTTGAAAATTTACTTCCCATGCAGGGACTCATGCAGTTTAAAGTGGACAGTGTAACCTTGGTTAAAATTTGGTATATTTAATCAAAATCATTTTTATTTTACAGGTCTCATCAAAATAAAATCACCAAAATTAAACCATTGGAAAAAGATTATAAAGAAACCCAAAATATCTGCACTCAACAAGCAAACAAAAGCAAAAATTCTGGGACTTTTCTGGGCTGAACTGAACAAGAGAGACTGAAAGGAAAATATATCCTACTGGATCAATAATATAAATGCAGCCAAAGCTTACAGATGACCCTAAACACTTCACATGTGGACTATTGATAGAGGCTACCATGCTAAAGTTGCCTCTGTAGGAGCCACTAGTCAGCTGTGCACACAGAAGCTTCTAGTCTCCACTAAGTTGCAGCAGCTGTGAGCCCAAAAAAAGACTTTGAAAAGAATGAAATAAGGTTCTAATGTCAGATTTGATCCACCAGTGTGGATCAAGACACACTAGTGCAACCAATGAAAATGTCAAGTTACACTCCACAGATTTTTTGGCACATGTGCAGTCAAAATGGTGACAGAACTGTAATTATTAATTATAAAATTACTGAAGGTAAACGCACTGAATGACAAATACAGAAATAGCCTTAAGATCAACTCTAAAATCATGAAACCAATGAAAAACTGATCCGAGTCAAAGGCCTTCATACGTTCAATCTCAATCTTCTTCTAATAAAAGGTTTAATATAAAATGCATTTCATTCACCCTCATTCAAGTCACACAGGGGACATTGTTTGTCCTCCTCTGGGACTCGTTGGAATCATCCAGGTTCATCTTCGCTGAGCACAAACAGATGTCTGTGCTCTGATCAGGTTACGGACGACGCATTTCTTAATAACAGAGTGCTTTCTATTTTGGTTTCTTCTGTCTGATGTGCACTGAAGCTCAGTCTTGGTCTCCGCTGAGCCGACCGTCTCACCGCTGTCTCCTCAGCACTGATGTACTATTGACTTGACCTACTTCAGCAGTGCTGTGAAATGTCACCAGCATGACGTTGTGCACCGACAGCGGTTATGAAATAAATCTCTGCTCCAGCGAAGGCCTCGACTGGCTGTTGTTATGAAATGTTATGCAAGCTCCTGAATCCGTTCGTACTCGTGTCTCCGTAGCTACTATCTCTGGAAGATCCACTCAAAGACCCAGACTCAAGTCGGCATGCCCCTCGTAGCTTCCTGGCCGGTTTCCATGGCAGCATGCCTCATCAAAAACTGCTCACCGCTATCGGTGTCAGACGGCGTTTTTGTCTGTGTGTGCATCTGTGTATTTGTGCATTCATACTGTATGTGTGGAGCTGTGAGGGGTTACTGTAGCTGCATTTGTGGTTTCACCGCTCTCACAGCTGACTCTGCAAAAACGGTGCGAATATTGGAATTTCCTCCTCATAAGGAGTTTTCTGCAGGTGATGCTTGTCAAAAATTCCCACGAGAAGACCAAAAGCAGCAATGAATCAGTTCTACTAAGAAGCATTTATGCTGTATTCCAGTAGCTAGCTACTAATCATCCTAGATTTGGGTTTGAGGCTGATCACTGCAACTTTTAATTGATCACTACTGGCACAAAACGAAGTCTGATTCTTTCTTTGTGTTTTCACACTAGCACATGAGAAAAGCTGCAGAAGTGGATGTTTTGGGTGCCAGTGCTACAATAAACAGTCCTCAAGGCAATACCAACTTGATGTATCACTTTTGCAATGACTGGAAACCATTAAGCCTTGCAGAAGACTTTGTCATGTTGCCATACTGCCAGTACTCTGAGCAGTCAGAGCAGTCAACTCCTTGAGTTGCTACAGTACAAAACCGTGAGAGGCTCCACCTGGTGGTGCAACCTGTAAAAACAGCTAATCTAGAGTACTTAAACTGTGATGTTGGGTGTAGGCAGATGGTAAATTGTAATGACACGGATTGGATTGGGAACACAAAAATCGTGATCAGCACATCCCTATTAATCACAATTTTGGCTTCCTACACTTAAATGAATATGATCCATGGTGATATTGACACTTAAAATGCTCCACTGATAGACTATTGTCCATATACATAAAATTACTAGGTTTCAACTTGGGCAAATTGAACATTAAAACACTTTAATTTACTCTGTTCAAACAAATTTTTGGTCTCATACCTGAGTAACTGGGTGGAGACTAGAGGCTTCTCTGTGCACAGCTGCCAACTTAGGGAACATTTAGGTAAAGATTATTTTACATTGTAATGATAAAATATAATGAAGCTTCTGGTGAAGTAAGCGTCCTATTATGTGGAAATACCATCCAGGTGCAATGTTTACCTGAGAAGAGATGGGAGTAAGGCGAGCCAGCGGAGGCAGTGTGATGCTCTGAACAACGTTCTGCTGGGAAACCTTGAGTCCTGCATTCATGTCAGTGTTACTTTGACACCTGAATGCTGCTGCAGACCACCTTCATGGTAGCAGAATTCTCTGTCGGCCTCTTTCTGCAGGTTAATGCTCCCTGCTACAATACAAGCATTGCTCAGGACTGATTTGAGGACCATTACAAACGGTTCAAAGTGTGCACATAGAAGCTTCTAGTCTCCACAGCAGCTGAGACCAAAAATGTGTCTACTCAGCCTACAAATTCTACAGATCTCACTCCAATCGAGCATCTGTGACATGTTTTAGATCCCTCATAATTTCCAAGACTTCTGAAGCAAACATGTTGGTGCCTGAAACCACAAGACACTCTCAGAGGACCGCGGACTCCGACTAGTGGTGGTTTTAATGTTGTGGCTGATCGGCATAATTCACCACATGGAATTTCAAACTCATGTGTTGCCGCTGAAAGCTTTACTACGCTGTTTTTGATTGTAAGTAGCTTTTGATTAGCAAAGAACCAATTCAGAAGAATAAACACACACGGCATTAAGAAAGCTCCTATCGCAGCACAAATCTGAACTTAAAGAATGAGAAAACCGTGAACGTGGGGTGATATTTACATTAATTCAACTACATGACGGTGTCTACATTTCTCCACAGGACACAAGCTAGAGTAAGAGTAAACCAGCATGTGTCCCAAGCCATTGTGTAATTAGGGCTAGCTTTCAAGCAAGCCGCGTAGCTAATCAGCTTTTCCATGGCAGATTGTAATCCAAAAGGCCAGTGCTGGTTTCCCTTATCAGCAAACTACTGCCTAACAGGCAGCTGCAGCTCTCAGCACTGGATTTATTAATGAGCTATCGCTATCAGAGATGGGGAAACGGACTTTGATTAAATACTGTCCTTGCTTATCAGAGATTAAGGAAGAGCATGAGATTGTCTGTCGCCCCTACAGCACCGTGCAGGTTGAGCACATTCATAGGAAAGTGAACTGTTATTACCATGTTTCGTTGGTTTTCTCTGGTGAGGAAAGACGAGGTGTTTTAAAACTCTCTGGTCTGTTTTCATGTGAGCTAATACCTCATCTGTTGATTAAAATGTCCTCAGTGGAGTTTTAGAAACCGTCAGGTTATTTTTGGGTCATTTGTTGATAGTATTGTTAAAGGGAAAGAAAGAAAGCCAAATGTTTTTCATGTTCAGTCAGAACTGAAAGTTGAACATCACAATTAATCTCAAGAGGTTGTATTTCCTACCTTCTGTTAATGTTTGGTGACTACTACTGTACCACGACCAGGTTGTGTCTGTTTAGACGCCACATTTGATATGAAAGTTGCCTAGTAAAACTGACTAAACTCAGCTAAAATGTTGTTTTGCTTCATTTCTCTTGTATCACATTTTGTTGAGTTGCTGTTGAGAGTTTTAACAACAGGTGACTGATTGTTCCAGGGTCGTTATTTACGCCGTAATTTAATGTTTTTCTTCAGTTTTGCTGCTGCAGTTTTTAAAATCTCAGTCTGACCAGGTGAGAGAGACACAGAGACTTACTGTATTTTGGAATTATTGCATTTGTTTGTTGTGTTATATTTAATTTTTGCGATCAAGTATTTCATATTAAGAGTGTTTCTGTATGCTTTGTATTATTGTGACGTTCTGACGCATGGTTCCGAAAATATCACTTGTTAGTTTCGACATTATCAGTTTTTTGTTGATGTAAGATTAAAGACAGGACTTCTCATGATGGCTAATTTTTTTTCTTGTTTCCCATCAGTCATAATCAGAGACTATTTGATGTACTCGTCCAATACTGCACATTTTGAACGAGAAATGAGTGACAATTTCAGGCTTTTACCCTCCTGAGATATTGTTGTCCAAACACTGTCAAATTTCAATGCGTAAGAAAACTTTCCGAAGGTAGATCAACTGGCAATTTTTTTAAACTTAGGATTGTCTTGGAATATATTCCATATGTCAATCTATAATTTTACTGATACCATTTTAAATATCCACAATTTATGATGACAAAGTATCAGCAGAAGGTCCCCGATGACTTGAGATGAAATAACCCACCTGCAATTTGTACGTTACCTTTATTTTTTTGCCATTGTTGATATAAAATATTAATGAAAACAGCTTTAAGGTCAACACGGAAGGACAGTAGATGTATTGTTTACGGCTCCAATAAGAACATATGATTTGAGTTGGAGGGTAGAGATGAGCTGGGCCAAAACACCTTCCGTTCTGCAGTGTAGCCACCTGAGTGATCCTGACTCGCTGATGTGGAAACAGATGCTGCCGTGTATCCTCCCTTCCTCTGCTCCTCTCCTTCTGTATTCACTTGGTCGGCGTCACCATGGCGACCGACCTGTTGTTTCACGGCAACAGACAGTTCTGAGCAGGGGTACTGTACGTTATGAGACACGGTGTCATCCCTCCCGGCCTGCTGGTCTCGGCGAAAGCTAGACAGTGTGATTCCTAAAAACAGCATCCTGAGAGGGTTGTCTGTTGTGAGGAAACATTAAATACTAAACCTCATGGCTGTTGTACGTTAACTTTACCAACTCTTTCAGCTTATGTCTGGAGCATTTCTGTATCTCTGGTAGTTCTTACGTGCTATTTTTTAAAAATTATACTTGGTTGTGTTTGTGTCTTAGTGGAGGTATTTCTAATTCGAGAGAGAGAGCTGTTGTGAAACAGTTAATCTCAGGACAGGATATGTTAGATAACTGATAAAGCTGACGATAGATGACCACTCTCGGAGCCATGCTGTACCAGGGATACATGTTTTATGGCTTGTTAAGGCCCTTTGTTGTTTCACATTCCCATAAAATACCTGAAAACTGGTTTATTTTGGTCAACAAATGAAGCTTTTCTAGTTCAAGATGAAGCCATTTGCAGGGCTCATTTCATTTTATGCACACCTGTCTAAATATAGTCGTATCCCAGCCGACTGCGGAGCTGCTTTAATACGTTTCAAACACAGTGAAGTGGCACAGTGCTGCTCCATCATGTTATTTTTATCCAGCAAAAGTCACATCCTTAAATGGTTTGTTTGGATCGTCTCATTTGTCTGGTAGAGAGGTTTCTGGCAGAGTTTAAGAGGCTTCACAGTGGTTTGTGCAGGTAAAACAGACAGATAAGAGGTGTTTGATGTTAAACATCATTCAGAGACAATAAATGTGTATATTTGGTGGTTTTATGTCTGTGTAATCAGGACAAAGCTCCAATAAAATGGCAGCAAATTGCACAACAAGCCAAAATGAGACACTGTGTGTAATTAGGAGCCATTATCGGTTCAATACTGCCTCCGATCGAGCCAACGGAACAGCAGAAGAGTGATCACCGTGGGCTCATACTTTAATCCAACAGCTACAGCACAGTACAGGCTGAGAGCACTTGTATGAAGGCATCCAAATGTTTTGCCAAATTTTGTTTCTTACAGGGGAAACTAGAGTTCCATGGGGTCTGAAACAAGTCAAGCTAGATGTGCGATACATCAGCCAGTGTTTGGTTGCGTAGTAGGCAAAGGCGTCAGTTTGTTTTTAAAAGTGGGGGGGATGGAGACCACAGCCATTGTCAGATGGAAATGCACACCCTGGGTGGTGTGCTGGGTAATCGGGAACACCGGGGATATCCCCAGTGGGCCGCTTTATTGTTGGGCAGCTCCAGTCATAAAATAATAATAATAATAATAATAATAATAATAATGCTTTAAATCATGGGTCTCAAACTTGCGGGGCCACTGCGGCCCGTGGGACGATATTTTGTGGCCCTCTATTTGAGATCAAAGTTTAGCATTGTTACGGCACGCCTGCTTTTCTCATATGCTTCTGTGTGGTTGGTAAGACAGCACTTTGAGAAAATGTCGAAAAACGGCGGCAAAATGCCACAAGCTGGGCTTGAACTCACAACCACCGCACCAAAGGCGAAGGTTCAACCTGTTACATGCGGGTAGAGGAGTCTGTGGGCCGCTAGAATACTAATTCTCCAGGGCCGAAATTTGGCCCCTGCATGCCTCTGGTCGGAGCTTCCACTTGGCACGGGCACAAATTTAGCATCTGCACGTTGTTTTTTAACCTCACAATGGTGTGCTGCATGTCTGTGCAACTCTCGGCCGAGTGCGGATGGTGCGTTCAGGAGCGTCGGAATTTTCTATACTGCTGAAAATAACTGGGTTTACAACGGCTTACATGTGAAGAATTTGAATGTGTTGGAGACAAAATGACCCCTGACAAAAAGTGGGGGGGACACATCCCCACCGTCCCCCCCTAAACTGACACCTATGGTAGGAGGTGCTGTTTTATCAATCAAATAGCTTTTTACTACGATGAGACTTTGAAACCAACTCCTCACCTTCCCCTCTGCATGTGTCGATTAGATGCATGGTTGAGAAATAGAGCAGTAACCCAGGCAGGCAGAAACCACAAGATAATTACAGAGCTCTTATCAAGTTTGATGACGCTAAATCTTTGAATCAGTTATAAAATATTGCATAATCGTCGTGAACTCTTTGAACGACGTCCAAATTCATGATGACTCAGCTAGATGTCAGCTAGAGGTTGACTAATGCAAAGCTTCGAGGTGAAAAACTGATATTTTCTACTTTAAGGATGCTTCTAGCAACCCTCACTGCAATATTTCTTGTTTTTACCTCACTGTGACAAGGAAAACTTTGTGTTTTCACATCGACCTCAGGGTGGAAAAGCTCAAAACAAGATCAAAGCAGGTTGTGAAAACAGACTCGGAGTCAGCGTGCAAAACTTAATGACGCCACATGTGACGTATTTCGTGGAAAAGGTATTGATAAAAACAAGCCGTGATGCAAACTGCCTGTGCTCAGGGAGAAACTTCTGTTAAGTCAAACACAACATCCGCCAAGTTAAAAGACCCGTGTCAGCAAAGTGTATTGACAGTCCAGTGTGGCAGCCAAACTCTGAAACTAACTTTTTGGCACAGGGCAGACTGAATTTACTGTTTCCCATTGATTAAATGTGTTTAACTGATCTTTATTTATGAAAGTTTGTGTGATGTGTGTCCGACAGGGAAAGTCTTATCCGTTCCACGACTCCTTCCCTCCCATGTGGAACCCCATCACTGTGATGGACTTCAACAACCTCTTCAGGACGATGGATGAGATGGGTCAGGAGGTAAAGAAGGAATCTCTGTTTGCTTTTACTCTCTCTGTATGTTTGCCTCTTGTTGAAGTTCCTCCTGTATTTCAGATTCCCAGAGAGGCTCCCTGGAGAGCTCCTCACGCTGAGGAGTGGGACAAGATGAGCATGCAGCAACTCCTTGAGAAAATCTGCTGGACCAGGTGATGCATAAAAACGATGCTTCCATGTTGGGGAATGAAGTTGCTACACTCATTTATTGGGTTTCTGAAGTTCTCCTTTCAGACTTTTACTTGTTTCCATTCATCTGACTGCGTATAGATGTTGACTGTGTCTGAATGAACAATCTGGTCGCTTTTCCTGTGTTGGGCCTCGTGACATACACTACCGTTTAAAAGTTTGAGGTCACCCAGACAGTTTCATTAAAAAATTCCAGCTAGAATATTCATTTACCACATTAGCAATGTCTAGACTGTATTTCTTTTTTTTTTTTCTTCATTTAAAAAAAAAAAACTGTCTTTCAAAAATTCCAAAACTTCTAAGTGACCCCAAGCTTTTGAACGGTAGTGTATATGCATAAGTAGGAATGTTTAATTTATTTGCCCATTGAATTTGAGATGTCACAAAAAATGTAAAAACACGAAAATGTGAATTAGGTTGGTTTCCATGAACTGTACATTATGTACAGATACTGGATCGTGTAACCAAAATATGTAACAGGCGGCATGAATTGATGGGACTCAGAAACACGCTTACAATTTAATCAATTGTTCCTTGCATCATTTCTGACAGATAAGTCCGCAGTAGTCGATTAAGATCATAATCATGTGATCAGCAGGCAGCTGATGTACTGTTCATTTGCTGTCATAGTTACAGTGACGCCATGCCTCTATCTCACGATACAGAAATCTTTAACAAATCCGTGGATCCAGACTATAAGCAGCATCACTGCTAAAATCTTATCACTTGGTCCTTGTATAATTTCTGACCTATCCTGAAAATGTCATCAAAATTCATTAATCTGTTTTTTAGTAATGTTGCTAACAGACAGACAGACAAACCAACGCCGATTGTCACATAACTGCACCATTTCTTGGTGGGATATCAGTTGAGAGAAGTCTTGAGGAATTGTTTTCAGTAGGGAAAGTCGGAATATTTCTTTATTCGTTCTGTCTGAACTTTGAAAAAGTCTAAAACAAACTGAGATGAGCATAAAAATAGGGAAATTTTGTCCAGTTTGCCTGTTTCTATTCAGTTTTTCTAATGTGGTGCTTCAAAATGTCCATAACAATACATAGTGAAAATGTGGCTTGAGAGGCATCACATACATTTCTCTGCTCCCAAAGTAAAAACATATATATTACAAGAAACCTGAAAATCTCCTTGACATTTCATTGTGCTCTATCGTCGTAAAAACAAATAAAACAGCAAAAATAAAGGATTCTGAGTCAAATACTTGTTAGGATCTTAATACTTAATATTAGGAACGCAGTCACAGCTTCATTGTGCTTTTTCAGGAGTTTTTTCTGTCTCTTTCATCCCTCTCTTAGTGCCGTTCGTCGCTTTGCCACCCTGTTTGTGAACGTCAATGTGACCTCTGAGCCCCACGAGGTTTCAGCCCTGTGGTTCCTCTGGTACGTGAAACAGTGCGGAGGAACCATGAGGATCTTCTCCACCACTAATGGAGGCCAGGTAGGTCTGCTTTGTTTGTGGTATCTATGTTTGCACCAGAAGATTTTGGCACAAGAATTTCCTTTGAGATTACCAAAGTTCTGTCTTATCTTAGATTTTGAGAGTGCATTTATTCCTTAGATCCAAACAGATGCACATTGTGTCCATCTTCTCGGTGGGATTGCTTTTGAAGTCTGTATTGCAGTGAGGTGGAGCAGATATTGAATGAAACTGCACAACCTGACCTTTCTAACCATACCAATGACTTGTCTGAGTGAAGATGGGTTGACGAGAAAATTAACTTTAAACTTTCATCAAAGTTAAAACCTGCATTTAAGTCACTTGTGAACCCTTCCTTACATATGTATGTTAATATTTAGCTATACATTGCAGCCATTGCATAGACATTGACTTATCTATGCAATGATTTGTTAATATCTTATCATGAGAACGTGCAGAGCTGGACCATTTTACATCGTGCTAGTTACATATTTGCATATATTGAAGTAATATCTTTATGAAGACAGACTGAACTTCAAACAGTTGCTTGGTTACAACTCTGCATGTACTCCACTGTATGTAAACACTTCAATGAATAAAATAGTGCTGTTTTTCTGTGTTGGAGACTTTTTGATACTCCCAGATTTAATACATTCTCCCCTACGCAGTTATGAACCGATATCTCTACTGCCAACATTTTATGGTGAGGTACATGTAAAAACATAATGATGTCAGATACAACAAGTATGACTCGCCCCTACACTACCGTACAAAAGTTTAGGGTCACCCAGACAACTTCATGTTTTCCATGAAAAGTCACACTTTTATTCATGTGCTAACATAACTACACAAGGAGTTTCTAATCATCAATGAGCCTTTCAACACCATTAGCTAACACAATGTAGCATTAGAACACAGGAGTGATGGTTGCTGGAAATGTTCCTCTGTACCCCTATGGAGATATTCCATTAAAAATCAGCCGTTTCCAGCTAGAATAGTCATTTACCACATTAACAATGTCTAGATTGTTTTTCTAATTTATTTAATCTTATCTTCATCAAAAAAAATAGTTTTCTTTCAAAAATATGGACATTTCTAAGTGACCCCAAAATTTTGAACAGTAGTGTATATAGACCAAAATCTGAGTTTAAAAGTAAAATTTAGTGAAATTAGATTGAAAATTGTTTCTGGCTCATAAAGTTAAACCACAAGTTCACTTTTTGTTCAATAAGTTAAAGAAAAAACAACCGTGTCTATCTTATCTGACACCCGCTAAACTCTGGATACAAACAAGATCCTTCAAGTTTCCAGGAAATCTCTCTACAAAAACATACACAGGCGGAGCTGGAGCAGCAGAGTAAAGCCAAGAGATGGACAGAAGCTCGCTGTGTCCTGCAGAGAAGCGTTGACTCGTGGAGGCCGAGCATCAGAGATCCAACAGTCTCCTCAGTCAGACCAAAAACAGTGAACTTAATCTGCTGCTGATCGGCCCCGGCATAACGATGAGCCTGACAAAAGATGTTTTCTTGGAGTGCTGGGAGAGCACATTCTGCTGCTGTGCTTTCCAAATCCGAGTGGCCCTGTTGCCATAGACACGGAGGCCTGGGATGGTGTGTCGGTAAACAGATGACTCTGCAGCCATTTCCTGCTTGCTCCACCTCCCATTTAAAACATGTGCACATGTTAATGCGAGCATGCGTGTACACAGAAGCGGGTGCCTGAGCTGATTTTTCTCTTCAAAAGAGGGAAATATTGCTCTGCATATGGAGGCCCATTTGGTATCCGGCGCTCTCGGTGCAGCTTTCCACAGAAACTGCGAAAATAAACTCTGTGTTTAATCAAACAAGGCAAGCTCAGACTCACCTCGTTCTTTGCCAGGAACAATTCAGGTTTAGCTCGTAATTCTGCAGCGACTGGCAGGCAAATTCATCCAAAGGCCACAGTGGAATGAACACAGCGTGTTTGTGAGGAGGGCGGACGGAGGGATGTTGACACTAACCATACGGAAAAGGTCACTGCCTATTTAATTTGGTGTATCAGAGCTTTGGCAGCACTTAATCTCTCTCCACCCCCTCAGCGTCCTATTCATCATTCAGCAGTCTCCACTCATGGCTTTCCAAACACATTTTTCTGTAGGTTTAGGAAATGTTTTGTGGGTGGATTGAGGATAGCTGATATGTAACTCCAGGATAAAACAGCAGATTTTATCAGCATCCTTATTAAAAGTAGGTTTTATTAGCTTAATGGAGTCTGGTGGAGCAGGATGGAAACAATGTCTTGCATGTTGAGCATAACAAAACTAGACTGTGGCCATGTAGCTTTGCCCTCTACACTGTAAAAAAAAAAAAAAGAATAGTTAAGAAAACTTAAAATTTCAAGGCAAATTTTTGCAGTAAAATTTTTGAATTGTCTCAATGATTTGCTAGTTCATTGTCCTAAGTCATATTTCATTGTTGTGCCAGTTATATTTACATTGTTCTGTGAATAGTCACTACGACTAAATTCTTCATTTGGCCAATATAAACTCATTTATTAGCCAAAAGTGTGATTCACTGAATTACCAAAAGCTAGTCAACCCCATGATCTTTTTTGTTTTAAGTAATCTTTTTGGCCTTTTTCTGGTTTCATTAACCCTCGTGTTGTCCTGCGGCTCAAAATTGTATCTTACAAAAATACCCTAAAAATATCTAAAGTGATTACATATGTATCAGTAAAACTTCTAATATTTTCTTTAAGAACATTCACAAAAAAATCATTTGTATGTGAATGTTCTTAAAGAAACATTTTTAACATTTCTTTTTTCCATCAAAAATGTTCAAAGTTTACCCAAAAATACTGAAATTGTGGACATCAGAAGGCTCACTGTGAAAATATTTTTTTTTTTTCCCACATTTTCAAACTTTAGAACGGGTCAATTTGACCTGTAAGACAAAATGAGGGTTAAACTTATTTTGAGTTTTCTTGTAAAATTCAACTCAAAGCAAGATAATTTCAAGATTGTTTGACTTAACAAGATATTTAAGGTGCATTGTCTTAAAACAAGTCCCTCCATCTTGCTGAAATGTCACTTGTTAAGTGAATTTATCTTAAATCAAGTGGGATAAGACATTTTGGCTAAAAATAAGACAAATAGACTTGGTAAGATTTTGATTTTTTGCAGTGTAGTTTTCTTTATTTACAGTATATATGGGTGTTGACTGATTCTGGCTCCTCTCTTGAACATTACAGGAGAGGAAGTTTTTAGGAGGCTCCAGTCAGATCAGCGAGTGCATGGCCAAGGAGCTGGGCGACCGAGTGAAGCTGCAGTCTCCGGTGTATAGGATCGACCAGAGCGGAGACATGGTGGTGGTGGAGAC
This sequence comes from Acanthochromis polyacanthus, assembly GCF_021347895.1. Lineage (NCBI taxonomy): Eukaryota > Metazoa > Chordata > Actinopteri > Pomacentridae > Acanthochromis > Acanthochromis polyacanthus. The sequence goes on along the minus strand of NC_067126.1, from coordinate 9,085,844 downwards.
GGTGGACAAGCAGACCTACACCGTAAGTCGTGCTACAGTCTGATACGGCTGAAAAGTTCATGGATTCACCATTAAACACTGTTCTTTCCATGTTGTACTCCTTTCTAGTTTTCCTTCACTACATTGCAGCGGGAAATATTCCACTTTTATGCCCCTCTTTTGATTTAATAGCTGTAGACTGGGACATTTTCTTCCTCAGATGGTTTCATTTAGATAACTGCTAGAAGCCCAAAGAGGTCAATTGTGCCATTTTTCATAAAAAGCCAAAAAATTTCAAACAGATTTGCGGAGCAGAACTTTGTTTATTCCATTAATCATCTCATTTTGCATTAAATTTGACCCAGAGATTTTTGGAGGAACTTGGAGACTTGAAGCACAATAAACAGCCGACACCATCGCTGAGCATTTCTATCTTTAAACTCTGATTCAGACTTCAGGAGCTTCATTTGTCACAAACCTAAAGAACCAATCCTGTCCGCCTGATTATGGAGCTTTCTGTGTCAGGTTTCTTCTCCAGAGTCAGTGTCTGATTCCATCATTTGTTGCTCTATTACTCCAATATTACAAATTGTCATTGAGTCGTTTCACAGTGTCTGAGCTCCAGTGAGCAGTGGACGAATGGGTGGAAAAAGACACAGGTCTTAAAAATCTACCAGTGTGCAGTTACTAGTTAGTTTTAGTCGTCTGCCAGACACATTTATCACATCACTGAACCAGTATCAACACTTTTACAAGGATAAATTATTTATGTCCAGGACTCTTTTACAACACTTTCACTAAAGATTTTACATTACCTGGTTCCCTTACTTCTCACAGACCAAGCTTTGGTGTTCACTCAGTCAGTTTTAGAGGTAAAATCAATAACTAGATGAGGATTTAAACTCTCGTTTTGGAACTGTGTAGGAGAACTTTTGTCTCCCCCTTCTGGCATTGGGAATAATTACACAAACACCGTCAAAGTTTAATTCCTTCTTTCCTTCTTTGTCTCTAAAGAGACGCTTTTAGAGACATATCTTTAGAGATATTGTCTCTAAAGTCTCCTTTTCACATGCAGCATCAGAAGCTTTTCTGGGACGTGTCTGAGTCTTTACTGGAATCACTAAGGGAATAACATCGTAGAAACCAGATTAGCAACTTTTTTATACTGCAAAGTACAGCGAGATTCACATGGAGCTGATCAAGACAGTTAGAACTTGTTTGCTTGAATGTAATCCATTTGTATTTAAAAGTCCAGATTTAAAGCCCCTATGCATGAATATTAACCCTCCTGTTGTCCTCATTTATGGTCACCAAAAAATATTGTTTACTTGTCTGAAAAAAATCCAAAAATTCAGCAAAAAAAATGACCCAAATGTCTGAAAATTTGCAAAAAATTCCAATAATTCCTTTAAAGTTTCCCTGAAAAGTTTAATTTGAAAAAATTCCCCCAAATTTGGCAAGAAAATTCTTGTAAATATGTTCAAAAAATGAGTAGAAATCTTCCCAAAAAATCTGAAAAATATCTTAAGTGCCTACATGTATATATTAGTAAACTTCAAATATTTTCTTGAAGAACATTCACAAAAACATTTTGGTGGATTTTTTTTATGCAAATGTTTTTCAGAAACATTTTTAACATTTCTTTTTTCCACCAAAAAATGTTCACAGATTTCCCAAAAATATTGAAAATGTGAACATCAGAAGTTTCACTGTGAAAATATATATTTTTCCCCCACACTTTCAAACTTTAAAATGGGTCTGTTTTGGCCCGCAGGACGACACGAGGGTTAAGAATGAAGAAGAATTCACAGGTTCCAGGTTTCTGTGGAAACACCTGCAGTATTTGTATGATGGTGTCTGGATGTGACACATTAACACCACAGACTGTCTGACTCACAAGCTGAAGCTGCTGATGTTGTTCTTTGCTGCCACCTACTGGCCACTGGATAACCTTCTGGAGCTCACTGTGTTCCTGTCCTCAGGCCAGGTACGTGATCGTGGCCACTCCTCCCGGTCTGAACCTGAAGATGCACTTCAACCCCGAGCTGCCGCCGCTGAGGAACCAGCTGATCCACCGAGTCCCCATGGGCTCCGTCATCAAGTGCATGGTCTACTACAAGGAGAACTTCTGGAGGAAAAAGGGTAAAACGATGACGTGAAAAGAGGGAAAGAAGGGATGCTGTATGGTGCGGTGTTGCTGATGTTTTATTGTGTTGCCAGGTTACTGTGGCACCATGGTGATCGAGGAGGAAGGCGCTCCCATCGGTCTGACGCTGGACGACACGAAGCCGGACGGGAGTGTGCCTGGTATTATGGGGTGAATACTGAGCTCCACACGCTTCTCTGCAAACCTTCATTAGGAACTATTCATTAGGACGTTACTCTCTCTTCGTACAACAGTAGACATTCAATAAACACTGAGAAGGTTCTGAGATTTTTTTTTTAAATGATCTAAATTTAGAATTATGATAAAACAAATAAGATTTAAAAGGGCAAAAACTAAATAAATTAAGAACTGGAAATCAAAAATCAGGTAAACGAAGAAAAAATTAATCAAAACAAACACTAAGCAACAACTAAGAACTAAGAAAAACAGAACTGAGTAAAATCTAAACATGACTGAAATAATTCCAACACGTTCATCCATCTCTTAATACAATATCATTACTGGGGATTATTACTTAAAGGTTACAACTTTAGTTGGTACATCTATATATGTGCCAATTCTGTGCCTATTAAATAACAAAAAACAACAAAAAAAGCATTTGAGTCGTTCCTGGAATCTACTCCATATCTTCTTCTCGTGTTGATTCTGTCTGTCTCATTGCTTCTTTAAGATTTGCTTTACTAGGAAGTACGCGTTTGTGAGAAATTTCCTGACAGCTGGACACTGAATCTTTTAGCAACTTTAGTAAAATTGAAGCAGGTGCTGCATTTACTGGGGACTGTTTTTAGAGATGGATGAAGAAATTCCAAGAGCACCTGATCTAAATTTGGCCGTCAAAGTAATGCCCTGTGATACTCTGCTCCCTGTGCTCCTGTAACACTTGAAAGTTCATTTCTGTAGGGATTTGATCTTCTAAACTGTGTCAAACCAGCAACTTCTCAACCTGAATTTCATTTTAGAAAGGGCGAAAAAGTCACAGAGACTCAATCTGGCAAGTAATGGGGTTTGAAAGCAACAATTGTGTTGTTGTGGCTAAAAAAAAAAGAGTGCATAATCGCAGCACTGTTGGAGCACCTACTAGAAATCATAGTTTAGGTAATTTGTGGTAAATATTCTCTTAAACAACTCTTTAGATTTCTGCCTTGACTGTTGGACCCTGATGGATAAAATAACAGTGCACAACCATGTGAACAGTGAAGAAAACGATGAGTCTGTTAGCTACCCTGATGCACCTTCTGCAGCTCTTCCACTGTAGAAACCGTTGTTTCTTCTCTTGATGGTAGTTGCAGACCCTCCTCTGTTCACTTGTCATGCTACGTGGTGGAACTACAAATGTCCAACTGGTCTCCTGACTCGTGACTACTTATTTCATGCAATGTTTTGATCAAACCTCGTATACGTTTGGTGGGCTAGTGAAGATTTACAGCAGGACAGTGTACACTACGATTCAGAAGTTTAAAGTCACCAAGACAATTTCATATTTTCCATCAAAACTCACACTTTTATTCCTATGCTAACATAACTGACAAGGGTTTTCTAATCATCAGTTGGCCTTTCAACACCATTAGCTAACACAATGTAGCATTAGAACACAGGAGTGATGGTTGCTGGAAATGTTCCTCTGTACCCCTATGGAGATATTCCATTAAAATCAGCTGTTTCCAGCTAGAATAGTCATTTACCACATTAACAATGACTAGACTGTATTTCTGATTCATTTAATGTTATGTTCATTGACAAAAACTGCTTTTCTGTCAAATATAGCACAATTATTAAGTGATCGCAAACTTTCAAACGATGGTGTAGGTGTATATAGGAATGTTTCCACATACACAGTAATTGTTACATTCATTGTTGTGTTGGATTTTTCTTGGGATTTAAAGACGGTAGCAAAAAGTTTGAACAGTACGAGATCTCATAGTATGCTGCCTGCACTGTTCTCAAAAGGTTGTGCTCAAGGGGCATAAAAGTTTCCCCAAAGTTAGTGTCACATAATAGGAACCTGTGTTATCTAAATATTTAAGATTTTCCATTATATTGAACCAAAACCAACAGATCATGAGATCATATTTCAAGAACTTTTCTCCTTCCTCCAGATTCATCCTTGCTCGCAAATGCAGAAAGCTAACCAGCCTGACCAAAGAAGAGAGGTACAAAAACCACATCCCAGCACATAAATTCATTTTTACAAGCTCTAAGATTGGTTTCATCCAAACTCTTCTCCTGTTGTGTTCAGGTTGAAGAAGATCTGTGAGATCTACTCCAAAGTCTTGGGCTCAGAGGAGGCGCTCCATGTGAGTTTGGATCCAAACTAACACACACAAACAGTAGAATCTCTAGTTAAAACCACTTATGTGTCCATTGGTGTCTTCCAGCCGACTCACTATGAGGAGAAGAACTGGTGTGAAGAGGAGTATTCTGGAGGCTGCTATACGGCCTATTTCCCTCCAGGAATCCTTACTCAGTTCGGCAGGTAAGTCTCTTCATTTTCAGTCGCTGGTGTTGCAACAGCGGGTTTGATATTTTAGCTAAAGGTCAGGATTGTTTGATTATTTTTTTCCAGGACAAAGATTGTAAAGTTACAGTGATACTTTGCTGTGCAGACACCTCATCTCACCGATGTCACTGTCGCTCAGTAGATTGTATGAAAGAAGTTGTTCTGATTAGTTTTAATCTACTGCTGCACCTCCCACACCCGTTTGTGATGTTTCCAGTTTGGATGCTTCCTGTTTCTCCTCAGTAGAAGTTAACTTAGCATGTAAAATTTAGCTTCTTTTTTTTTTTAAACTCTCTGAACTCCCAAAATGCCAAAATTAGACCTCCAGACACTGGACAAAACCAAAATGATTCACAAATCCAAGCTTAAAATTGCGACATTTCATCAGAAATTACCTCATTTTGCATGTCTCAATTGAAAATGTTAACAAAAATAAGATATTTGCAGCATCCAGTTTCTGTAAAAAAAATAAATAAATAAAATAAACTAAGAATTGCAGGGCTGCAATAAATGAGTAAAAAATAAAGATTATTTACTTGGCAATCAACAGTCACGTGGTAAAAATTCAGGGAGCTTTTGGTTGAACTGCAGGCAGTGTTTTGCTGCATTTTGTATTCAGTGTCTTTAAATCTGTCCAAACTCTTGCTGGGTCAGATTTTTATTCTTGTTTGGTCATCCCCCCCCCCAGAAAAAAGTAATGACAAATGCATGTTCATCTAGTTTAATCTGCAGTCACTTCTTTGGACCAATTTCTACTTGATTTTTCATTCTTCTATTTAATACAGAATAACCTTTCACGTAAAAGATCAATGGTTATTGACGCACACTTATACTGTTAAATTTTAGAACAAAAAATTAAAACGTCTGTTTTTTAATTGTCTCATGTACGCTTCACAGGTCCTGGTTTGCACACTTCTTGAAATGGACGCAAATTTGAAATGATTTTCCTAACTGATCATCTGCAGTATTATCAATCTGCAGCCAATTAATTGATAACACAAAACCTTAGCCTCCATGCTAAAATTGTTGATTTAATCAACAGACATCTGCAAACGTGGTTCAGCTACACATGCACCGAGTTATAGGGGCACTACTTGGTAAATCTGGGAACACAGAGGTCATTAAGCATCACAGGAGTCTTTGTCATGGTGGCCCTTGCTAGCTAAACCCCAACAATGTTCTTCTACTCTCCTGGGGTTACTCAATTTCAGCCAGATTTGGAAAAGTACTGAGGTCCTCCAGTGCACTCAGTCATAATGAAAATAAAATGGGAGTTGCAAAATGGCTTTTTAAACTTCTAATTTGCAATAAATAAGCAACAAGCTTATTTATTACAGTATTTCTGGGTTCTGCATTTGTAAATTCAGACTTAAAGACGACAGTAGCGGAGATATGGGACTTTTTTTTATATCGTCAGGAGCTTAAACCTGCAAGAAATTCACTTTTCCTGGTGGAACTTTTAAATCAATCCATTTATTATCACAATTTTTTTCAAGCTGCAACTTTAAGTGAGAGAATAACATACAAAAAAAAAAAAAAATGGTGAAACTCTGTAACCTCTCTTGTTTTCTGTCTTTTCCTGTCTCCAGAGTGCTGAGGGAGCCGGTCGGCAGGCTGTACTTCGCCGGCACTGAAACAGCCACAGAATGGAGCGGCTACATGGAGGGAGCTGTGCAAGCTGGAGAAAGGGCCGCCAGAGAGGTCAGGTTACCTCTGAACTCTGCACTTTAAGAAACAACGAGATCTACTGATACGTAGAAACATGTGGGAGGAGAGTTTCTCCATAAAAATGACAAAGGAAAGCTTTTAAACATCATTTGGAGCAGTTAGAAGTGGCTGGTGTTCCTCCTCAGGCCCTGCTGGGGAGTTAAAAGGCAAAAAGTGCCATCTGGTTGGGTTGCATTTTCACAGTAAAAGGAACGTCTTGTTGAAATAAATGGTTGTAAATGTTGATGTGATTGTCCTGTGTGTTCCTGCAGGTCTTGTGTGCGATGGGTAAAATCCACCAGTCTCAGATCTGGCAGACGGAGCCCGAGTCTAAGGTGAGAAAAACGTTTTAGGATATTAATGGAACAAATCAAACTCAAACGTTGAATACATCTGATCACCAACACCAGATTTAGTTAAGTTTATTTTTTTTGTTGTTTGAGACCCATAACTAATTCTTAAATTGATATAGATTCAAACATGACAAAAAAAATCTAAAATTACCAGACACAGAACAACAAAACTAGACAAATAAGATGCAAAATGACACAAATGAAAAATAAATGACAAAAACAAGGTACAAAACGACAGAAAATGACAAAAACAGTTGACATCTAACTGATTAACTGTTGTACTGTAGCTCTCTTTACCTCAACCTTATCTCCTCCTAAAGACACATAACAACACAACCAAGACATAGAACAATACAACAAAATGTCAAACAACATGTGAGACATGAAACGACACAAAATGACACAAATCAGACCCTAGCGGGGCACAAAATGATAAACCTGAGACACAAAATGACAGAAAAAACAGCATGAAATGACACAAATGAGGGAAAAAATGACAAAAACCAGACACAAAACAACACTAAACAACCAAAATGAGACATACAACAACACATGACGACACAAAACAGACATAAAATGATAAAAATGTAACAAAAGGCTCAACATGACACAAACGAGACACAAAAGGATAAAAAAATTACCAAAATAAGAATTAAAACAACAAATATCATGGACAAAAAGACAAACGATAAATAAAACGCCAAAAACCAGACACAAAATGACAAACAGCTGATGCAAAATGACACAAATTGGACACAAACGAGACACACAATGTTAAAAAAGGTAACAAAACAAGAAACAAAACATGACGCACGAGAAACAAAACGACACAAACCAGACACAAAACAACACAGACGAGACATAAAACGACATAGAATAACACAAATGAGAAACAACACACAAGTACAAAATAGTAAAAAAATAGACACAAATGGGGCACAAAGTGACAAAAATGTAACAAAAGAAGACACAAAAAGTCACAAATGAGAAACAAAACAACACAAAACTACATAACAGACAAAACAACACAACAAAATGTCAAACAACACAGATGAGACATAAAAAAACAGAAAATTACACAAAACGGGCACAAAATACGGTAATAAAAATTAGATGCAAAATGACAAAAATGAGACACAAACAACAGAAAATGACAAAAACACAGACACAAATGATACTAAATAAGAAAATGTAACAAAACGAGAATCAAAACGACACAGATGAGACACAAACTAACAAAAAACGGATGCAAAAATGACTAAAATGAGGTACAAAATAACACAAATGGACACCAAGCAACACAAATGCAAATATGCAAAATGACTGATATGAGGCACAAAACAAATGAGACACAAAAGACGACACAAATGAGATAAGAAAACAACTCAAACAGACAGAAAATGACAAGAAAACTGATGCAAAACAACACAATTCAATATCAAAGCGCAAAAATGGGCAAGTGGGATGCAAAGTGACTAAAGTGAGGCTCAAAACAGCACATACAAGACACAGAACAACAAAAGCAGCCGTCATCGAACTGAGTACTTTCTGCAGCTCTGTAATTTAACCCGCTGTCCTCCTCCTTGTCTCCTGCTGCAGGACGTCCCAGCGCTGCCCTTCGACACCACCTTCTGGGAGAGAAACCTGCCTTCGGTCAGAGGTTTCCTCAGGTTCATGGGCGTCTCCAGCGTCCTGTCTGCTGCCGCCGTCGCCGGCCTGCTGGCCTACAAGAAGGGCCTCCTGCCTCGGAGCTAAAGCCGCCGTCGCCTCGCTCCTCTGCACCTCGGCCGGCTCTGGACTTGTAGCGGCTGCTTCTGAGAAAGACTGTTGGGCTCATGCAGAAACACTAACACACTGTCACTTTGTGCACAAAAACGAAGAAAAACAAAAGAAAAGAGGGAGCGAGTAGCAGCGGGCTGAGTACAGGTTCAGAGCTGCGGGTGTGGGAGGAGTGATGATGACAAATCCACAATAAATCTGAGACTCAGATTGTGAAACTAATGAAGGAAAGAAAAAAGATCAGAATCAGTCGTTAAAAGAGGGAAATATATCTCATCTGTCACTATTACTGTTCCATACGTTGCCAATTACACTCACACTCTTGATTACGTGGGAATTTACGAACCCGTCATGCTTATTGTGTGTCTGTGTGTGTTGTGTACAGAGAGTGTGTGTTTATGTGTGGATGTGTGTCTCCACTGTGTCCAATTACCTCTGCTGATTTTAGGTGCTGATTTATTCTGACAAGAGGTTCAATAACACAGAGCTCGAGCCATCACCCCTTATTTTGTCGTTTTCTGTCAGCAAATCCCATGAAAATACACAAAAAACTGGCATTTTTTCAAATTTTGCAGCTTGTTGTTCAAAAATATTTTCCAAAAATCACACCGGTGATTCACAGTTTTGCACAGGATGACATGAAATCTGTTTGTTGTCATTAAATCCCACATATTTAGTCTTGTAGACTCCTAATGAGGCATCAAATATGTGTTATTTCTGTGGTAAATGTGCTATTTTTTGGTTAATAGTTCAAAATAAAGGTGGGAGTTGCACCATCAAAAGCCTGAATTTGTTAAATTTTGCACCACATTTTAGATGAATATGTCAAAATAGAAATATTTGAATGTGCATAGTATTGTTTCTAATTTAAATAAGAGGTTATTGGAGGAAAATTTATTAATTATATGTAAAATGAGCATCTATGCATCTGATGTCGCATGTCTGTTGCTTTTGAGTTGGATTTTTTTTTTTTTACGCATCACTTGATTTTGGTTTTCTTCCGCTGTTGGTTAGTCAGTCAGTTGATTTCTTGATTAACCAATTAGTTGTTTGATCTATCAAATGTCAGAAAAGGATGAAAAATGTCGATCAAACCTCAAGATGATGAATGTTTTTTGTCTAAAATCTCAGAAATATTCAGTTTACTGGCATAGAGGAGGAAAGAAACTAGAAAATATTCATATTTAAGACTTTTTTCCTTTATAAAAGTATTAATCAATTATCAAAATAGTTGCTGATTAGTTTAATAGTTAATCAATAAGTCGTAGCAGCTCTGCTAATTACTCCCAACAGCCAAAGTGACTGCATATATGTGACTTCATTAAAGTTTCTTTTAAGTGAATCCCTCAATTCATGCCACAGATCAGCAGAGCTGTAATGATTCATTGATTAATCGTTAACTGTTCAATTAATCGGCCACTATTTTGATAATCGGTTAACAGAATTTTAAGGGAAAAAAGTAAGTATTCTCTGATTTCATCACCCTAAATGTGTTTATTTAAAAAAAAAACACTATTCTCTCCCGTTTGAGTAAAATTAGCTATTTATGGCGAATTGTGAAAGATTCCTGTTATCAACAGGTCAAAAAGTAATGAAAAACAGATTTATTAATTGGTTTTCATGGGATTTGTTGACTTTATTAAAAAGGAAAATACACAATGAGAAAAAGGAATAATTGTAGCTTTGCTCTATCAATTAAAACCTGTATTTTGGGGTGATGTAACTTGTCTGTTGGTAAATGTTAAACGGAAGCATTCGAATGTATTTTTCTTCACACTAGACAGCACCTGTTGCTATGTTAAGATAATCAGATTTTTGACTTGGATGTTTTCACCTTTTATTCATTCAGATTAACACAGATCTACAGAATAAGTGTTTTAAAATCCCAAAACTAACATTACAGGAAAATTTTTGGAGAAAATCCAGATTGTAGGAACACATCATCTGTGCAGCTGATGTTTTGCAGGAAAAGTTCAGAAAATTGCGACTTCACAAGAGAGAAATGACAGCTGATTCCACATTAAAAGCAGTTCTACAGCAGCCTGCGACCAGCTGCAGATGTTGACAAATGTTTTCTAAGTTTTGGAGGCAGATGTGCAGGAAGTTGCGCTGTTCTCATCCCAAAGACTGGTGTTTGTGAGTGTAGTTTATCTGTCGTGCCTTAATGGAAGTCTCGGTGTTTTGTTTTTTTTTGGTCATTTCTCTCAAGTGCCTGTGTGACTCTGACACTCTGAACGTCGCCTCTCTGTCCTCCCGCCAGGCGAGAGGGCAGAGAGGCATCATGGGTAGCCGTTATTTAGACAATGCCTGGTCCCCGTCGGCGTCCTCGCTGTGAAGTGGACTCAGGTGAAGCTGGGTGTGTAGACGCGGTGTCGGCTGTGAACAATGGAGCTAAGACTGTTTATTTCCAGTGAAGTGTGTGCATGTTGTGTTGTGCTTGCAGTGCTTCACTTTGTGTCCGCCCTTGTCGTGGTTCCCTGCTGGCCTTTGACACTCCTCCGTCCCAGTTTTATCTTTCTCCAGCTCCGACTGGACGAAGACGTCACCTATGTTTTCAGTGTTCTGGTTGGCTGACATCGGTGAACAAACAAAGCCTGTCAAACAAATCTGTCCGTCCTTTAATAAACCACAGACCATCGGCAGACATTCGGTTATTTGTTATGTGATCAGAGTTTCTTCTGGACTCCGTCCCTCCTGTTCTTCATACGAGCCTCCTTAACTCTTCTTGTGAGCTGTTCTTTGATGTCTGATTCCTCAAACTAAGCTGGTGATATTTAACAGAAAACAATGTGAAATAAATCTTTTACTCGTCTTAAAACTGCTTCCGTCCATCTTTGTGCAGCAAATGATGAAGTGATGCATGTGAAAAGACACAGAGCAACTCAAATGAGACAGAAAACAAGCAAAAGAAGGAACAAAACAACCTAAAGACCAAAAAAGTACAAACAAGGCACCCGAGTGCCCTCTATTGGCCAGCCGCCACTGATTATATTCATAGTTGAGAAAACTGCCTCACTGGATGTTTAGCTGAACATAATCATCATGTGCAGGGCTACTTTCTTCTCGGTGTCGCATTATTTGTCTTTCTATCTACTCTGTCCTCTTGTCTGTCCTTTGCCTAGCGGCTACAATGCTGAGATTTCATTGAGTCAGAGTCAGAGAAATTTATTGTCATTGCACACTTTAGTATACAACAAAATCTAGCATCACATGGGATGCCTGAATTAATATGTAATTGGTCTCTGTGTTTTCTGAGCTGATAACCAACGACGTAAACACTGGAAAAGCTGCGCTTGGATAATAGAAGTGACCTGTGAAATTAAAAATGTCATTACACTTCACCAGTGGCGGTTGGTGGGGAAATTTGTTGGGTGGGCTAACAATTGCATAATACTGATTACATAGTTAACACAGCTGCAAAAGCAACATCACCTATGATACACACAGTTACATCAATTACAGGTACACTCAGTGGTGTAGTCCAGGGTATACGGCGGTATACGGCGTATACCCACTTATTTTTCAGTTAGCATTGCGTATACCCACTTCTAATGCTCCCTGGTGCGCATCATTCAGTAATATCTGTGTGCCAGGTAGCCCTCTTTTCCTTAAGGATGATGAAGCCATGAACAACCCTCCTCTGCCTGTAATTGGCTGGTACATGCTACCTTCACTGATTCGATTGGTTAACTTTAGGGATGAGCCAATCAGAGGCAGAGTAGGGCGGGTCATACAGAGGAAAATTTTGCTAACACCTCTGTGGCACTCCAGTTGATTGACAGGTCTGCTTGAAAGATGCGCGGAAATGCGAGAAAGTCAGAATAAACACCTTTCAAGTGAGTGGCACGTATCGAGCGAACCTACTTTCATGGACGATATAATTCTCAGGTAAGTTTTAAGGTGGTTTCCAAATGAATCATTGTTTTAAACTACTGGCAACATGACTGCACATTTCAAGGAGAGGATATTTTGTCGCCAGTGGTTAAAGCTGCAGTCAATTCCAGCCATTTTCAGTACAAAAAAAATCGCTAATATTCTATTTGTAAATAAAAATATGACGACAAATACAGGGAATATTGGACGTGCATCGCGAGGTGCATTTCCTTGAAAACGACCAATTTGTGGATTATATACCGTCTTCAAGACATGTTTTGGACAAAATAGTTTACTGGCTTGTTTCGTCTGGATGTCCAAGGTTGGATTATGGCCGTTTTTTGTGGAATATTTTCATCTGTGTGTAATAATGAACCCGGAAATGCGAGTCACGCTGTGTACGTTGAAGTCGTGTATAGAGAACGGATGGATGAATATTCGTTGTTTGTCGGACAAATGTGTTTATATTACCGCTGTGGTAATCACATCTGAAAGTGGTTTATACCGGCAGATTCATGAGAATCTAAGCTTTCCATCGGCGTGTAGTGTTTGTATAATCGTGTTTGCAGTTTCAGACATTTAGCAAATTGCTTATGCAGATCTCAAAGTGTACCGCGGGCGGGACACTGAAGCGCAACGGGTTAAACTGAGTGTCGGGCCAAGTCTGACTAACGTTTTGAAAGGCTAACGTTATTCTAACCTAAGTCTGAAGCTAGCTAGATTGGGATAATGTTGGAAAACCTCTAGGCTGGTAGTTGATTTTAAAGTAAGTAAAAACACAAGAATGGGGACAGGTAGTTTAGGATTCGACCTAAAACAATATTGAAGTTTTATTCATGATGAAATATGAACAAGGATGCACTGTCAACTTCATATTTGAAGTATTTTATTTAAATAAATGTTCAAAAGTAACTGAAACACCATGTTTGCCTCATGATAAATACATGTTACATTAATCCAGTTTGCTTGTGTGACCAGTAAAAACTACAAACTGCTCCTAATCAAGTCATGATAATTTTATAATAGTGGGCAAGTAGAAATGACTGAATAAATTGAATAGAGTAGTCTTCTATGTCACTGTTTCTAAAACAGGGTGTTTTTCTGGACTAATTAAAAAAAAAAAGGTGAAAATTAAGAGTATACCCACTTCTCCAGGGACCACTACACCACTGGGTACACTATACTTTAGTGCTCTACATTAACACTCTCTCTCTCTCTCTCTCTCTCTCTCTCTCTCTCTCACTCACTCACTCACTCACTCACTCACACACACACACACTCACACACACACACACACACACACACACACACACACACGCACACTCTCACACACACACATACAGATACACATGCCACATCGGTTGTCTCATCAGCTTGCACAGCCACAAATGCTGTCTGTGATATTTCATCAGTCACTCTTTGTTCATAAACAGCTAACATACAATCAAGCAACTCGTTTTGGCGACGTGTACTTTACAACTTGTGTGTTTGACAGGTGATCTGCTAACTGGCTGTCTAAAAAAGAAAATTGGTCAACCAGGTCCAGAAATACGCCGCGTTGGTTTGAAGTGGGGGATTCGTCAGACCCCCGTAAAGCTAGCTCGTGTGCTCCACAAAATTTAATGCAGTCCACAATCCTGTCTATTTTTTCCACCAGCTCGTTGTGCCTCTGTACAGCGATGCAGTGGCCCTCATCCAGCTGACAGGCGATGTTAACTTTTCCTAACATGGACAACTTGACGCTGTTTCCGATCTGACTTGTGCTGCATTCATGTTTTCTAATTTTGTCTGACAAATGTTTCAAATCCACAATTCCTTGTTGAGTCCATGCGGTATCGCCTCCAAAAAGCATGGGAAACAGAAAAGTGAATTCTTAGCTATACTTGCCGTTAGCCAGTCCTTTCTGTCAAACCAAGAAACGCAAAACTTACGATTTTGTCGTTTGTCCCGTTGAGTTATTTGAACATCGTTTGGCCGATGTGATCCCAGTCTCTTAACTTCCAGCTTTTCCTCCAAAGACATTGAGGAAAATGGACAAGAAAGCAAATAATCCACCTCGTTCATGCTAACGCCCGTCATAGCTTAACTTTTTCTCCCTCCTTCCCAACTCTGGAACAAATAGCAGCACCGCTCTATTAACTCGCTGCTATTGGTCAAAAGTCAAGGCCTGTGGGCTGCCTGAAGTTAGCCCAAATGATCAGTAAATCACGGGGGTGGGACATGACACCTGTCAATCACTTACAAGAACAAAATGAATGAAAGCGGACGGTATCTGCTGGGGCTGTAAAAAATAAGGCCATTTAGAGATATTCTATGTTTTTCTTTTGACTGATTGGTGCTGTTGCGACCTTTGTTTTCACCTAAACTTAAAACAATCTGTTGTAAGTCATTGAAAAAATAATTTTCTCATCTTTTTTGTGTTAGCTTGGGAGGGCTTAGCCCTGTTAGCCCATTTATACCAGCCGTCCCTGCACTTTACTGATTACAGGTTCGGGGGAACCTGTTGACAAGCCCCACGAGACACCAGCCCACCAGGACAGTGCCCGGTATGCCAGATGGCCAGTCCACCCCTCTAAGCAACACATCAAACAATTCAAAATGACAAAAACAAGATAAAACAACTGAAAAACGAGACACAAAACAGCAAAAACAAGACAAAGCCACACAGTCAAGACATGGAACAACACCAACAAGACACAAAACAATGACATAATGAGACAAAGCGGCAAAGATGAGACAAAACATTTAAAAAATGAGACCCAAAACAACAAAACAGTGAGACAAAGCGGCAAAGATGAGACAAAACATTTAAAAAATGAGACCCAAAACAACAAAACAGTGAGACAAAGCGACAAAGATGAGACAAAACATTTTTTTAAAAATGAGACACAACAACACAAACAAGACAAAACCACACAATCAAGAGACAAAACAACTGAAAAATGAGACAAAAGCAACAAACAAGAGACAAAATGAAGAAATTGAGACAAAATTAAGAAAACAAGACACAAAACAACAAAAAGTGACCCAAAACAACACAAAATGACAGATATGAGACAAAAAAATAGGACAATTAAGACAAAAAGCAACAATTACCACAACTGAAATGAGACACAAAACATCATAGACAAAGCACAAAATGATGAAAATGAGACACAAAACAACACAAAATGCCAAAAATGACACGAAGCAAGATGCAACATTTAACAACTGAGGGATAAAACAAAGAAAACATGACACAAAAACAACACTAAAAAACACAGACAAGACATAAAATGACAAAAACCAGACACAAAACAAATGAGACACAAAATAATAAAAACAAGACACAAATCAACACAAATTGACAAAATAACACAAAACTCAACACAAAATGCAAAAACTGAGATAAAATGAAGAAAACTAGATGTAAAAACAACACTAAATGACACAAACAAGACAGAAAGAACACAGAAAGAACCAAACACGACATAAAATGACAAAAAAAACAGACACAAAGCAATATAAAATAACAACACAAAACATGACACAAAAGGCAAAAACTGAGAGAGAAAACAAAGAAAACTAGATGAAAAAACCTCCTAAAAGTCACAAACAAAAAAGAATGACAAAAAACAGACATAAAACAAAACAAACGAGACACAAAACGATAAAACAAGACACAAAACAACACAAATTGATAAAAAATAACACAAAACTCAACACAAAATGGAATGACAGAGATAAAATGAAGAAAACAAGATGTAAAAACAACACTAAATGACACAAATAAGATAGAAATTACACAGAAAGACCCAAACAAGACATAAAATGACAAAACACAGATGCAAAACAACACGAAACAACAAAAACAACATGAAACACAACAAAAAATGTCAAAGCTGAGAGGAAAAGAATAGGAAAACTGGATGAAAAAACAGCACTAAACGACACAAGCAAGACATAAAACAACACAAAACCACAGAAATGAGACACAAAGCAACACAAAACCACAAAATAACAATTACCAGATTTTTAATGGAAAAAAAAAGTTCAAAGCTGATGAAAACTACACGCGAGGCATTCACGGACTGTCATAAAATTGACAATTCTTGCAGCTTTTACACTCTCTTTCTCAGTTAAACGGTGCAGTTCTGCCAGCGGTTTGTTTTGGGATTAAGTGATTTACGCTAGTCTAATTTAGGTCAGCTTCAGACCTCCAGCTTCGTCCTGAGTCTGTTTATGTTTCTTTAACCGAAACCCATCAGGATCCCTGACTGAACCCCCAGAGAGCCGAGCTTCATCCTCACAGCTCTGAGGCCTCGCAGCAGCAGGAAGCCGCTCATTTCTTCAGAGCCGAGACTAAAGCCGGAGCAGCAGGAGGTCCAGAGACAGACAGTCGCCACTCCAACCCGTCACAAATGTCAAACTCCAAATGTGGAACCTTCAATTCTGATTTGAGACAAAAAACCCTCAGCAGCTTCTCCTTCTCGTCCGCCTCGACTCGCTGCTCTGCGGGAATAAGATCCTTTTTCATCTCTGCTGTATTTAATTTAATCTCCTCTTTGAGCTGCTCACCGTGTGAATTCATGAACTGTAACGTCAACAAAAATCAGCAACACAACGACGCAACTCAACATTTAATTATAATCAGAGGTTCTGATGACAAATGAAGCAGCAATTTGTTGCTGTCATGCAAAAAGATTTTTAAAAAGAGACAAAAGGACACAAAATTGCCAAAATGTGACAGAAAACAAAGGAAACTAAACACAAAAGAGCAAACACAAGACACAACACAACACAAATAAGACAAAAAAACAACAAAAATGATATACAAAACAATGCAAACAAGACACAAAACATTAAAAATTAGGGATAACATGAAGAAGATGAGACACAAAACAATAGAAAATGACACAAATGGCACAAGATAACAAATATGAGACACAAAACTATGAAAACTTGATACAAAACAACACAGACACACAACAACACAAACAGGACACAAAATACAAGAAATAGGGATAACATGAAGACAAGACACAAAACACAAAGAATTTGAGGCAAAATGGAGAAGAAGGATGCAAAATGGCATGAATATGACTCAATTCAAAACCCAAAACAACACAATCTACATAAAAGAAAACAAACAACAAAACACATTCTGAAAATGAGATACAAGACAAACAACCGAGACACAACACGAACGAGGCACAAAACAACGAAAAACAAAAATGACAAAAATCAGAGCTGAAATATAGAAAACAGGACACAAAATGACATGCATATGATTCAAAACGAGACACAACAACACGAATAACACACAAGACAAGCTGACAAAAATGGGACAAAAACAGAAAATTTGACACAAAAGAACAGAAACGGACACACAACGACACAAACAGGACAAAAAGCACAAAAAAACGGGGATAAAATAAAGAAAACAGGACAGAAAACCAAACAAGACATACAACAACAAAAATGAGTCACAAAAGAGACACACAGCAACACAAATAGGACAAAAAACAAAAGGTAGATGCAAAACAACACATCAAGGACAAAAAATACAAAAAATTAGGGATAAAATAAAGAAAGTAAGACACAAAATTAAGCAAACAAGACACAAAACAACAAAAATGAGACACAAAACAAGACACAAAACAACACAAACAAGACACAAAACGCAAAAAAGCAGGGATTAAATGACGAAAACAGGACAGAAAATGGCATGAACGTGACTCAAAATGAAACCCACAACAACACAAACCAGAGCACAACATGTAGTTCTGGGTTGTGCCACTAGAGGGCAGATTGCACCCACCTCTCTGGCTGCTGTCAGTCAAACACACCTCTGTCTCCTGTGGTGAGGCTCTCCTCCTGACTCATGCTGTCTCTGGGCTGCTGCTGCTGCTGCTGCTGCTGGTCCACATCTGGTCCTCGTGTTGCTCTCGTCTTCTGAGCCGTGATGTCCGGAGGCTGATCCAGGCCGGACCCACACAGCGGGCTGAGTCACTGCAGCAGTGTGTAGCTGCGACGTGCACGCGTGTCGCCGTGCACGAGGCTCCCAGCACCTTCAGCCCCTCCGTCCTGTCTTTATTAGACCGCTGCAGCTCGCCGTGATATGAAATGTGACACTGTCAATTTGCCTCCCAATCCGTCAGAGCGTGGATTGGATTCAGATGGCGGTCTAGTGGGGACCGGAGGCCTCGGAGCTGTGGCCTAGGCAACCGCCAGCCGTCCATCCACCCCCATCCAAACCCCCGACAAGCTCCCTCAACGGTGAAATCGTCTGCAATCTCCCGGTAAATGTTCCCACACTCGCTGGTAGATTGTGCTTTTTTTTTTTTTCCCAGGGTTGGTCAGAATCTCTCCCCTGGGTCCTGAGGTGAACTGCAGCTGCATAGTTTGTTAAAAAATGAAATAAAACCGTGTTTTTGATGATTAAAGTCTGCTGGTTCAAAATTCATGCTGGAATCTAGAGTTAAACAAAACAAAACAACACACACGAGAATCAAAATGACAAAAATGTAACACAAAATGAGACAAAAAACACAAGAGGAGACAGAAAACAGCACAAACCAGACACAAAATGGCCAAAATGCTACATGAGACTCAAAAGAACACAAACAAGACACAAAATAACAAAAGTATAACAAAGCAAGACACAAAACAACAAAAATAAGACACAAAATGACAAAAACAAGACACAAAAATGTAATTAAACAAACATGAAACACAAAAACAGACACAAAACAAGACACAAAATGACAAAAATGTAACAAAACAAGACCCAAAACAAGACACAAAATGACAAAAATGCCACAAAACAAGACACAGAATGACACAAATGTGACACAAGAAAAGTGTGACACAAAATTAGCACAAAGTGATGAAAATGTAACACACAAAACAAAACAAGCAAGACACTAAATGACAAAAAAGTGACGCAAGAAAGGAAACAAAGCAACACAAACAGGACACAAAATGAAAAACACAAGACACGGAACAACAAACAGAACAACAAAGAAGACGCAAATCCATAAGTGAGACACAAAACGGAACAAACAACAGAAAAATGTAAAAGAAAAAGACACAAAACAACACAAATGTGACAAGATGAAAAAATATGATGCAAAATGATACACAAAAAGACTAAAATGTAACAAAACCAGACGCAAACAACACAAACAGGACGGAAATATGAAAATAATGAGAGTAAACAACACAAAAGAGCAAAAAAATAAAAAAAAATGGGACAGAAAATAACACAAACAGGCACAAAACTAAAAATGAGATAAAAGCAACACAAACTACACATAACACAGCAAAAATGACAAACGAGACACAGAACAACACAAAATGAGACACAAAACGCCCCAAACATTAATTTCATCTAAAGTCTCACTCTCTCCTAAACACGTTTACTCTAAAAGCTCTTACCAAAATATATGAGGTATAAAATAATGTTTTGCCCAATGTACAGGAACTTTCATTTAATTATTAATTTAATTTAATTTAATCTAATTCAATTTATTTTATTTTAATTTAATTTAATTTAATTTTTACTTTATTTTATTTTAATTTACTTTTTCTTAAGGTACTTATATTTTTAATAATAATAATGATAATAATAATAACAAATTATAATAATAATAATAAAAACAAAGTTAATTTAATTTAATTTAGACTGAATTTCATTCTAAATGTGGTCCTAAAATTTCTTTGATGCATATTTTTGAATGACAATAAAAGGCTATTATTATTATTAATTATTATTATTATTATTAAAAATATTGTGGTTGTTGTTGTTATTAATTTGATTATTTAATTTTAACAGAATTTCATCCTAAATGTACTTCTTTGATGCATATTTTTGAATGACAACAGGCTATCTATCTCTATATTATGGGACAGTTTTAGAGCTAAATACTTGCTGATTGTCATGTTTGAATGAATGAAGTTAACAGTTTCAGAGCTCTAATGTGCTGCTGTCATGTTAAAATGAAGCGGCTGCATTGACAGTGAACTGAAAGTGGTAAAATAAATGTATGAACTCACGTGATTTACAGTGAGAAAACACAAAACACTCAACTTTTTGTACAAATTAAATGCAACGGTGTTACGGCCACCAGTATTGGTGTGCCGTTGGTTTTGAGGTGGTGTTTTGTAGGGCCTTTGGGAGTAATTTGTGTGTGGGTTCAGCGGTGGCTTTTTGCAGAGCCTTTGGAACCCCAGCTGCCAGCCGTTTCAGCTGACGACAGAGCTGATGACGACCTGCACTCCAGTCTGGTTCTCCCCGCCCTCCGGCCGTCCTGATTGGGCCACCGTCCAGCTCCTCCTCCCCGGACCAATCGGAGGCAGCCAGGCACCACACCTGCTACCTATAAAGTGCCACCATGCCATTAGTCTTGGTGGCTGGTACTTTGACCAGTCCACCCTGGTGCCTCTTTGCACTGTGAATTGTGGTTCTGTGTGGTCTTTCGGTCCGGAAGCACTTGTGGTGGGTGCTGCAGACAACTTCGACCTTCTGTTGGCTTTAGTTTAGTGTGGAGCCCGATGTGTCAGTGGAGACTGAGGCTCCAATTCGTAGTCTGCCAACTGTGTGTAGAAGCCACTTCGTATTTTGAGCTTTTGTGAACTGTGCGTTCAGTATGTATACTTATTTAGAGGCAACAGTTTTGTTTCGTTTGTTTTGTACACCTTTTGTATTAGTTTTTGTTCCTGGTGGTGGGTGTTGCTTCTGTAGTTCGGTTTGGGTAGGGAGTTTAGTTGTTTTCTTTGTGTTTAGCTTAGTTACAAACTCTGTTAGCCTTCGTTATGTTTTATTCCGTTCTTTGTGTTGGCAACACCAACCAGTCTTGTGTTTCATTGTCACTTTTTCGTTCCTTTTACTACTAAGCAATAAATCCCTTAACCTAAACCAACACCATCTGGTTATTTTGTTGCATCCAGCCAACCCCTAGAGGTTGGATCGTAACAAACGGGTTCATTTGTGAAATCAAATCCGGCCTTTCTGCAGCTCTTTTCTGCCATTTTAATGCTCAAAAGCATCAATTAGAGCCCTAAAAGTGCTCCAGTGTTGCTTTTTTCCCCTTTCCTGCAGCTGCATCTCCGTCTCCTTGTTAAAGCTCCATATATTGCAGGTAATAGACCCATCAGAGCCGCTCACCTCCTGACTTTAGCAGCAGGTTTGTATGAACCAGCAGCCTGCACTGAGCCCTGAGGTGTTGAGAGCTTTTCCCCTACCTCGCAGTGCTACAGGCTTCCTAACTTATTGTTCTGGGCTGCTGGGACCTCGGCGAGATTTACTGCAAGATCCTCAATTGATTACAGCATCGCCTCTTGTTAGACATTTCACTTTTGGTCGGCCAAGGAGACGCCTCCTCTCCTGTCGGTCCGGCCTTCTTGATTTATGGACGCAGAGATGTCGTCATGCAAGGAAAAAGAAAAAAAGATTCACAACATCCAGGCTTGTTGGAACCTGCAGGAGCAGGAACAGGGAGTTTATATGATAAATATTGTGATGGAAATGTGGTGAGATCAGGTTAAGTCATGCTGGAAGGACTCTCAGGAGGCTCGGATGTTTATTGCAGCTCGATACGAAGGAGAATTAGATGTCATGATACCAGCGAACAGTATCCTTGTTACCCAATTACCCCCATTCTGGATTTCCGCATAGCAACAGGACGTGTAGTTCTATTCACAGAGCTCCTCACAGGACCAGAGAATGTTGTTTTTTTAGAAATAACATAAGAAACCAGAGGCTCCACATATAATTAACCCCAAACGCTATTCATAGTAGTGTCAATGTCACACACTCAATGGATGGGACCCAAGCAGAGAACCACACTACTAGGCAGGAATGGGTGGAAAGGGGAATTTATTGGAGGGATGGAGATGATAAAGAGGCTGAGGGGAACCAGGAGGGGTGTGACCGAATGAGTCCAGGTCGGGGCGCCGGAGCCGGGGATCGACGGCCGCTGCTGGTTGCGGAGGGGGACCAGTGTGTGGTTGTGGGCGGCGGAGTGGATCCCCGGCGGCCGGAGCTGGGCGGTGGTCGAGGAGGGGGCGAACCGGCAGCGGAGGAGACGTCAGGCGTCGGTGGTCCGGAGGAGCCAAGGTGGTGGACAGCCCAGGAGGCGGCTGGCGGTTCCGTGATTTCGGGGGAGCCGGTTTAGGATGATTTTCCGGGGCTTGGTGCTGGAGGGGTCCAGGAGGGGAGCCAAGAGGATCCACGATAGGGAGGGGATCCAGGGATATCGTCGGGGGGAGCCGGGTTGGAGGGTCTGAAGGGACACCAGGTGCCAGAGGGGTCCAGGAAGGAATTCGGAGGGAGCACGGTGGGTAGGAGTCCAGACAGCGGGGTCTAGGCAGGGCAGAAGAGAGCACACGTTAGCGATCAGGATAGACACACAGAGCATTTACAAGCGGCTAGAGCGTGACTGACTGCAGAATCGAGTACAACAATCTGGCAGGGTATGGATGGTTCAACTGGTCTTTATTGCAGGGGATGTCATCAGTGGAATGCTGAACAGCTGTTTGGACTCCGGGGAGCAGCTAATCAGCTGAGTGGATGCAGTCTTGTGGCCGCACTCCACTCAGTGCAGCGCTGAGGAGAGAGGGAGACAGGAGAAGGGAGAGCGAGGAAGGAGATGTGGAGGAGAGAGGGAGAGAGGAGTGAGAGGGTGAGGAAAAAGGGGGAGACAGATAGGGGAGAGGATTTTGGGATGCCAGGTGGGATGGGGGGAGAAGGAGGCCCTGACAGCTAAATTTTAATGTAAAAGGTTTCAGTGGTTTTTTTAAAGCTGGAAATGGTATTAACACATGACAAATGACAGAAAGACACTGTGTTAGCGATTTTAATAGCTTATTTTTGTCATGGATTTTTGGGAAAACTGATCTTTTGTATTATTCCTAAAGGTTCAAGTCATTTCTAACGTGTAATATTTCTACTCACAGAGCTCCTCACGTGGCCAGATTTCCAAATGATTTGTCCAAATTGACCTAAATGTCCCAAATGACCTAAAATTTGTCAAAATGACTCAGAAAATGTCCCAAATGGCTTGAAGACATGTCTAAATGTTCTCAAAAAATACACAAAATAACTTAAAGAGCGACCTAAATTACTAAGAATTGTAAAAAAAAAAGGTCTCTAAAAATGATTCTAAATTGATCCAAGATGATTTCAGACTTGTTCTAAATTACTCAAAAATTGTAAAAATGACTCAAAATGTGTTTATTTTTTCCATATAAAGAAAAATAATTTACACAGACTCCAACATACTCCTCATTTTTTGCATAAGATTACACCTCAAATTTCACCTCTTTGCATAAAATGTAAAAATGGGGTGGGAACGTATTACCACTGTGTTTGGGAATGCACACATATATTAAGATTTTGGAGAAATGCTGCTACAGAGCTTCGCTCTATCTTTCCTCAGCCAATCCCGGTTGACCCCATGTTGTTTTTATTTGACTATTCTGTAAGGCCAATTGTGTCACCTGGGCAGATGAAGTTATTATGTAAACTTCTCCATATTGCAAGAAGGTGCATATTACTTCAATGGATTCAAGTACAGCCTCCATCTGTCACACAGTGGTACAGAGAGATTTTAAAGTTCTTCCAATGGAACATCTTAGTGCCCTTGCTAAGGGTAACTCAAATGCTTTTTACAAAACATGGCATCCCTTACTGGATTACTTACCTCAGAATATCGCTGAGACACTTTGTAAAGAAGGCTCCCACTTTCTGTTCAAAAGTAATATACTATAGAAACTCAGTGCCACATATAACTTGGACATGTGGATCCCTTTCGAACCTATGTCTGAAAGGGATTCTGTGGCAGTTGCACTGTTTGCAAATATGAAGGGGGATTTACTGGGCTGGAGTTGAGCTACCTATACTGTAGGTATTAATGTGTGTGGGCTGTGCTGTGCTGGACTGTGTTGTGTTTTGTGTTATTGAAAAAAGACAATAAATTACAATTTAAAAAAAAAGACAATTAAAATTTTTTCCAGTATTTTTCAACATGAACAAGCTTTATTCTATATTTCTGATACATTTTGTAATGTTATTATAAACGTATCATGTTATAGGTCTTTCTATACAAAAAAGTGTCAAATTAGCAGCATTATTTTTCTGCAAAAAATGGCATTACTATGGCGGAAACCAGAGGCTCCATATATAATTAACCCCTAAAAGATATTCATAGCCATGATACATTTAGATTTTAAGGGTTTTTGAGGCTGGAAATGAACACATGAAAAATGAAAGAACGACACTGTTAGAGATTTTATTCATTCTTTTTTTTTTACAATTATTTTTTACATTTTTGCTAAAAAATGCCATTTCCAAATGTATTCATGCTCTTTAACTCGTTGCGGTTCAGCGTTTTGATATCTGCATAAGCATTTTTCGAAATAGAACGACACTGCCAACTCGATGATAGAAACATTATACACCGATGGAAAGCTTAGATTCTCATGAATCCGCCGGTATAAACCACTTTCAGATGTGATTACCACAGCGGGTAAGAAACACATTTGTCTGACAAACAACGAATATCCATCCATCCGTTCTCCATACACGGCTTTAACGTACACAGCGCGACTCACATTTGCAGGTTCATTATTACACACAGATGAAAAATATTCCACAAAAAACAGCCATAATCCAACCTTGGACATCCAGACAAAACAAGCCAGTAAAATATTTTGTCCAAAACATGCCTTGAAGTCGGTATGTACTCCACGAATCGGTCGTTTTCGAGGAAATGCTCCTCGCGATGCGCGTCCAATATTCCCTGTGTTTCTCGTCATATTTTTATTTACAAATAAAATATTAGCGATTTTTTTGTACTGAAAATGGCTGGAATTGACTGTACCTTATAGGGCTACATTGTCATAGATTTCAGACAAAATGGATTTTCAATACTATTTGTAAAGGTTCACACCATTTCTAACATCTAATATTTCTACTCACAGAGCTCATCACGTGCTCAAATACAGTTTTTCTTTAGATGTAACACTAGGGCTGAATACCGAACTTTGGTTCTTTAATGGCACCGACCGAAACGTTTCGGTACTAATGAGTATCAAAATACGCCTCGTCTTTCGGTTCCATGTTCCGGTACTTATCAAGTGATTATGATAAAGCAAACCTGTGATTGGCTGTAACATTACATGTGATTGCGGCAAGCCAGAAAAAAACTTGCCGAGGCGTGCCTCGCCCATTCACAGACAGGTTTCACGTTAGGTACATTGACTTTACTGCAGTTGTGTAGCGTGTCGTCGAAGTGGGAAAAGATGCCTCTGAGGTCTAAATCGTGGCTCTACTTTTGTAAAATGGACGCCAATAGTGCGCAGTGCAGTATATGCCAAAGCGGGTGGTAAACTCCATCTAAGGCTAAATACCGGCACGAGACCGATAGTCGACAAGTACCTGAAGGGAAAGTTGAAAAGAACTTTGAAGAGAGAGTTAAAGAGAGCATGAAACCATTAAGAGGTAAATGGGTGGGGTCCGCGCAGTCCGCCCGGGGGATTCAACTCGGCGGGCCAGGGGCGGGCCAGGGGCGGCCGCTCGGTGCGGGAGGATCCCCTCGTGGGACCTCCCGCCGGGCGCATTTTCTCCGCGGCGGTGTTCCGGGACCGGCTCCGGGTCGGCCAGGAAGGGTCCGAGGGCGAAGGTGGCTCAGTATGTACTGAACTGTACATTGCTTGCAAATGTTCTTTTGCACTGGAAATCACTGGAAAATTAAACTCAAGATGTGAAAAGTAATGTGTAATGCAATTTTCATTCTGTTAGAGCATATATTGTAAAACTGGTATCGAAAAAAGTATCGTTTAGGAACCGGTATCGAAGTGAAGGTATCGAAATTGGTACCGGTATCGAAACTTTTAGATTGATACCCAGCCCTGTGTAACACAGAAAACCAGATGCTCCACATACAATTTACCCAAAAACCAATTCATTACCATGTTAAGTTTTGATTTATAGGAATTTTTTATTGGACAATTGGGTTTCTTCTAGCTGGAAATGGCATAAATGAGTGACAAATGACTTGTTTTTCTACATGTCAACTAAAACGTCACTTTTAAATGTATTCATACCCTCTTAAATTGTCATAGATTGTTGAGAAAATGATGCTTTCCTACTATTCCAAAAGGCTCAGGTCATTTCTAACATGTTACACAGCATTTTTAACACACTATGAACTGAGAAGAGCTCATGCAGTAGTTCTCTAGTCAGTCCTAAGTCATGTTAGCTGCTGTTATTGTTCATCACTAAGAAAGAGCAGACGATGAGAGGCTACGAAGACATATCCAAGTGTTTTCAAGTGGTTAACATCATCAAATAGTGCAAGGAGTTTCACAGTGAAAAAATCTCAAAGGGCTGGTTGGAAGAATCCAAGAATTATCCTGATAAATATGAGCAGTTCTGGCAGCACCATCTCAGTCAGACACTAAGAAAAGCCGGTCTCTACGGACAGAGATCAAGAGGACTTCATTTCTACAGGACAGCACACCAAAGCTCAGCTGGATTAAGAGGAAAGCTTCTAATTATTAGCTCTGCTGCTGGATCAGGTGAAAATGTTTGGACATAAAGAAAGAAGAAGGATTCATCCCCTAGAAAACCAAGCTTGTTGGTGTGAATGCGAAGCTTTGGGGGCATTTTTCAGCTTCGTCAAAGCAAAGAACATCATCAGAAAAAGAGGATGATGTCAAGGTAGTGGAGAAAACATCAGGAATTCTGCAGAAAAAATTTCCAATAAGACCAAGATCTGAAACATACGAAGTGGTCAGAAGATGGTCAACAGAAAACGGTAAGAACATGTTGGAATCCAAGACTGAATTGAACGACAATCTGTGGAAGAACTGAAAACTGGAGTGATGAAGAGGAAGCCTTCAACCTCAAAGAGCTGGAGATTGTGGCAATTGTGCAACAATATCTGGCTGGTAAAGTCTTAGAAAAGTAAAGAAATTAACATCTGGAACACAGTGTTTTGCTTCTTTGGTCTCTTGTTGGCGTCATTTCCAGCCAGAAGAAACCTATCAGTCAAAATCTGGTCATGAGAGGCAACTACCAGCAGTAAAGCCAATAATAGTGGTCAAGAGATGTCAAACTATTCCTTTAAACTTGAGAAAATGTTGTGTATCCAGTGCGGAGGAGTCTATCGGTTATTTTTAGTCTGGAGTTCCACAAAGATCCCGATGCTGGAGCTGCACCATTAGCTTCTGAATGGCTTCGTGGTGACATTGACGGAGCGGCGAGGAGAATTTCATCTGATACGGAGCCATCGGAGCCTAGTAATGATCAACATCAGTCACTCTGTCAAAGCACACAGACAAAAGAAAGTGAGCGCAGCAGGAAAAGTTAGCGAGAGGTAAGATCTTTGGGAAAGGGAAGAGGGCAAAGGAGGTGACGGAGTAGAAACATGAAGAGGAAGGTGAGGCGAGGACGTTGAGGAGAGGACTGTGAGGGCAACATGTCGACAGAATAGGCGAAATGAAGCAATTTGTTGAGGAACTCTGATGGCAAAGAGTTCCTGGTTAGTCCTGATCATTGGGTTTTACTTCTAGAGAGTCTAGTAGGGTGCTGGAGGTCAGAAACTTTGACCTTAAAGTGAAAACAAATGCCACAGCACCTACTGTTTTACCCTCTGAACCCCCAAACCTGTATTATTTCATTAAAAATTTTTTAAAAAACCTACAAAGTTACAGCATTTATTAGAGCCACAGAATGTAAAAACAGAAAAAAGCTGAAAAGTTTTGACTTTGTGTTAGTTTTTGAACTCATGTGTGACACGTAGTTTCATCTGTAAAATTAACCAAAACTGTAACACTATTACTAATAGAAATACCAACAAATCTCCAAAATTACAGCATTTATTAGGTCCTGAGATTGTAAGAAAAGGAGAACATGTTGAATTTTCAACTTTCTGATGGTTCTTGAAGCCATCATGTGTGACATGCAGTTTCATCTATAAAATCAACCAAAATAACAACAACAGTTACAAATCTGCACAATTACAGCATTGATCAGATCCAGAGAATATAAAAACAGAAAGAAATGTTGCATGTCCAACTTTCTGATGGTCCTTGAAGCCATCGTGTGTGATGTGTTTCATCTGTCACACTTCAAGGAAAGCTAACCTTAAAATTGTGATATTTCATCAAAGTTACTTTTTTGTCTATGTCGCATTAACAATTACCCCACAAAATGCACCTGATTCTGTAAAAAGCAAATCTATAACCTGATCTCTAAAATACATGCAGCACGGCTCAAATATGGTAAACAGTTGTTGGAAGATACATTCAGCATGGTTAAACTTCTTTGTAGAGTTGATATGAAGCACTATACACCAAACAAAATAAATTTGTGAGTTCTCTGTATTTCTATCCATGGTGGTGCTGTTTCCATAGAGGTTCAGGAATTTAAATTGTTCTTAAAAAATGTGAGTAAAACTGTGATAGAAGCAAAAACCACCCACAAACTGCTGTGAGTTCAGAGGGTTGAATGACAGATTCTGACACGAGTGCAGCACCAGCCTAAAACACAGAGCTGCACTGGGAGGGCAGGTGTCCTCTGATGGCAGATGAGAGAGTAGTCAAATCAAATTACACAAGCTTGGGTTTTAATTCCAGCCCTGGTCAGTACGTCACTCCCTCTAGCCCTGCTGGCCTTTCCATCACAGCCCTAAAGTGATAAATAACCAGGGGTAAATAGTAAATCCGCCACAGGCTGCAGTGGCAAGCAGGAGAGGAGGGAGGGCGAGTCGAGGGAGGCTTTTCTAAGTCTTAATCCCTCGAGTGAAATAACTGCAGCACAGTCCTGAAAATACCAAAATAGTCTATTTCCCCCCCTCATTTTCTCCCTCTATACATTCAAGACTCTCCTCTACTGTCTGCTGCCCATGTAGGTAAATGGTCCATTACAGCGAAAGCAGAGAAATAAACACTAAAAGTGCAGCACTTAGGGGAATCAGCTGACCCCGTCATATTCCCAGCTGCTTAAAATGTCCTCCATTTAAATGCGTAATGCCTTAGAGGGTGGAAATAGCTAATCACAACTCATTCTAAATTAGTCCCCACAAATGGCAAGCTGGCTTAATCATATTGGAGCGCTAACAGTGTGGAGACTCACTGGATTATGGCCAGCGTGGGAACTCACTCTTGCAGGGGACGGTGGACATTAGTGTGTGAACATGCAAGGAAATGTACCATAAAGCAAAGACGCAAGAACGCCATCGAATTCCATCTGCTCACCTGTAGAGCTACTGGGGAAAATGTGCACCACAACAAGAGAAATACTACACTCTATACAGAAGATTTCATTATGTGGTGGTGGAACTCCATCTGGCCTGGTGCTTCAGGTGGGACGATATGGATTTGTACCAAACCAGTGTGATCAAGAAAAGGCTGAGTCAGAAGGAAAAGGTCTTGATGTACTAGTAGATCTACATTACACCCCTCTTCTGTGGTCTCCAGGTAGAGGCTAAATAAAACAGATGATGAATACAAGTGTCCACAGGATCCATCACTTCAGTGCTTCCTGTTATTTGTCTATGTGAGCTGCCATTCTGGTAGCATCGTTCGGTGTTTGACAAACTTGAGGTTTATACAAAATGAGGAGCATTGAGTATGATCTGACATCTCACAAAACTTAAGAGAAACCTTTAGACTTGTAAATCTAAAAACAAGGCAAATTTAGCAATTGCACGGCTTATTTCTCGCTTCAAATGTTTTCAGCGATACATTTTGTGGAAAGCTTTTCGTAATAAAAGTTTCCAATCAAGCCGGTTTGAAATCCAGTAACATACAACCTTCAAGTAAAGTGCCATCCAATCAGCTGCAGCCAACGTTTGTCGTGTGTCAGGGGTGAATTCTGGGTTGATTCAGGTTTCAGAGCACCTTGCATAACTGCCGAATTGTACACCGATCAAGCATCCAATGTTGGGAAGCAGTACAATCCCTGATGTCTGAAAACATCCTTACCATAAGATACAGGTTAAGGAGTTTAGACTTGGAAGGAACTCAGAGTAAAGTTACTGCTCCTTCACATTGAAAGACGCCAACAGAGGTAGTTCAGGCGCCTGATTAAGATGTCTTCAGAGTGCCTTCCTTTGGAGGTTTTCAATAAACATCCAACTATGAGGAGACTCCAGGCCAGACCCAAAAGTCACTGAAGGGATTACATATCTCATCCGGCCTGGGAAAGCCTTGAAATCGAAAACATTGTTGCTTAGAGGGATGTCTTGGATTCCCTGTTCAGTTTTCTGCTGTCACCACCTAACTCTGGATAAAAGAAGAGGAGAAGAAGATGGATGGATGAATTGCATACATTTATCGATTAGCTATACCTGCTTTATCCTGTAGAGCAGCAGTCTCCAAACTTTTTTGCACCACGGACCAGTTTCAAGCAAGACAAGAGGGTCGCAAGGGGACGTATCCCAGTTGACATTGGGCACAACCTGGACAAGTCTACAGTCCATCACAGGGATAACACAAAGACCAACCCAGTCTCCATAAATCTACCTTCTTACACAACTAAACTGTATTTTCAACTATGTTTGTAGAGAAACGTTAGTTTCTCTTCAAATCAATGTCACTCGTGAGGTGGAAGCAAAGAGCAACAAAGTCTACTTTAGAAGGAAGGACAGGAAGCTGAAGACTTTCATTCTTCAGTCTTACGATCAGGTTTTGTCTTATCTTCTTGTGTAGTTTTAGTTTTCACTCTTCTTATAGTTTGAGTACGACGCCAAAACAACGTGGTAACAAAAATATCATGCTTTGTTAGATATCTGGTTTTGGTTCTGGACCCAAAATACTTGTGAAATGTTATGATTGGGGTTAAAATACGATCCTTTTGTTTGAAACGTTTCCTCAACTTTCTGGGTGACAATTCTCACCCAGTTTATTTTGTGAGTGGTTGGCTCAAAAGGAGCAACAGTGAAGCAATAAAATGGCAAAGGCACATAATTAGACATGTGTTTGGGATACCCAATCCAACAGAAAATTCCCCCCAAAATCATTTAACAATGCAATATAGTTGCATTGAGATGTAATTTAGTGGAGTTGCAAAGACCCATGTGCTCTTTTTGCCAGTTTAAAATCACTTATTAACCTGCCAGGCATGTGTTTAGATTGTGGAAGAAACCAACGCAGGCCCATGAAGAACATGGCTGAATTGAATAAAGTAAGGCCTGAATTAGCAGGAGCTTTGGAGAGTTGCTGTGATGGATCAAACTTTCCCCACAAGACAAGCATCAAAAGGAATCAATTCTGGTCACACTTGGTTTGGCAGGATGTTGCTCTTAAATCAAACTCACTAAACCGTAAAGGGAAAGGAAGTACACTGGAAGAAAAAAAAGTCCATCTTCTCACGTCATTTAGGGCCAGATACAGTTTTAAAGAGGTACAACTCCAATTTATTTGCCATACAGTTGAGGAAGAGGAATTATCAGGAGGCAAGAGGACATTCATAAGAGAATAAAGACAGCATGGACACTTTATGTGAACTGAAATAACAGAAGACGATCTACAACACCATTTATCAGGTACTTGTAATGCAGTCCTGAGAGTCTGAGCTGGTTGACAAGCCTTAAGTCCTATAAGTTAGGGGTGATAATAAACACCGTAACCCCCCCACCAGTCAGTCAGAACTGAGGATGCTGTTTGGATGAGGGTAAAACATCTTCAAGAACCTAAAAGAACTCCTATTGTTTGGTATCACATGGACCAGACAACATTTCACCACCAAATCAGTGCGTAAACTTGAAGTGCTTCTACTTCATTTGTGTTTATTTCCATTTTCATACCCCATTACACTTACATTTTGTCCTATTATGCAGATTCACATAAAAATCAAACTCAAAATAAAGCAACAGAAGCATAAACATTCTGAATGTTGGTCCCACTTATTTCCATTATGCAACTTGATAATGTCTTTTGTTGAACCATTCACTCTGTGCAAATGCCCATGTTGTTCCCAAGTCTCTTAAAAGTCTTTACGAAGCTCCTCTGAGGCCACAGAACACATTACACAACAGTTTCCACAGGCTGGTCACCGCTTCCCTTGACAAATAAGCTGATCATCATGTGTGAAAATGTTGGAGTACCAATTTAAATTTTCATTTTCTGCAGAAAATTCCAGTTGTTTGGGGGTTTTAGATTTCTTTAAATTGGATCAAAATTAGATTTTCATGTCTCTTGCTGCTTCAAAGGCCTTGTTAAAGTGAATTTTTGCACTATAAAAATATCTGTGTGCATGAGCATGTATTCTTTTTTGCATGTGTGGACTCCACGGGCTTCCCACCATCCACCGAAACCCATTAATCTCAATGTGACTGCAGCTGCCTGTGACTGAATAACCATTTCTGCACAAACCCTGACCAGCCACCGTATATTCTCTTTTGTTCTCTCATCACACTTGTGTGTTCTGCACAACGGCCAACAAACCACCACCTCAGCAGTGCTGCCTGCATGTGTCAGTCATCTCTCTGGTTTATGAGTCGAGATGCAGCGGCGTGTGTGTCAGTTTCTCAGTGATTAACATCCATTAGCATTTCACTTGAATGAGATTAGGAGCTTTCATTTTATCTGTCACATGAAGAGACGCTGTTTATCATAATGCCTCCCTTGACGCTGCCATCACCTGCCATCAACATCACTAATATGCCCACCGCGCTGTTTTACCTTCACAGTTTAGCAGACGATCTGACTGAGAAATACAGAGGAATGATTAAACATATTAGTCAGAAGATTAAATAAAATTTAGAGGATAAGATACAGTCTTACTGAAAACACTTACTATTGCATAGAAAGCATATTTTAAGCTTTTTTTTTTTGCCATATTTGATGGTAAAACATGATACAAAGTTTGTTAAAAAATGTAATAGATTTCTTTATTATTTTAGATTTTTGAATATGTTTTTTATTTGGTAAATTTGCATAAAGTAATTGATAACATTATAAACTATTAAAAAAAACATGTTTGTTCAAACTACAGTTGCTTAAACAATTTACTGTTAATTTACAGATTTCTTTCTCTGTGTAAATAATTACTTATTTTTCCAGTTTAAACCTAAAAATACAAAAGAAAACAAAAAAAACCCAGACAAATGATTATTTTATTTTATTTTTTTAGATATAGGGTTTGTGTATTAAATTACACAAAACTGTTTTTAGCCTGCAAAATATAGCTTTTTTTAACTATTAATTGAAAAGAAAATAATCTGGATTTTTATTTGATATAGTATAGTAATTAAAATAGGACTTCCTTTTTTCACCTGCGTAATATTGTAAAAATCAGGAACATTCTGTCTCAGAGTGATGCAGAAAAATTAGTTCATGCTTTTGTTACTTCCAGGCTTGACTATTGCAATTCCTTATTATCGGGTTGTCCAAATAGTTCTCTCAAACATCTACAGTTGATCCAAAACGCTGCTGCGAGAGTACTGACAGGAGTTAGCAAAAGAGATCATATTTCCCCTATACTTGCTTCTCTTCACTGGCTTCCTGTTAAATCCAGAATAGAATTTAAAATCCTTCTTCTGACATATAAAGCTCTTAATAACCAATCTCCATCATATCTTAAAGATCTGATAGTACCTTATTATCCTAGTAGAACTCTTCGCTCTCAAGCTGCAGGCTTACTTGTTGTTCCTAGAATTTCTAAAAGTAGAATGGGAGGCAGAGCCTTCAGTTATCAGGAGCCTCTCCTGTGGAACCTGCTCCCAGTTTGGGTTCGGGAGGCAGACACCCTCTCTATTTTTAAGACCAGGCTTAAAACGTTCCTTTTTGACAAATCTTATAGTTGGGGCTGACTGGGTGACCCACAGGGGTTCGGCTTGTGTCTTCATTTGCACAGCTGACTCCTTCTTGGACGTCCCTTCGTTCTGCCTCTAGTCATGCT
Organism: Acanthochromis polyacanthus; assembly: GCF_021347895.1. Taxonomy (NCBI): domain Eukaryota; kingdom Metazoa; phylum Chordata; class Actinopteri; family Pomacentridae; genus Acanthochromis; species Acanthochromis polyacanthus. The sequence continues at coordinate 9,051,597 of NC_067126.1, read as the reverse complement.
GCTATAGGCCTATAGGCTGCTGGGGGACTTTTCTTGACGCACTGAGCCCTTCTCTATCTACCTTTACATTTAATATGTATACCGTTATTGCATTACATTCACTCTGTTTCCCCCTGTGCTATTTCTCCGAGTGTCCCTGGTCCCAGAGCTGGATGCTTCAGATCTGCGGTTGATGTTCCACCAGCTGGTCCAGTCTCCACCATGTCCACTGTGGGATGCTGCTGCTGACCTTCCTCCAGCCCTCTGCTTCCAACTCCCTTTTTCCACCAGTCAACTCTGCATTGCCTTCACTATACTGTTATGCTAACTTACATACTGTTTGAATTTTACTGCTAGCTATATATGGAGTATGTTTAATGTCAGAGCCGTACATCATCAGAGTAAACTATGAGTCAGTTTTCAATGTTAGCTTATACTTTGTCTGTGTCACATATCCTGTCATGCATGTATCCAAATGTGTGTTGTGTTTTCCTTGCTTTCCCACCCCTCCCTCTTCTCCCATCCCTCCCCCTTGCCCTCTTCTGTCCTTCTCAACCCGCCCGGCCAGCAGGCAGATGGGTCCCCCTATATAGAGCCGGGTTCTGCTCAAGGTTTCTTCCCTGTTAAAAGGGTGTTTTTCCTTGCCACTGTCGCCTTTGGGCTTGCTCTGGGGGTCAGGCATTTGGGTTCTGTAAAGCGTCTTGAGACGAGTTGACTGTAATTGACGCTATATAAATAAAATTGAATTGAATTGAATTGAATTGAAAATTGCAAGTCATATTTTAAACAATTGTTTTAAAGATTTTCCAGGTATTTTCATTTTTTTAAAGTTACCTAACCCTTTGTAAAGTTTACATTTATTCATTTTTAATAAATTAATTAATTATCTGTGCATATTTTGAATTTTGTCATCATCAACATTAATTTGTCATGGAATCAAAGCACGCAAGATGAGAGAAGTGAGCGCAGCAAACCTGAACTCAGCACTATGTGGATTTGGTTTAAACATTTCTCTGCAAGCTGAAGAAGGAGCGATGCTTTTTTTACACACAATTCATCAGGGTCTGTTATGAGTTGTTGTCTCCCTATCAGGAACTCTCAATGTCATGTAAGTGGCTGTTATTCCCTCCTTGCAGTCGTCACTCTTGTTTTTGACCTTGAAAACTGAGTTAAACAAGTCGACTGCTACACTCTAAAAAGTAATTCAGGGACATATTGCCTTTACTGTGTGTAGTTGAATGCATGGTAGCAAGATTATTTTAAAAATACATCTTCCAGTTTGCAAACATTATTAGGATGGGTTTGATTGACATCATAATGACGTTGGGAATTGCATGAACTTAATATTGTGTAATTTAAACTCAAATTCCTGTGTTAGTTGATGTATAACTCAATCCAAGTTAAACTAATGACACTGATTTAATAAATTCATTTTTCTTCACCTGAGTTCAGGATTCAGAAGTCTATTTCTTAATACCTGCATTAGAGAAAAACCAGTTAATAACAGCATTGTTTGTAAAGGAAAAGCTCATTCCCATGACTCAATATAGCTTGGTGGTTGAACATAATTTCATTAGAAGTTGTCATAACTCAAAAAGAATCATTTTTAATTGATGATAAATCTTTCTGTCAAGCTGAAATGTAACTTTTTAGAGTGCACAGAAGAAAAGGCTGCAGATTAAATCAAAAATTCAACACAATACCTAGAGAACAGCTTCATCTGATGTGATTAAACATCTAAATAAATAGCAGTATTATTTTTTATTGTGCTTGCTATGGACATTTTATTCACACACACTGAAGCCCCCCTGCAGATCTGTCCTGACCTCCCCCTGCTGAAGCCATCAGATTCATTTTTACTTTATTCTAAACCCAATTGAAAATTTTTAATTCAAAACCTGCAAGGAGAAGGTGACTGCATCCATTACCCTGTTAATTGAATTCAAGTGGTGGAAAGCAGTTGAGTGAATATGATCCCCCCCTCTCATATCTAGTTTGTGGTGCTTCTGATAAGAGACATCTATTTATACACAAACACAAGTGGAGAAGCTGCTGCTGTTCACTGAGGCACGCTGTGGGAAGAAACAGCTAAAAAAACATAGTGGAGGGGTCATCTCGTGCTAGTGTTTAAAAAATATTACAATTTAGATGACGGTACAGCAGTGCAGAACAACTTGCTGCTAGTTTATTCAAAGCACACACACTGCAGACGAACCACTGCCTCCTTCATCAGATACACTCTACATATACGCACTATATATAGTCTCCCTCCACTTTTATCCTCCAAGCATCTGTAGAAGGGACAAACAATCGAGCAGCAGACTACATTAAAGGCCCTGAGATATTGCTAATGCAGAGCAGACAGCCTCAGGAATTGTCACCCCTCTCCCCCCCCCCATTCACGGATGGCAGCTTCACTCTCCGTCTCCCATCTCCCAGCCGTGACCCCATTCACACGCTCCGCTGGACACTTGCATTGTGGGCAGCGTGGCTGATAGCCGAGCTGCCGAGCCCCGGAGAGATTGTGACCTCACCTCTATCTCTGACACACAGGTGGACCGTCTACGTGAGAGAGGGAAGAGAAAAGGAAGAGGCGCTCCGGGGAGGTTTTGTGACGGACAGGCAGACGGTGGAAAAAGTCGTGATCATGAAGCTAACTGCTCAGTCAGCTTTCCTCTGGATGGAGGGTGTTGAATGTAATGCAGTCTGTGAAGCCATTTAAGGCAAAGATGCTTCACCACAAGCCGGACAAAAGCAAATGGTAGCCTTAACTCCCCCTATAAACATGCAGAAACAAGATAAAGGTGATGAAGTGGAGGAAAAAGACAAATAACTACTGCTGAGTTTCAAGATCAAACACAGACTTGTGTCAGACTACAGTAGTTTTAAAATCCTAACAGATGTTGGATCCAGGCTGCATCACACACGTTATAGATATTCTTCTTTTTTATCTCAAACATTCACACAGTCACATGAACTCATGAGGAAGCAGATGGAAACTATATATTACATCAGACTGTATTAAATCAGAATCTAAATATGTTTTATTGCCAAGTGGGTTTTCACATATAAAGAACTTGATTGTGGTGATTTGGTGCATTACAGTAAATGCCGACAAGTGAGGAGGGATAACATGATTTTAAAAAGAAAGCAAGTGTTGCGAGTCAAATAAACAGCAAGTATAACAAATCCAGGAAATATGAAATGATGAAAAAGTAAATGATTAATTTACAATTTGCAGGAATGTGCAAATGTGATTATTTGCCTGAAAAAGTGCAAATTTACACGGCATATGGTGTGATGAGCTTGAGATGTATTTATCTAAATGTGCAAAGTAATTAGTAAGTAAAGTTATCAAATAAATACAGAAATTATTAGTAAATAGTAGAATATTTGCCTCTGAAGTGCCATGGAGCGGATTGCAGAAAATGGAAATACTCAAGTAAAGAAGAAGAAAATCAAAATGAGTACTGATTAAGTGCACTTTAGTTACTTTAGCTGGTCTGAACAATATTACAATGTGATCAGTCACAAAAATAAAACCACAAACAGGTGAATTAGTTGTTGTTTTTTTTAGTTTTTTTTTTACAGTGAACAGCAGCTTCATAGTCCATTTTTAAGAGCACAGTGATCAATGAGGCAGAAAGTCATTTTTGATGGCTGAGTTATGTTCAGGAGGCCTAGCAAGCACTAGTTTCATTTATGGCTTATTCCAACAAGGCAGTTTCTGGTCAGTTGTCTCCTGTTACCAGTGGTTCTAAGTAACTAAAATAAATTTACTCGAGTGCTGTACTTCAGTACAAATTTGAGGTCCTAGTACTTTTACTTGAGTTGTTTTTTTTCATGGCATTTTTTGCTTCTATTCCCTTACGTCTCTGAAGCAATTACTGCACGTTAGACTTCACTACATTTCTCTGACAGCTTTTAAAGGCTGTGTTTTAGCACAAAATTACCATTTACACCAAAACCATAACTTGCATTGCGACATCTTTCAAAAATAATCACGACGTGTTTTATTTTTGCTGTAGTTTTCAGCCTGGACGGTTGGGTCACTAGTGTGTATCCTTCACTAGTGTGTATTTATAGCAGCAGGGTTGTGTAGGATTGACCAAAAATACAAGCTACAGTGCCTGTATTCACCATCATGAGGGCATTTTTTGTTAACAATCTGTTTATAGCACAGGGAAATAAGCTGTATGAGGGTTTGGCTACATGAGAAGTACTGAACAGTATTAGTTCAGTGCTGGTGTTCTGATCTTTTCATGGGATTTGATGGAATAAGAAGAATATTGAATTTCTTCAGTCTCATCCTTTGAAGCACTTTCAGAGGTGAAAGAATTGCCACGCCACCATACCGAAACCAACGCATTATATCCTCTTTTTATCTCCATCTGTCTCTTACAGTCACACACCTACACAAACCGATGCCCTCTGTCATTGTCGGACTGAACAGAAAGCTGCAGTCACAGCTACAGGTTACCCAGTGTTTGTGACGGTGAAAGAACAGAGCAGAAGTAGAAGATGTTTTCAGTGCTTCAAAATTAGGTCACTTGCATAACACCAGTGCTTAAGAATTATTAACAGTTTTGCCTTGAAAGTATAAGTAAATCCAAAATGTGCATGAAGAAATAACGCTTAGTGTTGTGATGAAAGTGTTTGTGGTAAAAAGGGTGACTGTTCCCACTTGTGACACAGAAAGGAAACTTTGATCTTACAGCCAGTCTGACGTGGCATGAAGGCATGTTTATGACACCCACACAGTTAAAAATTCCCCTTTTTAAAAATCTTTTAATCCTATATTCTCTTTTTAATTTAGTGTTTTATGTCCTCTTCAAAAACAACAGATAAAAAACAGGTGTTGAAGTTGAGGTTAATTATACACATTTTAGAAGATTTTGAAGCTTCCGTCAGTTTCTACTTATCTTTGAAAGCATCTGAGTAACAAAAATACTGGAGCAATATTTCCCCAAATATTGTGTCATGAATATCTTAAATTACACGATGTGAGGGTTGTATGAGAGTCTGCAAAACTTTTAATGAAACTAGTGGTCTGAAGTCATGAGTGCAAGTAATATACTGGAGAAAGTTAAACATTTGGAGATTACACTTCACTGGCCTGTTTTATATTTTGTCCGATAAGCAAACAATCTGTGAAATTGGTCTTCTTCTCTCTGGAGCTTGGTGAGTGCTACACACTGAGGCACTGGGGTGGAGAGTTTGGTGATTCTAGTGATTTATTTGACATTAGCAGTCAAGACTTAGTTGAAGACTTTGTAGATGATAATACAGTTTACGAAGGGCTTGTTGTGGATCAATTTGAGCATTACTCTCTCAGTAAGACAGTTGGTTTGGTTGGTGAGGCATGGTGGGAGCAGGTATTCCTGTTGACTCACAGTCGCAGCACTTCTGGCTCTTCTCCACCATTAGCCATGTTTGCAGATGTGAAACTTTCACATCCTTGTTGCTGCTCCAGCTGGTGCCTCTACAGGGGCCGGAGCCAAAGGGTGGAAGCTGCTTTCAGCGACAACACAGAGCTGCATCAGTACTCAGGCCTCAGCAGCCGCCTTCAGCCTCCAGCTGCAGCTTCTGACGCCCAGATGTTCAGATGTCTTATTCAGCCGCGACTGCTTAAAGGCTTGAAGTTCAGTCGGGGCAAACAACCAGCTAAAGCCTTAATTTACGCCGTTTTTTTTCAAGCTGCACACACGGCCAAAAGGTCTGAAATGTTCAGAGCTCCAGTTAACTTGATTTATTTTCAACAATTTGAGCTCAGTGAAACATCCTCATTACTAAAAGGGCATCAGTTTGCCTCTATGTATTGCTTTTTTTTCTTTCTTTTTTTTGCTTATGGTGGCCACTTGGCGATGTCTGAAAAAGAATCGTAAATCAGGGTCCTGTGAGACAGATTTTGGCTTCGCTGCGATGCGTTCACAAGTTGTTTTGGTCCTGCAACTGTAGTAAAATCTGATTTCATACATAGAACTGGGATCAGGCCAAACCAAGCCAATGTTAAACTAACAGGCACAAACCCATGGCGATCGTTTGGTTCCGTCTGCTTTAACATAGGTGTCATAAATTTGAATACTTTGCCTAATTAATGCAGCTTTATCCGTCAATATTTGATTAAATTATGATACAAACTGTCCACACTGGAAAACCATGATTAAACATGGGATACAGCAACAATGCATTAGGAAAAGTACAGCAAAAGCAAAGACAATAAATTGTAAAAATACAATCTGTACAGTTGAATTTTTTTAAATGATACACTGACTGGGCTGTTGTGATAGTTTGGCCCCTTTCACTAAAGAACAGACACAGAAACAAGGAATGTGAAGTGATTGATGGAAGACATTTCCACATTTCAGCACCATAAACATCACAGAGAGTCGTTCCTCTGATTTTATTCACCAGACAGCAGCAGAGTCCATCTTTGCATGTGGAGCAACAGTGTTGGTCACTTCATAAATAACTTGTAGTTATAAATTATCCCTGAGATATAGAAAAGGTCAGTATCCAACAGTAACACCACACTGTGCACTTTTTTTCACATCAGACATTAGGGCTGTTTAGTTTGTTGCTTCCAGGTGTTGAGGAGTCTTTCCTCTGACTTTGTTTCTTCCAACTGTTCAAGAGTCGTTTCTTTAAGTTTGTTGTTTCCAGCTCTTCAGAAATCTTTTTGTCTGAGTTTGTCACTTCAAGCTGTTTAAGAGTCTTTCCTCTGTGTTTGTTGCTTCCAGCTGTTCATGAGTCTTTCCTCTGTTTTTTTTTGTTGTTGCCTCCAACAGTTTAGGAGTCTTTCTTTTGAGTTTATTGGTTCCAGTTGTTTAGAAGTATATAAGTATTTTTCTTCTAATTGTTTAGGAATGGTAAATGGTCTGTGCTTAGTGCTTTACTATACCTGCAAGGTACCCAAAGCACTTCACATTCACCCATTCACACACTGATGGCGGAAGCTGCCATGCAAGGCGCTAACCACGACATGAGCACGACAGGCCAAGGATCGAACCGGCAACCCTTCGGTTGCAAGACGGCCACTCTACCCACTGAGCCATGCCGCCCCTAGGAATCTGTTTTTTGAGTTTGTTGCTTCCAGTTGTTTAGAAGTCTTTCCTATAAGTATTTTGCTTCTAACTGTTTAGGAATCTGTTCTTAGAGTTTGTTTCTTCCAGCTGTTCAGGAGTCTTTTGCCTCAGTTTATTGGTTCCAGCTGTTTAGGAGTCTTTCTTCTAAGTTTATGAAATACCTGCAGCATCAGACAGCAGCAGGTCCATGTGAGAGACTCCAAAGAGAGAGAGAGTTGTGTACTCTGTGCCCAGAGCAACCACAGTAACTACATTCATTTACATGTAATCAGAAATTATCCCTGACATGGAGACAGGATTGACCAGGCTCTGTCAGCAGGTCAGATTAGTCTTTCACTGTTGGTAAAGCTGTTATCATCACACACATGGCTAGAAATTTTAGGTATTTAGACTCGTTGATAAGCTATTGTTAGTTTATTATTTACTTCTTACATAAACTGTTTTGCTGTCTTAATTGTCCATGAATGATGAGTTGGCACTGTGGTGAGTTTGTCTGAATGAAACCATGAGGAAGATTAATGGAAAAGTGACTCCATGTCGCCATGACAGAATGCCAGCGCTTTAACAGACTGTTGAAGCTAGCAGTGTGGCGTGTCCCATGTCTGAAAATGGCTTTAGAGGTAGCTCGTTCCTTAGCGTTGGAGCTAATGCTGTGTTGTCCTTCTTTATATTATTGATATTCCAGCAGCTAGCTTTGTTTATATTTACTGCATGTTCACCAGCAGAAACCTGCAGTCAGCTGTAATATAGCTAACCATGCTTCCCTCCTTTACCTGCTGCCTCCACCTTTCCCCTCCTCCCTCCCTTCATTCCCTTCATCCCCCTCCATCTCCCTTTCCTTTTAGTTCTGCTTCTCTGTCTGCCTCCCTTACCATTCCTCTCAGTGCCAGCGCAGACCTGACATTTGGTTTCAAGCTGCAAGCAGCAGGATAGATAGAGAATCAGATAGAGGAGGCAACACGCAGAGCAGCGGAAAGAGGAGGAAGAGGAGGGAAAAAAGTGGTGTTTCTGAAAAGGCTGTGTGGAGAGGAGTGGCGGTAATGAAGGCACAGGTGTTAATGAAGAGATAACTGTGGACGTGAATGCATAGCATGAATGGAGGTAAAGGGACGAGGACGCAAGACCGAGAGCAGCCGAGGAGGGAAGAAACGGAAAGAGGGAGGGAAGTAGTTTCCATAGTAACCTGTAGTTGTGTGAGGCAGGGGATGAGGCAGGAGGAGGGGGAGGAAAGGTGGAGGGGAGACAGAGATGGAGAGTTGTGTCGTGGTTTAATTGCTGCTCTCCAGTCTAATCTCCTGTAGGCCCAGTGAATCCCTAACAGCCTCCTCCGTCCACAAAGACGGCAAAACTCCCCCAAAAGCTGCTCGCTGTGTTGAGCCGCGCTCCGAAGACGAAGTTTATGAAGCTTTTAAACCCAAAAGCTTGACCTACAGCTCACTGAGGTGTATTTTCTACTGATGACAGATCATGTGCAGAGGGAGGAAGATGACTAGAACATTTCAGACGCGTTAAATGTAATTCAACCAGTTTTAATTCATCAAAGTTTGTTTTCAGTTTGAGCGGACTTGTTACCAACATTTAATTAATTTCACAGCTGCAAGATAAAAAAAAAGTCTAATTTATTGATGTAGATAAATCTTTCAAGCTGCAAACATTATTTTAATGAGTTGTGCAGATAACAGTGATAATGGTAGTTACAGTGTTTAATTCAAACTGAAATTTCTGCATGAAACTGGTAACTTCATTTTTCTCCACCTTGATTTCAGGATTTCAAAATTGTTCATTTCAAACATTTAAGTTGAGATAACTAAATGAAACTGGCTTGAAGTTACTTTTTTCCTTGCTTTGAATTCAGGATTTCTAGTTTTGATTTATTTTTTTAAATTTTTTTTGAAAAATGTTTGAGAACTTTTACCCCCATTCACAATGTTTCCCCATTGTTTTGAAACTGTCGTTTGCAGCGGTTTTATTAGGCACAGAGAAATAATACTATTTAGTAAATGTCAGATCAGAAACAAGTTATATTCCAACATCTTGGGGACTGAAAATATAGAGATGGAGAGTAGCCTTTTCACAAAATTACAGCTATTTTCCATTGCTTTAGTAAGTTTCTTGCCTTCATTTTACATGAGATCATGTCTGTTTATTTGGCTTTTAATGTTTGATGAAGGATATTTATTATTTCTTTATTATTTTAAATGTAGAAGCAACAAAATTACCTTTGATATGCAATGATAATAATAATAATAACACTAATGATAATAATAATATATTAAATATGGATAGAGGTAGAGAGATAAAGAAAATGACAAAATATATTTATAATGATAACACCTTTTGTCATAGAAATTAAACAGTGTTGAAAACACTGAATTACGACATTTTTATTGTGAAAACGTCTAAAATCTACATAAAATCACAGCACCAATTTTCCTTTTTCTCTTCATTGTTACCAGTTGTATCTGATAAAAACCCTAACTCAAAAATATTTAGTCATAGACTTGATTTTTTTTTCCATTTGCCAAATAAAAACAAATATTTATGAAATTGCAGTAAATTTATAAATGCATTTTAAGAGTTTTGTCACAAAATTAAGCTTCTCATAGAAATTGTTATTATGGTTGTTCAGGTACAGTTTTCAATGTTATTTTACATCAGACATGTAAAGTCCCTGTTTTGACAATTTTTATTTATTTTTATCAATTAATTGTATTAATATTTTTCTGCATTTCAAAACTAAAATAAAAATATATACTGTAAAATATAATTTAAATTCTATTAAATTACAACCAAGTAATAATAATAATAATAATAATAATAATAATAAGAAGAAGAAATTAAAGCCAAATTAAAAAAGAATAATGATAATAAAAATAAACAAATGACAGTGTAAGCTAAGCTAGCATTTGTGTGACTCTGAGGGGTTTTTTATCATTTAGCTCCTGCTGATTTTCTCTTAAAATGTCAGTGTGTTCTTTAAGTTGAAGGAACTCCTGTCCACTACGCTCTTTCTCCTCTGAGGCTTCATTATTATTCCTTGGCCTCCTTCAGCACAGTGGGGCATTAAAAACACACCCTCTGGCCTCTGCATACTGTGAAGCTTGGATGACGACGATTTCCTCCGCACTGTAATCAGCGGTATGATGAGAATAATAACAGATTGATGTATTTTTGGCGCCTCTTTCTTCCGGCCTCTACATGCGCAGTCCATTTATGTTGCTCATGGCGTGGAGCCCTTGTGGATGTTGTTTTTTTTTTTTTTTTTCACCCAGAAGGCATGTTAGACCCAGCGAACCGGGTCCAAAATGTGCTGCACTCTCCAGCATTTGGCAGCAGTTCTGGGTGAATGCGTGTGTGCAGCTGTGAGAGTGTGTGTCCAGCATGCACGGCCGTGTGTGCAGGCATGTGTGCGTTTTTTTTAATAGCCTAATTCCCTTCAGAGGAGGGCGGAGAGGCGGTTGCCCAGGCAGCTGAGGAGATAAAGTGCTCTGAGATGGTTCCACTGCGACACACACCAGCAGCACCCAAATCCAGTCCTTATTTACTGCCTTCCTCCTTTCTGAAGCCTCGCCGGAGTCTGTTTGAATATTCCAGTGTGGGGAAATCTCCTTAGCGGCTCTGTTTTCACGGACGACCTGAATCCCCACTTGTTTATGTTTTCAGCTCTGTGATTGACCAGTATGCAAAGTGACAAGCGTCTGCGTGTGTGTGTGTGTGTGTGTGTGTGTGTGGGATTCATTTGAGCTGTGGATTTTTACTCTCTATGAATGGAAAAAATGAAGTGGAGTTGCAGATTCTGAACAAAGAGACTAGAAACAGGTGGCAACAGCTCGTCTAACCTCTGTAGTCCACTTATGGAAAGTACATTGATTCAAGTACTGCACCTAAGTTATGCAGGAACAAACTAAATGGACCCACTGTAATAAGTTAGTAGAGTGGCTCCATTTAGTTTGTTCCTGCATTTCTTTACAGTTAAAAAATAAGTGTTGTACTTTTCATTACATTTTAAATAGCTTTAGTTAACAGCAATATAAACACAAATAAATTATGATGTGAAGTTATAGTTTAAGTTTCACAGGCTCCCTAGCAGATGAACTACATAAAGTGAAATTATCTGAAAAATATTAAAGGACTTCTGACTTTTTAAAAAAAAAAATAAAACAAAATAAAATAAATAAAGGACTTCTGATGTGGACATTTTTTCTACAGTTTTTGTGTAAATTAGTACATTTTTACTAGCCATCTGTAATTTAACAAAACCAGGACAATCAACAAAATAACAGTGTAAATAAATAATTCTGTATGTTAAAAATAATGGAAAATATCTGTATAATATTTGTTGCTGATTTAAATTAAGTAAAAATGTAAAAAAAAAATAAACATTTGTAAAATTACTGGTGATTTTTACAAGTTATGTTTAATTTAAAAAAACAGAAAATCTGTTTAAAAAAGTTTGAATTATTTTAAACTGTAAAAATACACAATTACTTCTGTTTTAAATAATGCCAAATACCTGTAAAGTATTTTTTTGCTTATTTAAATACAGCAAAATCATGCAATTATATGGTCAAAAAGTGTAAAAAAAATGTATTAACATTTTTAAAAATGCTAAAGTAAATATTTTGTACAGTTTTGGCCTTTTTGAGGAGTCAACATGTAAATTAATAGCCTTCTATTTATTTTGCTAAACGTTATCAGTAAAAACAGTTCAATTTTCTTTCGCAATTTTCAATCCTTACTTTTTATTTTTTCAAATAAAGGAAAATATATGTACATTGATAATATTTTGTAATATGGTGCCATCATTAGTAGTTTTGCTCTGCTTTTATGTGTGCTTTTTCTGATTTTATTCATCATTATCTGCAATTTAACCAAACAGGGGAAATCTGTAAAATACCAGTAAATTATTCCAAAATAAATTACAGTTAAACCATTTTATAAAAAGCTTTCATGTTCTTACACTGTGAGAAATTTTCCTGAAAAAATACAGTAAAATACTAACATTTCTCCTTGCAAATATTTGACTTTTTGTAATTTATTTAAATAGTTAATTACTCTTAAACTGATTACAACACTGTAACTACACTTTACAATAATACTCTGTATTTATATGGCATTTACTCTCTAATCAACACTAACTAGAACTGCAGTTATCTGTAAATTACAACATTTTCTTCTTTAAAAATGTGTATTCCACCTTGAATCTATCATGTAATGATGAATCCAAAACATGGATTCAGATTTTATTCAGAACTAATCCTGTGAACCTGAAGAGGGAAGCCTTTTGTATCATTATTATTCTTTAGATTCGAAACGTATGTGACAAAAATGCTCCAATATTATATCTTGTTATTGAGTAACTTGAAGTAGTTTTACAGTGTTTGAGTTGTAGGTGAGCTGGTGTGCTGGAGCTGCATCGAGCGGCAGAATAGACATTAAAGGCATTATGGAGGATGTTTTTTTTTTGTTTAATTTGTCTGATTCACATAAAATGAATATACTGACCTTTAGTGGACTTGTATATATGGTCTCTAAAAGAATAAAATAAATAAATAAATAACTGTGGACATGGCAGGACCTGAAAAACATCAGCCAATCAACGCGCTCGGACCGAGGCGTTTGGTTTGCTCCCTTTCCTGTCAATCAAAAATCTTCTGGCTCAGGCCTAGTTACGTAGATTACGTACGCCTTGGACTTACGTGTTTTGTGCATGTGTTGCTTTGGTATAGCTTCGTAGTTAGCTGGCGACTTGTTTTGCTCATCTTTTTTGACATAATGGCAGATAAAGATCCAGAGGGACCCAGCCGTAAAAGAAAGTCATTTTTTAAAATCAGAGAAAATAAAAGACAACTGGATCACGAGAATGTAAAAACAAAAGTGATTACTGGCGAGTCATTTGGGCGATGGCGTCAGCTCAAGCAACAAATGGACCTAAAGACAGATGCCTTGGTTGCTAAATTCCTTCTGGACAGGTAAAATGTATTATTGTATTATACTGCAGCTGTAGGCAACTTCACGAGTCCTACACAAGTTTCTGGAGGGGGGCGTTTCTTCGTAAATGTTAAGAGGGGGGAGCTTAGAGGGGGGGTGAGGGAGAGGTTGTATGTGTGCATGCACATGCTACGCTCAAAGTCGTAGGAAATTAAATCTCCTCTAATGCCTTTAATAAAGAGGCAGGGACTTCATAGATCCATATATTATTAAAGATATAAGCGCTTAGAGTTATATAACATCCAATTTAGGGCTGGAAGGGATTATTTCCATGTAAAAATGGAATAAATAACTGACTTTAGTACACACAGGTGAGGTTTTAGGGCTTTAATCAATGACCAGAGAGGGAGCTGGGCTTAATAAATGTTTCACGAAGAAGAAAATGAACCAAACACATTATTTCCACCTGCCGGATACAGACAGTGCATTTAGGTGAGTAATACTGGCTCCTAACATAACTTTTGTTTGTTTACAAGGGACCTCCGCAGGGCGTCTTTAATCTGAGTTGTGCTCTCGTAAAACAGAGCATTTTCGAAGCTAACGAAACAGCCCTAACTCTGCCTGAAACACGATGGTGTTCAGGACCTACATTTCAGTAATAGCTCCACAGCTGTTGTCCTCTTGTTTAATCAGTTAACCTGCCAGTGTCTCTATCCAGGTTTGCTGCTGTTTTCTGTGCAACACCAACCCTCCTGGAGGTGTCTGGGGTTTCTTTAAGCCAGAGGAGGGAGGAATGAATTCGTGTGGAGAGCCGGTTGGCAGGCGGTGGGGAGAAAGGGAAAGAGAGGAGAGAAGAGCTGCAGGAGATGCATCCTCATGGCCCGAGGCTGAGATCATGGAGGGTGAAAGCGATGAGCTCATTTAAAGTGACTTCCTGTGTTGTGTTCGCCGCATCAGGAGCGCTGAAGATGTGCAGCTCACAGTTCCCACCGGGATTAAAATGTGACACCATGTACGCTTCGTCGAGATGTCAGATATTGTTGGAATTCTAGAAACCTGAACGCAACGCCAGAGCAGTCCAGAAGCAGGTCATATGTGCACCTGCTGTGTTTTCAGGCTGTTCTCAAACATGCTGCAGACCGAGCAGACCTGTCAGAGGTGGAGCCCAAAGATGCACAGAGGCTCAAACAGATTCTACAGATGGAAGCAGAGAGAATGTAGGTGTGCAGAGAAGTATGAACTGCAGGAGTGAACTACACACGTGGACAAAATTGTTGGTACCCCTCAGTTAAAGAAGGAAAAACCCACAATTCTCACTGAAATCACTTGAAACTCACAAAAGTAACAATAAATAAAAATGTATTGAAAATTAAATAATCAAAATCAGCCATCACTTTTGAATTGTTGATTAACATAATTATTTAAAAAAACAAACTAATGAAATAGGGCTGGACAAAAATGATGGTACCCATAACTTAATATTTTGTTGCACAACCTTTTGAGGCAATCACTGCAATTAAACGATTTCTGTATTTGTCAATGAGCGTTCTGCAGCTGTCAACAGGTATTTTGGCCCACTCCTCATGAGCAAACAGCTCCAGTTGTCTCAGGTTTGATGGGTGTCTTCTCCAAATGGCATGTTTCAGCTCCTTCCACATATGTTCAATGGGATTCAGATCTGGGCTCATAGAAGGCCACTTTAGAATAGTCCAACGCTTTTCTCTCAGCCATTCTTGGGTGTTTTTGGCTGTGTGTTTTGGATCGTTGTCCTGTTGGAAGACCCATGACCTGCGACTGAGACCAAGCTTTCTGACACTAGGCAGCACATTTCTCTCCAGAACGCCTTGATAGTCTTCAGATTTCATCGTACCTTGCACACTTTCAAGACACCCTGTGCCAGATGCAGCAAAGCAGCCCCAAAACATTACTGAGCCTCCTCCATGTTTCACCGTAGGGACAGTGTTCTTTTCTTCGTATGCTTGGTTTTTGAGTCTATGAACATAGAGTTGATGTGCCTTACCAAAAAGCTCCAGTTTGGTCTCATCTGTCCAAAGGACATTCTCCCAGAAGCGTTGTGGCTTGTCAACATGCATTTTTGCAAATTCCAGTCTCGCTTTTTTATGAGTTTTTTTCAGCAGTGGTGTCCTCCTTGGTCGTCTCCCATGAAGTCCACTTTGGCTCAAACGACGACGAATGGTGCGATCTGACACTGATGTACCTTGGCCTTGGAGTTCACCTTTAATTTCTTTGGAGGTTGCTCTGGGCTCTTTGGATACAATTCGAAAGATCCGTCTCTTCAATTTGTCATCAATTTTCCTCTTGCGGCCACGTCCAGGGAGGTTGGCTACTGTCCCGTGGGTCTTGAACTTCTGAATAATATGAGCCACTGTTGTCACAGGAACTTCAAGCTGTTTAGAGATGGTCTTATAGCCTTTACCTTTAAGATGTTTGTCTATAATTTTTTTCGGATGTCCTGGGACAATTCTCTCCTTCGCTTTCTGTTGTCCATGTTCAGTGTGGTACACACCTTTTCACCAAACAGCAGGGTGACTACTTGTCTCCCTTTAAATAGGCAGACTGACTGATTATGAGTTTGGAAACACCTGTGATGTCAATTAAATGACACACCTGAGTTAATCATGTCACTCTGGTCAAATAGTTTTCAATCTTTTATAGAGGTACCATCATTTTTGTCCAGGCCTGTTTCATTAGTTTGTTTTTTTAAATAATTATGTTAATCAACAATTCAAAAGTAATGGCTGTTTTTGATTATTTAATTTTCAATAAATTTTTATTTATTGTTACTTTTGTGAGTTTCAAGTGATTTCAGTGAGAATTGTGGGTTTTTCCTTCTTTAACTGAGGACTACCAACAATTTTGTCCACGTGTGTATTTATGCTGAGGAATGGAAAACAGATAGATAAATAGAGTTCTTATTGTTTGCTAACAATTTTTACAACAGTTGTTTACAAATTTTTTGAACAATTCGCTGTTGTTTTACAGATTTTTGTTGAACTACAGATAATAAATAGTGAAATCACAGGAAAAATTAATAATTTACATGTTAACTATATAAAAATAGAGCAGAACCGTAAACAATATCCACATCACAATCTGTATTTTATGAACAGAAATGTGTTCTCTTGCTCTGTTTGATGATAAAATTACACAATTTTACTGTATTTAAATCAGCAAAAAATATTACTGAACAAATATTTGCCATTATTTTTACAAACACATATTAAAGTTTGAAAAATGGGGAAAGACATGGGGAAAAATGTAAAATTCCAGATAATATCTAGTAAAATGACAGAATTTTCTTTTCACATGTAAACTGTAACCAAACTAAATAATTCAATAAAACAGTCAAAATCTTTTCTTATTTTTTTATCGAATTTGACCATAAAATTACAGATTAAAAATATTAAGCAGCATTTTTACATGATTTGAAAGTAAAAAACATGTAAATTAAGGGTTGAAAAA
Organism: Acanthochromis polyacanthus; assembly: GCF_021347895.1. Classification (NCBI taxonomy): domain Eukaryota; kingdom Metazoa; phylum Chordata; class Actinopteri; family Pomacentridae; genus Acanthochromis; species Acanthochromis polyacanthus. Next base: position 9,035,119 of record NC_067126.1, on the reverse strand, counting down.
TCCTAAATATTTTCAATCTACTCTGCAAATTTTTCCTTTTTTGTTAAACTATAGATAATAAATAGTAAAATCACAGGAAAAATGAATAATGTACATGTTAACTGCACATAATCAGAGCAAAACTATAAATAATATCCACTTCAAAATCTGCATTTTTACAAACAGACATTTTTCTTTCACTGATTGATGATGAAATTACAGCATTTTTACTGAATTTAAATCAGTGAAACATATTATTGTAAAAATATTTGTCATTATTAAAAAGAAAGTGGAAAAAACATGAGAAAAATTGTAAACTGTTATTTTATAGTTACACTGTTTTGTTTCTTAGTATCTAGTAGAATAACAAAAACAATTTAGATGTAAACTGTAAACAAACTAAATAAGTGATAATTACACACGTGGACAAAATTGTTGGTAGTCCTCAGTTAAAGAAGGAAAAACCCACAATTCTCACTGAAATCACTTGAAACTCACAAAAGTAACAATAAATAAAAATTTATTGAAAATTAAATAATCAAAAACAGCCATTACTTTTGAATTGTTGATTAACATAATTATTTAAAAAAAACAAACTAATGAAACAGGCCCGGACAAAAATGATGGTACCTCTATAAAAGATTGAAAACTATTTGACCAGAGTGACATGATTAACTCAGGTGTGTCATTTAATTGACATCACAGGTGTTTCCAAACTCATAATCAGTCAGTCTGCCTATTTAAAGGGAGACAAGTAGTCACCCTGCTGTTTGGTGAAAAGGTGTGTACCACACTGAACATGGACAACAGAAAGCGAAGGAGAGAATTGTCCCAGGACATCCGAAAAAAATTATAGACAAACATCTTAAAGGTAAAGGCTATAAGACCATCTCTAAACAGCTTGAAGTTCCTGTGACAACAGTGGCTCATATTATTCAGAAGTTCAAGACCCACGGGACAGTAGCCAACCTCCCTGGACGTGGCCGCAAGAGGAAAATTGATGACAAATTGAAGAGACGGATCTTTCGAATTGTATCCAAAGAGCCCAGAGCAACCTCCAAAGAAATTAAAGGTGAACTCCAAGGCCAAGGTACATCAGTGTCAGATCGCACCATTCGTCGTCGTTTGAGCCAAAGTGGACTTCATGGGAGACGACCAAGGAGGACACCACTGCTGAAAAAAACTCATAAAAAAGCGAGACTGGAATTTGCAAAAATGCATGTTGACAAGCCACAAAGCTTCTGGGAGAATGTCCTTTGGACAGATGAGACCAAACTGGAGCTTTTTGGTAAGGCACATCAACTCTATGTTCATAGACTCAAAAACCAAGCATACGAAGAAAAGAACACTGTCCCTACGGTGAAACATGGAGGAGGCTCAGTAATGTTTTGGGGCTGCTTTGCTGCATCTGGCACAGGGTGTCTTGAAAGTGTGCAAGGTACGATGAAATCTGAAGACTATCAAGGCGTTCTGGAGAGAAATGTGCTGCCTAGTGTCAGAAAGCTTGGTCTCAGTCGCAGGTCATGGGTCTTCCAACAGGACAACGATCCAAAACACACAGCCAAAAACACCCAAGAATGGCTGAGAGAAAAGCGTTGGACTATTCTAAAGTGGCCTTCTATGAGCCCAGATCTGAATCCCATTGAACATATGTGGAAGGAGCTGAAACATGCCATTTGGAGAAGACACCCATCAAACCTGAGACAACTGGAGCTGTTTGCTCATGAGGAGTGGGCCAAAATACCTGTTGACAGCTGCAGAACGCTCATTGACAAATACAGAAATCGTTTAATTGCAGTGATTGCCTCAAAAGGTTGTGCAACAAAATATTAAGTTATGGGTACCATCATTTTTGTCCAGCCCTATTTCATTAGTTTGTTTTTTTAAATAATTATGTTAATCAACAATTCAAAAGTGATGGCTGATTTTGATTATTTAATTTTCAATACATTTTTATTTATTGTTACTTTTGTGAGTTTCAAGTGATTTCAGTGAGAATTGTGGGTTTTTCCTTCTTTAACTGAGGGGTACCAACAATTTTGTCCACGTGTGTAAATCTTTTCTTTTTTTTTTTTTTTTGCACAATTTGTACATACAAAACTTTTGAAATCTCTGCAGGGAAATAATTTGGCAACAACAGCTCAGGATTGTTGAAATTGTGAAATTATACATAAATACAAGAAAGCTCTGGGGTGTAGCGATACAAAGCCCAGTTAGTATTTCAGCCTTACTTTCTGTACATATTTATACATCTGCTAAATATTCCTTTAGAACCTGCTTTACAGCGTTTGGCAGCGGAGCTCTGTGGGAACCAACGTGATGCAGCTGTTTAATAATGGCTGGCATAAAGATGTGATATCGTGCTTTTAGAGGTAAACTGCAGTCATGAGCATCACTTACTGTATGTGAAATGATCGTTTAATGCAGAAAAGCTCCCCTGAAACAAGAGTCTTTCATCTGTTTTGTATTTGTAGCCCTAAACAGAGACACATATAAAGCTTATCGATCCTGGGAATTGTGGTCAATGCAGCTGAGATGAATCGAACAAAAGTGGAAATTTAGTCTCAAATCTGAATCAAAAGCCACTCGCTCTGCTGTTAGTAAAGGTTGTAGTTAGTGTGCAGACAAGTCAGTTCATCTGAAAATCACTGTTTTAACTGTGGCCTCGACTAAAGTAGCAAAATAAATCAACTTATAACTGAAACCACTGAGCAAAGATGACAGATGAAGTCTAAAATATCAGGCTTCAGTGTCACAGTCAATTAGCGATATAATAATGATATATGCTCATTATTTTGTAATGTCGTTCAGCAGAAACACACTCATTTTTCTGCAGTATTATTAGAAGGCAAGCAGCCACCAGAGATGCAAAGTGTCAAACAAATTGCACAAATCCATCATTTTCAGTTGCAAAAACCACTTTTGCACACATTTATTGTTTCCTTTCCCCTCCTACATTCCCACCCACAGCTGAAAACTCATCTCCATGCATGATATGGGGTTTGTTGTAAGGGCGTTGTGTATTTTATTGTGTGTATGGTAAGAAAATGTGAGCTAAATCAGTAACATTTTCACCAAACATCCTCTGTACTTTTGTCATGGAGATTCCAGAAAATGAAAATCTGCTTCACAAAATCAGCCTTTGAGCAGAAGCATCCTCACCACCAGGCTGGTTTTAGATTTGAAAACAAGAATTCAAAATGATTGATGTGAAAATCACACGTCATTTTGTGTGACCGCAACGTAAGTCTGCAGGACCAAGTTAGCAAAACCCACAGAGCCTAAATAGACGCAGTAATGGGAATTACTAGCCTAGCCGCGCTAGACAACCCATGGCAACGAATTTAATTCTCTGCCAGGGTCGACAACAAAAACGACAACAGTCGTTGAGCTCCATTAGCACCGACTCTGAATAATCTTTCTGTTAACATGTCTGTAATATACTTGAGCTTCACCCATTGACTGTATAAATAAGGCTTCACCGAACTGCCGCATCCTCTGATTTCCGGTGCTCTAGGAGCCTATTCGTTGCGCTGATTGGTTGTATACCTACCCAATTGCTGCAGAGTGATTTGATAGACAACCTTTTAGCCCGCCTCCCTCCCTGTTGAGCGTGCCTCAACCCTTGCGTCTTCAGAGCATGGGTCTAGCACGGCTAGGCTAGGGAATTACACCAATATGAAACAAACTGGAATTGTCTTTTAACTAAGGTGGGATGTGATTTATAAAATGAATCTACTTCATAAGAGTCTTTGTGATTAATTGACATATTTGACACAAAAAGCAGTTTTTCATTTCAAATGAATTTTGGTTGATGACTTTATTGATGAACAGACATACATGTGAACTTACATCAAAAATGTTTTAGTTTTTTGCCCACTTGTTCTAAAGCCACCTTGTTAACTTACTGTACACTCAAGCTAGTGAAAGTTCCCAGAATGCCCTTTCATCAAACCCCATATCATGCATGTATACTGACAGTCAATAGAAACTTTGAGGTAGAAATGTACACAGAATTCTACTTGTAGGGGGGTTGTAATTATTCATTGTGGATTTACTGATCATCTAGTGCCCTGGTAGTTGAGATAATGATGAGTTGTCATTTTGTCATGATTCATTGCACATGGGTTGGTCACTTTGCAAAAGTGAATCAAATACACACCAAGCAATACTCAGTGAGTATCTGCACAATTTGAGAATGGGTTTTGAAGGCCTATATAAAGGCCCAAAAAAGGCCACCATTGTTAGTCCAGTGAACAGCATCATGCAGCGTCTATCACATGAACAACGTCTCCGGGCACTGGGTATGGTGGAGGCCGGTTTGAGCTACAGTGATGTAGCCAGGCGTATGGGCTGTTCCCAACCCACAATCAGAAGCCTGGTCCAAAGCATGCGCCGACGGATTGCTGCCTGCATCGAAGCAAATGGAGGCCATACTCGGTATTGACTGTTGTGACTTTGTGTTTGGCAGGTGCCGTTTTCTTTTGTGAAATTCTTTATTTTGAAATCATTCTTGAAACTTTAGATTTTTGTTTCTGTATGCCAATATGCTAAACAAATGATTCATATGAAGAAAATCCAGTTTCGGGCTTCAAAATAAAAATTCTGTTGAAAAATATGGTCTCAAAGTTTTTAATGACTGTCAGTGTAGATGTGCTTTCAGCTGTGGGTGGGAATGTAGGAGGAGCAAGAAACAATGTGTACAAAGGAGCAACTGAAAACGATGAATTTGTGTAAATATTTGACACCCAGCATCTCTGGTGGCTGGTTGTATTCTAATAGTGGTGGAGAAATGTGTGTTTCTGTTGCTTACATACAACAACATGAAATAACAAAAAGACAGGTTAGTGACAATAACATTAAAGGTCAATATATACTCTGATAATCGTGCTGCAGAATACTATCCTATAAAAACACTTCTAATTTTAAAATCTATAGAAAACTAAACAGAATTAAAATTCAATATACAGTATTTATGCATTTCAAGGCATGGTGATTTAAAGTGAATTTAAGTGATATTCTTCTCACATGAAAAATTCAGTAAAATATATTTGTACACAAGACAACATTACGTCTGAAATACCGGATACGGATAAGTTTTTTTAAAAATCCTCCAAAAACTTTGCTCATCAACTGATCAGTTAACTGCAAACAAATGGCCACACATCAGGAAAAAATCAAAAACTACCAAAAAAAAGCAGAACAATGCAGTTATAATTAATTCCCTGACTCAAAAATAGAACTTTATAAGTCAAAAGACAGCATTTAAAATACATACTGCATCCTGTACTTTTACTGAATTAAAGGAACAAAATACTTCTTTCTCCACTGGTAAACTGCAATCATCATTCAACCAAGAAAAAACTTAATTTCTTGTATTAATATTCCAACAGATAAGTCAGTCTGTGTTGAGTGATTAAGAAACTGCACTGTGTTTTTCAGTTTCAATGCATCATAGCTTTGTTTGTGCAGCTACAAAGCCCAACAGTAAGGAGACAGACTGTTCTAGACAGAGGAATTGTAAAGTATGAAGAAAATAGTGTTTTTTTAAGCATGTGCACTTATTCTACTAGACCCCCCAACAAAAAAAACAAAAACATTATTAATCTGAATAATGCACTCTTCAACAGAAAACCTTGTTTAAGATGAGAAATACATGATGATACTGGCTGATAAAAGCTTTAAAATCTCCCAGAAATGGACCCTGAAAGTCAGATGACACCTGTTTTGTTAAGAAATTACAGTTTTGTTTGGAAATGTTTCACAAAAAATATATTATGTATAAATATGGCATATTTAATGTGTGAATTCAAACAGTGTTCTCATCCTGTCTGTTAAATTTGTAGCTTTTATGTCTGCACCTGTCTGAAGAACGCCACTACAAGAGTAGGCATAATAATATGTTAATTCCACTATAGGAGAGACTTCTCTGCAATTAGATGGAAAATGCAAGAAAATATGTGCATTTTTTAGCACTGACAACTGGGCAAAATGAACAGACAACTATCAGATAGCAGAAAAAAATCAATGCTGTGTATGCCGAGACAAGTTAGTCCAGACTGTACCGTCACTTTACAACATCCACAGTGCTCAGCTGGTGGTCCTAAAACATGTTTTTAAGGTTTTCCATCATCGTGAAACTGCCACCAAAACTTTATTCTTTATCAATACCTGTATAAAAAGCAGAAAATAGTGAAAATTCATATTTAAATGTCTGAGTAGCAGTTGAAATCCAAAGATTTTGAGTTTATTATGATGGAGAACTGGGAAAATGAGCAGAATATTCACCAAACCAAGGCTGCTCATTCCCCCATATGGCATTGCCAGAAATGCAGCATTTGTTTATTAGTTACTGATGATCAGAAATCACGGCACCATGGAATGCGGTCATTTAATATAGACATACCCACAAACAAAATGACCTTGCACTGAGCACAGGCGTGTGTTCTGCATGTGTACGTTATGTACAGATATGACCTAACTATGTAGCGGGTGACGGGAATTCATGGGACTCAGAAACACTCCCACAATTTAATCAATTGTTCTTTGTTCCATTTCCTGCATATAAGTCCTGATGAAGCAGTGGATTTGTAGTAGCATCACAATCATGATCATCAGCAGGCAGCTGATGTAGTGTTCACTTGTTGTCATAGTTACAGTGATGCTGTGCTGCTATCTCCAAATGATACATAAATCTTGAACAAATCCATGGATCCAGGCTATAAAGTCCATCACTGCCAAAATCTAATCACTTGGTCCTCGTGTCATTTCTGACCTCCCCTAAAAATTTCATCCAAGTCTGTTTGTCTGTCTTTGAGGAATGTTGCAAACGGACAGTAAAGTAAGTAATGAATGATGTTTTTCATGTATAGTAATATCAGAATTACCAGGACTGCTGTCAGTTAATTGTGTGTGAATGTACTAATGTTTTGGACTGTAGATGAGCTTCTCAGCTTTTGGCTGTCTGGAGAAATGACGGGGGTCAGTGGGGGACAAACAAGAAGTTTCTGCCTCAGGGCTCCCTCGCAGGTTAATCCTAGAAATAGATGCATCCCGTCTACTCGCAGCCTTGCACGCAGCGAAGATGCTTCATTAGTTTACATCTGATGAGTGCCATCCCAGAGGCACATTACCATTTCACAGGCTGAGTCCCACAGATGGAACAAGGGCACATCTCTGTCTGTCCTCTGCAAACTTTTATCCACTTTTACCGTACTCCATCACCTACAGCATGAAAGGAATGTCACGTCTTTGTGTTTGCGTTGTTTACTTTTTTGTGTTTTTGAAAATGTCCCGTGTGCGTCGCTCCACGTCGTCTCAGTTCAGACTCCCTCTTGGTCTCTGTCTCTATTCTTGGCTTCTGTTTGAATGTTTCTCCTTGACTCGGTTTTGCCTTTTAACTGTTGCTGCCATTAACCTCTCGGCATGAACCAATAGACGTTTATGGGAGAAAAAATAGCAGCATTAAACCATTAAAGGCGCGTCACTTGAGATGTGGCACAATATGATTAGGACAAATTAGGACCTCGTGCACCCGTGTGTGCATGTGCTTAATGTTAGTGATTAAAAATTTCCATTTGCAGCAGATTTTTTTTCTTTTCTGTGGACTTTCGATGAAAAGAAAACTTTACATCTCAAACTAGTTAGTATACTTACTGAAGTGCTTTACTTTCCTGCAATTCTGAGGTACTTGTGCTCTCAGTATTTCCATTTTATGGCCAATATATACTATAACTTCAGTGGTAATATTCTACTTTGTACATTTGTTCATTTCTCTGACGGCTTTAGTGACTTTTAAGATCAAGATTTTACGCAAAGGGAGATGAAATAAGCTTTTAAAATACACGTTGTTACAAATTGCACCAGTGGTTTACAGCTTTTGTGGCTTCTTCCAAAAAGTAATGTGTAGTCGGCTCACATTTCAGATGTCTGTGAGTTAACAGCTTCACCCAGTAGCGAGTTTTCCTCTGAAACTTCGCATGTGTGTGTTTTTTTTCAGTAAACGCTCCAATGATTCAATATCTCACCAAAAATCAAAAATTAGAGAAAAACAGAGAACACATTTGTTCTCAATTTTGTCCTTCTCCCATTTATCATGTTTGGAGTCCTCAGATTTATCTGCTGTTCCTGAATATTAGTACTTCAAACCTGCAGCAGCTCCAACAGTAACATGCTGCAGATACACTGAAGCTTCACTATTAAAACAGAATAGAATAGAATAGAATAGAATAGCTTTATTGTCACTGTACACAAAAATTGTACAAATTGGTGGGAGCGTCTCCCCAGAGTGCACTTAAAGATACAAATAAACAATATGCATCCAAAGTAAAAGTGATAAATAGAAAGACAAATAAAGTCCAGTAAAAGTCTGCATGTACACATGAGATATAAAAATACATCAATCAGGGTCCAAACCATGACTATTATTGCAAACATTTGCTATATTCCGTTGCTATAATCTTCATGTACTTCCCCTTAAGTAAGATTTTTCATGCAGGATTTTCAGTTGCAATGAGTATTTTTTAGGGCTTGACCCAAATATTCAAATATTTGGTCATTGTGATGGTAGCCAAATGTTAATTTTGAGATCTGAATACTTGGAAGAGAGTGTAGGTAGGCTTCTGCAATGTCTGTTCTTGTAAATATTTGCTGCTGTTTCATGGAACTACTTCTCTTGTTTACATTTGTTTCATAGAAATGCACGTTCTTTTAAATATATGCCACTGTTTTGCACTACCTGTTTTATATATACATTCTATAAATATATATTCATATAGTTTTTATAATGTAATTCATTAGGTAAATGTGTCATTTTCTAAATTAGTATTTAATTTGTATTTGAGACAAGCCGAATAATCGAATTTTCGTCATTAATTTAGCCTGAATATCCAGAGCCCAGTATTTTTAGATTGCTGTGAACTTTCACCACTGGCCCACTGCAATCATCATTAAAATTGGGGGAAATGCTAACATTTTTGTGCTCATTTTCCACCAGATAAGTGTGTTTCAGTGCCGCATGATTGTTTTTTTCCCTGTGTTGGCCGCCTATTCTGTTGTCCTGCGTTGGTTATTTTCAAACTGGTCAATGTGCTTCTTAATTTTCTGTGTTTAATTCAGTGCATTCCAGTGTGTTGAGCTCTCAACAGAACTCTAGATAGTATTTTCAGAAAGCAAAACGCACTCTGTACAACAGGAGTAAAATATTAAAGCTGCTGTCCGGAGTTTCCGTTTGTTTTCATTTTATGTATCATTTTTTAACAAAGCTTAAATGTGTTAGTCTAGTTCGATACTATAATATAAAGTTAGTATAACGCAATATGAAAATTTATTCCTGAGCTCCGCCTTCCTCTCATAGACCCCCATGTTATTCCAAAAAGCGCCGGTTGCTGACGACCAATCAAGTTCGAGCTTCAGCTTTGTCATGCTGTCAATCAACGGTTACGCGCACAGCAAGCAAGCCCATGCAGAGGTGGGCGAGCTACGCACTACGCAACCGCGCGCACATTTGTTTTGCTTGTGGAGGAGAGAGCATCAGGGCTCAGCAACTTCCAGAAAAGTTACCAATCCCACGGCTTGTCAGGCCAAGAGACTGCAGGACGTTTTTTGGCTCGGGGTGCTCGCGTCGCTCCCCGACCACGGCCTCCATAGCCCGCCTGACGGCTTCGTTTAGATGCCCGACCTCTGGAGGAAGACGTTGGGGCGTCTGGGACATACTCTTCGTCAGAGGAGTCATGCAATTCTGAACTCTAGATCGAAATAAATAAACAATGTAACACATATACATGCGTAAATGCACTAAGTTTGATAAACAACGTCATCGAGAGGGATACACGAGTGTAATCACATATTGAAACTTTACTCGTTCGTCCTAGCAGATTCATGTTATTTTGGTATTAGGACAAGTTAGACTCAATACAGCATTCTAACGTAATTCCTTTATTATTTACTAAATGTACTAAATGTAGAAGAGGGGAAAACAGCAAAACAGACGAGATGCTGCAGCACTCCGGGCACTTCTCTCATGTACTGCGCGCGTGCACAAATAAAGGGGTGAAATCAGAGGGAGGGAGGGACCAACAGTGTTTTGGGAGACGCTGCGATTCAAACTCCGGACAGCAGCTTTAAAGAAGGTGACGTGGTGAATCAAGTGAATAGCTGTCAGGTTTCTTCTATCTACCTGTAGAAGTTCAAAGCTGAAATTGTTCTTTTGTAATATTGACAGTTGAGAGCAACACTTGTTTTAAATCTTGGGAAGAAAGCCATCATTAGAGAATAAAAGAAAAGGACCTGACGTTGTCTAATTGGCTTCAGTTTGGCTCCTGCCACTGGGCAGCCTGAAGGTCATCACAGGGTTACACTTTACCGGCAGGGAGCCTCCTTTCAGGGTGGCTCTAAACTGTACAGCAAAGTAATCAGTATGTCACATGTCAGGCGGCTTTCTCAGACTGCCTTGAGCATAATCTTCAAAATAATGACCTGCAGGTACAGCTTCCCATGAAAGGGGACCAAGATCTGCCCTTTAGTGATCTTAATGTTTTGGTATTTTCTGATTTATTGTAGAAATTAATCTCAGAAATGATCTTGCTTTCTTAGTTTTTCAGTGTTTTATGTTGATTTTATGTTGTATCCTGCTGTCTGTCTTGCTTTCTGCACTTCTTTTTCTTGTTTCCTGTTTCATAATGTGAACTGCACTAGTCAAATGCTATACTATAAGCCCCTCATATCACGTCTCAAAACAACCAGAGTTGACCAGTGTTGTTCTGAAACATTTTATAAGAGGTGTGATTATAAAGTTCCAAGATTATGCCTGTAAATAAATAGAAAAAACATACCAGATTTAAATCTGACTGCCATCCACATCAAAGTCGTCTCTTTGTGTAACTCTGCTCTCAGTGCTCCTGCAACGCTCCCTGTAAGTCCTGGTCAGTATATTTATGAAGCGCTATGTCAGCAAAGTGTGGAATCTCCTGAACTGTGTTAAAACTGCAATTCTTCAACTTGAACTTCATTTCTGGGTTAGAAGAAGAAGTCACAGGAAGTCAGCTCTAACGACCAAAAAGCCCATGTGTTGTCTTCGAATGCTCTCCCTCAGACCCCTCAGGATGGACAGTGTTACTCTGTGTGGACAGTTTGCCCCAGTCGGTGGTGCATAGCTACGTGAATGGTATGGAAACCCAACTGTGACCCTTCCACTGTGAAAACTGCTGTTTCTTCTCTTAATAGTAGGCGCAGACCCACCTCCTATCACCAGTGATGGTCCTCCACATAAAGATTAGATCGTCCTGGTTGGTGACTATGGATTGACTGATTGTTACGGTCCTGGGCTGCTGTGCTCCTCCTCCTGTTATTTGTATTGTAAACAGATGTGAGCAGCCTGGCGAACACCTTCGTCCATTCCACCTCTGTGGTTGTGCCCCGCCTACAGCCCAAGAAGCTGAAGAAGGACTGGATCAGGACAAGCCATCTCCTCAAATCATGGTGCCAGGTGGACTTTCAAAAGGCCCATTCATCTCGCAGGAGAAACTCAGCTGCCCACTTTACTGATTTTTGATCAGTCTTTTGTTACTGACAGACATGTCTGTCTAGCAAAGACACAACCTACAAACCCTGAAAGAGAAACACAGCCATCGACACAAATCAGGAAATTAACTACATCCACAGTGGCTAAGACCACTGTAGTGACTAGCAGCTTAGCTACAAAGCATGCATATGTTAGACGGTTTGTATATCAACTCCAAATGTAGTCTTTCTTGATTACCAATCATCAGCATTGTTCTGGCCTTGAGGGAGGGAAAAATAAACAGAAAAATAAATTCATATTGGTCGATCCCTACTGCTGACTGACACAAAATGTAATGTTTACTTTCTGTGCAAGTTTGAGCTGCATGTAGAAAATGTACCCGTGACCAAAAAAAACATGTTTTAACACCGGTCCTGATGTCAATAGTTTAGCATATAGATGAACTTTGTTTGATTTAGACCAAAGAAGAGGGTGACAGGTTTGTTTTACCACATCTGAACACTTAAGGTGTGTGTTTAGCATCCTAGCGAAGTTCTTATTCAACAATACAAACTCACCAGAACCCATCATGAAAAATCACCTTCACCTCAGCAGTAGAAATAAGAAAAATGACTTACAGCATAGAGGTAAAAGTGATGAAATGCTGACTGTTCAATGAAAACACTGTCCAGAGTCTCCATGTGTAAGAAATGTTGTTCAGCTTGGTCAGGTTGCACCGGAGCAACACAAAATGCCGGTGCACTGTAAATGAATCACCCCCTTGAATTAATATAAATAGCACTCGTGACATTTTCTCTGTATGCCAGTGACAAAGCAGTGAAACAGCTTCATAAATTCAACACCACAAGCGTTTTTGCAGCAAGAAACTATAAATTGCAGCTTTAACATTGTGGAATTCCTTCCTAAAATCTGTACTAACACTAGTATTAAAGGAGCATTGACTGAGATTTTGGAACGATTCATGTTCTGTTGACTTGCATGTGCAAACAGATTAACTCAGTGCAGCATTATTGGGAAGCAGACGTGATGGTTGGGTCATTTTTACTCCTGAAACCTTTCTTTGATTGTGTGGTGAGGAAACACAACGGACCAGCATGAAGAAACCTTTCAGCAAAAGGAACACTAAACCTTCTCAGTGTTTCCAAGAGAGAACAAGGAAATGCCACGAATGAAAAGCCCTCTGTGGTACACAACATTTGTGTGACTGTGACTTTTTATTTAGGATTCAAACAGGTAAATTCAACTTCTATATTCCATTTTTTTTCTGCTTTAGTCGAAGGATCTTGTCCATGTGTCAGGAACTGATCTTTTCAAAAAGTTAGTCCTTTATTGTCGTCAGGAGGTTCCGGATGTTTCGGATGTTTCAAAAAGGACTAATCTGCCTAACTCCAACTAAGCCTTTTTAAGTTGCAGGTTTGACATTAAGGAGACGCTGCTCAGGCCACAAGTGTAGCAAACATGTTTACTGAAATTTTCAGCTCGCTTCAAGGAACAGAAAATCTCAGACTTATGCCAAATTGTCAACAAACTTACAGCAAAGCTCAGTAATCCAGGAACAGGAACCCCGGGGGCTCGATCAGCCACCAACAAGCCAAGACTTTGTGTTGTAGTTGGTGTCTGAAAACTGGTTGCTTCCATTTACTCGTGTCACAAAAGTGGGTGTCAGCTGGCTCTACTACCTGGAGATTCTCTATTCCAGCATGTACAAATGAAAAAGCTGTTATTATTATACAACTAGGAAATGAAAGGTGTGAAAAATCCAAATGAAGCTAATCAGAATTAATCGGCTATAGAAAAGTAAATGAGTTAATTATAGAGATTTTCTGCTATTTGTTACTTATTTTACTTCCTGTTGACGTGTGCATTAAACTGTGACAAATAATGGTTGCTACAAACATTAGAAGATTGTGTTTTGGTTGCTAAGCATTCTCCCGCCGGATTGAAAATATTCCTTTGTATCATACGTACCTTGATGTCTTACAAACAGACTGTTCAGCATGTGTTGTCTCGTTTTTTTGTCAGTGTGATCGTTGTTTGTTGATTTTTTTTTTTAAAAAATGAAATTGTTGCTATCCAGCCCATTCTCCACAGAGTTCCCTTCTTGTACAACTAAACTGCATTCTCAGTTATGATTTGAAGGGAACATACTCTAGCTTTCAAAAGTTTCATGTTTTCCATGAAAACTCACACTTTTATTCATGTGCTAACATAACTGCACAAGGGTTTTCTAATCATCAATGAGCCTTTCAACACCATTAGCTAACACAATGTAGCATTAGAACACAGGAGTGATGGTTGCTGAAAATGTTCCTCTGTACCCCTATGGAGATATTCCATTAAAAATCTGTCATTTCCAGCTGGAATAGTCATTTAGCACATTAACAATGTCTAGACTGGCTTGCTGATTCATTTAATGTTATCTTCATTGAAAAAAATTGCTTTTCTTTCAAAGAAAAGGGAATTTCTAAGTGACCCCAAACTTTTGAATGATAATGTATATTCCGCTTTGTTTGGAAATTCATGACTAGTCAACATCTTTGTCAATTATTATATTGCTTTACTTTTGCTTCTTAGTAGCCAAACAAACTTGTCACTCTGGTAGCCCATAAAATGGAGTTTTAGCTTCATATTTGTAGCAAGAGGAAGACATTTTAACCAAATTCATGATATTTTTTCAAACTAAAGCCAGTTACTTTGTGTGCCAAACCTTGACCAAGCTTCTAACTTGTAAAACTTTTGTACAATTTATGATTTTTTTCCTAAACCTAATCATGTACTTTTGGTGGAGGAATCCAGCCAGAAAACAGTAAGTAAACAACAAGAGAAAATTAAACTTGTGCATCTCGTTGACAGATGGTCTCTCATCCATCTGTGGGCCAAACCTTGGTCTTCTGGGTAAACGTTCAGTCTCTGGTTTACAGCTCTAACCTCCCCTCCAACCTTCAGAACTGGATTTTAACACAAATTGCAGAATAGTTCAAAACAAAATTCGAGTTCCTTCAAGATGTAATTGAAAATGCAATTAAGATGGATAGGAAAGCAATTTTGTGTTGTGATATCTAATATATTTCACTCCCAATTATAGAGTCAGTGGATTTGATGCCTTTTTCCATTGGGTAATACAGGTGGGCATCTGAAGGTTTTGACATATATGGAAGAAAAAATATGAAAAGAAATAAACATTAGTAGATTTATTGATTAGCCACAACCTTAAAACCACAGAGAGGTGATGTAAATTCAACATCTTCGAGCCTGATACAGCAGGAGGGCTGTGGAGTCAGCTCTGCAGAAAAAAAATCAATGAATATGAGCAATATTTAATAATTTCATTGGTTAAAAAAAATAAGAGTGTGCTGCTGCCAAAACCTGAAAAAAATAGAAAATATTCCGAGAAGATCATGTCTGCCAGTTTTTCAAGAAGTATGAATTTACAGATTTTTGCAGAATCCCAAATTATAGTCCTGATGAAACATTCAGCAATAAGTTTGTCTGCAAAAGATCTGAAGACTCTCATAAAACTGTTCTGACGAGTCGTACATCCTTAAAGTCATTATGCTGCACTTTGCCCTTAAATTAGTATGCAATGATATATGCATTAAATTTATGCACAGTTGATAAATGAGGTCAATTAATGCACACTGACTGCATTAAAGCATTTTTTTTTCTAGGAAATGAAACAAATGTTTCATTTATCCCGTCTTTAATTAATCTTTCTGGAAATGAATGTCGCTCTACTGGTCTCCATAAACATTTAGTATCTGAATCAAGTGTTATTCAATGTACAGCTCTCTGGTTATGTTCATAAGTACACTTATGTGAGCACAGAGCAGATAAACTGAGTTACCCAGTTAGCAGCACGACTCCGGCTTCAGACACAAAAGTTTTTCCAGCAACTGCCAGAAAACCCAGCAGAAAAAAACATTAAGCAGCTGTGCTACACTGTGAAAAATTAACAGCTTTAACAGTAAATCTAGTCAATTTACTGACATTTTGCAGATGTTCCCTGTTTTCTTAAAGATAATATCTAAAGTGAAAAAAGAATTCATTTGCATTTGAACCCTAAAAAAGCAACAAAAAAAAATACTAAACATAACGTCCACATCAAAAATCTTTGCCTTTACAAAGTGTAATTTATTGTTTTTCATTGATTGACCACTAATTTTTAATTTTACTTTATCAAAATCTGCAAGAAAATAACAATATTTTACAAATATGTTCAATTCAATTCAGTTTTATTCATACAGCGCCAATTGCAGGTCAAATTGTCTCAAGACGCTTTACAAAGCCTCTTAATATGGGCTGGACTTTTCACAGATTTTACATTTTCAGCCTTTGACCATTTTTAACAAGTTTTTTTCCAACATCTTTGAACCCAGGTTTTTATATTTTTCAATACATTTTTACTTTATTTCATTTTGTTTTATTTTTTAAATAAATTAATTAACTTATTTTTTTTCCATTGTATGCACTTTCAAGGAAAATAAATCTGATCTCAAGTAACAAAGCTGACGTCTTCTTGATTTGTTTTGTTGATGCAGTCAGCTCAAAAATCTATGCTTTTCAGAATGTTTTTTGCAGGCTTGTTTTATCCCCCATTGGCTGTTATAATCTATTTTTTTATGTATTTATTTTCCAATTCCTAGTGAACTAAATTAATTTAGAAATGTGACTCTTCCTCTGATGTAGCCACCTTTCTATCTTTATGATGGTCCGATCAGTTACACAACAAGAGTAAAAGCCGATAAAAACTGAGGGATGAACACTGAAAAGCTCTGATTACATCAGACTTATGGAAAATACTATTAGAAAAAGACATTTCTTCACAATTTTATGTTGCAGTTTTTGTTACTCTGAATAATAACACGAAGATTTTCATTTTTTACTACTTATGTCAGTTCTAAGTATTGGTTGTCAGTCTTCTTCAATACTACTAATAAGTATAACCAGGAATAATCATTTTCAAACACACATATTGTCCTACTGTTCAAACATCTGCATATATAATTATAATATCTAGAAATGAACACGCAGAGGTTTTCTCTATCCATGTAATATTTCTGTCTTTATCCATTGCCAGTTTGCACAATGTCTGAGAATGCTTTGAAAGTGAGCAACATTTTTACATAAACCAAGAAAAATCAGAAGGTTTCAGAATGTGGAAACATTTAAAAACACAAGAAGTTCTGACATGTTAACTTAAAAAGATTTTAGATGCTGCTTTTAGGTCGTCAATCACACTGAAGCAGATTTGTGACCATTTTAACTCAAATATGATTTTCTTTAGGTCCATTGAAGCAGCTTTCAGTTGACACTACGGTAGATTTAATCAACTCATCAGAGGCGTTTTAATGTAAATCAACCTGCAGCTATTGATCACCTCAAATGCACTCCCTTACAGAAGCACTTGATCACTGAGGCCAGTTCCTTTATTTTTGCTGTCGACTCTTTGGGTTTGACATCAAACAATGAATATGAGACAAATGGAGGTCATGTCATGGCTTCTTCTGGGACAGACTCATTAACCTTCACTGATGATGTAACACATGATGGCAGCAGCAAAACGAACTCAAAAGTCTGCAGAAGTCATTTTATCGGCCAATTTCAATAAAGATAATCAGGAGATCCTTTGTCATACAGCAAGAAAATGACAAAAACACACTGTCAAAACAACAAAAGAGCTCATCAGGGGCAGGAAGTGGAAGGTTTTAGACTGGCCAAGTCAATCTCCAGACTTTCACCCTCTAGAGCTGCATTTTAGCTGCTAAACATGAGACTAAAGAGAGTAACCCCCTAACACAAACAACTGAAAGAGGCTGGAAAAGCAGCACAAAAGAAGAATGCAACAGTTTGGTGATGTCAGTAGATCACAGGCCTGATGCAGTTATTGAAACTAAATCTTATTCACTTTAATCTATTTGAAGTCCTTCTATTCCAATACTCACCTGAAATTTGTTGTTCTGTTACAAATAAAGCTGTCTTCTAAGTTGTGATCCAGATGTACAGTAAATTCCTGGAAATAAAAGCTGAAATGTTGATTTTTTGGCCTCACAGTTCCAATGCTTTGTCTTCAGTTACCAGCAGAGCATTGCTCACTTAGTAGCATTGTGATGGTGGGAAACAGCGTCAGAACTAAGTGAAAGTGTCAGAAGTCAGATTGTAATTCTAAGCAAAGAGCAGCTTTCTCAGATCGTGGCCAGACTGAGTGTTTCTAAGGGAATTGAACCAGCTGAACCAAAGCACAGTCCGGCCGACCAGAAGTGACCCCATCATCTGAAGATCAATACATCAGGCTTTGTTAACCGAGAGATAGGAAAGCAATTTCATCACAAAAACGGACTTTAGTAAGTACAGAAGACAGGGCTCTAATCAGCAAAAGTTCTGCCGAAAAGAAGGACGTCTAGTCATCGTCTCGGAGGACGAACGGCGTCCCTAAACCACCTCTCAGGAGGGGAAACAAGGACAAACGCTTGGGGTGGGCTAAGACAGAGCTGCATTTCACAGTGGATGAGCGGGTAGAGATTAGTGGGTGTATGTAAGGAGGCCAACAGGAGGGAGAATATTACCGCAGTGGATCAAACCCACAGTGAAATATGGAGCAGGGAATATTCAACTCTGGAGGGGTTTGGACACCTGAGGGGAACCGACTCCAGCCGTTCTTCAGAGACACGCTCCATCCTCTGCTCTCTTTGGAGACTGATTCATCTCACCTTGAAACCTGAAGACTTAAGAAGGCCAGGAAGGTTGAGGTGAATCATTGGATCACTTAAGGACTTCAAGATGTGACAAGAAGCTCTCAGGAATATTTTCAAAACCAACATTTTATACAAAAAAAACCCCATCCCCTCTGCTGCCTCTAATAGCAGAAGAAAGCCCACGCCTGAACTGGTGAATATTCTGCTGCCTCCCTCAGTCGTGTGTCTTCATGGACCAACAGACAGAGTGAATAATTGTGTTTTCCCCTCCTTCGTCTCTGCCAGGGAGCAACAACCCATTAAAATGTGTCCATTACATTCCTTCATCGTGTCTTTCAGCTCACCTGTCTGGGGACAAAGTACCGCAGGGCAGACAAAATTGAGCAAACACCGAGAGAACTATTTTTCAGGACGGCATATTCATTTTGAGGGTGCGGCGCGGCACACCGAATCTTGAAAACACACACACATAAACACGGCAGTGCAAAGAATTTTTAATAATGCTCTGAGAGCGATGTGCAGAGCTGCTGGTTTGGAGTGGTTTATGTCCTCTGCGTGCCCTCTCTCTGGGAACAAACAGCACATCACATTCACTCAGGTTGCTCCAGTTTGTTTGCATCCGGCAGGCAGGAGATGTGGGGGAGCTGCTGCCGGTTTTTAGACATGAATAAACAATAGACATTTCATCAATACCATTAAGAAAGGTGTTGGATAGAATGTCAATAACTACAGTTACATCCATTAGCTTCAAACTGCAGGGAAAGGACACAGTGAAAAGTTTGGTTGCATGAACAAACCCCAATGTATATTTGACACAATAAAGTTTTTCAGTTCAAATAACTTTTGGTTGACATTTGAATCAATGAATAGACATATATGCATTTATAATTTAAAATTCAAATTCTTAAAATGGAACATATAGAAAAAAAGTGATTTTGATGATTTAAAGCCTGGATTTAGTTACTTTTTTTTCCATTGTGTGGCACAGAACATGAGCATAAGCAGTTCAAGGACCTGCGGAAAGTTGAAAATCCACAGATTCATTCTGTTTTCAGAGTTTCTGGGTCTGATAAATGGTGTCATTTTGATGGTTCTCTTTTTAGGAATATACATTTTTATTTATGAACAAAAATATTTTCGTCATAACTAAACGCTTATAATTAAGTTATTGTGGTTTAAGTTATTGTTTGCTTCATTTATATTTATCTGCATTTTTCATCTTTCTACTACATTCACAGCTCTAGTGGAAATATAAAGTGCTGGAAACAACGCAGCCGTGGCTAGAAGTAGAAGGAACTCAAAAAAGTCTTTTGATACTGACTGTAGCTATGTTACTTCTAATGACTCATTTGTTCTGCTCTGTGTAAACACTGCCTGTACTTCAGCTGAATACTCCCTGAATTTTTTCCATATAACTGCTGAAACAGTCATGGCTTCAAGAATGCGCTGTGGAGCACATGATTTTTTAGTTTTTATACAGAATCTAGCACAAATTGTTTATTTTTGCCAAATAGGTAAATTAGATATGTAGGATAAAGTGATTATTTTAACCCTCCTGTTAGGCCTGTTTCTCAGGAGCTGCAATGATGTTCTTGAGTCAATTAATCATCCAAAAATGTCAGTCAGAAACCAAAAAATCCCAATAAACATAGTTTATACCTCATCATTAACTCCATTACTAACCATTCTAATCAGTATTTAGTACAGTGGTGTTCTTTACGTCTCTCAGATTGTGGTTCAATGAGGATAACTCGCTTGTTTTTCATAAGAAATGTATGTTAAAACTTTTTAAAATGTACCTTAGAAAGACCTACATTTAAAATACAATAGTTGTACATGACATTTGTTTATAAATTTTATTTTAATGTTTGATTTTTTTTCTTTTTTATAGAGTTGACAAACTAACACAAGACACCTCTTCTATTCAGGGTGCACATGATTAGTGCAGTGGCCATCAGAAAGTCAAAAATCCAACTATTTATTCTGCTTTTACAGTTTCTGATAAAAATGTATGTTATTTGTTACACTTCTTAAAAATAACATCCCTTTCAAACCCACTGTAGGTGTTGTTGGAGGGCTTGTTGTGTTGGTGTTACGACAGATAATGTGTTTCAAGGTGGGATCATTTTTTATCCATATTTATGAGTGTATATTTATTTATTTGTGGGCCTTTCTTTTGTTGTGTTGACTTTCTTATTAGTCGTGTAAATGAGCTGAAATGGTTAATTCCAAATCAAACCATATTCCTTCTGCTTTTAAATAAGAAACAGGGAATTAAAAATTATTGATATCTTTTAAAATGAAACATTTTATGATGAGAAATATTTCTCGGCCCTATTTACGCCTCTTACACTATCGTTCAAAAGTTTAGGGTCACTTAGAAATGTCCTTATTTTTGAAAGAAAAACAGTTCTTTCAATGAAGAAAACATTACATGAATCAGAAATACAGTCAAACATGCGGGCTGTGGGCCAAAAGCGCCCACCAAATTGTCCGATCAGGCCCACGGGACCATTCTGTAAAGTGTAAAAATTTTGTAGAAGACATTAACTGCAATTTCTAAATTTGCAAAACTGGAAATTAAAAAAAATCTAGACATTGACAAGTTGTTTTGATTATAAAATAAAATGCTATATTGCACATTTTGTAATTTTCTGCCTCATTTTTGTAGTATTTTGTTGTTTTTTTTGTCTTTTTGTCAGACTTTTGTCGTTTGTCTCATGTTTTTGTCGTTTTGCTTCTCGTTTTTGTCGTATTGTGTCTCATTTTTGTAATATGTTGCCTTGTTTTTGTTGTTTTTTTTGTCTGTGAATATTTTCAGAATGCACTTTTTGTACTACAACAAAGGAAATATTTGGCGTTGTGGTTATTTATAGATTATTATGCTGTGATTTTACTGGTCCAGCCCTCTTAAGATCAAATTGGGGTGAACTAAAATGAGTTTGACACCCCTGGTCTAGACATTGTTAATGTGGTAAATGACTATTGTAGCTGGAAACGGCTGATTTTGAATGGAATATCTCCATAGGAGTACAGAGGAACATTTCCAGCAACCATCACTACTGTGTTCTAATGCTACATTGTGTTAGCTAATGGTGTTGAAAGGCTCATTGATGATTAGAAAACCCTTGTAGAATTATGTTAGCACATGAATAAAAGTGAGAGTTTCCATGGAAAACATGACATTGTCTGGGTGACCCCAAACTTTTGAACGGCAGTATATATGTGCTTTCCTTTAGCCGCCTACCCAAGTCAGGAAATGAAGGCCTTTGAGGAACATGCCAGCAAAAACTGCTCAGAACACACCTGCTGTTTGGGAGTAAAATGTGCAGAAATAGCTTGCGGTGGGGAGTATTCTTCGGCTATCACAAAAGTGTTAATTTAGACTCAGGCTCCAGCAGCACATTGTACGCATGAGTGAAGTTTGGAAAAGATGGACAGCAGAATAAAACCACAAGTGGATTCCAGCCTTCAAGTACAAGTGTTCAGCCTTATTTCTAACGATATCAGGGGACATCTCGTTCTAAGGGCAGCAGGAGAAAGAAACTGCTTTTCTTGTGGACTCCAACGTTGAAGCAGCTTTTCAAAGCTCAGACACACCATTTGCCATTCATCTCATACCTCCTCCTCTTCCTCGCCTCCTCCTCCTCGCCGTGGCCCTGATAAGCACTCTGCAGACAGCCCTTCTGCTGCACTCAGTCAGACAGATGAGCCTCCTGTTTCTCTTCGTCTCACACACAAGTAGAAATAAAAGCACAAACACACACCTCGGCTTTCATTCATTGTGTCAGCCCCACCGGTGACCAAATTATTCATCTGTCCTGCGGGCTGTGAAGTCCATTGATCCAGCCCATGTTAACCAGCATTGATTTCTGCTTTGTTAATAACATTAGAAGATCCACTAGTCAGCGTGAGGACAGGTCTCTGGACGGGAAGGCTTATAATGATCACCTTTTGTGTGCTTTTGTTGTTTGCCCTGGGGACAAGATGAAGCATAATTAGTCTCAGTTACACAAAAGGAAATTTGCTTGCTGATGACCACTGGCAGGCTTTGGGTCAGTGCAGTTGTAGCACTTGTTGACATTTGCCTGAAGCTTAGAGAAAAACTACTGAGCCTACTGAGCATGTCTTTAGCCAGTGTCATGGAGCAGGATCAGGGCCAATCACAGCAATTATTAAGTGATTCTTATCAGCAATAATCCAAGCCTGAATCTTTGTTTGCATCTGTTGCCACACAGGTGTCAAAAAGGGAGAGGACAAGTTGTGGCACAATACATAAAACACATGAGCTCTTGGTGCCCAAATATCTCAGCTGGTGGAGTGGGTGACCCACAAACAGGGGATACAGTCCCTGACGCAGCAGACAGGGGTTTGAATCCAACCCATTGTCATTTTCTGCATTTTATTCCCCCACTCTTCTACCCAAGTGTGCTATCGCTCTCTAATGTCCTATACAGTAGGTCCTCGGTTTATGACGTCCTCGACTTACGGCGTTTCGTGGTTATGTCGCCATCTAACCTAAATTTATTAAGAAAGCCTTGCTCCATCATTCTGACGTATAGCGTTTGCGATGTTAAAACAAATTTTGTGTCGGAACTAGCTGGCGAGCACAGCGGACGAATAGGTCATCACATGGCGCTAGACCAGGAAGACGGCTTTGTTTACATTCACCGGTTGTACACCACATTGGATCATGCTACATTAGCTTTCTTTCGTTTGTGCTGTTTTTTGAAAACTTTTTGCCTTTTATTACGGCTCCCAAGCATAAGTCAGACTCTTCTGATGGCAGTGTTTCAAAGAAAAGGAAAGCCATCTCCATGAAAGTGAAATTAGATATAATAAAACGCTCGGAAAAGGGCAAAACACCAACGAAGTTCTGACTTACGGCGAAAATAGTGTTACATCATGCCGTAGGAAAGGAATACTGACTTAAGTCAAGACCCCCCTGCATTAAAAAAAGCAAAAAGGCCAAAAAAAATAACTTAAAAGAAATAGCAAAAACACATGAGCTCTAGTTAGAGTCCCAATATAACCAGAGTAGCGACAACTGGGGAATTTGACGCCATTTTGTTTCCATTCACTGTGCCACGCACTAATGCACCCGTGACTGTGTGTGTACTCGCTTAGCGCGCGCTATGTGTTTTATTTGGATTTTTACATTCTAAGCTTTCTAGTCATCGTTGAAAAGTAAAAAAGGATGATTGCTTATCAATAATAACGATATTTTTTTTACAATTTAGAGGACACAGGAACTCTACTGGAGCCTATTCCAAATATGGGATGCGCAGCGCGAGGTGCACATTCACGAAAACTAGCTATTTGTGGATTGTTTACTGATTTCAAGACATGTTTTGGACAAAATATTTTACTGGCTTGTTTTGTCTGAATGTCCAAGGTTGGATTATGGCTGTTTTTTGTCGAAAGTTTTCATCTGTGACTAGTTATGAGCCTTCAAAGGTGAGTTGTGCTGTTTACGTTATTTGTTGTTTGTTGGACAAATGTGTTTATATTACCCGCTGTGGTAATCACACCTGAAAGTGGTTTATACCGGCGGATTCATGAGAATCTAAGCTTTCCATGGGTGTATAATGTTTCTATCATCGAGTTTGCAGCTTCGGTCAATTTAGCAAAATACTTTTGCACATAGGGGCCGCTGAAGTTTAACGGGTTACGGTACCCAACAGTCACCAGTAACACATCTTCATGCATGAAAATGGTCAAAGTCAAAATAACCACAACTGCCTAAAATCACATCAAACTTTTTGTCTGTCATTCACCCATACATCATAACATGAAAGTACATACATGGGACTAACCTGGCACAAAAACGATGATGAAGTCGGTTTCCATCCCACTCTCCAGACTTTATTTTCCCACAGTTTCATTCTTTCACTATTACTGGGAAATCTAAACATGTGGAATCCCTTCTCCGATCGATTTGTGCACCCAAAGGCACAACAGCCCGTCATTTTTCAGGTATTTAGGAAGCGAAAAAAGACCTAGAATTACTCTCTGCGGTGTAAACAACGTTAACAAGAAAACCCGGCGTTCATGAATTGGAAACAAAATGGCGCCCATAGATCACGTGACCAACATTTTTTGGACCCGTCATGTCGCTACTCTGGTAATATAGGGGCTCTAGCTCTAGTCAGAGGTCATCAATCACCACATAAGTCTCTGTCATGGTGCCTATTGCTAGCAAAACTCCCACATTGCTCTCTTGTTACAACTACCATACATTTTCTGACAACATGTAGAAAGTACAAGCTTTCTTTGAGGGCTTGTGAAGCCACAGTACATCCTCATCTTTCTACGGTCCATTTACAACAAGGTTCTCAACCACCTACACAACACTGAGAAACATCCTGGATTAACAATGGATTGATTTTCATAACTTCATTGTACTTAAAGTGTGCAGTCTGGAAAAATTGTATCAAGGTGCGTAAACCTTTATGTGCGTAGCGTTTGTCACAGTAACATTAACTTAGATTAAACCGTAATTTAGCTTTATTTGGAGGATAATTAATCATTTTTAGTTTAATCGGTTAAATAGTTGATAGATTAATCAATAGAAAAATAGTATTTAGTGGCAGCCCTAACATGGTTCATATGGCAGTCGAAACGTGCAAATATACTTAACTTTATGTCTGTTGTAATAGGAACACTACGTGTTTGTTCCACTTTTGTGTGACTGAATAAGCGCGACCAAAGAAATATTTGCAGTTTAAGATAAACTTCACTGATCCCTCACCAGTGAAGTTCACGTTACAGCTGCTGGGTACAGATAAGGCAGAAAGAAGCACAAGAATTACAAAAAGTACAACAGGGCTAAAAAATTAAGACATAATAATACAAAAAAGCCTTTACAGTGTAATCAGACCTGACATTTGCGATTATTGGCAATAATATGGTGTCATTTCTGATGTTTATGCTGAATGTGTTTGGCATGTCAAATACTTGTTTTTATCTTGAAACTAGACTGCAATTATCATAACTTATGGATTGGTTTTCTATAAAAAAAAAACAGAAATGATCTCTTTTGCAGTTAGCACGTGGGCTATAATCTTCATGAATGAGTTCATTTATAGTAGCATTTTAGCCACAATGTAGGCGCTGCAGTCATTTTGAGTTGGTGCTTTAAAGCTGGTAAAAAGAACTGAATTGGTTATAATCCAGGGCACAGAGGAGGTAAAATTATGCAGACACATGAGAGTAATTGCAAAAGAGATAATTTCTTTATGACTGTTTGACCCACATAGAAGCAGCTGTATATTAACTTGACTATACAGCTTTAACCAGCAGTCAGTCTTGGTTCCAAACTGTTGCTTTGTGCCGCAACACAATGAAATAGTTTTTTTTGCCCCCCTGTTGGATGCCTCAAACTCACTGGTAATAACAAAACCTATGTTTTTATTGCTTTTCTGGTCCAACTCACTGTAAAACACAGAGTTATAAAACACTGAAAAATAGGACTAGGTTGTGTGTTTGTGTGAGTGTGTTTTCTGAGGACTGAGGTATCGTTTGAAGAGACTGTGAGCCAGTGTTTGAATATTACAGGAAAGACACAAACATCCTCTAAATGGGTTCCTGCAGCAAAAGGACGATGCATTCTACACGCAATACTTTTCCACAAGCCTCCTAGCGGGGAAGTTTAGTTTATTCTGCTCTTGAAAAATGGAACAAGCTTTGCTTTAGACTCAGCCGGGGGCAAGACTTAATACTCCTGAACCAAAACCAGCAGAGGAGATCATTAAGCAACGCTGCCATGATCTGCCTGTGTGATTCGTACCAGTGTGCTTCTCGGAGCTGGATAGAGTGAATCACACATCAGAGACAGTCCCTGGCGATGAGCTGTTTAAAGAGATGTGTACAGAGCAAATACGCTTGTTTCTAAAGCGAGCAAACTAAACAGTAATGCGCTTAGCAGTTTGCGTTTGTAACAATCTGCTCTGTGTGCAGTGTCAAAGGGCTTGGTTGCAATGATTAGCAGCAAACTGCACAGTTTGTATGTGTGATACAGAGTGTGTGGTGTCATTTAGCTCATTGTTTTGCCTTAAGCACGGCCAACCTGTTCTCATTTCTGTCAAATAGTATTGTTCTGCTAAAGCTCTTTGCATTTAAGAGATGAAGTGTGCTTTTAGTGTCAGTCAATAATCAATGTTGATGCATTGTTCAGGGATTTTTGCAGTTTACGAAGGAGTTTAAAGAAGTGGAAGTGGTCTAAGTTACAGGACTTCCACTCAGGAGACCGAGTTTCCTCCAGTGACAGAATATAGATTTTCACTTAAGCCAGGCTTAGGAGTTTAAGATCTGATGTTAAAATTGGGTTGCATTGGGAACACTTGACAGATATGATCCTCTCTAATCTGAGACCTGCACACATTATTTCATTTTACAACAATGGTGCATCACACACTACAAAATATTGTTAAGTTTATGGTAAGAGAGAGCAGTGACCTCACATGACCTCATCAGGAAATCGGCTTTGGTGCAACATCTTGCTGTTATGTTAAAAAATAATTGTTAAAAAAATAAATCTGAAGAAATCTGCTTGATTTCAACTATCAGCTGTAATATCTGTAGCTAACGTTGGTGGCAAGAGCTAAAACAACGTCCAGATTTGAAAGATAATCTTGGTCTGACCAGATGTTCGATTCAGGTTGAGATTATGAGTCTGAAACCTCCATGCATTAAACGTGTTTAAATCCAGATCATTATGGTTATCATGTAACAACAGCAGATACTGTAGCGAGCCAGTGCTAAACATTCTAGCCTTTGGGGTCACAGTGTTAGCGACAGATATTAAAACTTCTCATTGCATCTCCCCAAACAGTTTCTCATCCAGACTTGTTTACTCTTCTGCTTTTGTTTATTCTCCCAGCAAAGTTGTTACTCAGCAGTCTCCATTTTGTTTCCATCTGCTTCCCCATGAGGTCATGTGACGTGGTGCTCTGCTCTCTGTTTACTCCACGACATAATAATTCTAATGTTGTCCTGTAGTGTGTAAAGCACCAGTATTTTCAGATCTTGTAGTGAGAGCAGGTCTGAGATTAAAGACAAGGATATCTGTGAGGATTACTAGCTCGTAAATATGAAACATGTTGGATGCTATCGTGTGGCTCCAATGAGTGTGAGCGGTTCATGCTGTTTGAGACTGGATCTGTGAATCTGTCCTATTACCAAATAATCTTGACCAATGTCACATCAGACTGAGATCCTGATCCAGGGGTAAATTGGCCCAAAACCTCTGTATTCCACACTTTTATTTCATTTTCACTCACTGTTTATCTTAGTTTAGGCACCAAAATTGCGTCATGGTTCGGTTTAGGGTTAAAATACATCCACTGACAACATTAACCATATGTTACAGTGCAGACTTCTTGTTACCTGACAGCAGCAACACTGACTAAACCATCTGAAAATAATTGGCTACAGACTCACGATGCCTATTTTTAATGTTCAGGGATTTTTATAGCTCCATTAAAATAACCTGGATGTTGAGAAATGACGCTAAAGGGTACCAAATGTGATGCATAGTGGTCCTGACAAATTTGCCGTTTATGACAAGCTGGCAGTAGAACCGAGTTTACACAAGCTTCAGAAGAATTCATGCCCCGGTCTGTGTTTATCGCTGTTTGAATGCCGCCTTAAACTGTGGCCACATGGGTGAAAGCATTACAACTGTACATGAGGAAGAAAAAGCAGCCCAGATGCTTGTTCTGTGTTCTGTATGTTTGAACTGTGGTCCCCATCTATGGTGCTATTCTGGTGCACAACAAACAAAAGGAGGCCACCGTCATGTTTTCTTGAGCATGCGTGAAACACGACTCTCCGTTTTTATGGTAGTACGTGTAGAAACACATCTGCCGTCCACATGCAGGTCTGCAGCTGTCCATTCACTGTTTTAGCTCAGTCTTACCGCTTTCACCGAGCATTTCCAGCTGCAGCAGACGCAGTACAGAAAACGCTTAGATCGGTGGGCAGGAAAAGTTCGGGACAAGTTGCTGAACAAGGTGGAATTTGGCAGCTAAAGAAGTGGCCTCAGGAGTGGGTGGAATTCAAAGCAGAACCTAAAGGAATGTTATTATTGGACTTGTTTTCACCAGATGTCCTGAAACACAGCTCTAAATGAAAACTAACAGTGCTCCATAAATATTAGAGGTATGACCAGGTGACTGCTTTCTGAAATGTGAGCAAATTGTACAGCTTAAAATTTGAAATTATAGCATGCTCCGTTGCTCCAGAGTGGCAAAGAAATCAATTAACCTTCTGAATCCCTGGTAGTTTCTGGGTAGTTTTTGTTCCTGTCTCGTTTTTTTCTCACTGTGGGCTTATTTCTTATTGTAATATTCCACCCAAAAATGCCTTTTGTGCTGTATGGCACCATGAATCAAAAAAATTAAATTTCCATGTATAAAGTTGTTCCCACATTTGTTACTAATTAGACAAAATTAGACAAAACACAGTGACTCTACATCCTGTATTTTACTATTTACATTTTTGCAACCACTACAAACAGGTGGTTTGCACACTACTGTTTCATCATGCTGAATGTATTTTCCAAAAACTTGCTCCTCTGTACACTGTTTTCAAGCCATGCTTCATTTATATTATTGCCCAACTATGCTTTATTTGTCTCTGTTTCTCTAATTTGTTTCCATACTTGTCTCCTCTCTGTTTCGCATAAACACTGCCTGCAGTTCAGCCTAAAGGTCTGAATCTTTACGATGTGAATAATAGTTATAGCTTTTCACTTCCATCAAAGAGCACAGAATTTTTATTGTGCTTTTTTTTAAAAACAGAATCAGGTGTAAATGGTTTATTTTTGGCTAATTTTTGTTGAGACATTTTCATGAAACAGCACAACTTTAAGCTTTGAATTAGTTAAACTTAGTGCAAGTCACACATAATAAGATTAAGGAGGCTTAAATTCAATGATTCTTTCTGGTTTTAAAGTTTTTGGCTCTGATGAATGGTGTTATGTTTTTATTTTCCCTTTATTTTTCTTTTTTTTTTTAAATTAACAGCATGCATTTTGATATCTGTTGGCCACTGTTGGGGTTTCACGGAGTTAATGCGGGTTTGAGAAGAAAAAAGTATTGAATTACTTGCAGACACAGTCACTAAAATATAAAGGTTTTTACTTTGAAGAAAAGTTCCATTCATCTTACTTTGCTTTTGCAAACGCAGAAGGAGTGTGAACGGACAAACTGATTTCTTTTCAGTACTTAATTTACTGAATAGGCAACCAATAGAGAAATCATAATTCACAGTGAGGTATAAAAAAATTTATTGTTAAAAAAAAACTTAGCATTATTACCTTATATTAAGTGTAAAGGATCAAATATTCTGTGAATGTTACAAAGAGTACGTTAAACCTGATTTTTGGTAACCAAGAAACACCAATAACCGATATTTGGATCCAATATCCATTAAATGTAATGTGTTAACAGCATGTAAGAGCAGAGAACCTGTTATTTATTACTGGACTTCTTCATCAATAAAGGTGATTCTGGTAGTGATTA
Organism: Acanthochromis polyacanthus; assembly: GCF_021347895.1. Lineage (NCBI taxonomy): Eukaryota > Metazoa > Chordata > Actinopteri > Pomacentridae > Acanthochromis > Acanthochromis polyacanthus. The sequence continues at coordinate 9,005,402 of NC_067126.1, read as the reverse complement.
AATGATCTCCCCTGTTTATGTTGGATTGACTGAGACTGATCAGTTTATCTCTTGCTGTTTTTCTCCAGTTTGTTAATCTTTCTCTGTTCTCTCACGTTTATTGTCCACTACAGTCCAGATCTTCAAGCTTTCTTAATCACTGTTTTCCAGAGTGTATTTCAGGTTAAACCTGTTGCTGCCTTCTAACTTTGCGGCTAGCTGTTCGCAAAGATTTGGCAACTGTGAGAGAAGCTAATTTCCTGGTTTGTGGCAATGGCTTGTATTTCTTGTTTAGTTTTTGCCACTTGAGAGACATTTTTGAGACCACGGAGTGACGACAGACAGGGAGAAGAGGCTGATCAGACCTGAAGTAGAGCATTTAATGACCGATGAACAGAAAAATGCCAAATATCGGCCTCAATAATCGGCTAGGCCAAGAAATAAGGTGCCAAAATTACTGATAAGTATAATAAAGGTGCAAAATCACGGTTGTTTTCAATAAAAAAGTGTATTAAAAGTATAAGTATGGTGTAAAAATATAACTAATAACTAACTACATAGGACTGAATAGCAGATTAGAGTCACTTAGCATTAGACAGATAGATAGTTTATTAATCCTGAGGGAGATTCAAGTGTTCAGCAGCTTACTTACAACAACATAAAATGACAAAAAGGCAGGTTAGTAACAATAACATTAGAGATGAGTATTTCATCTGAAAGTCTGGCATTACAATACTGTACTCTTAAAAACACTTCCAGTTTTAAAATCTATAGAATACCAAATGTAATTAAAATTCAATATGCAGTATTTACACATTTCAAGGCATGGTGGTTTAAAGTGAATCTGAGTGGCTTAAAGTTGTTTGAATGTACAAAATAGTAGATATGTATTTGTAGATTGTGCAAAAAGAAACATGTTTATCAATTTGCAAATGTAATTGTATTTCTATATTTATGGTATGTATTTTCAGTATTTGCAGACTAATGTGGATATTGTCCATCATGTGTTTGTGTGTAAACTAAGCTTATATGTGTCATGATTATGACACATGGCAGTGTTTAACCTGGACTTACTCAAGTTTGTACAGAGCTCATATCCTGCCAATCTAAAATCCACCAGCGGGAGGAGAGGAGGAGATGTAGCAGAGAATGAAAATAGAACGTCAGCCGAGTATATTGAGATGGTGTGGCTGCTCTGCAGACGCTCCGGGGTAGCTGATGACTTCCATGAGATCACAGGAACGTGGAGGGTTTTGTACACAGTCTGTGATCATCCTCCTCCCACATCAAAGGACTCGTATAATCGCACAAAGAACACTCTATTCTTTCTACTCTGGCTTAACCGGTGCTTCACAAGAGGTTCGGGTGGCACAACTTACATGCACATCTACCTCTGCTCTCTATATGGAAACAACATAGATAAACAGTGTGTGTCATCTATAAACATGCAGAACAAACGGACTTCAGCTGAAATGTCAAAGTCATGATAATCAGCAACACGAGCTGTTTATTTGCTGCCTTTGATACACAAATCACCAGATTCCCTCCAACCAGGACGGATTTCACCGTGTAGAGCCGCATCAGTGTTCCCTGCATGTACCAGTCAACATGTTTACACCATAAACCGGCTGCAGTGAATCACCGTCGTAGGAGTGAAGCAGCAAATGTAGCCTGAGAGCACAATTCACAGTATGTTACATCCATGATTAAAGCTTATTAAAAGACTACAAAGCCCCAGAAACAACATAATCTGATAACGGATGGAATATAATAGCCCATTTATAACATTTAATTGCCTCCAACTAGTTCAGAAAGCAGCACTTTGGCTTGTTACCAGTTCTAACAATCACATACTCTAACCTCAATCCTTGTAACCTTGCCAGCAAGTTGATTTCTCATGATATTTGTGAGTTCACAAATCTCTCAAGAAACCATCTTGCTCCACTCCCGCATTCACTGTTCGTACAGAGCCAAGTTGGCACGGGCCAATCACACAGCAGTATTCGTGTGTGGGGCGGGATATCCGGATTTGAAGACGACACCAAGCGCCAGTAGATCAAAACAAACATGGCAACGGAAGACAACGATCATGTAGATGCTGCTATTGAGTCAGTTTTAGCTGAATCTCGTATCGCTTCTTTGAAGGAAGAACAACGAGAGGCGCTTTGCGCATTTCTGGATGGTAAAGATGTTTGTGCTTTTTTACCTACGGGTTTTGGTAAGAGTTTAATCTACCAGTTGGCTCCGCTCATTGTGAAGATCCCGCGATTGGCTAAAAACAAACCTGTCAGAGGCGGGACATACTGTTGCATTGTCCAATCCGTGCCTCTTTCCTCCAAACGGATTTACATGGAGCGGTCCCAGATTGATATTGTGGAGTACTATCAAGTACTACACAATTATTAACCTGGCTATTGCCAGGTTACAATCCTTGACTTCCCTCCACCTGCTACCTGTTGATTTTAGAATTGATTTTTTGATCACTTTTAAAGCTTGTCAGGGTCCAGACTGAGCTATTTAACACAAATCCTGGCCACATATGAGCCAGGATGCAGTATTAGATCCTCAGGGGGGAGTTGTGTTCGAAAGTCGTGGCTTAATTCTAAATGTGACTGCGCTTTAGCCATCAAGACGCTTTGACTTTGGAATGACCTGAGAAAAGAAGGCTGCAGAATCACTGGCCTCATTTAAATCACTTCATTTTCACAGACTTGATTTTATGCAATGTTTAATTCTCTTTAGATCTTATTTTATTTAACCCCTTAAGGCCCAAATTTATTTACAATTAAATAAAAAACATTTTTGTGTGTTTTTGCTGTCCATCTGATGCTAAAGTAAGTGGAGATGGTTAATTTATCACGACACGTAGAACACAGATATACAATAATAACACATATGTAATAATTAGGTCCCATTCTGACCGGTCCTATGAGAAACCAGTGCTTGCAAAAGGTTCCCAGGTACGTACTGAATATGCACAAACTGGCATTGGGGGAATGGATATGCTATCTCGGCTGCAGTCTGAATGAAAGCAGTATGATGCAAATTCGCGACAATGGGCGTCAAGGGTTTAAATAAAAATAAATAAAAAACTAAAAATATTTATGCATCTTTAAAACTCATTATTGTCTCCAACTTTTGCACTTTGTATTTATTTCTAATTACATTATTGATTAATTCCGTTGCTAAATTCTGTTTTACTCCTTTATTTTCCTTTTTTTTTCATTTTACTCTTGTTTTTCCAGCTCAACCTCTTGTCTTCTGTTATTCTTTCTCATTATCTCTTATCCCACATATCTTTATTTTTTTCCCTTTAGTATGTTTTTGGTGTTTAAATATTTTATTTGTAGTAACTGGTGCTGTTGACTTATTTATGTTGGAATTTGGTGTTTGCATGTTGCATCTTTTACCGTGTCTAACTCTATCGCTGATCTTTTCTTTCCTTTCTGTTTGACCTGACTGGCGTTCTGAGTAACCTCCTCGACTTCCCAGTTGACGCACTTTATAAACACTTTTCTAAAGATACTGCAGAAGTAGAAAGACATTTTTTCCCTCTAAAATTTAGTGGAGTGGAAGTGTAAAGGAATATAAAACGGAAAGCGCCTCAAAGATGTACTTGAATAGGCTGTCTAAGATTGAGGATACAGTCTCTTGTGACCCTTGTGAACTTTTCGCCTGCACGGCCCAGAAAAAGCATATTTCAGCCGTCATCCTGTCAAAAACGGGTTCTTGAGCAGCTTTCTAAACCCTGATTATGCCACTGGGATCATCTCAACTTGACCTTTTAACTTTGCTTTACAGGGAATTAATGAAACACACCAAGCTGCTTGACCTTTACAGACTTCAGCATGCTGGAGTTTAGCAATTCACTTATATTTAAGTATCACTTATAGTAAATGCTGGAGTATTTTGGCTGAGACAGACCTGCCAACACACACATTTAATGCGCTCGTTATGAGTCATTTGGAATAAAATGAACAGGATTTCCTTCTCCACACAAATACAGACATACACGCTAAAAAACATTTAAATTATATTAAGAAATGGTGGAATACAGCGTTCAATAACTGTAAAAATTGTAAAAAAAAATACCATCAAACATCTGTAAAAATGATCACATTGTCAGTGGGTTTAACTACTATAGAATGATGTCATTTTACATTCAGAAACTGTAAAAGAACAAATCATTATTTCTAAAAATACAGATTTTAGATATGGATTTTATTTACTGTTTTGGCTTGTTTTATTTTTAATTAATCAGTTATTTTACTGCCAACATATAAATAACTTTTCAGTGAATGTACTTAATTTGATCAAATATTTGACAAAACAGGGAAATAAGTGAATTTATTTATTATTTTACCATCCTCAACATACATAGCAGTTTTTAAAAGTCTTTAAAAACAGTAAACATGTCTAAAACAATTCTAAATTATATTGTAGTGGATTTAAATACAACTATAATTTGACAGTCACACATTATGAAAAAACTATTTACCATTTGTGAAAATACAGATTTGAATGTGGACATTATGCACAATTTTATACATCACATGTAAATTAACCCTTTCTTCTTTCTTTCTTTCTTTTTTTTACTGTGATTTTACTTTGATGTTATCTGAACTTTAACACTACAGGGAAAATCTGTAAAGTCAGTTCAAAATATGACAACTGTTTTCGAGTTGTTAATAACAATTATAATCTTAATTTATCTTTAAAATAATGGCAAATATCTGTAAAATTAAATTTTTTTTTGCTGCGATAAAAAGAGTGTAATTTTCCAGTCAAATCTTACTCTAAAACAAAATAAAACAACAAGTAAAGCACTCATTAGAGCATAGTACTCACTGTTCAGTCGTTGTATCATTTCTGATGGCTGAAAGTAACTTGTGCCGAGTAGGGCTGGACTAGAATATCTGAATATTCGGTTTAGAGCCAAATACTATTTTTTTGTCATTTAAGTTTTTATTGGTTTTTCTTTTCCAGTGAACAAAAAAAAAGCAAAACATGTAAGATAATAATAATAATACATCACCAAAAAACAAAAAAAAAAACCCAAAACAACAACAAACAATCCCCCACAATAACAGAAAGTGGCATTATGAACTTTAGAAATGAATGTCTAATAAACAGCAGTTTCAGTCGTCAGTTGCCTCAGGTTTGGGTCTACGAAGGCTCTTCCAAATCCACAGGATTAGTTAGATCCAAAAACTCGGATCTCAATCGGGTGGCGGGTGTTGATGGGACTCAGAAACACCCGCACAATTTAATCAACTGTTTCTTGTATTATTTCCGATGGATAAGTCCTTATAATTGTGCAGTGATCGATTTATTGCAGAATCGCAATCATGTGATCATCAGCAGGCAGCTGATGCAGTGTTCACTTGTTGTCATAGTTACAGTGACGCTGTGCCATTATCTCACAATGATATTTAACAAATCTGTGGATCCAGACTATAAGTAGCATCACTGCCAAAATCTAATCACTTGGTCCTTGTGTCATTTCTGACCTTCCCTGAAAATTTCATCCAAATTCATTAGTCCGTTTTTGAGTAATGTTGTTAACAGACGGACAGACAGACAGACAGATTCCGATCCTTACATAACTCACCAGGTTCCGTGGCAGAGTAACCACAATAAATGACCATTTATAAAAAATGCAGATGTTGGATTTTACTTGTTTCTATCTGTGATTTAATGAAACAGAGACAGTGTCTAAAACGAGAGTAAATCATTTCACACAATTACTGGTAAAATCCTTATTTTCTCCGGTGTACAGCATTTTTTCCAATGCACATCTCAACAGTTGCTCGTCCTGACTGTCTGTCCTTCTGCAGTTTGTTGTGTTTGTGTTTGTGCATCCACTGCAGCCCATAATAAACATGGAGGGAATCTTCCACACAGCGCTCCAGCTTTGACTGTGATTTCTGAATGGAGAAACGGGGCTGAGAACATCAGGTAAACACACAAACACACACACGGCTGCTGCCCCACCGGCTGAGTCTAGAAGGGTGTGTTGGTTAGAGATAAGATTTTCTCAGATGTCCTGATTTCTCTTATTCCTAAGCCAAATTGCCTCCTGCCTCATCACCTCACAACACTTCCTCGCTCGCACGACTCAACCTCACATGATCAGCAGGACTCAGACTCTTACAGAGGTTTCAGAATTATTTTTTTTTTCTGCTACATAAGCAACCATGCATCAAGGGAGGAGAACAACACCTAAAGTGACTGCTATGGGGCTTATTTAATTACATCGAATCCTCTTTGTTGAAAAACCATAAATAAAAGAACAAGCTCATCATCTTGGGTTTACAAACTCTGCTTAATTATTCACATGGCGGTAATTAGGCAATCGGCTGGCAACGTATTGAACCCACCAGAGCCTATAAAATATGAATAGACAGCACTTGTTTGTATGTTGTGCCTACATGTCTACATTGCCTCTGTGTTAGGTCTTTAGTGGTGCATTTTTTGTGAAAAAGGTTTCATTTTCACAGTAAAATCTGCATTACCTTACAACCATGAGAACGGCAAAGACAGAGGATGAAAGTGCTGATATTTATGCTTATATTTATCCATCCATCCATTTTCTACACTGTAAAAAATTATATTTTCTACGGTGTTAACTATATTTTATTCTTCGTACAGATACAGACATGCATAATAAAAAAACAACAATAATAAAAAAATTAAAAATCTCGAAAATAAATGGTAAAAATTTGGCAGTAAAAGCACCAGAAAAAAACCCATTAAAAATAGTGGAATATTTAGTGTACACTAACTTTAAAAAATATCCTGGCAAACATCTGTAGAATAATTAGATTTTACATGATTTTATCTGTAATTTAACAAAGAAACTAGAAAAATTATAAAATAAGTTTATATTTTAAATTATTATTATTTTTTTTTACAATTTTAACATTTTTTACACCACTTTTGATTATTTATTTATTTTTATTTAAATGTTAAACCTTAAAAACAAAAGGCCATAGCTGTGAATAATGTCCACATCAAAAATCAGTATTTTCATAAATGCTAATTTTTTCTTCGATCAAAATTGTTGCATATTATATATTTATTTTATACCAAAGTTTGATCTTATAACTTGCATTCCTCGTTTGGTTCTTATTTAGTATTTTTTTTTGTTCTTTAGTGTTTTTTAATATTTATTTTCTTTTGCAAACTGATTGCTTTGCACCTATTTTATTGTTGCTTTATTAATATGTACAACACTTTGGTCAGCTCTGGCTGTTTTTAAATGTATTCTGTAAATAAACTGCACTGGATTTTGATATTTTACACATTTCTTGGCTAAATTACAGATAATATCTAGCAAAATCAATCAGTTTACATGTTCACTGTAAAAAAAACTTAACTAAAAGAAAACCACTCAAAACAAACAATTGGTGATTTTGTTATCTTTTTTACTGTATTTAAATCAGCTAAAAAATGTTTTAAAAATGTAACAGGCATTTATTATAATAATATATATTTAATATTAGAATTTAGGTGCTAATTTACTCGATTATGTCTTTCTGTCTGAATGATAACACATAACGGTACATTCAAAGGATCTTTCTGATGAGTATCTCCATTTCAGTAGCACTGACATGCACTAAACTTTCCACTGTTTTCCTCATATGTTCTGAATGTTTTTGCTGAGCAGTTTGTTGTTTTATTTGGGGAAAAAAGATTTTTTTGTTGCAGTTGACTGGGATATCCAAAATCTTCTCTGTGAAAACCTTTGACTCCAAATGTTAACAAATGAAAGAAGAATTTTAAAGCTGTCATTATCTAATATAGAATCTATTGTCATCTGCACGGGTACATTACAGTACAAGTACATGGTGAGCTTTGTAAATAAAAAAGGTAAAGAATAAAAGTAAGTGCAGCAGCCAAAGAGAAGCTATATAAAATATACTTTGTAATTATAATTTTTTAATGGAACTCTGGGAATTTTTAGATATATAAAACAACTTATTTGCATGTTTAAACACAGATTTAAAAAAAACTATAACAAATGGTATTACTTTGTGCATTAAGTTTTTGCTTTATTTTAAATGTATTTACTTATTTTAAAAAGAAATAATTGCATTCTGATACATATTAGTTAAAATATGAAGCATTAAGCATTCTAATCATTTTTTTTTAAATACAAAAATCAAGAGTATATTTTTGGACACTTTTCCTTGCTTCTACTTTTTCCCTATTTTTGTCATTTTGCATTTACAAATTGAAAAGTTATTCTTTATTAAAATACATATTTTTGATGTGGACATTATGTACAGATTTGGCCTGTTTTTCCCCCAGTAAACATGTAAATGAATATTATATTTCCCATTTTTAATCCTTAATATACATAATTGTGCTTCTAAATAACAGAAAAATCTGCAAAAAATAATTATATCTTTATTGTTTTCAAATACTTCAACACAGTATTATTATTATTATTATTATTATTATTATTATTATTTTGACACATTATGAAAGAACAGATTACTATTTGTAAAAATGCAGATTCTGATGAGGATGTAGAATTTTTTTGCTCCATTGTCAACATGCATCACAAGTATTTTTTTATTCCTTCATAAAAATATTTTTTTTCTTTCAAGTATTTGTAAAATACTGATATTTTTGCTGATTTAAATATAGTCAGCAGTGCAATTTTCCAGTCAAATGTTGTAAAGAATACAAATGAAATGAAAAATTCATTTTAAAAATTTTCACTAGTTTCTATCTATAATTTAACAAAACAGGGAAAATTTGCAAAGTAAATAAAAATTATTGTACTATTTTTACTCCTTAAAGGCATTGTGGAGGATGTTTTTTTGTTTAATTTGTCTGATTCACATAAAATGAATATACTGACCTTTAGTGGACTTGTATGTATGGTTTCTAAAAGAATAAAATAAATAAATAAATAACTGTGGACACGGCAGGACCTGAAAAACATCAGCCAATCAAAGCGCTCGGACCGAGGCGTTTGGTTTGCTCCCTTTCCTGTCAATCAAAAATCTTCTGGCTCAGGCCTAGTTACGTAGATTACGTACGCCTTGGACTTACGTGTTTTGTGTATGTGTTGCTTTGGTATAGCTTCGTAGTTAGCTGGCGACTTGTTTTGCTCATCTTTTTTACATAATGGCAGATAAAGATCCAGGGGGACCCAGCCGTAAAAGAAAGGCATTTTTTGAGGTCAGAGAAAATAAAAGACAACTGGATCACGAGAATGCAAAAACAAAAGTGATTATTGGCGAGTCATTTGGGTGATGGCGTCAGCTCAAGCAACAAATGGACCTAAAGACAGATGCCGTGGTTGCTAAATTCCTTCTGGACAGGTAAAATGTATTATTGTATTATACTGCAGCTGTAGGCAACTTCACGAGTCCTACACAAGTTTCTGGAGGGGGGCGTTTCTTCGTAAATGTTAAGAGGGGGGAGATTAGAGGGGGGTGAGGGAGCGGTTGTAAGTGCGCATGCACATACTACGTTCAAAGTCGTAGGAAATAAAATCTCTAATGCCTTTAATATACACAATTTTTCTTTGAAACAATAGTAAATATCTGTCAAACAATTCTATTTTTGTTGATTTAAATATGGTAAATAATGGGGAATCTTCCAATTCAAATCTTCAAATGTAAAGAATACAAAATGACCAGTTATAAAACAAATAAAGATTTTTATATTTTATTAGTTTATACCTATAATGTAACAAACAGAGAAAATCTGCATTGTAAAAATTACATTTGTAGCAACTTTTAAGAATAGAAACAACAAGAAAGATAACTTTAAAACAAAGTAACATTTCTGGACAGTATTCCTCGCTTCTACTTTTTCCCTATTTGTTGAAAAAGTCCGAAGGAAACTGCGGTTTTACAGAAACATTTGTGGCGCCGCCTCTCCGCCATATTGGCTCAAAGCCTACGAGCCTCAATGGGGAAGCCTGGCCACCAACTCGGCGCCAAAATGGAGGACAGCGGGGCAGTTTCATAACCTTCGTGTGGGCGGAGCTTGGTTTTCTGGAAGCTCCGCGGAGCCGAGCGTCCGTCCGGGCATACACGGGTGAAGGGAAGGTAAACCGACGGCTGGAAAGTGCCGCCGAGCCGCGGGGGGAAGAGCTTCAGCGCCAGAACCCGACACTTACCGAGGGGGAAGTCGGTGTGTTTGTGTGCGTGCGTGTGCGTAAATCCCCCCTCCTACTCTGAAAACAAAGTGTCACCGGCGACTGTTAGGGATGTGAAGAGCACCGGAACCCACCTGGAGCAGCGCTGTAACCCGAAGCCCGATGCACAGCTCCGTCCGCCGGGTCCGCTTGGGCTTTTCACGCGCCGTGAGCTCACCGAACGTCCTCACCGGTGTGTTAGCGGAGGAGACACACGGAGTAGTTTGCCATAATGTTTGACAACCAGGTCGCTTTTTGATTTCATACCGGGAAGCTTTTTTTCTTTCTTTTTTTCTTTTTCTGTGGAAAGGCGGGGCCGAACCGGTGGACACCCAAACTGGATTACCGAGCTCTCCGTGCGCCGATTCACCCACAGCGACGCAGCGCTTTTTGGGGGGTCGACGGAGGAGGCAACAGCCGGGATTTAGCAGCGTTTCTTCACAACTCTTCCCCTGCCTGCCGCTCACGTCGGGTGCGAGCAGTTGTTCGTCTCAGTGGCCTCCCCTCTCCTTCCCCGTTCAGGAACATATAACCAGCTTTGGGACGCGTATTTTGATTTATTTCTATTCTTTTGGAGGGGGGATAATTCCTCCCCAGCCGGGGTCGGACTATGGCGGACGACGACATTCTCTTTGAAGATGTGTACGAGCTCTGCGAGGTCATTGGCAAGTAAGTGCTGGTGTGATTTCTCTGCTTTATTTGAACACACACACTAAAAGCAGCAAAGTAATTCAATCTCCAGTGACCTTCCACCCCTCAGCAGCATTATAAGAATCTATACAGGCCTTTCCCAAAACACTTCATGCCACTGAATGTGTGTTCTGCCTGCATATGCACAAGAAGCCAAGTTTTACTGCCTCATTCCAGATAAGCCTCCTGGTGAGTGCCACCATGCATGCATCCAAACACTACCTGGTGTGATCCTGTGGGCTTTGACCCAGTGGCAGTTGGCAACTTGCTGCAGAGATTAAAGGGCAGGGCGCAGAAAACCCATCATGAGTCATGCTCTCCTGCACATCTGTTCATCGTTAGTGACTGAAATCCGGCGCTACTTGGAGCAATATTCACTGCTGGATGTAAAATGATAGGCAGTGGGGGTGTTTGTAAACTATTTTTTGCACAGAAATGTCCCAGCATTTCACCCAGGCTGCATGGAAACTACCAAGTGTGCATAGCATCCTCTACAGCTGCAATATGAACAGCTGTAAAATATACTAATGTGCATGAAGAGCTAGCAAGTATTTAATTAGTTAGGTGGTTTAAGCGATGGTTGTAAGGAAGGAAAGTACAAATTCTCAAGTTCTACCTTCAGAAATGATTATTTTCTTCTCCTGCAATAAGAGGAAACAGGTATTGGGCTGATCGTGTAGTTTGATGTTTTCAACAGAAGAAAGTCCAAATCGTCCAACTCCGGCTTCCTAAATGTGAATATTTACTAGTTTCTTTCCTAGTCCTACAAGAAGAACAAGCAAAGTTTGAGATAAATGGATGGTTTGAGTGAAGGTTTAAGAAATAGAAGTATAAATTGTCCAGTTCCAGCTTCTAAAATGAACATTTTCTACTTTATTTTCTCCTCCTGCAATATGAGGAAACAAGCATTGGGCTAATCGTATGGTCTGAATGATGTAAGTATTATTTTGTTTGAGCAATGTTTTTCAGCAAAAAAGTCAAAATTTTCTAATGTGGGTTTCAAAAATGTGAATATTTACTAGTTTCTTTCCTAGTCCTGCCATAAGAACCAGCAAGAAATGAGTTAAATGGGTGGTTTAAGGGATGTTTCTAAGAAAAAAGGTAGAAATTCTTAAGTTCCAGCTTCAAAGATGATTATTTTCTAGTTTATTTTCTCCTCTTGGGATAAGAACAAACAAGTATTTTGAGTTAATTGTGTGGTTTGAGTTTTTTTTTTTTTTATATAGAAAAAATGTCAATATTTTCTAGTTTCTTCCCTCTTTTCCTATATTAGGGATAAGGAAATGTTGTGTTAATCATGCAGTTTAAGTGAAGTCTTCAACAAAAAATGTCTGAATTCTCCAATTCCAGCTTCAAAAAAGTGATTTTTCTTTGAGTTTCTTTCCTCTTCCTGCTTTTAGACTGAGCAAATATTGGATTAGTCATGTGGTTTGAGTAATGTTCTCAGAAAAAATAAGTCTGAATACTCCAATTCTGGCTTCAAAAATGTGAATATTTCCCATTTTCCCACCCCCTTCTTTAAGAACTAGTGAGTATCGGATGAATCATGTGATTTGAGTGTAGTTTTTAAGAAAAAAAAAAGTGTAAAATCTTTAATTCCAGCTTCTAAAATGTGAACATTTCTCCCCCTATGTGACAGCAAGCTAAATATCTGCCATTGTCGTTCTTTGAGTTGGGATTTATGGTGAGTAAATAATGCTTACAACCTCATGAAACAGAGTGTAAAATCTGCTCAGAATGATGGTTTCTGCTGCTGAATGTGCAGTGGTTGCTACAATTACCCCTCCTTGTGTAATCCTGTGTTGGATATCCGGGCAGCAACAAAAGCTCTGGCATATCATTAACATTTATCCATATAATTATAATCTGTGACAGTGTGGGAATGTAGCTGCCACAGTGATGACTAACAACCAGGACTAGTTAGAGAACGGCAGCGGGATCAGCTGTTCTTTCCCCTTTATTCTCTACACACCACACCTGGGACTTTCCACCTTGATATCGCGCAGCTTTCGCAAAGAAACCGAGGAGAGGCGGTAAACGCTGGGGGGGGGGGACTTTTGTTTTGACGTTGGGCTGAGACAGTTGAGTGAGTGGTGAGAATGTGTTTGCTCTGAATAAGCGACTGTGTCATCCAAACTGCTGGTCTTTGAGTGAAGCACTTCATTGGGCGCACAAACAGAAGCTCCGTGTGAATCAGGAGCTTGGCAGGCCTGACAGACACAGTCAGTCAGTCATAGCAGGCTGACTGGTTGTGGGACTTCTCGTGTGTCACAGAGATGGTTGACTGTCTGACAGCGTGATAAGACCTGTACATGTTTAGGCAAGCCTGAAAACACCAAGTGCTCGTTTCATCCCACACACTCAGAAGCAAATTCTCTCACTGAAACACTCACAAGACTCAAAGAAATCCCTCTGCTCTCATGTTTAATGTAAAAAACCATCGAATAATAATCACCGTTTGTTGAGACAGGCGCTCTGAGTTTTCTGAATCGACTCCTTTGCTCATTGTGTCGGACGGAGTGTCAGTGATTTACAGTTTGCAGAAGCAGAGAGCAGCCTTTTATCAGCCGACCTGCTGTTCGCTGCGTGGAGAGCTGCTGCCGCCACAGCTTCTCCTCAAGGCTCCGCTGAAGCACCAATTGTAGGCCTGTGATCCTCAAAGAGACTGGGCTGACCGGAGGAAAGCCCAAACAAACGGCAGCACCGCAGTCAGGGAAAGGCACCGCGGTGAAATCCAGACACTCTGGATGCTGCACGAGCATGAATGTGTGACTTCTGCTGGATTAGATTCCTCTTCCATACCCTGTAGTCATCTGGTTTTGCAATAATACTATGGAATGGAATCGCAAGAATGCTGTAAAAAAAATTCCTGTGAGGACAAAAGAATCCTATAATGTTCACAAACTAAAAAAACTGCAGACAAAAATAGCAAATATCTGTAAAATACTGTTATTTTTAGTCGATTTGAATGCCGTAAAACAGTGTAATGTTACAGTCATGCATTGCAAAAGAACACATTATTATTTGTAAAAATACACGTGTTTGATATAACATTTATTTACAGTTTTGGCCTTTTTTTTGTCTTTTTTTTAACTTTTCAAACAACATGTAAATGAATCCTTTCTCAGATAGTATCTGTAATTTCACAAAACAGGAAGCATAAAATCCCTTTTTTGGTTTTTGCTATTTAACAATCCAAACAGTTAAAATAACTGCAAATATCTGTAAAGTAATGCTTTTAGTGGATCTGAATAGTCATGCATTGGAAAAAAAAGGACATTATTGTTATTTTTTAAAAAAACAAACATGTTTGATTTAAAATTAGTTTACATTTTTGGCTTGTTATTTTTAAACATGTCATTTAATACTTTCTCAGGTAGTATCTATAATTCCACAAAACATTGAACATCTGTAACATCACAAACAGTCAAACAATTATTTACTCTTTAACAGTCCAAACAGTAAACAAAAGGAAAAACCCCTGCAAATATCTGTAAAATAATGCTATTTTTAGTGGATTTGAATACAGTAAAACTATGTAATTTTACAGTCATGCATTGTAAAAGTACACATTATTATTTGTAAAAAATATGTGTTTGATGTAAAAGTTATTTGCAGTTTGGACTGTTTTTTTATTTGCAGTCGACATATAAATTAATACTTTCTCAGATCGTATGTGTAATTTAACAAAACAGGGAGCATCCATAAAATAGACATACATTTTTCTATCAAATAATGCAAGTATCTTTAAAATAAGAAGATGAAGACGGCAGTGAGAGTGCCAGAAAAATATGATAAAATGTGGACTTCTGTAACTTTTAACAACTGTAAAAAACAAACGTAAAAATACTGCCAAATATCTGTAAAATAATGCTATTTTGATTTGAATATTGTTTAAAAAAAGAAGAATTTTTACAGTCACACATTGTAAAAGAACACATTACTTTTTTTATGAGGAGATTATTCACAATTTTTGTTTTTTAAAGTTGCAATCAACACATAAATCAATATTTTCTCTGTGATTTTAGTATGTATTATCTGTAATTTAACCAAACAAGGATAATGTATAAGTTTTCCCAAAAAATTACAATTTAAAAATCCTTAACATACATTTTTTTCTTTTAAATAATACAAATATCTTTAAAATAGATCTTTAAAAACCCTGAAGATGGCAGTCGGGATGCCAGGAAAATATGTAAAAAGTGGTGGACGACTGTAATTCCAAAAACTGAGAAAACAGTTGTGAGAATACTGCCAAATATCTGTAAAATAGTGATTTTTTTCTGATTTAAATGCAGTAAAAACTGTGTAATTTTCCACTCAAATGTTGTAAAATCATTTGTTAAAAATACAGTTATTATTTACAGTTTTTTCTTTAATGGGTAACATATGAGCTGAGCCTGACTGATAAGAAAAAACTTTTATTAGTAACTAGAAAAATGTTTAATGGGGAGTTTGATCATTTCTCTGTTTTACCCAAATAAAAAAACTTGGTTGCAGAAACAAATTTCAAGCATGCACATCAACAGAATATTCTATGTTTTCACTGAATTAACTCTCCACTTCAGTGCAGGTATCCCAAGGCCTGCTGGTCTGTGCTGCTGGACCACTCATAGCGGCCATATTTGCTTGCGAACTTCAGCGCGGTGCTTCGTCTTAGTCTCCCTCTGGGTTTTGCTTGCTTTCATTAATTTCTGTGTATCAAGCCGTTGCATGTTTACATTTGTTATTTTAGTTGAAAGTCCTCGTTAATACAGTGGACGGTGAGACTTTAGTAGGGCTCCGTTGTCCGGCTGGATTGCAAGTTTGTATCTGTGCAATATTACACTTGTGACATCTCTGTTTCAACTTGTGTTTTGCGTCCAGCTCTGGAATCACATCTTACAAATGAAGCGGAAAACAACTATATCATGCTTTTGAAACCCCGTTGGTTAACTGTTATTATTATCCCCCGCCTCCACAAAGTGGAAAAGGAGGATATAGGTTTGGCCTCCGTCCATCCGTCCGTGCTTCCGTGCGTCCGAGATGAAGGGAACAGCTTTTCTCGGAAACTATTACAGCTAGGATTACGAAATTTAGTGTGTAGCTTCACACCATGGACACCTTGATCAAGTTCGAAAATGAGACCTGTGCGATAATATTTAACAGAGTTATGGCCCTTGATCACTATTTTGGATATAGACTCATAGACATCACATGTGGCGGGGGATATTGATGACCATGTCGTCTTGTTTCTTCCATGGGATGAAAACGTATCTCAACGATCATCCTGGTGGCCCTACATGCAGGTTTTGCTTAATTTTTTGTGTATCAAGGAGTTATGTGTGTAAATGTATCTGTGCTTTGTCAGTAATTTTTTAAACTAAACAAACCAGTACTCCATTTCCTAAACAAACACGTCTACTTTAGTTTTGAGAACACGATTTTGTTTGTTAGATAATCATCTGTGGATTATCAGCGCAAAAGACAACTAAATCGGGGAAATAAGCCAAAAAATAACCACTAAAAGTAACGTTCTATACATACAGTTGGAACATTTTGTATTCTGTTTTAACATTATAACCGGAACACCTCAGGTTGCACACAGGTTCCAAAACAAACCTCTTTTCTGTCGGCCTTCGTTAAAAACAGCTCTGTAAAATGTTCAATCTGAGATGAATGATTTTATCGTGATTAAACATTCCCAGCTGCATGGCCCAGCCCTCGTTAGACCCCTGTGGTGGCAGACACTAAATATAGGTCATTGTGAATTGTGCTTGGAAGGCAGTGTTGTGATCGCTGCTCTGTATTTATGTAGGTGTGCTGCTCCTTATGGAAAACAGAAATCTGCTCGTGCACATGCATCATTTGAATACGCTCTTATTTTTAAAGCAGTGACCTCGGACAAAAGCCTGTCCGTCACCCACGCCGGCCTCACTGAGCTGTGTACATCTGTCTTGTCGCTGTCAGATTGATCCCGCCTGCTGCGAAGCCACATCCCGAGGCGCCAAAACAAGAGGACGGAGGGGGGAGCGACGGTGGGCGAAAGTAAATAGAGATGTTTGGAGTGGAGTGGCTTTGGGATGGAGGCTGGAGATGGGATGAGTGAGGGAGCAGGAGAGGTCGAGGGCTCGGTGGAAGGAAACAGTCCATTAGTTTGACTCACACATTAAGAGACAAGCCGTGCCTCCGGGCCACGCTCTTTTCTAGTTCGTCCTCGGAAAAACAAAAAACAAAAAAGGAAAGAAGTTGTGCGTGCGTGCCCGTGTTTCTCACAGCAGGGGAAGCAGCGCAGCGCTACACGTAGAGAAGCACACTGCAAGGAAGATGTTTGCTTTTGTTTTCACGGTCCTCGCAGCTCCAAACAGCACCCGAGTTAATACGTGATGATAGGGCTGCACGATACTGGAGGAAACTGACGTCGCTGTGTTTTGTTTGTGTGTGATATGGAAAAGCCGCTTAGTGCTGTTAAATTGTAGACAATAACTATCAAAATCACAAGGAAGCAATGGTTAATTTACATGTTTAGTGTTAAAAATGTCTGCAAATATGTCCCAATTAAAAAAAAACTGAATTGTTACAAATAGTATTTACTTCTGCTACAAAATTACACAATATTTTTTTACTCTATTGAGATCAGCAAAAATATTATTTAACAGGTATTTTCTGTTGTTTGAGAGAAAAATTGTGTATATAAAAGATTGAGAAATGGTAAATAGTCTGTAAAGCTTTATGTTAAAGATTTTTCTCAGTTTGTTTATAATATAGGTGTTATCCAGTAACACAGAAAAATAGTGCTGCTATAATCCATGTCGACTGTTAAAATAAGAGCGAAACTGTAAATATGTCCACATCAATAGTCTGTATTTTTACAGATTTTTTTTACTGTATTTAAATCAGCAAAAATATTATTATAAAGGTATTTTCTAATTAAAAATATTTTTCCCTCTTTTGTTAAATTATAGATACTAATCAGTAAAATCACAGAAAGATAGTGTTACTATTTTGCATGTTGACTGCTAAAATAAGTGCAAAGCTCTAAATGTGTCCACATCAAAAATCTGTATTATTTACAAATAGTCATTTTTTCTATTACAAAATGACACCTTTTTTCTTTTTTACTTTATTTAAATCAGTAAAAATATTATCATACAGATATTTTTTGTTGTTTTTGATTTTTCTCCGCTTTGTTAAATTATAGATAATGCTTAGTAAAATCACAAAAAGTACTATTATTATAACACGTGTGGACTGTTAAAATCAGGACAAAACTATAAATAATGATCACATCCAAACTCTAGTTTTAAACATTATTTGTTCTTTTACATGTGATTGTAAAATTCAGCTGTATTTAAATCAGCTAAGATATGATTTTAGAGACATTTGCTCTTATTTTTTGTATTTTAAAACAGTTTTTGAAGGTCAGAATATTGCACAGTTAGCTGTAAAAAAAATAAACTAAAAAAAACTGGCTACAACTGTAAACGCTATCCACATCAGAAATGTGTATTTTCACAAAAGGTAATTTGTTCTTTCACAACATTTAACTGGAAAATTACATGTTTTTTAAACTTAGTCTAAATATGCAAAATATACATGTGTATATATATATATATATATATATATATATATATATTCTGTTTTTGCTTTGTTAAATTATAGATAATATCTAGTAAAATCACAGAAATAAAGTATTCATTTACAAATTGACTGAAAAAAACAAACACAAAAAACCCCCAAACCGAAATGGAAGAATTTCCACATAATAAAATGAATTACAACCTATCAAAATACTCATTTTTAGACAGTGTGTCACCATGAACAACATGATCACACATTATATCCAAATATCTGAATGACAAACATTGTGATTTATTTTCAATACAAATTTCATTTTCACCTTTTTCTACAAAGCAGAACTGGCTCGTCTTACTTTGTCACCCATAAACCATGGAGATGCAGCTGGAGGAAGTTTGTAAAGCGGAAACAAACACTTCAGCCAATGTAGGTTTAAAAAACGTGCTGTTTCAGCTCAATATTTGCCATGTAAATGAGAAATATGACCAAGAATTAACAACCAATAACTTGTGCTGCCTCGTGTAGCTGACAGTTTGTTTTTTACTTATCATCCTTTTTGCAGCTGAAATAATACAATGCAACTGCTAGTTTGTTACTTTTGCTACCAAATCTTCATTTGTAGTGTTTCTCCCTCTTCTTTGATCATTTTGCAGTGCACGTTTTAAAAGAAAGCTCCAAGAAGCCTTAAATTGGAGTAAATTACGCCAGACATACTTCAAAACCAGATTTTGTTCGAAAAGGGTGTAGGAAGAAGTAAAAACAACTTATCTAGTCCCAACCCTTATTCCTTATCACAATGTATCACTAGATTCACCCTGAAACACTGTTCAGGTCATAGCCGGTCATTTAATTTACAACAGAAACAGCAGCGAAATCAAAAGAATAACAGCGTAAAATGCAAAATTTAAAACAAAAACAAAAATAACATCACAGGATACACAACTCCCCTGATGTTACTGATTTTACATTTGTTTTCTATTCTTTTTCTATTCTGTATCTGTTTAATATTCCCGTTTTAAAGATGTATTTTAACCTACCTATTGTTTTACATAATTTCAGTTCATCACTGCAGCTGTTCCATAGTGTAACTCCTTTTACTGAGACACAGTGAAGTTTCATATTGGTTCTGACTGGTTGTTTTTTGAACATAAAAATTCCTCTGAGATGATGTTTGCCTTCTGTCAGTTGAAAAAACCTTTGGATACTATTTGGTAACTGCTGATTTTTAACTTTATACATAACTTGAATTGTTTTATAATTAACCAGATCCTTACATTTTAATGTATTAAATTTGATGAAGAGTTGATTTGTTGGTTCTCTGTAGGTGGATTTGTTCATAATTCTTATTGCTCTTTTCTGTAGGATAAATACAGACTGTGTATTTGTTTTGTATGTGTTCCCCCAAACCTCCACACAGTAATTCATGTACAGGAGTATGAAGGAGCAGTACAAAATGTATAATGAAGATTTATTAAGGAAATATTTGACTTTATGTAAAATTGCCACTGACTTTGCTGTTTTTCCTTTGGTGTAGTTAATGTGTGATTTCCAGCTCAGTTTTCATCTATTATAACACCAAGAAATTTGATTTCAGATACTCTTTCTATCTCTGCATCATTTTGTGAGTTTTTTGGTTGAGCAGATTGGACGGTTTCCAAATACTATAAATTTTGTTTTGGCTAAATTTAATGTTAGTTATTTGAGTCAAACCAGCTCTTCATTTTTTTTTTTTTAGCTCATCACCTACTTTATCAAAAGTTTTCCAAATTGTCCCCACAACAGAACAAATTAGTGTCATCAGCAAATAGTATACATTTTAATGAACCAGAGACTTCACAGATATTATTGATATATAAAATAAACAACAATGATCCCAATACTGAGCCCTGAGGAACCCCACACTTTACTCTTAGAAGTTGTGATTTTGCCGAGCCTATTTGTATATACTGATTACTGTTATTCAAATAACTAATAATCCATGCCAGTGCTAGTCCTCGTATCCCATATTTCTGCAGTTTTATTATTAATAGGTTGTGATCAACCGTGTCAAAAGCTTTTTTTTTTAAAATCTAAGAACACTCCCACTGCATATTTCTGTTTTTCTACAGCAGTTATCTCTTCCACGAATTCCATGAGTGCCATTGAGGTAGTCTTTCACTTGCTAAGTAATGGAAAATGAGAACGGCGCACGTTTTCTTTTATATCAAGCAACAGAAAGCAGCGTGATGTGCTGGAGTTAACTTGCTTTTCTTCACTTTGCGTGGTGCTCCACTACTTGACGACAATAGAACATTTCGTTGCATTTGATCAGAGCTGCAGAGAAAGCCGTGCTTCGGTTGCAGCTGTGATGTCGTGGCTCCACAGTGCCGTCCACGCTGTGTGAACAACGCCGATGCTACAGTCACAGGCCATTGAGAGTTTGTGTAGCGAGGCGTAGCGTCTGTGTTCGTCTGCTGACATCTCCTCTGTTAATGAAGCCAGAAACGGGAGTTAATATTTCGCAGCTGAGTGGATCAATGGCCGCCTTGTCCTGACTATTTGGACTTGCTGCGGCTTTAACGCTGGATATTGTCCTGGAACATACATCATCGTGGAGCCGGCCTGCTCCAGTGTGAATAAAATGAATTACCCTCCATTTGCATACCTCGTGACCTGGGAGGACACTCGGGGGTGCTGTGCAAAGCCTGAATGTCATTATAACTCTCAGCCCAAGGAGGTGTGTGCCAATGTGAGCGTATGCGGTGCCAGTAGCTGGAAATGTGCGGTCCAGTGTGTCGCTTTTTTTCCACAAGGTGACGAGGAGTATAAGCCCGAGGGCGAGCTCCATCTCCTGTGCTCGTGTCCCATTCACCTCCCATAGTGAACTGACATCACCCAGTAATCCACAGGGAGTGAAGCACCTGCTTGTTCTGCCTCTTTCAGCTTTCTGTGGAGGAAGTGGTGGTAATAACGAGGAAGGTTTGTGAGTGTGCGACTCCCTTTCACTCATGAAGGTGCCAGTGTAGTTACTGAACCCTCCTGTTGTCCTCATTTATGGGCACCAAAAAATATTGTTTCCTTGTCTGAAAAAATACAAAAATCCAGCAAAAAAATTCTCCAAATTTCTGAAAATTTGCAAAAACCTTCAGGAAGAAAATTCCAATAATTCCTTTAAAGTTTCCCTTAAAAGTTTTTTTTTAAATCCCTATTTTTTTTTAAATATTTTCAAAAAATGAGTAAAAAATCTTCCAAAAAAATCCTAAAAATATTTAAAGTGTACATATATCTCAGTAAAGCTTCTAATATTTTCTTTAAGAACATTCACATAAAAATCAACCAAAATCCAGCGAATTTTGCTTGATTTTGGTTGATATTTTTTGTGAATGTTCTCAAAAAACATTTTTAACATTTCTTTTTTTCCACGAAAAAATGTTCAAAGGTTTCCCAAAAATGTTGAAAATGTCAACATCAGAAGTTTCACTGTGAAAATATAAATTTTTTTTCCCACATTTTCAAACTTTAAAACGGATTAATTTTGACCCGCAGGACGACACGAGGGTTCAATATTCTAAAGATCAACTTGCAGGTTGATGGCTCCTGTCAACTAACCCGAAGTCGAGCTGTTTCACACAGTTTTACTCACTGTGGGCTCATTTTTCACTACAATATAAAGTCCTGCACCTCTATGGAAACAGCACAACCATAGCCAGAAGTAGAGAGAACTCAGAAATGTCTCCTGTGCAGTAGGATGTAGTTATAATGCCATTAATCATAAAAACAAAAGGACGAAAGTTGGATTTATGTCACAAAAATGGTAAAATCCTGGAATCTGTATGTATGCTTTTTTTGTTTGAAGTGCAGATGTTATGAATACTGGAAAAAGATACTCTAGAAAGGCGATTTGACAGGACCTTATTATATTTTTAAAACCTCCAAACTAATTGTTCACCTGACTCTGACAGATGTTTCGCCATGCTGAATGTATCTTCCAACAACTTGCTCCTCTGTACATCATTTTTGAGCCATGCTGCATTCATTTTATTGATCAAGTGTGTTTTATTTTCCTCTCAGTCTCTCTCACCTGTTTCCATACCTGCCTCTTCTCTCCTCTGTATAAAAACTGTAGTTCAGCTGAATAGTTAAATTCATTTGATTATTGATTACACAAAAATGTGAAACTTTAAGTGTGTTCCTACTTAGATTTTTAATTTGTTTTGATTCTTTTCTCCTTTGTGCTCTGTAAAAGACAAAACACAGCTTGCAGTTCAAACCCAGTCTAGTGGAATTGTTCCTGAGTTTTGGTGCAAACTATTTACGTTATTTTGTTCAGTCAAGAAAATTAGTTGTCACTTTTTTTGCCTTAGATTTTGTTAATTTTCCCAAAAGAACCACACAGACTTCAAGTACTATTAGAGAGTAGAAAATCCATTGAGTCTCAATGTTTTTTTAGTTTTGGTTAATAGTGTAATTTTGTTTGATTTTTAAAAAAAAAGATAACATACCTCTCAAAACAAATTGGTGGTTCAGAGGTTTAGGAGCATCCTTTTCATCTGAATTCAGGAAAAACAAATCCAACAGAACAGTTAAAACCATAAAAAAAGATTTCTAGAAAAACATACATAGAGATAAAAATATACATAAAGAAAGACACAGTTAGAATAAATAGTTTTGACCAGATGTTTGTCTTTTAAAACCAAAAAAATCATGCTTTCTGTAATCAAATGATCATTTGCAATAAATACTACATGTACATATTGTCATAAATTCAACCTACAAGCTGCTCTTTGAAGGCTCTGTGAAGGTTTTGTGGATTCCTGTGTATACTTAAGTGTTTGCACATGTTTGTCCTTAATTAAACGTGTGAAACGGTGACCTATATCAGGACATGCAGCTCCGCCACAGCAGCCAAGTCTCTCTGAGAGCCGGCCTTGGGGCTCGTGTTGTTAATGGTAGCGATCGTGGCTAGTTGCTCCGAGCTAGCGCTGAGTATGACTGGTGGCTGATGAATGGGCTGGAGGTATTCTGTTAATACTCCACCCTGGTCGTGGCACCGCCAAACCCGTGGGCTGTGGGTCAGTAGGCTAAACTCTGCTTTGTGTGCATGGTGAGGCATAAGTATGTTTTAAAAGGCAGCGCTGAATTTAGTGCTAGCTGGTTCACTGGAGAGACTCCTGGCCTAGAAAAAAAAATCTAACTGTGGGTCAGTTTTAATAATAGCATCTGCCAAGCAGCGGTGTTTTCTGTGCTGTTGTCCCTTTGCAGTGTCTGATGAGATGACCCAGGATGCTCCTTCTCTAAGTTCTGCTTAGTTCCACTCTAATAAATCCATTTTAATTGGAAGACAACGGTAGCTACTGAATGATATCCAATTAAGAAATGCAGGTTATTTAATGCGACTACAGTGTGCTAATGGCTGTGACTGTGGCCTCGTGGGAATGCGTACGTGATGTTGTCTCCAGGACCTTTCCCTGGTCTGTATGTGTGAGAAAGCAGCTAGTATTTTACGATCTTGATCTCTCTGTTGGGACTTGGAGGAAAAAAATCTGCTGAAAGGCTGGTTCCCGCCTGCACAATTACACATTAATGATATAGCACAGAGATCTTACGCTGAACCACTGAAATATTTATCCGTCCTCATCAGGCTGGAGAAAACACCCCGAGCAGATCCTAGCAGCTCTCCTCGTGCAGCCATAAGTAAATAGCCCCGCATTTAGCGTCTCGTTGAGCCTGTCGCAAGAACAAACTCTCTCTTTGTCGCACAATAGCTACCTGCTGAAGTGACTTCTGAGCTGTCGCATCCCTCACTTAAATTTAACATTTCTCCTGAAGTGGCACTCTTCTATTCCCTCCTCCTGTCTGACGTCTGGGTTAGAGATACTGGAGTGTAGTTTCAGTGATATGATTGTCAGTGCACCGTCGAGCACTTTACCCCACTGACAGCCCAAAATGAACCAAAACATCCTGCAATTTTTGTCTCTGAACGGCTCCAGTGCAGCATCTACAGATTCTCCCATGAACACACCCGTGTGTCCGACAGACGTTCATGGACACTGCCAGTCACGGGTTCATTTAAATGAAATCTAGATGTTTTTTTCCCCTCCTTAGGCTGTTGTGTGCACAGCAGCTTTTCAGAGAGAGCAGCGTAAACAGAGCTGCTATCCAGGGACCCCTTCTTACTTTCTTCATTTCCACTTCATGTTTGCATAGCGGGAGGAAAAAACATGTGGCACCTGACCTTTTTGCTAATAGAGTGATCAGTCTTGTTCTCCAGACGATGGGGAGGGGAGGCCTGTTGGATGTGTTCTGCGGGATAAGTATTTTCACTTATCTGTCCGCCAGCAGCTCCTTTTCAGGACGTTGACCCACAGAGCCTCGTCGGAGATAACTTTGCTTTCGGTACGGCTGGAATTTAGTGTGAAATCCTCAAATGTTTCCTGAAAAATCTGTGCTACTGGAGCACATCGCTAGTGACAGCTATCTCTTATGACAGCATGCACCGTCTGCAAATGATCTCCAGCAGGAAAGTGAACTTGCTGTCAGCAGTTACTTAATTTGCTTGGCTGCAAAAGCATGGATAATTTCCTGAGGAAAGAGATAGAGGCTTGTCTGTGTTTGTCACTCAGAGGCTCGCATTCAGGATGGCAAGCGATAGTTTTTACACGCACAGAGTATTTTGTGTTGGTAATGATAAGCTGTTGGAGTTTTGCAGTTATTTTGAGAGCGTTGGAATTATTTTTCTTGCTTTGTGTCTGCATTCTGCTACCATATGGTTAGTTAACCATCTAGTCTCCCCTGTCCAATGATGTGTATATGCTTTATACACCAATCAGCCACACCATTTAAACTAACAACCTTATATTGTGTTGTTGCTGAAACAGCTTCGACTTGTTCAGCCATGGGTACAGGACGTTCTGGTTTAGCTGCTACGATTCATCAAGTAGTTATCAATTAATTTAAGTAATTTCATGAGAAACTTAAGGTCTAAATTCTCTAATTGCATCTTCTGAAATGTGAATATTTTCTGTTTCTTTGCTCTTTTATGACAATAAATTGAATATCTTTAGGTTGTGGACAAAAAGAGAGATTTTAGGACATTGTGTGAGGTTTTGGTTGACATTTGTCACATATTTTTGACATGAAAATGTCAGTTTCAGCCTTTTTCTGGGTGTGTATTTCCAGTGCATCCTGTGGAAACTCCATCAGATTGGGGAGTTTGGAGGCTTGGTCAACACCTTGAACTCTTTGTCATGTTCCTCGAGCAATTCCTAAGCAGATTTTATGGTACAACAGAGTGCATTGTCTTACTGCTGCCCTGGAAAAGTTGGGCTTAGTCTGGAATAATGTTAAGGTACGTGTCAAAGTAACACAAATGTCAGGACCCAAGGTTTCCCAGCAGAGCACTGCATTGTAGCAAGATGATTTATCTTCTTCACTTCGCCTGTCAGCAGCTTTAATGTTGTGAATATTAGCTCTAGTAATAGCCGTTATGTAAAAGAACGTTTGGCCTGTGCCAAAAAACATGGAGGAAAACACAGTCTCTTCCAGCAAGCGAAGTTACTGTTGTGTCTTTCACACAACACTTTATACAACAGATGGTATTGAACGATCTCTGATCTCATAATTAACTGCTCAGTGGATCCAGGCAGCAACTCAGTCATCCTCATTAATAAATAATCTAGTCATTTAGTCTCCAAAATGCCAGAAAATAATGAAAAATCACCACATCTTTTGTCTGATCAGCAGTCCCTTTATAGAACACAAAGAAAAGCAGTGAGTGTTGACATTTCAGGAAGTTAAAGTTTCAGCCAAGTGAAACACAAACATTGGCAGCAACAAAACCGTCTCACTCTTGAGGTAATGAAGAAAGTGAAATTTTTCCAGTACTTTCCCATTTACATAAAGAGAGCTCTGCTTTCACTTCCATGTTCTGCTGCATTTCTGCTAATGTGAAAATCTTTTCATCAAAACAATGTCCTCCTGAATTCAGAGCATCTCCAAGATGCAAAATGAAAGAAATTGTTTCCAAAACACCTTGCTGAATATCTGCAATCTACAATCTACAATGTTCCCTAAACATCTCACATGATGCTAACGTAGATGCTAGGTTCTTGGCTGTGGACAGAGAAGCTTCTAGTCTCCCCTCAGATTTTGCAGTGCAGCAGCTCAGACAGGTGTATGACCAAAAAATGACACGTTTTAAAATAAAACTCAGGTTTTCTATGAGCAGAGCACTTTATGTTAATGTTGTGTTCGCTTGTGTTTATGTAATTGTGTGAAGCTAAAATTGTGATTGTGATTAATTTTCAATATATTGTGCAGACAGGTATTTGCATAACCGGATTTTTCTAGGAGACTCTATGTTTGGACACTGCAATTATGAGAATTGTGGTCAGTTGATTCTCTGATGATCGATCAGTCATTTGCACAGTAAAAAGGAGCAGCAGGAGGCTGTTTGGCCTTTGAAAGTGATGCTATTCTGGTCAGGAGAGGACCTTCGATGTCCAGCCACACCTGCCCAGAGCTGGAAGCTTCCCCCCGATGAAGAGCACCGAAGCATGACACACAGACCCACACACCGCCAGGCTTATTCACCGGTTAAACGTGCACTCTTGTGTACGCATGAGCACATGTCTCTGAGTCAGGATCAGAGTTGTGGTCACAGCAGGTTTCTGCCGGCTAACAAGGATACCGCACCTTCATTAATGCATTATTAATGAAGTTTCTTCCAGCTGACCTGTCCGTGTGAAAGCTCCCCCACTGAGATGTTGTGCATATCATTTTTTTTCAGCAGGAACACGTATGTAGAAACACATTTAGAGCGCTTTTATGGATACATATGATATCACTGCAGACCAAAATTAGTGCCTTTCTTTTAAGCGGCTGGTGGTTTCTGGTTTGTCCAAGTCGGGATTAAGTTGCCAGAAGCCGTCAGTGCAGCCAATGATATTTTAGTGCTATTTTTTTTAAAACTCTCCTCCTTTCTCCTATTTCCAGTTTATTTTCTCTGCCCTAGCGTCGTTCAGTTGGGGCCTTTTCAGCCTAAACCAATTTCCATGCTGCAGGCCAAAGCACACAGTCACCTGGGTTACAGCTGGGGCCTCCTGGAAAAACAACACCCACCATGTAACACAGAGGGAAAAGACATTTCCCTTTCAAGCCCTGAAAAATTGCTTTCTGCAGTTTTACAGCAGCTGCACAGGACATCGTTCATACTGTCAGCCCACACATAGCATCAGGAGTTATTTACCAGCGTTGTTCTCTAAAACTCGCCTGCTCGCAACAGCCAAATGAGAGGTGTGTGTGTGTGTGTGTGTGTGTGTGTGTGTGTGTGTGTGTGTGTGTGTGTGTGTGTGTGTGTGTGTGTGTGTGTGTGTGTGTGTGTGTGTGTGTGTGTGTGTGTGTGTGTGTGTGTGTGTGTGTGTGTGTGTGTGTGTGTGTGTGTGTGTGTGTAATGCCGGACATGTGCTTCCAATGACAGTGAGTGCTGTTTGTTCAGAGCAGGGAGAAGAGAAGCAGATATATGAAGAGAAAGGTTAGAGTTACAGGCTCAGAGTGAGAACCGTCCTGTGCTATAGATGGTTTGCAGATGTTGAGATTCTCTGTGATTGTTTCATCTGCTTTCTCAGCGTGCTGCTTATGTTGTGTAAAACCCCCAATTTCAGCTTAAATCCAAGCTTCAGCTTGGTTCATTTCAAGTGCATTTTCACACAAAAATGTCAAAAATGAACAAGAGTTGGGCCCGGATATAAAGCTGAGGAAGGTTATCTGCTGCAGGACGGTAATAAGAAGGCTGCTTTGAGGCTTTGCTTTGGTAACCAGAACCACGAGAAACTGGAATGAGCGCCGTTTCTGTGATATAATGAGATCTGAGAGGTAGTGTGGTGCTGGTCTCGGTGCAGAACTCTGTTATGCTGTGAGTAAGTACCTTGAAGTCTTCCCTGACATTTACATCGAGGAAGATTAGAGTCATTATGATGTGCTCAGAAATAATGGTTCTGGTTTGGAATGTAGCAGAGCCAACGGAACTATTTTGATCAAGGCTCAGGCATTTTGTGGGTGAGTGAGTGAGGGCAACAGCGTGGAAAATGACTCAAGTCTGGAAGAAAGTTTTGGTATTAGAAGAGAGGAACGATGAGATTGCGGCCATGCTGGTGGGGGGTTTCTGTTTTTGATATTGCACTTAATGTGTGACTGAAAAAAAACAACTGATCAGCTGAATGTAATGTTTTTAACTGTGGTGGTGATGAGGCTTTCAGGTGCTATCTTAGTGTAGACCTCTTTTTATGCCTCATCCAACAATTACAGTCTAATCAGCATTAAACGAGGACATATATCATTACAGTTAAGCTTTGACTTTGCACTTTTTTTTTCAGAATGTATAGCATCTATATACAGATTGGACTGTAGCACTGGATTTCTGGAGACTTTAGAACTTACTACTATGTTTATTTGGACTTCACTGATGGAAAGCATGTACAAATCAATGTTCTTCCCAAGTCTGACAGTGACTATTTCAAATACAACTCCTTTGGTGATGAATTCAAAAGGTGTCGATGATGGAGAACCTCTTTTGTACAGTCTGTCTTCAAAACACGCATTCACTTTGAGCACCATTTGCATCCCTGGTGCATGTACAGTTACTGTGCTTGGATTACAGTCCACACTTCTGTGAAATTTATGTTTCATGTACCCTTGCAGACCTTTGTGACTACATGAAAGCATGAATTAGCTTTCAGCTGTCCATATGTTTGTAGCTGAAGAGCAAAAAAAGCGGCAAAAGACGTTTAGTCTGACTCATCAGATTGTAGTCTTAGGGTCTAACATCCACAGCATATTTCACCTGCTTTCTCCTAAACTTGCGTTCTGTTCCTTTTTCAAACCCCCCCTTGCTACTGGAGACAACAACCTCTGAGCAGCAGTCTTCATGCTGAGTGCAGTCATGCTTGGTTCTTTAGCCATTTTGTTGAAAGCCCTCGCCTGCCTCCATGCAGTTGCTCCACTAAAACAATTCCCCCCATGCTGTTTTGCAGGGACACAGTTGCTGCATCCTGGGATTAGCACTACCCATGACTATTGTGACTGGTTTAAAGAAATACAAAAAAGGGCAATTAGGTCATTGTCCAGCTCTGACACAGTCCTGTAGAGAACAGATCTGGCTATGTGAGACTGAAGTGCAACAGTTCAGCGCATGAACGTAAACACAGACTATTGTGACAGCCAAGGCCAGAGAAACACGGGAGCTGCTTCATTACTACAGCTAACTGCAGGGATGCTACTGCTACATTAGCCCAGCTCTGCACAGTTTGTGTTTAGTCATTTTTGCTGTTAAAAGCAGATTTTGTGTTGATGTAAACAGCATGTGTGTTAGTATAGGTGGAGACATTGCTTCAGTAATGTGCGCATATGAGGTGATGCTAATTAGCCATGTGCTCCGTGCTGCTTGTGCTAATTAGCCATGTGGAGCTATTGTCTGGGAGGTTGCAAAGCATGCTGGGCTGGTTAAAGCTGAAATGCGGAAAGTGAAAATGCATAATGGAGTCTATTCTTTGTTCAATGAAGGTAAAGGAGCTATTTTGGCAGTAATAATGTATGTTTTTCAACCTGCTTTGTACAACTTCACTGAAGGAATCTTTAATGAATGAAGTAAAACGTGGGCCCAGCAGTAGCCTGTAAAGCTGCCCCACCTCCAATGACAATTCAGTAGACATTGCCCAGCATTCGTTTAAAATTAGTTTTCATAAAATGCACATTGAGGTCTATAAGATGAATAGAAGTGGAACTGTTTCCTGCCTCAAGGACGGTTTTTCACAGTGGCAGGCCCATTGTTAATGGCAGCAGGCATGAAGGCCTGCAGCCATATTGCTGTAATAGATGACATTTTTATCACTCCATTCAGCTACTATTCTAAAGCCGTTTCTATAGAGCTTCGTCTCGGGACACACAGATTTCTCATTATCCGTGTTGTCGGCCTGTTTTGCTCCTCCTGAGCTTTCTGTCTCTTACAGCCGTCCGCCTTCTACACTCTCTGACGGATGCGTGAAGTTTTATTTAATTAACCTCCATTTAACGAGGCAGGTCAATTAAAAACAAATTTATATTTACAATAAAAAGTTTGGCAAGACTGCTGGCGGTATGAAACACTGCTGTATGTTAGAGTGTTGCATGTCAGAACTTGCTTAGTTCTTCTTTGCTATACTAGTCTATTTTAGAATGATTGTACGTCTCAGTACTCACCTGGTGTTGTGTGACCCTTTGTCACAGCATCTTAAGGAATAAACAACCTTCAATTTTGCTGTGCTGTTTTAAAGATTCAACATTCAAAGGTTTTATTGCCACATGCAGCAATAACAGGTTATCAGTGCAATGAAAATTGTTAGCTGTCTGTGTCTGTCCAAGGATCAGCCTATTTAAAGAAAGCATATATTCAGACACACACATCACTCACATTTAGTCTTCAGTACTAAGGAAAGGGTTATGTATGAGGAAAATGGTATTAAAAAGCCTGTGCAATATTTATGGTGGAGAAAAGATCTGCTCATGCAAAACAAGGTTGGTGATGTTAAATATATGTGCGGAAGAAATGCTTTTAAAAAAGCATGTGTACAGTTTTGTGCTGCAACGGTCAGCATGTGCAAAAATATACGGTATTGAAAGTTCCTGGCCTGATTCAACAGCATTCATAGATGTTGCTGCTTGTATACATTATTGAATAACGCTTGAATATACGTCTTCACAGCGCTGCACCTTAAACTACAGCTGTCTTTTGGTGATAATTTTGGTGCTAGTCAAGGCTTTTTTCAAAGTTAGATTTACTTTTTTGTTCATGTCTTTTTTTGCTTTAGGTTTATTGTTGGCAAAATCTGCAATGTGGGAAGGCATTATGTATCTGTTACCTAAAGCAGTGGTTCTCAACCCTGTTCCTCAGGACCTCATGTCCTGCATGTTTTAGATGCTTCCCTGCTCCAACACACCTGACTCAAATGATCAGCTCGTCATCAGGCTTCTGCAGAGGCTTGATGACGAGCTGATCATTTGAATTAGGTGTGTTGAAGCAGGGAAGCATCTAAAACACGCAGGACATGGGGTCCTGAGGAACAGGGTTGAGAACCACTGACCTAAAGTGCAACTGAACGTTTTCATTGGTCACACTGGTGTGCCTTAAATTTAGCAGGTCTGTCTATGCGTGTCTGGTGTACCCATCTTGATAGCTGACCTTACTCTGTTTTAAATGGGGTAAATCTGATGTGAAAACGCATCATTTCACTCTTTTCACAGTAATTTTTCACCAGACTCCTGTTTGAGTTGCTGCACTGCAGTGACTGAGTGGAGACTAGAGGCTTCTCTGTGCACAGCTAATAAGATGGTAATAAGCTAGTGTGTGTTGATGCTTGTGAGGCCTTTAGGGAACATGTGTGAATTGTAGCATCTATCAATAGCCTGCATGTAAAAGGTGACAACCTGGCTCACTTTCTCCCTCTAAACTGGATTATTCTCTCCATAGAGCCCTGAAATACCCAAAATTAATATAGAATCTGACTTTGAATCAGCAGATAGTCACCATTTTTTGATGAACATTGGAACTGGGGTCAAAAATCCAATTTGAACACCTTGTACTAGTACATAAAATTTACGATGTTAAGACTAAAAATGCTAGATACCATAGTGCTAAAATATCAGAGCAACAGGGAGCAGCTTTCACTCGCAGATTCTGGAGTCTGTTAGTCTGCCAGTTATTTACTAACCTATAAAGACTTAAGGCTCTAACAAGGTACAAGTCCATTAAAACTTATTGCCTGCTAATTGGAGGCCAACACACTGAACTACCCTGTGTTGTTGCTCCTGGGGGAGGAGTGTGTGTGATCAAGGACTGCGAGTTAAAGATTTGTCCGTCTGGATGGTGGATGTTAATGTTTCAGCGTTTGTTTTGTTTAGTTCTGTCACATGAAGCCGGCTGAGTGCTTTTCTTTTAGTGCGGCATTATCCAGTTGTTCCAACATCTGCCTGAAAGAAGCATTTAATTTAGTTTGCATCATGGCTGATTCAGACACACACACACACACACACACACACACACACACACACACACACACACACACACACACACACACACACACACACACACACACGAACACACACACACACACACACACACACACACACACACACACACACACACACACACACACACACACACACAGGAATAGCTGCAGGCCATTTTTATGTTGTATGTGCACACGCCTGTAGTCCGCGGCCGTGTGTGCATTCATCTGAGTCTGATGTATTCTGATGGTGGCCCCCAGTGGAAACCACAATAGAAGCATTTCATTTATTTCATTCACTTTGTCGTTGCTGTTTTTGTGTTTAGCGTGTTTCTCTGTGGATGCTAATAATGGGCTCCTCATAGAGATGAAGTAGATTCCTCACGTAGCAGTGACTCAGAAGGCTCACGCGACGTCCACACTAATATACATTTGTATGAAAACACCTAACGCATTCTGCTATGTTTACGCCGGAGCATCCACGCTACTTCCACCACGTTTTAGCTGGAAAACTTGGGTTTGCATTCCAGTCTGAATGATGCATAAATATATGATGATTCTAATTTGACCTGACTGACCATGTCTTTATCTGATTTGTCACGCATCTATCATGTGACACGCTTCTTTAGAAAAAAGCAATGACTCCAGTTCTGTGCTCCCATCCCCATGACAGCGTTGTTATATATCCTACATTGATAGCAATGTCTGTAGTTGTAAAATATGTCCTGTTAGTTACATCTTCTCTCTCTGCTACTGTTAACATTCACAAGAATTACTCCCAAAAACAGTTTATACCTCACTTATTCTTGGTTGAGGCTTCAACTGCGTGTTACTAGGGATACCAATAATTTTGACGATTAAAGATATGTTAACCAATACGGCAGAAAAAAGGGATATGCATGTCATAAAATGTGTTTAGCATTATATGTAAAGCCTGGTTGTTCCTCTTACTATTTAATGTATTAAGGGATGGCAGTGTGTTTAATATCTCAAAAACGTTCATCATGTCTTCTTACTAACGCAGTGGATTTGAGGTCATGAAAGAGCTCTAGTCGAAACTGTCAAGTAATCAACATCTGTCTATGCACGTTATGTCTGAACAAAAGTACTCAAAACAGCATTAGCAAACAGAGAACCTTGTCGGGGTTTTGCTAGCAAGGGGCACCATGACAGAGACTTCTGTGGATGTTTACAGCCTCCAGCCAGAGTTCAGGTGCTCAAGACGAGTCAAATTCTAAATTCCTAGGGTTGAGTGGCTTTGGTAACCAATCTGTTAAGGACATTTATTGTCATTGCATTTCTGCAACGAAACTTTGTTGGCACTTCCAAAAAAACAAAAACAACGTAGTATAACAAACAATGAACATCTGTGTAAAACAAGTATTAAATAAATAAGTAAATAAATAAATAATATATTTATACACACACACACACACACACACACACACACACACACACACACACACACACACACACACACACACACACACAGGTAAGTAGAAACAAGTATTTCAAAAAGTGTAAGAATGTAATAGTGCAATGAGGTGCAGTGTCTGCTTTAAAGTGTCTGATTCAAGTGAAATGATCATTGCACATTAGAATGATTACTGTCCATCAGTGAGTGTCTTGTTTGAGCATGGGGGTGATAGGAGGTGGATTGTGGATTGATAACGCTGCCGACTGTTGTTACGATATTTTTCTTGTTTTAAATTGGGTCTTTTCTTGCTAGTTGCTTCCTTAAGTTCATGGTTCTAGCTGTTATTCAGAGTTGATGATGCCAGGAAATATCCAGTCAAATGCTTGTTTAGCTTGATGATGAGCACAGACTTTCATCCTCATACTGGATACTGATTGATTTCTGTTGCCAGTTTACTTTAGTGAGTGCATAGAACTGTCACTGTTGTTTTTAACGTTCATTTTCATGTCACCTAAATGCCTTTTTACATCAGTTTGACTTAAAGTGCTCCTTAAAAACACGGTCTAGATCCTTTGTGGAAGGAAAACCCCTGACTGATCACAATCCATTCAGACTGCCTCCCCAACAGTGGTGGATATTGATAAGAGGAAATGCACGGATTGAACGGGCCAGTGTAATTATTTGGAGCTGACTGTTGGATGTTCAGAGCCCTTTGTGAACCTCCTCCCACACACCTTTCCCACGTCGATGAACTGACCTTCACAGTCACCTCGCGGCGTGTTTGGCCAGCTGTGACGAGTCGCCTCGCTCTAACCATTTGTTGCACTCTCCATGTGAACAAGTGGGCGCTGCATTATGAATGTCTTCCTGCAGAGACTCCATCCTCATATTTAATCAGTCACATCTTATCTAGGATGGGCCGTCTTCTCGCTACATCTCAGAGTATTGCCGCTGACAGTAATTACAACCACTTCTGATTTCCGTCGCACAAACAATGCTCCAATTCACACTAACCCAGTTAATTTTCTCTCCGTGTAATAATCTCATTGTCATTCATGTTCGTACCTGTGTGCTGTATTTTTACAGTGGATGCCAACCTGCAGCTATTGACCTGTTCATTAGAAGCCTGTGGCTGAGCTGCAGCGTACAGCTGGGTTTAAATCATTCATAGTGGCTGCAGAGGAGATGCAGCGTGTGGTTTGTGCAGGCAGGCACATACGTGGCAGGCAAAATATATCACCTTAAAATTGGTTATTTCAGCATTGCACTTGTCGCAGTTTGAGCCCTGTTTTATTCTGCTGACTATATTGGGGAGATATTTGGCAGGCTGCTGCTGGATGTGGCACCACCCCCAGAAAATGGGAAAGTGATTTGAAAAGATACAGAATGAGAGAAATAACTGGATGTGAAAGAGACAGAGGCAAAGTGAGAGATTAGGTTAGGAAGCAGCAGCAGTGAATATTTGGAGGAGCACCGATGCGAAGGGCCTTAACGGGCCGCAGCCACATTTAGCAGGGGTATTATAGCTGTGTTGACATATTGTCTGACAGATGGGTGACACATGCTCTGTGTCCCAGCCCCATTGTAAGTGCGACTGGGGCTCGGTGACAGAGGCGCAGAGCAAGACCGGCTGTGGTGAGCTGGGTGGAAAACCACATTGTCTTACTTGAAGCCGTCGCAATCTCACAGTACAATGCACAATTACCACTTCAGCTCCCTCTTTATCTGTCCCACTCCCAGCTCAATCTCCACTCTCTCACTCACTCCCACAGAGATAAAATGCCTGTGTTATGACTGCACATAAAATGCTAATATTGCATTTTACAGTTTCAGTAAATCTTCAGAAGCCATCTCGCTGGCAGTGACAGCCGGCTCAGGTTCTCAGACTTGTCTCGCTACACTTTGCTTATATATGTTGTGTTGTCGTGGTTTGATGTAAACACTTCAGACTTGTGTTGTCAGAAACTCTCACATCTCCTTTGTGTGTTAAAGAACGCTGACAGGTTTAATTTTCAGCTGTACAATGTCTTACCTTGTATATATCTTGGTTATAGCTCTTTAAAAACAAAATGTGGTGGTTTTTCTCAATTATATTCATCAAGGCTTTTCTTGTGAGGCCCCATATGGTGAAAATGATTTTTTAATTGCATTTTGTATGCTCAATAAACTTAGATATGTCAAGCTTTTATGAAGTTTTTGACCAACAATGTTGCCTGATAAACTCGCCATAAACGTGACTTAAAGGAGAACTTCGGTTTTTTTCAACCGGGGTCTGTTTTCATATGTCATTTCATACATGTGAGTGATGGAGAAATGAATTTTCGACATAGCTCCAGTATTTAGCCAGGCAGACAGCTTAGCAGCTCAGCTAGCAAAACCGATGTTTTGGCACGAGCTTTGCTTTCTAGCGTCCTGAGATTTGGATACAGACACAACAAAGAGTGATCGCCAAGTAATGTGGAGGTTTTCGTTCACTTCTCATCTCTAGTATGTTGTGGGACACTCGTTGAGACTATCTGAGCCGGTCAGTGTGGGGCAAAAAGCACGTTAGGGCAGACTTTGACGCGGGGGGGCAAGTTACCCCATACTTTTCGCTAGCTGAGCTGCTAGCTGAGCTGCTAGCTGAGCTGCTAAGCTGCCTGCCTGGCTAAATACTGGAGCTATGTTAAAAATTCATTTCTCCATCACTCACATGTATGAAATGACATATGAAAACAGACCCCAGGTTGAAAAAAAACGAAGTTCCCCTTTAAAAACAATAATTTTGCTGTGGATTCTGCCAGTTTTTTTTCTATGATAAAATGTAGATGATATGTAAAAAGATGGTGTTGATACGTACAATGATCACTCATGTCAGTCACAGATTCAGAGAGAGTCTTCTTTCTGAAGGGGGCGTGGACAGCAGCGTTACAGACACAGTACAGCCATTTAGAACAGGCTCAAACCAGGCGTTCCACAGTCATGCAGAAATAAGCAATTTTTGCAGGATTTTGAGCTAAAAATTGCGTTCTGGGAACATGTATGGCTTTCATTAATTTGCTGAAAAGGGGCAAAATATGCAAGAATCCAGACTACAATCAGAATGTTCAGACACACCTGATGCTCAGAGTGCAGGTCAAGTCTAAATAGCCCACTACAGTCAATCACAATGGTTAATGAATGAAAAATGGACCAAATAACAACAGCAACTGTGATTTTGGCTTCCTACCTTTCAATGATAATGATCGACTGCAGTGCTTATGTTTAAAATGTGCTCTGCTCGTACTAAAGTGTAGAAAACTCAGCTCATGTGGGTAAATCCATTTGTCACAGAAGTCTAAAACCCTCACAGTATGGGATTTTTTTTTGTAAAATAAAAATAAGGAACAGCAGCTCTGTCAAATACTGTCGATATTAGCCTCAAAGATCCAGTCCTACTCTAAAACTCGAGTCAAAATTGATCAAACTGGCATCAGGATCAGAAACCCTGCAGAGATCCTCGGCCCTCAGGTTGAGTGGTAACTGATGTGATTCATATCTCCAGTTCTTTGTTGTGTCCCACTCAAGATGGCAACAACGGTAAATGGACTGTCAGAAAATGGCACTCTCCTCTCACCACGAGTCGTGTAATGTGTCGGTGTCCTGAACCACGCGAACATGCAAACGCTCCACGCACCGTGGGCTCTCTGACTCTTTTGTGTCCCTCCTACTCCTGCCCTTGTACAGCGTCTCTGCTCCTGTTTGTTCCCTTTTTTTTTTCTCCAATCTGTCAGGAGCTTAAATGGAGCTGTCATTACTCATCCCCTCTCCATAAGTCTTCATATGACTCCGTCTTGTGAAGGCGTTATATAAAGTCTCAGCAGCAACAGGAAGGAGAGTGAATGAAGGAGTGTACCGCTGTCACTTTTTGGCCTTCCCTGCCCTGCCATCTGGAGCTCAGTGGGGAGCTGACGGCCTTCAAACTGCATATGTTCTGTGTGGGTGTGGCGAGGAAATCTGCTCAACGATCCCATGTCTAAATCTGTCAGCGCATGCAGCAGCATGACTACCAGCTATCATGCTCGTTTCACCTCCTTCCAGACTGCTGTGCAGTTTGTGAAGAGCTCGTGGCGTTAAATCACTGCTTGCTTGTTTATTTTGTCTGGTCCGGATGTGTTTGTGCTTACATAGCGAATAGTCTGCTCCAGATATGATGGATTGTGGAAACTGGCTGGGCTGTATTGACACACACACAGTCACTCTCTCAAATATTTGCCCTCTTCTCTTCCAATCTGTGGATACACCTCGTGGCTGTTTGCTGCTGGGGCTGGATGAGCGGGAGTGATGAGAGGATGAGCTGAGATCAGGTGGCTCTGAAAGAATGAGTCATTGATGGAAGGAGGAGGAGAGGGAGGAGTACTGCTGAGGCGTGATCTGGTCCAACGTGGTGGAGGATGACGATGTTACAGCTGCTTTTTGAGCACCTGCTGGGGTAAACAGGAGTAGATCCCCTGGAAGAGGAGTCCCAGCTGGTGGTTTGTGAAGAATACTGTGAATGACATTGATAGTGAAAATATTAACCCTGTGAACCCAAAAACTTGCTGACAGGTTTGAAAGGCAGGCTTTTAAACCAGAAATGCACTAAAATGAACCATTTATCAGAGCAAGAAACTGTAAAACCATGAAAAATGACAGGATTTTCAACTCTGTCTTTGAAATCCGTGTATGGTTCGGTCTTTGGTTTTTCCATTTCAAAATAAAATGAGAAAAGCAAATAATTGTTTTGTTTTTTGTTTAAAAATGGAGAAAGAAAAAAATGCTGTGTTTTTTTACCAATTTTAAAGTTGAAACAAAAAAAGCCTTTTCCCTTCGGCACCATTTGGAAGCTACCTATGGAACCGTTAATCAGTTGTTCTCCGTGCAGAACCTCCTGACACTCATTGTAGAGCAATGTGGAGCTCCATGGCGACGCAAAGTGTTGGTGATTTCTGCGTGGGCTTTGCCACTCTCAAAGAGCTCGCGAATGAAATTGGAAAAGGGCTCAAGTACAGCCATTCTTAATATGTGTTCATGGTCCAGACCAGCTCAAAACTGTTCTTCCTCGGCGACTTCCAGCACTTCCAGTGTTCCAACAAATTAAAGCCACAGCCGTATTCTGTATTTCGAGTTTAAAAAGTTTTTTCATTAGTTATATAATACATTTCTACATTTAGGTTTTAAAAACAAAAACAAAAAACCCGTGCTTTGTGTGTTTTTTTTTTAGGTTTTATTCTGAAACTGAAAAAAAACGAAGAACAAACCACACACGGATTCCTTGAACATGTCATGTGTGATTTCTGATTTCATTTGACAAGAATTAAACATAACCATGCTAAAATTTATGATATTTAGTTGAAATTCCCTTCATTCTACATGTCCCCATTGTCAAAAATGTAAAAAAATTGCACCAGATTAGATCTATTATTTTTAGCCCAACTGAGAATTCACAACGGACTCTAATCAGTAGTTATGTCAAAAATTCAGTGACTTTTTTGGCTGAACTGCAAACAGTGTTCCCACAATAAAACATTTCTGATCAATAAAATAAATGCAACATGGCTCCAAAACAGTATGCAGAGGAGCAAGCTGGAAGATACATTCAGCATGGTGAGATATGTGCTGATGTGCAGAGTAGCACCAAGAATAGAATAGAATGGAATAGGTTTATTGTCATCATACGTGGTATGACGAAAATGCTTTCACTTCCTCTGGACGGTGCAACAGTCAGTAAGTAATAAAATATCACATGAAATAATAAAATTAAATATACATATATAACACAACAGCAATATTGAAAAGACACCATGTGCAAAAGACAGAGTTTGTAAAAGTTTTTTATGATTTGTGGCATTCTGACTCTCTCGTACTGCTCAGAAGACATTTCTGAGTTCTCCCTGCCATGGTTTTACTGTTTCTTTATTGGTGCAAAACTTCACATTGTTATAAAAACCATAATCTAATAAGGCTAATTTAGGCTAATGAGGCTAGAAGGTACAGTGTACCTGACCAAGATTTAGTTTATTTTACTAAACTCCTACATATTTACTAGTGTTTTCATATCTTGTTTCTCACTGCTTCATATTCATCTCCTGAGCATCTTTAAAACACCAAAGCACTGCTTCAATAAACTCTTTGGCAGTGCATTATAAAGCCCCAGCTTGCTCAGTTTTAAATGTTTGGTTGTAAAATGCAGCACTGCGTTAGTAAGAATAATCTCAGATGTGATATAACCCCGTCCCCAGTCCCCCAAAAAATAACACTGAGCCTGCATTTCAGGAAAGTGTTTTTTCTTCTCACAAGTGGATGCAGCTGTAACTGTTATTTATAGTCAGCGCTGCCAATGAGTAGTTACACTTGTGTGTTAAGCTGCTTCGTTCTCATGTGCAACAAGGAAAAGCTTTGTTTGGACACACTTTCTTGCAGCATACCTTTAAATTATACAGGGGGGGATTGTTGATATGGAGCTCTATTTTGGATTAAAGATTTATTGTTTTATTTTTCCGAGGTGTTTTCAGGACAGTGCTGTAGTTTGGGCTGAGGTGTTGTGAGGACAGAGGAGAGCTGAATTGTGCAGGAGTCGGTGTTGTTTTCTTGCTCTCCTACACCGGTATCACAGTGTCGGTACAAACACACACACGCCCGGCGATAACGGCAGCGCTCAGCAGTTTTCCCATGGCTTTTATTAAAGCTCTGGACTCACCTCTGCCAAAGCATCTGACCGAGCCGAGCTCCCGGCTCTTTGTACGAGTACTTTGGACACACACACACACACACACACACACACACACACACACACACACACACACACACACACACACACACACACACACACACACACACACATATGTTTGTACTTCTATCTTAGTGAGGACATCCATAGGCGTAATGCATTTCCTAGAGCCTTACCCTAACCTTAACTATCACAACTGATTGCCTAACCCTAATCCTTACTCTAACCCTAACCAAACCTCAATTCATACCTGTTCTCTAAAAACAAGTCTTCACCCTCAAACATGGCTGTTTCAAAGTGAGGACCGGCCAAAATGTCCTCACTTTGTAAAAATGTCCTCACTTTGATAGTTAAATGCAGAAAATGGTACTCACCATGTAGCAAGTACAAGAACACACACACACACACACACACACACACACACACACACACACACACACACACACACACACACACACACACACACACGTTGCATTTGCACATGGAGGTCTGATCTCCGCCGGGGTCACGTAAACACTCAGGGACCGGTCTGTGAACGGAGGGAAGCACTGGCTGTTTGAACACTTTGCTTCTTTACAAGCCCCTCTGTTTGGTAAATAAACATCACACATTCCTGAGCCGCCCCCCCCCCCCCCCCCCCACACACACACACACACACACACGAACCCCATATGGCCGCTCAGACAGTAACGCAGCATTTTGCTCATCTCTCGGTGGCGCCTTTGCTGCCATATGTGTGTGTTTGCTGAAGCACTCGAGGAGAAAGTGTTTGTGTTCGCCTGATATCTTGGGCTTTCTGCTCGTCCCCAGTCATGCCCACTGCGCGATAGTGTTTACACATAATGAGCCAACATAAGTAATTGTATTTAAATAGCATCCAGCCACATTCTCATTTCTAGATAAATCTGTTGACGCCTCGGGCCCAAAACTTATGGGAAGACTCGTGCCTTCGCGTAAAACGGCGACCTTCGAGGTTCTGCGCAATTACGCACACTGATGCAGCGTTCAGGAAAACATTCCTCCATTTACACACACGTACACAGTCTCACTGTATGACATTACTTAACACAAATTAAATATGGACCTGCAGGGGCATCAGCACCGCCTCTTTCCCCCTCTCTCTCTGTCTTGTTCTCTCTTTCCTACTACATTATAAAACAGCGGTAAATGATGTAATGATGATGTATACGCTGAAATGAAAGTGAAAGTCCTCTGCTGCCGCACATAAAATGGAGAAGATAACTGCAGAGTTGTCCAGGCAGACACAGATCAAAGTGGGCTTATCTTTAACTGCTGCTGTAACCCGGTGACTGCAGGAATAATTAATCGGCTCGGATGTCGAGGAGCTAATGATTAAGTCAGTGAGCCACATATACTGTAGACTGCAGGCGGAATACCAACATGCTGCGTTAATTCCAGCCTAGGAAGTGTTCCCTG
Source organism: Acanthochromis polyacanthus (assembly GCF_021347895.1). Taxonomy (NCBI): domain Eukaryota; kingdom Metazoa; phylum Chordata; class Actinopteri; family Pomacentridae; genus Acanthochromis; species Acanthochromis polyacanthus. The sequence goes on along the minus strand of NC_067126.1, from coordinate 8,963,415 downwards.
TACAGTAGAAATATCCCTTGGTGTCATGTTTACAGCAGATAGTGGCAGCTTGGTTTTGCCAGCAGTTTTCAGGCGGATGACATGCGACCTGCTCCTGGGGAGTTTTCCTGTCAAAACTTTCTACGGGTTGCGATTGGCCGGTAGCCCAGGAGCTGACACCTATCTGTCACCATCTTCCTCACACTAACACACTGAGGATACTGTTAACACCACGCCACTGCATGTGTGACCTCCAGCAAGCAAATGTGGGTGCTTTTCCAGGTCAGAGGGAGACTGTTAAGGCTGTCACAATGTGGGTTTAAAATAAAAACTCAGAATCCACAGCATTTATTCTCTTACTGTCTCCAGTGTCCTTGCTCAGAGGGAATCTTGGAGTTTGTTGGCTTTTACTTTTCGTATTTTCTTCTGCATTTGACTTCATTTTTCAGATTTTGAGAGTTTCAAGCTTGATATTCAAATTAATATTGGAAATGTACGTATTAAATATTATTTCTATGCCCATTTATCTGTACAACAGCAGAGTGGGGCTGCAACAAACCCAGTTACTTAGGTCACAGTGTAATGTGATTTGGATCAGTCTTAGCTGCCAATTAAATCCAGTCAGTTAATGGAGTAAAAAGGCAAGTTCATTAACTCTCATTAACTTCAGCAAGCTCTGCCCTTTGGATTCTGAGACTGTCCACTTTATGTCAGTTCAATCTGAAGCCCCTGCATATGTTACTCTTCCTCTTTGTCCTCTATTTGTCGATGTTCCTCACCCTGACCCTGACCAAGGTCTGTCTGAATCTCAGATCACTTCTTTAACTTTGGTAAATGTGGCATTGAAACGCCTTATTTCAAACTGCTTTTTGTTCACACACTTGTCTGAGTAACTGGCTAGAGGCTGTCTAATAGTATTTGCCACTGCATTTATTATGGATTGTCCTCATGAAAAAGAAAGTCCAAAACATTCATCTGCATTGGGAGTGATAATGATTAACTGTTAATTAAGTGGCGTTAACAATTGAACCTGTTTAAAATGCATTAACCGATAAGACAAAGGACTGGGATGTCAGAAAATGTGTTGTACATTTGCATTCCTAATCTGCACCTTTATTCTCATGGAATGTGTTTAATAAATGACCATGCAGGTATGTGTGGTAACAGACAAAAGAGGCTGCACTTTAAATGTTTTGTTTGGTGCCAAAAATGAAAAAAAAAAAAATTGGGTTTCCCTAAATGAAAAGGTTTGGCACACCATAGCGAACAGTAGAAATAGTTTATTCTGGCTCCCCATGTGTATATACATAAGAAATAAGAACATATAGAATCTAAGAAGATATAAATATACACAATCAGAAACCAAGAACCCAGTGAATATGTGAACCAAACTGAAAACTACAGTGTTTAATAGGTCATTTAGGCTTTTTATTGTACTTAGGTTAAAAATAGGTTATATGTTCACGTTTTTTCTTTGTGCTAATAGTAAATATTTTAAATGTAAGAAAAATATTCTTAACTGTTACTACTTGGTCTGATTTCAGTAATAAATATCTTAAACACAGGGGAAAGAAAAATACCCACTCGGCATGGGTCATAAGCTCGCATTGATTAAGTCCCTGCCCTCTGTACGCACCGTCTGTTTAAATATATACATATAGCCTTAAAGTTGAGCTATTACAGCTTAGAAATTAGTCAGACATGTCAATCAGAGCTGGTCCAAGCACAAACCAACTGTCTCAAACCAAAAATCATGTAATTTATAATCATATGAAGCTGCATGTCCTCATGTTTCATAAGTTGGTGAATGTTTTGCAGTTTTGCTTGATAAAAAACGATAAAAAATGGTTATCAGAACCGATACAGGATAATGTCAAGAAGTGCATCAACAACCGTCAAAGTCAATAATTGTCTGCTTAAAGCTAAATAATGTTTTATTTCCTGTTTAATGTTTGAGTTACCAGGCAACTAAGCCATCATAATACAGTACATTTAATTGCTCTACCTGTAAATCAAGATCAAGGATAATTGTATAAACACTGGTGACTCCCAGTTGTGTGTGTGGCTGCATTGATCCTAAAAGCCTCGAAAAGGAACGCCATTGTTTTTCAAATCCTCCTGGATGCCTTTAAGGCCCCATCCACACGAAGACAAAACGAGGTCTAAACGCATAAGTTTCTTGCCGAATCTGCGTATCATTCACACGAAGACGGCGTTTTGGGGGTCTGTAAACGATCATTTTTGAAACCAGGTTCCAGAGTGGAAAGATTTTGAAACGCCGTATACGCAGCTCCGTGTTTACTGGCTATCCGCTACTTTTCAGATACGCTTGCGTCATATCGTTACAGCGCCCCTAGAGGTCTGGCATGTGTTTTACAGCGTTTCCATGCGTATCAAGTGCATTCATGTAGACGTATGCATTTTCTGAGATGCCTTCGTCTTTATGGCGATCGTTTTTGAAACTGTTAAGCGTTTTGTCTTCGTGTGGATGGGGCCTAAGACCATAATGCAGTGGGGGGGAAATGCGTGATGGTGATAAAGTCTGTGCAGAGGACTGAAAGAATAAAAAGACTTTGGAATAAACATTTCTCTTAACACGGTTGTTGAGCTTGTGTGATCTGCGCTGCTGTATTTCCCGCTAAGTGTCGACACCGCGGGGAGTCGACCGCTCGCCCTCGCTCCGTGGCAAAGTAGCTACTAAGGAGGAAGGAAAGTGCTTGTGCTTGTGTGTAATCATGTGTGTTTAAGCCAGTGTCGCCCTGTTTATGCAAGGCGTATGTGATCTCTTAGTTCACAGCTGTGTGTGTGCTAGGCCCGTGTGTGACCTTTGGGTGTGTATGTGTGCATATGTGGGCTAATCTTAGCTTTAGCTTCGGATTAAGAGACATAAGTCCATGACGAGTGCTACTGGACAGAGCTCAGTGGTAACAACAAGCTAGACACCAAGTGGTAGACCCCTATCAGCTGGAGAACTCATTTAAGGCACACTGGAGAAAATATGTCACGTAATACTTGCTTCTATTGAGAGTTAGTAGATCTGTGAAAGCCTGCTGATAGACACACACCATTTGTCGTGTTTCATATGATGTTATTCATGATCTTATAATGACTCTTCTGTTCTAAATCTGATCTTTTGGCCAATTTCTATGGAATGATTGATGAAAGCGTTGTTTTAGGATAACGGCTGATGTTAGCATCAAGTATGTAGCAATGACAGCACTGGAATACTCCTCATATTTATGCGTCAGCAGAAATTTCATATATGTAGAGAGATTTTATCATTTCAGGGGTTTATTCCTGCCATCTTGTTGTACCTTAACCTTCTATACTCCAATCAGTTTTGAGTGATTCTTGCTTCGGTAGCAATATAAAGCCCTGCACCTTGGTGGAAACAAAACAAGAAGATCAGAGAATGTCTTTAATGCAATATGACAGTTTTATTTTATTGATTAAATATGTGTTGCTTAACTCTTAATCTCTCAGTCTGTGTGTACACTGCCTGCAGTTCAGCTGAATAGTCTCTGAAGGTTTGTCACATGACTGTTGGTCATAGTTGAGTCAGTCATGGTGTCTTTGTTGAGCAGAGAAATTTTATTTTTTACTTTTTAGTTTTGGTGAATCCTTTGATTCAGACTTGGTTATTTACGCTAATGGAACTGCACATCACATTCACGGACCATTGAAAAGTGAAGAATCTGTCTCTTCTGCCTGTTTTTACAACTTCTTACTCTGATAAATGGTGTAAATTTGGTGGTTTGCTTTTCTTTTGTTAAAAAAAAACATGGCTTTCAAAGCCACTGACAGGTTGTGGGGCTCAGATGGTTCATAAGTTGAGGATGGAATTGTATTTTTTACTTACCGATTGTGTGGAAATTGTTTAAACCTGCTCAGCTGGGCTTGTTTTATGGCTAAATGATGGTAAAATAAACTAAAACACACTATGATGAATATTAAAAAGTGGGCTACTTGTACTTCCATCGCTAAAGTGCACCAGAAATATCCATAAATTAGTTTAGGCTTGTCATGGTAGATACAAATGCCTGAACAGTGTAATTTTCTCATTGCCGTCTCTACTGCCATTAAGCTATTTTCTGTAAGCCTCCGAGCTCTTAGTGTGCTTTGCTGCTGTCATGCAGCACCGTTTATGATTAATGACGAGTGGAAACAAAAGTGCTATCCACCAAAAGAAATTGCAGCTTCAAGTGGGAGGTATCCATGTTAATGTCTGACCATCCGTCTACTCTGGCAATGAAAACAAAAGACAAAGCATCGGATAATTACTCATTTTAAATAAGCGGCGAGAGACGAGTGGCGGCATTTAGGAGAAAATGCAAAAAAAGAAAAACAAACACAAAACGAAAAAAGACAGATGGCAGGTTCACACTCTCAGCCAATAACAAAGGGAGCTTTTGCCAGAATTACAGAATGCGAAGTGGACTGTCCAAGGTAGAAAGACTGTGTTGAAACAGTGACGAGGTTCAGTGCCAAAGACATGATGTCACTTCAGACTGTCGGAAAGTAGAGAAATTTAGTCCTCGAGCATCAGCAAAGGCTTCGAGGGAAAACATTTTACATGAAAAGTTGCATTTAAAAGTCAATAAATCCGTGAATCTCATTCTTAGAGCATTTTTTATACAGTTTAGTGCAACTGATTGTACTTCACCGACGACTGGAGCTGATGAAACAATATAAACTGAAAGACCATTTGAGATTGAGGCTCAAAATTAGTAGAAGGCGTAGTCAAGTTATTTACAAGCACGCTTAAAAATAATGGATGTTGGTGCAACTGAAAGAACATCAGCAAAACGACACAATTTAAAGCAAATGTCAAAACTCAAAAGCCAAAGGAGATAAGTTGGTGTTCAAACAGGTTTTTTAAATGTCCAGAGTGAGAGTCAGGAGGCCTCAGTGATTTTGTAGAAGTCAAAAAGACTGGACGCTGTAACTCGTTTTGACACTTAAAAACAAACATTTAGATTCTGAAATTAATTCTGAATTAAACTGGACACCAATGCAAAGCCAATATAGCCTCACTTGCATGGGATCTGGACCATGTTACAATAATGAATGAGGGAAAACAGATTAAAGGCATTACAATATCAAAAATATGCCAGATACGTCGACTAAAAGTTTCAGAGCTCCTACCGATCTGCAGCACTTTTTTTGGATACTGTTTTGTAACCAAAATGGACAAAACTTACTTTCTGCTTTTGAAATGTGCATTTTGGTGGTTTGTGACAGTAAATCGTATAGGTTGTGGTTTTGTTCTCATCTTCAGATGAATTACACTCATCACTTTTTTCTTTTCTGACAGAAAATAACCTGCAAACTTATCAATAATGGCATGTAGTTTTTTAAATTTAGCTCTGAGTTTGACATTCTCAAGTTAGGATGTTTTTTCTTAGCTGTTACAGTTCACCAGTTAGATTTTGACAAAACCAAAATGAAATGAGTATTTAGTGTGACTGCTCTTTGCCTTTAAAGCAACAGTTCTTTCACTTTTTGGCTGGTAGGTTGTTCCATGCAGCTTGGGGAACTTTTTCATTTTGTCTGTAGTTTTGAGGCACATTTTAATGAGCATCTTGAAGCATTGCATTGAGTAGACTTAATGGAAATAGTAAAATTCTAAAAACATGCCCAATTTAGTTTGATTTTTGACTTGGAAAAAGAGTCCGTGTGCTTCATGGAAGATAAAAACAAGACGTTCTGATGTGGCTATCATTAACTCACATGACTGATCCGATGTTTCCGCTTCACAGTTTAAAAAATGTCCAATCCCAGCTGATATTAAAGAATAATTGCGACTTTCTTGATCTCTCTCCAGTTTTCTTTGTTATTCTTCTTTGAGGTTTGTGTAATGTAGCTTCCAGCGCCACTTTCTGATGACATTACAATGCTTGTTTTTTGCCTCAAAGAAGTTAATGTGGCTAATTAGCTTTTTTTTGGCCGACATTTAAAAAGTTTGCCTCAAAGTATCTTTAACCAGCTTTAATCAGTGTCAGCATTTTCTGTCCCTTCTTGAAATCCCCAATCGACTCCATGATGGTGACGGATGAGAGCTTGTTTTTGTTTTTTTTCAGGACTTCTGATTCTGCTTGTCAATGAAATGCAGGACCATCAGTGTCTCCCTGATGGTCCTGCACGATCAGTGAGGAGTGCCTGAAACTTTTGCAAGATCCTGTAAATCCACATCCTCTGACTGTTACTTACACATTAGTGAGTGGGACCCAGCAGGAAGCCTGACTATATGGCGTACAATACGTAAGCCTTTATAAGCTCCAGCCTTGTAGACCGCCTGAGACGGACCAGCACAGTGGGAGCGATCACCGAGAAACTCATCTTGCAAACTCATCCTCCCAGCATGCCGAGCATTGAGCAGATAATCTTGTCATTACTGCGCGGCCCTCTGACCCGGCCGGACGGGACTCATGGCTTCACCGGAGCTTTCAGACACCCACAGATGGTGAAATGAGAAAGGCAGCAGATGAGGTAAAGGTCAGGGCCTTTGTTTTCGCCCTGATCCCACTGAGGTTGTGGGCGGCTCGGCCACTTCGCTGCGTTTGTATCGCCGAGAGACTCGTTGGTGCATCGAGGGGCCGTAACCGCAGTGCACTTAGCATCAGAGATGGCCTTTACGAGCACACAGGAACTTATTGTGGGCCGGAGAAAGGCTCCGCTCTGAGCTTTCTGCTGAGTATTGAGTTCCTCTCCTCTCTCCGACACACAAACGCACACACACTTTCTCTCCGGCTGTGCTCCCAGACAATTGACTGTGTAGCATAGATTTTGTGTATTCGGAGCGGAGCGCTGATTGGGGCTCGGGCCCCTGGAGAAGCATCACTGGCATGTAGATCAATGCGAACTTGCACCAGAAATCAGATACAGGCCTGAGCTGTGTGGCTTTGCCTTTGACTGTGGGAAGGAGATCAGGAATTGGAAGTGAACATGTTGAGGTTAGGATGCACCTTTACCACCAAACTGAAAGAATAACAGGACAAGTGACAGGAAGTGGTGTCTTTGACTTAATAGAAACATGATTCAAGGGGAGTATCTCCTCCCACGTAATTAAATGCATAGTTCCAAGATAGAAATATGCTGGTTTAGATAAACTTTGAAATTGGAAACAATGTTTTGATGAGTTGTGTTGTTATAATCATGCCGGTTTGTGTATAAATTAAACTCAAATTTCTGTATTAGTAGATTTAAGACATAATTTAAGTTAATGAAATTGGATTAATAACCTAATTTTTGCCCACTAAATGTACCTGAATGATTTCAGATGGTTCAGATTTTGTGTTACAGGGTCTGTACTATGAACAAATATTATATAATGCATAATTCCAAGATAAAAATTGCCTACTTTCCTGGTAAAAATGATAATTTCCTGATTTAGATCAACCTTTTAAGTTGCAGACTTTATTTTAATGCATTGGGTTATCTGAATAACATTCTATCAGCTTAATATGTGTAATCTAAACTCCAGTTTCTGCATCAGTTGATCAAAACTAAATCAGAGTTGTTGTAACTTACTGAAATGTTCTTGATAACTTACTTTTCTTCACCTTGCATTTGGAATTTTAAGTCCTCTACCCGACTTACTACCCATACCTGGACAATTTCAGATTCAGGGGGTCTGTAGAATTAAAAAAAAGTTATAAAAATGACATTTCTAGGTGCATATGTTGTTTTCTACACATAAATTCCACCAAAACAATAGGTTTGGGTGTATTTATTAATTGCGATATGACCGACAGTGACCTCATTATTAGCGGTATCCTTCAGTTTAGCAGTTTGAATTTGTCCTGTTTTTCCTGTCAAGGCTTAAATTTAATCAGCTGAAAACTAAAAAGAAGTTCACTGTACATAATTCTGTTTTTGTATTGATTCATTTCTCAAAAGCCACTACATGAACAAAGCCATGAAAAAGTCCAAAACTACCAAAGACGATTTAATTAGAGGAACTTAAATATTTAAATATCTGTTAACTTAAAAACTAGGTTTCATTGTCGTAATTAAATGCAAAGAAAAATTATTTTAAATAATGTAGAAAAACTGGGTTAACGTTTATGAGTAATCATCTTAAAGATTTCTAGTTTTGCTACCATTTGTTAAATAATTAAAAACACATTTCTGTGACGAGAAAAAGTCAATTCCCTGAACTCAAGGTAGTTTGTCGGTTGAATGTGATTTCATTAGAAGTTGTCTAAACTTAAAACGTATTTAGAGTGTACAGCAGACATGGCTAAGATTTAATATGATGTCTACTAGTGTGTGTTATGCAGTGAAGTATTATTGTATATATCAGAGACTCGATGATCTGGAATCAGATGAGTGTTGGGAGGCTCGCATTGGCAGATATAAAAAGATTTGTTTAACCTCCATGCCTCTGTTTTTTGTCTCCACTCAAGGTTAACTTGCATTCTCTCAGAGTCTGCAAACATAAAAACAAGCATTCTCTCCTCTGCTTTCATTTACTTTCTCTTGTATTTTCTCCCTCTTGTCTTTCTGCGTTCAGCCCGGAGGTGAATAAACGTCTTCTTGTTTGGTAGAAAATAAGAGAATGGCAGCTCGGCTCCTTTCAAGTCCGTCTGAGAACTTGGCAAAAAAAATGGCGAGGCTGGTTTTTTGCTCTTTGGCAAAGCTGCTAAGTCCCGGAGAACTTGTGGAGCTGGCAGAAAGCTACACTCAGGAAAGGCTGATGCTGTTCTGAGCGTAATGATAATAGGGATGACTCAAGCTGCTGCAGAAAACACAGCCAAAGCCTCAATTTTCATTATAAACGGAAGCCATTATTTAGGTCCTGACTTAGCATTAGGCTCTTATATTAAAGTGCAAATGAGTCACTCACAGTTCCACAACACTGATGGTATTTTCATATACTGATTACACAGCGGGGCTCTTTCCACGTGTGAATCAAACACTGTTTCAGTTGGATTGCAGCATTTATGCGGTTCAGAGTGATGTGGACGGAAACCAGGTCAAAGGATGTGGTTTAATCGGACCTCCTCTGCAGCCGATGCGATCAGAAAGGTCCAGCCGTTTCTCCAGATGTGTTGTGGTTTGTTGGTCGCACATTCCAAGCTTCTGAATGAATCTTACTGTGGGCCGGTTTCAGCTCATGACACATCGGTCACTGGTGTGCTTGTTGGCCAGTAAAGTAAACATGCAGCACAGACACGCGAAAAATATGTCGAATTGTTTAACCCTCTGAACTCCAAGTAGTTTCTGGGCATTTCTTTGCTCCTGTCACATTTTTACTCACTGTGGGCTCATTTTTCACTGCTATATAAAGTCCTGCATCTCTATGGAAACAGAAAAACCATGACTAGAAGCAGACATAACTCTGACATGTGTTTTATTTATTGTGACACAGCTATAATGCCATAAAGCCTAAAAGTGAAAATGCACAAGTTAAATTTGGATTATTTATTTTGCATAAACCGATAAAACCTCAAATCAATCTGCACGGCATTTTCCACTCTTCTCACATCAGCTCCAGAAGATGTTTCACCATGCTGAATGTGTCCTCCAACAACTAGCTGCTCTGTTCACTGTTTCTGAGCCATGCTGCATTCATTCTGTTTGTTTTATTTTGAGCTTAATCTCCTCTCTGTTCTGTGTAAACACTGCCTGCAGTTCATCTGAAAAGTCCCAGATTTTTTGTTGCCTGACTGTAGGTCACAGCTGAGTCAAACTTGGCTTCATATCGGCGCCAAAAAACAGAGATTTTTAAAAATTTTTACAGAAATTGGTGCAAACGCTTTCATTTTTGAATAAGACGTGTAAAATGACAAGATTTAGATGAAATATTGCAATTTTTCTTGATGGAACCGTCTGTTGCATGTGATTTGTTCTTTTTTTTCAATGTATTTTAAGTTTTTCAGAGGATTAGTGATTGCAGAATTGCTTTTAAAAAATTGCATTATGCCTTTATGTTAAAAAAATGCCAATATATCATGATCTGATTATTTTGTGGTTCCAGAAATCCAGTCCTGGTATTGTGCTTTTTATATTTCAGACACCATATTGTGCACTACACAACAAAATATTAGCATTTTGATATATTGTTGCAGCTGCGTTTTGCTTTCGTTATTGATTTTGTTGTTTATTGCTTTAAAACATCACAGAGACACGAAAAAGCCTTACCAGTTTGCTCAGCTGAAAGTTCAGTTTACAGTTTGTAACATCTGTAAGTCAGAAAATCTTAGTTTCCACTGGGAAACCGCTCAAAGCGAGCAACTTATTTCATCTGTAAAGCAACAAATGGTCAGTATTTTGTCTTGACGAATGATTTAAAAGGTTATAAAATCCCCCGTCCATTGATATTACAAAACTAATCGATCGAGTCAAACCAGTATTTCATTGACATTTTCTGTGACCTTTTCAAACCTACATCTGAAAGCCCTGAGAGAGAAGCACTTATCTCCATTACAGCAGAGGACTGGACATTTGTAGACCTTACCTTTTCTAAAACGGACACTATCGACTGGTCAAATGCAGTTTTTGTCACGATGCTGTGAAGCTACAAATAGACCAAATGGAGAATCAGATTTGTTTTCAGTGAACATGTTGGCTCTGAGAAGGTTTTAATGTGCTTTTCAATGCAGTGCATACACATGTGTGTGTGTTCTATATATATATATATATATATATATATACGTGACCCTTTTTTGCTCCCAAAGCCATTCTCTGCCTTTAGTCAGAGGTTTTGCATTGGAAAAATGTAGAGCAACAACAGGAAGAAGGTAGTGACGGGTCTTTGGATGAAGCAAACTGTAACAGAGGGATTAAGCTAAAACGAGGGCAAAGATACGTTAGAGAAAACACTTGTGATGTAGTGGGTAGCACTTTGGCCTTGCAGCAAGAAGATCCCCGGTTCAAATCCTGGGGTGGGCCTGGGATCTTTCTGCATGGAGTTTGCATGTTCTCCAGGCTTGGGCGGTATCCAAATTTTGATACCGTCAAACTTCCTTCACATTTTACCGGGGTATACCGTATTACCGGGACTATTACTGTAACTGGCTTGTGCCTTCACGTTCGGAAATTGAATACTGGCAGCAGTGAGTGGGTGGTTGATTCGGAGATGCGTCCTTAGGTTAGAGGTGTTTCCATCTCTCGCAATCACCTTTTGAATGCACAATTTACAAATTGCTTCATCAGTATTTACCGGCTCTCCTTTCTCGTTTGCCTGGAACCCGAAATACTCCCAAACTGCAGAAGTTGTGTTCTTTTTTGACACCAAGTCAGTCCGTGCGGGATCTGCCATCTTCCCCCCTCTCTCACTCCTCCGTGCTGTCACGTGACGACATCACGTTCATTAACTTTATGGAAAGTCTCCAAAAGTAGGCTAAAACATAACTGTTTAAGTGCTACTGGACAGAGAATTGATTTTAGGCATTAAATGACTTTTATTAAATTTTTAATCCTTATGTTAACCTTCCCTGCTCAGCTCCCGACCGTGGTCAGGAAACACAGGGGAGGACAGTTCTCCAGGGCCGAAGTTACTGTTGTTACTTCGGGGTTAACCCCCTTCACTTCCTCAGCAGTCGTAGAAGGCAAAGACACAGGAGCCCGGCCTTATCGAAGAATACTGCAGCCTTTATTGTAAATTAACAGCGGCTGAACCATACAGTCGCGGTAATCCAGCAGCTACACAGCTCTTCTCTCTTACTCCCTGAATCGACTGCTGTCTTCCTCGCTCGCGCTGCATTCAGGGTCGCTTGGACATCTCACTCTCCTAGGAGCCTCATAACGGAGCCACACACTCTCATAACACTTATCTCCTGTATAAGAACATTGCATTTTTTCATGACGGTATTGGAACTGATACCGCTGCTATTTTTAAACACCGCCAGTATACGGTATTACCGTAATACCGCCCAAGCCTAATGTTCTCCCTGTGCATGCGTGGGTTTTCTCTGGGTTCTCCGGCTTCCTCCCACAGTCCAAAAATATGCTGAGGTTAATTGGTTACCCTAAATTGTCCGTAGGTGTGAATGTGAGTGTGATTGTGTGTCTGTATATGTAGCCCTGTGACAGACTGGCGACCTGTCCAGGGTGTCCCCTACCTTCACCCGAGTCAGATGGGATAGACTCCAGCACCACCCACGACCCTAGTGAGGATAAAGCGGTGTATAGAGGATGGATGGATGGACTTAACAGTCGGGCTGCACAATTAATTGAGCATGTCTAAGTAGATCATGATTGTATAATACAGGGTGACCCAAAAGTTTGGAAACAAAGTTTAACTACAATGTCCATTTGAGTTGGAGGTGCATGAATTCACTCTTATGTTACCCATTTTTGTTACAGCATAATAAAATAACTTAAAAGCATAGTATTTGCCGAGTGCAATAACTTGGAAGAAAATGAATAGAACCATAAGGTCCAGGTATGCTGGAGCATCACTTCAAAATGCATACCATCAGTGTCAGATTTCAAAACTCTTGATGGTAAAGTATCTGACAGTTTTAATTTTTTTAAACATCCAAAAGTACTATGAGGCAACATTTACTGGCCAGTTTGAGGAACCTTCATAAGCATAAATGAAGGTACATTCCAGAAGATACCAGTGTAACCAGTTGGTGGAAACGTTCACAACTTTGTATAAGAAACAAACATGAACATGTCGAAATATGTTTGTTTTACACTAATCTGTTACTCTGCTGAATACATCTGTGGTACTGATTTATTTAAATAACATTATATTATTTGGATTATAGACTTCACATTTGTTTGCAAACTTTTGGGTCACCCTGTTGATGGATGCTATACTGTACTATGCTATGCTATACTATACTATACTATACTATACTATACTATACTATACTATGCTGTGCTGTGCTATGCCATATACTATACAGCGCTGTAGTGTGCTATCCTATACTGTACTATACTATACAACACTATGCTGTACTATATAATACAATACTATGTAATACAATACTACGCTACACTGTGCTATACCATGCTATACAGCACCATACCACAATATACAATACTATACTATTCTGTGCTATACTATATAATGCTATACTACACTATACAGCATACTATACTATACTGTGATATGCTATGCCATGTACTATACTACACTGTAGTACTGCACTATACTATGTGATACTATGCTGTACTATATAGTACTATACTATACTATACTATACTATACTATACTATGCCAAAAGAATTTGCAATTAACTTTGTGCAAAAATTGTTGGTATTTACAATCAAGGTGCAACTTTATTTCTCTGGTAAAGTCATGTGTGCATGTGCATTTTTAGAGTTTCATTGTATTCTTATATGCAGTGACAATAAACGTTCTATTCATTCTATTCCTTGTGTTTATTGGTCTGCAGCCCTGTCGGTCTTTGTTGCTTTCCTTTTTGCTTCAACGCTTCCTCTCCTCGCCTTTTTAGAGCACAAAGACATGTAAATATAAAGGCAGAGTGCTGCTTCTTTCTTTTTATGAGGAAACTAGCCGTTTTGACAGGGAGTCGTACATATGTGTGCATGTTAAACCGGAGCACGGACGTTTATTTTTGCCTCCTTCACTCTCGCTTGCTCTCATTCTGCCCTTTCACGTCTCCTTGCTTTCTCTTTAGGGCAGTGCAGAGAATTAGGTTTAGGACAGCGGCTATCGCTTAGAACAGTGATTACTGACCAGTGAAATGATCCTCATGGCCCAGTGAATCACACACACACACATTCGTGCACTGACACACAAAAATTCTCTGGCAGCTCAGCGGAAGTTTGGGAGCGGTGTTACGTAAGGAGGCTTACAACTGAAGTGTGTGTGAAATTTGAGGAGACAGGGAGGAAACCTCCTCCCACCGACTCATCGGAGCCCTGAAAATCAGGACTGTGTTGTTGTTGTGAAGTGTTTGTTTGTTTGCGTGTGCGAGGAGAATTAACGGTACATCTACATTCATATAACACACTGATTTGTGATACGTGTAGGTGCATTTGCATGTGCGTGGATGCATTTTTGCGTGGCCAATCTTGGCTCGGTGGGGTCATTAACTTTTATAGACTGCAGCCCGAGCTCGGAGGAAATGGCCGAGCCAATATGCTGACCGCTGTGCAGATACACTCCACAGAAGGACTCACAAACACACACATTCTCTCCCCCCGTCCGTCCCGACGCTTGACGTGATTAATTGCTCGGAGAAATAAGAGCGGACTCCTGATCGGTGGAAAGACAAATTTGTGGCTGTTTTGCTGGTAAGGATCCAGCAACTTTTCTGTTGCACTTACCTCACCCTTTCATCATTTAAATGCACTGCAGTGTTTATCAAAAGTTCGATTGATTTCCATCGATTCGTCCGTGCCGAAGCTCTGCAGTGTGAGCTACAGCTTGGAGTTGTGCAGGAGAGGATTGCCAGAGATTTTAATGTCAGAGTTTCCGCTTCTTCCCTCTGAGGGTCTCGACGGTTTGCGGTCAGCTGAGTGCATCTGAGTGTTGGAGGCTGATGACTGTGGTTTGAGTCCCAGCAGAGAAGCTGCGGGCTTTAGGGAGGTCTGGTTTGGTGTAATAACCCTTTAGAGAGACGCATTTCTGCTCTTTGCACACTTTATCAAACAGCATAGCCTGAAAAAATACATGAAAAACAGCTGAATCCTGGAACGTTCAAAAGCTGTAAAAATACTACAAATATTAGCTAATATCTGGAAAATTGCTATATTTTAGCTGGCTTAAGTGCAATACAATTGCATAATTTATGATCAAACATTGTAAAAGAACAGTGTACTATTTATTTGTAAAAATACAGATATTTGATGTGGATAATGTTTACATTATACAACAAAATATTATCTGTACTTTACCAAAACCAGGAAAATCTGTTAAAATTGCATATTTAAGTCTTTAATATAAAAAACTACGAAAACAATATAAAAATAAATGGCAAAATCTAAAATAGCAGTTTTTCAAATTATGAGTAAACATGATTTTACTTTCAAATAGTAACAAATTACCTGATATAAATAAGAAAAAGTACTTTATTATTTGATTTAACGAAATATCTGTAATTTAAAAAAAGAAAAAAATTGTGGAAAAAAAATGAAAAAAAATCATGTTTTTATTTTTATTAGAAAAAACAGAAAAATAGAAGTAATATATAAATAAAAGGTAAAATCTGCACAATTACAGTTAAAAAATTATTAATATACATAATTTTACTTTCAAATAGCAATAAATGTCTGAAAAATAAAGCAATTTTTTGCGGATTTAAATTCAATTAAAACGATTTACTATTGAATAATAGTAAGAAAAAAGAATTATTTTTTCTTTCAGAAAGCAGGGAATACATCTAAAATAGCCATAAATTATTTTCAGAAATTTCAGTTAAAAACCTTATTTTATTCAGTGTGTGATGCTGACGGCTGTTTGAGTATGGATCCGTCCATCAATATTTCCCTGTACCTGAATTTTAACTTTTGCTGTGAAGCTGCAGATATTTTACGTCATTTTAGCAGCGTGGGAAGTGAAGTTAGCAGGATTTTTCTTTCACTATGATCCGGCTGCAGTGACAGCTTCATGGCCGTGTCGAGCTGTTTATTATCGGATCATTTATTATGTCCCTCCTCTTCACTTTTGATGCTAAACCAGTCTTCACTGGGAATCCAGCCTGAGAGCTCCCAAATTAGACCAAATCAAAAACGCAAAGCAGATAATCAGGCCTTCTGTTTATAATTTCACAGCAGTTCATTAATGAGAAAAAAAATCCCAAGATGCAGCAGCACAGCTGATTAAAAAAAAAATAATGAGATCATTTAGGTTCTTTGCTCTTAAAAGTGATATGTATAACAATTTTCAACCCCATCCTATTGCTGATAATTCAGATTAGTTTTAATTTGTGTGATTACCAAACAAACGAGAGCGCAGTGAAGACAGCAGGTTCTTTGTTTTGGATTTATCTCCTGTCTGTGGTTTGATTAAGATTAACATAAATTCCTCTGCTTTCTGTAATTAAGACGCTCCTTCCTCAAATAAGACTTTTCCGATTTACTCTGCTGAGGAGGGTAAACATTTCAGTAATGATATTTTCATCAGTTTTTAACCACCGTAATCTGCCATATGGAAAATCTCTAAAAATACAGCACAGTGGGCTGGGCTGGGAGGTCATTTTGGGTTTCTAGAGCATAAAATATGATGGGTTATGTCATCCATTTGGCTGAAAGTTCACCGATGTAAACTGAAAACATATCAAGATTAAGGAAACGTCAAGTTTATATCCCTCCAGTAACCAGCTTTCATACGACTCATTGGATGTCATCTTTCAACCTGGTTTCTCGTTCTCCTCAAGTAATCAATTCACTGTTTTAATAGTCAGTCAGCTCTCTGAACCCCTCTATCTGCTGTTATAATTCCCAGAATAATGCAATTTATCAGCCAGAATCTGTAGAAACAGAAAGAATTGTCAGATTGTCCTTGCACTTATCATGACTGATGGCTCTGTTGGGAAATGAACCAAATCTATGCTTTAAATTATGATATTTCATCAAAAGGGCTCAATTTTGCATGACTTAATGAAACAAATTTGCCACAATTGCAAAAATAGGGACACTAAGAGGAAAATGAAACCTACTGGAGCAAAAAAAAAAATAAATGCAGCATGGCTCAACAACTGTGTACAGAGGAGCAAGTTGTTGCAGATACATTCAGCATGGTGAAACATCTATGTAGAGTTGTATCAAAAATGCTGGGTTTGTAGAGGTAAAAATTTAAGTTGGAAAATATTAAAACATTATACCACACCATTTATTTGAACCAGAAAATGTAAAAACTGAAGAATCATCCAGTTTTTAAAAAACTTTCTGATGGTCTGTACATTAATCCTGCCTGCTGCGTGGTTCTGTGGGATAAATTAACGAAATCTTAGCTTCAAATAAAGATATTTCATCAAAATTATCTTAATCTCAATGTAAAACTTCACTAGAAATAAATGGTTTGCAACAGATTCCATACAAAATTTAAAATTCTGCAAGTTTTCAGGCGACAAGAGAGGAAAATAAAATAAATGCAGCATGGCTAAAACATTAAACAGAGGAAAAAACTGTTGTAAGATACATTGAGCATGGTGAAACCTCTTTGTGGAGGTGATGTAGTGTGAAAAGCGCCATTTGTTTTGGAAGATGAACTGTCATTGCTTTCTTTCTACAGCTGATTTGCGAAGTAAAGTGAAAAAAAAAATGAACAAAAATGCAAAACTTCTGAAGGTTTTCTTGGTTTTAAATCACTACAGATCTTTAGATTTTGGACTGTTGGCTACACAGAAGGATATATGTTTTATTTCTTAGATTAAACTGTTAGTCAAGTAATTGATAGAATATTTAGCAATTGTTTTTTTTTTAGTTGTCTAATTGATTATTAGCAATCATGGTGACCGATGACTGGTTTTTAGAAATAATTTAAATTTGACGTAAAAATGGGTAAACAAAACTTAAGACAAAATCTTGTTAGAAAAAAAAACTTTTAAACATTAGTCCCTGAATATGATTGGATGTTACTAACAACATGTAACCAATCAGATAATGCTGTGGGCGGGACATCACAGAATATCTACAGCTAGAGAGAGCCAAAGTAGCACATTTTGAAATCAGTTCACTGGATCAACATTTAGTTTAAAATGATAATGATCACCATCAAAAAACATCCATCTGAACTGGACATAAGAGAGACAGATAAGCTGGAAGGACAAGCAGTTGATGGCACTATGCATTCATGGGACAGAGGAGAAAAATGAGACATGTCAAGTATGAATACCATTAAATTCTGTACTTTTAATGTGAAAGGGATTCATCACCCTATAAAGCGCAAGAAAATCCTAAGCTTTCTTAAGAAAGAAAAGATACAGATAGCTTTTTTACAAGAAACTCATTTGGTGGATAAAGAACATATAAAACTTAAGCGAGATTGGGTGGGCCAGACTTACTACTCATCATTCTCCTCTAATAGCAGAGGAGTTGCTATTCTGATACACAAGGCTACCCCATTCGTACTTAAAGCATGCAAGAAGGACCCTGATGGCAGATATATCATCGTTCATGGTACACTTTCTGGCGTGGAGATTACTATGATGAATATATATGCCCCTAGTCCACCATCCTCCTCATTTTGGACTAAAGTAGGAACCGATCTGGAGGAGTACAAATGTCCCTTGACACTGTTGGGGGGTGATTTTAACTGTGGTCTGGATCTCAAATTAGATAGGACTCCAACAGGTGCACATAGAAAAGCTAGGACGGGTACCTCACTTGTTAAAATGTTGGAAGATGTCAATCTGATAGATATATGGAGAACTTTAAATCCATCAGCTAGCGATTTTACATTTTACTCAAATCCACACAACTCTTATTCTCGAATTGACTACTTTTTCATACCACCACAGATTACAGGACAAGTAAATGCATGCAGCATAGGATCCATTCATATCAGTGACCACGCCCCTGTTTATTTAGAAATGAACGTATGTGATGCGACAGCTAGTACACGGAGGTGGCGTTTCCCGTCATACATTCTTAATGATAAAGATTTTAAAAAGAAAATGGAGGCAGAGCTAGATTTATTTTTTGATATAAATGACAATGGTGAAACGAATTCTGAGTATCTTTGGGAATCTGCTAAAGCTTACATTAGAGGATTCACCATATCGTATATGTCACATCAAAAAAGATCTTTGATGATGAAGCAAAACAAATTGGAAAAAGACTTAAAGGAGGCAGAGCTAGCTCATAAATTCAACCCAATTAAGACAAATTTTATTAAAACACAAGCGATAAGAGCAGAACTAAACTCAGTTCTTAATGAGAAAGCTTCCACATCCTTATTTTATCAAAAACAACGATTGTACGAATATGGGAACAAACCTAGTAAATATTTGGCACGACTGCTCAACCAGAAACAAACTCATAACACTATAGCAGGGATTAGAGATTCGGAAGGAAAAAGACATTTTGATAGGAAAAACATTAGCTCTGTCTTTGTATCATTCTATAAATCACTATATAAATCTGAAAATAAAAGCACCAGAGAGGAACTTGACAACTTTTTTTCTAAAATTAAACTACCAACATTAACAGAAGAACAGCAAAAGTCTTTGGGAAAGCCAATTGAGGAGAAAGAAATTTTAAAGGCAATTACTCTAATGCGCAGTGGAAAGGCTCCGGGCCCAGATGGGTTTCCTGTGGAATGGTTCAAGGCCTTCAAGGACAGGCTTACTTTTCACCTAGGCAGGACCTACAACTATAGTTTTAACACTGCTCACCATTTACCAGAATCACTATCATTGGCCAACATATGTTTGATCCTAAAGAAGAATAAAGACTCTGAAGACCCTGCATCTTATAGGCCTGTGTCGCTCATCAATGTAGATGCAAAACTCCTAGCCAAGGTATTGACCTTGAGGCTTGAACCATTAATATCACTATTAGTAAAACCTGATCAAACAGGATTTATTAAAGGAAGGAATTCCTTTAATAATATCAGGAGACTTCTGAATGTAATACAGCTAGCCCATGAGAAAAAAATTAGGGGTTTGGTGGTGTCTCTCGATTCACTGAAAGCATTTGACAGAGTAGAATGGTCATTCCTTTTCTACACTATGGAAAAATTCAAATTTGGTACAGGGTTCATTGATTGGGTGAAATTGTTATATCTGTCCCCTAAAGCAGCTGTTATCACAAACCTCTACTGTTCAAACTCTTTCCCACTGGAGCGAGGAACCCGCCAAGGATGCCCTTTGAGCCCCCTCTTGTTTGCACTGGCCATCGAGCCATTGGCAGAGCTTATTAGAACTTCCTCAGAGATTAGGGGCTTTAATGTTGAAGGCACAGAACACAAAATATCACTTTATGCAGATGACGTACTTCTGTATCTAGTTGAGATTGATGCCACTATCCCACATCTGCTTGAATGTTTAAAACAATTCGGATATGTGTCTGGTTTTAAAGTAAACTTGTCAAAAACAGAAGCTATGCCCATTGGTGCTATGGCGGGATCTGCTCCACCTAGTGGCTTCCCTTTCTATTGGTCACCCAAAGAGATTACCTATCTAGGAGTAAAAGTTAGTCCCTCTCTTAAAAAACTGATTAGATTAAACCTACGACCAATTGTAACTCGTATCAAGGATGATTTGGATAGATGGAGAAGCTTACCTGTTTCTTGGTTGGGCAGGATCAGTGTGCTGAAAATGAATATATTACCTAGGTTGATGTATCCACTGCAGATGCTGCCAAATTCAATTCCTAACAGCTGGTTTGCAAATTTGGATAAAATGTTTACACAATTTATATGGCAGGGGAAAAAGGCAAGAATGAAAATTAGCAAACTTCAGAGAGATAAGGATCAAGGGGGGTTGGGAGTCCCGAAGGTACGGCTCTATTACTGGGCCGCACAAATGCGCTATATATATGAATGGGTGAATCCTGACCCTACAAACACATGGATTGGCATGGAGTCTTGGAACTGTGGCCTCCTAACACTAAAAAACTGCCCTTTTATAACCTATAAGAAGGTAAAATTGGAGGTCCAAAACAATTTAATTGTCAGGAATACATTGAACACATGGAACAAGATTATGTGTTGCTTCAGACTTAAAAATCATTTTTCTCTTCTGGCCCCGATATGGAAGAACCCAGATTTTGTTCCGTCATGTCATGATGCTGTGTACAAATTTTGGCAGGAAAAGGGCTTGGACCGGCTTGTCAAACTTTATGAAGGAGGTACAGTGGAGTCATTTGAAGCCCTGAAAAGCAAATATTCTTTACTACAGTCTCACTTTTTCCGCTATTTACAAATAAGACACTATATACCTAAAAATATACATGCTCCCAATAGGACATTTTTGGAAGACCTTCTAACACAACCCATACCAAAAAGATTTATTTCTCATGTCTACAAAACCTTTGGCCTAAATTTTAACTACTCTACCGACAACATCAGAAAGCAGTGGCAGAATGATATAGGAGAACAAATAGAAGAGAATGTGTGGAACTCAATTATATAGGACACACTTAGAATTCTGAGCTGTAATACAGACAGAGAGACACAATTTAAAATATTACACAGACTCCATTGCACACCACTGCTGAGGAGCAGGTTTGGCCTGGGCCCTCCTAATTGTATTAAATGTAATTCAGAAATTGGTACATACACACACATGGTTTGGAAATGCTGTAAAATACAAAATTTCTGGTCTGAAGTGAAGGAAGAAGTTGCTACTTTGATGGGATATGATTTGGAGCTCACTCCATTTCAGTGTATTTTGGCGGCAAAAGTGGTCAGTGCTAGGGACAAATATAATGCTAAGCTGACTGAAATCCTCTTGTATATAGCAAGAAAGACAATCCTCAAACTCTGGATATCAAAGGACAGCCCTACAGTGGAGGATTGGTATAAGGAAGTCTTGAGAATACTCCCTCTGGAAAAGCTGACCTACACGCTTCATGACAATGCTGAAGGATTTGTTAAAATATGGCGACCTATTCTGGACAATGTGGCTGCTGTGGACTGAACCTTGTTCTAATAAGCCAACAGTATTCAATCTAAGACACATTGACATTGGTGGTGTAGAGGGGTGAACTTTTGGTGTGTTTGTTTGTGCTTTTATTTATTTTAGTATTATTATTATTATTATTATTTTATTTATTATTATTATTTTATATATGTATATGTGTGTATGGGTATGTATGTGTGTATATATATATATATATGTGTGTATGTGTATATATATATATATTATTTAATTTACTTAATTATTTTCTTTCTACTTTATTTTCTTTTTGATACCTGCTGTATGTTCATATGTGTTCAGTTGTTTAAAAAAAATGCGGGAAATAAGGTTCTATTTTGTATTGCTTTGGTCCTGCACAGAAATAAGAACCTCAATAAAGAGAACTGGAAAAAAAAAAAAAAAGATAATGATCAGCCTGACAGCTAATCAGTGGACCGCCAACTGACAATAATGCCAACAATGGAAGGAATCATCACAATAGTTGTAGTCAAATTGAATATTTTTGGACAGCAGTCTGAAGGGAAAGTCAGATTTTTGTCTTTTTCTAGTAAATAATACAACACTTATTTCCTTTATTAAGAAATAATCAGCCTTTGTTGATATTAGCTGCCTGGATTTACAGCTCAGCTAACGTTAAAACACTGTCTCCTGACCTCTGACCTGTCACTAGTGGAAAGCCTCATGCTGCTCTGTGACTCTGTGATGGATTTAGCTTCACAGGTTACATCACAGCCTGCCGTCCTGTAAATACCCGCTCCACCGTCCTGTTTCTGAGCCGGAATCCACCACAGCGCTCCAAGGAGAACACCCGAAGGCGTTCGCCGTCTGACCGTCGTTGTAGATTAGAGCGCTTGTGAGTAGAGAAAGACTGTGGTTTGCTTCCCAACACATTATCAGAGAGTTTGTTTTAGGCTGTGTGTGGGCACAAAAAGCCCCACAATCTTCTGCTTGTGGGCCTGCGAAGGCTTCTGAGGCTGGTAGATCATAGCGGGCCGCAGGCTGCTGCCATAAACATGCTCTTCTCTGGAGGAGGCTGCCCTTAAATGCTTTCTTAATGGGCCCCCTCTGATCGAGCAGCGGCCCTGCAGCTTATCAATGATTTAGCAGTGGGATGATGGCATAGAACTAATGGTCCATCCAGCCCATTAATGATGCAGCAGATACACAGGAAGATCATGGCATCAGGCAGCAGGTGGGACTCTGGATGTTGTGGGCACATCTGGGGATTATCTGTAAGTTTGAGCTAATGGAATGCTTTTTATTTCAAGTAAAAGTGAATAATTATGTTGACGTAAGCAACTGTAAGCAAATGTGGCTCATATTTCCATCCTCTTTTTGGTTTAAAATGTGTGAAAGCAACAGTCGTAGAAGTAAGTTGCCATTGGACGTTTTCCCACACAACTAAAACTCATCATGGCTTCGTGTTTCGACTGGCACCTTTTCAAAATTCAATTTAGAAATAATGTAATTAGATGTGACGCTCCAAAAATAGTGGATTAATCCTGGAGGAATGTTGAAGTAGCTCTTTTCTTTTCATGAAAGTGAGATTTTCTCAGAGCATTTTAACCAACCAACTCACCTGATAATCTGGAAACAGCAGCACAAACATCAATCTATTTGCTGTACAATGCAGAAAACAAATACCAACACTTTCTGATCTTTAGGTTATAGTGAGAACATTAGTAGCTGTTTCCAGAGCTGTGCAAGAGAAATAATAATGACTGGATGCTTGTCAAGTCTTGCATTAAATATAAAACTGGTCTGATGTGTGATAATTTGCAGATAATGGAGATCACAAGCAGCGGATGTCCACCATTCCCACCTTCCTCAGTGCTCACATTGCTCATTTGCTGAAGCTGATGCACACACAAAAAGCAAAAAACATTACAAAGCTATCAAAACGTTGCTTATATAGTGCTTTTCTCCTTATGAAAGTAGCACCAGCAAGTGGCAATTTGGCCAGATGAGAGCAAATCGACCAACTAATTGACTAGAAAACCTGGGAACTACACGATCCTGTTCGTTTTTTCTTTCTTAGATGGTTTCTTAGAAGGTCATTGTGCTGTAAATGTTGAATCCAGAGTTGCTTATTACACTTTGAATGTTTGATTTTTTTCCTTCACCTTTGAAGCAAGCTTTTTTTGTTTTGAGCTAAGAGCGCGTCTTTGCATCTCTAATGGTCTCTTGCTCCGTCTCGATGCTTTGATTTGCAGCAAACCGAGCGTTAATTGCTCTGACATACTGTAAAGAATGGGCATTTCTCCCTGAGCTGATTGGGTACTTACTCAAAGTTAGGCAACAAATCAGCCAGTTAATCCAGAGAGTGCCTCGACTCTGTCTGCAGGCAGTCCCGAAACAGCACCCGGCAGCAAATCTCACACTTGGCTCGCGACCCGAAACGCTCAGGGGATTGGACAGGAGGATATTCTTTCCTCCGGCATTTTTTCTTTTTTTGTTTGTTTTGTTTATCTTTTCTGTTTTGCTTTACTCCACTCCTCTCCCTCCCACGCCTTCGCCGGATCCTCTCCTTGCTTTGACGCACTCTTCCTGCCCTGCTGTTAATTCTCGTGCTCCCCTGACGTGAGTTTCTCTGAAGCTTCATTAAGAACTGTTAGCGTTCGTTTACACAGAAAATCTGCCTCTCCCTCCTGTGCACAACGAGCCTCTAATATCAGCCTCGGCTTCGTCGGCGGTTGCTGCAGGCTGTGCTTGACCTTGCTGCCTGCGTAACAGAGCTGCACCGCAAATTAGACGACGGGTGAAACGTTCAAAGATTTAGAGTTTAGCAGACTTAATGCTTCCCGTTGAAGAACATGGCGCACAAGCAAAAAAGCCAAAGAAGATCAGATTAGCTTATGCAGATTCGCTCAGACTGTATTCGCAGTTAATTCGAGCTGAGCGATGATTGACTGAATGGCTCATCTCGTTGGATCTGTTGGCGCTCGTCGGGGTTCGGGCGGGAGTCGAGGGGAAGAGAAGGAGGCTCGGTGCCTTTCCGCTCGGCCACCTGGGAGCTCTCTGCCGGCTCATTCATCCACAGCTGCGTGGGAGGAGGCAGGGAAGGCCCTCGACTGCAGGACTCGGAGCTGCCACTCTTCATGTCGTTCCTCCTCGTCAACTGACAACTGGAAACGTCCCGATCACGCACACACTGCCCTCACCACTAGCACAGGCAGCAGGGACTTTCTGTGCTTCCATTTCCCCCATTTTGTTACATTTGTGTCCTTTTTTTAGCAATAACACCCAATAATCATGCAGTAAATGTAATCCATTGGTAGCTGTTTTTGCAGTGGAGATTTTCTAAAAATGATTAAATCAGCTTGGCAAATTTACTTTTCTTGCTTTTCATAAAAATGAAAAACAAGCTAAAGTTGAGTGTCTTTGGTTATTCATTGTACAAAAATGAAATCACCTGGAATGAGTATGTACAGTTTGTTTTCTACATGCCCAGAGTCCTTACCATTACAGGAGGTTCTCAACTTACGTCAGAATTCCGTTACTACGGCGCAACGTAAGGAGATTTTCGCCATAAGTGGGAACTCACATACTGTACGTCACTCCTTCTGTCACTCACCTGAGCTAACACAGTGGTAACATCATAATCGTTCACCCATCAGTGTTTCGCCCTTTTATGAGCATTTTATTCTGTCTAATTCCACTTCCATAGAGATGACTTTCCTTCTTTGAAGCACTGCCATCAGAAGAGTCTGACTTACACTGGGGAGCTGTAGTGAAAGGCAAAAAGTTTCCAAAAAAACTACACAAATGAAAGAAAGCAAATGTAGCACAGTCCAATATGGTGCACAACTGGCAAATGTAAACAAAGCTGTCTTCCTCATGTAGTGTCCCGTGATGACGTATTCATCCGCTCTGCTTGCCAACTAGTTCCCGTGCGAAATTTGTTTTAACATCGCAACGCTGTACGAACGCTGTACGTTGGAATGATGGAATAAGACTTTCTTAATACGTTTACGTATTTAAATAGACCTGTTACATTTTTACAACTTCTATTAACTTGGTATTCCTCTACTCTGTATGTCAACTCCAGAAAGATATTCCAAAAAACAAAAATAAATCAAGTTGAATTTCTTTGATTATTTACCTTTAAAACATAACATTTAGGTGAATCAACATGTACAAGATTTTTCTAAGTGCCCCTAAATGTTACCAGTACTTGAAAAATTGTGCATTATTCAGGTATCTTCCTTTGCTTTACATATTTAAACTGTTTCCATGCTTGTCTCCTGTCTGGTCTGTGTAAACACTGCCTGCAGTTCATCTGAAAAGTCCTTGAATTTTTGTCTTATGACTGGTGATGGCAGCAAAGTGACTAATGGATTCTCTGTTTTCTTAAGGAGCACAGAACTTTTTGCTTTTTGCAAAATCTGGTTGGAAAAGAAAGGATCATTTTTAGCAGATTTTTAAAAGACACATGTAGAATAAAGTTAATTTAGATTAAATTTAGGCTTAAACTTTCCCGACCGAACATCAGAAAGTTGACAGTCGGTTGATTCTTTCTAATTTTAATTTATTTTATATCACTGTGCATATTGTCCTTGATTTCTCAGTCAGAATCATCACGTCCAGTTTCTAAAGCCCAAGATGGTGATGGCCAAACTCCAAACTTGAGGCTTCAGAACAGAAATCCACAAACCAGTGCAGATTGTATGTGCAGCCTTTGGGTTTCAGGAACAATACATGCGTTGTTTAGCGACAGTTTCTCTCTGACTTTGATCTGTTGTCTTTATAACCCGTTTTCACTTAACCGTGACTTCTGTGTCTCTGCATAAAGGCAAGAAAAATCTCAACAACAAGCACAAAGACACAACAAGAATGAATGAAAACAGAGCTTTAAGTGGGAACTGAAGCTCAGGTGTAAGAATTTGTATTGTGAGAGTAAAGGTGGATTTAGCGATTTAATGTTAAATAAAGTGAGAAATGTCCATCACTCTTTCTCAAGCCCTCGGGTGATGTCTTGAAATCTCTTATTTTTGTTCTAACAAGAGTAGAAATCCAAAAACCTCTCAATATGAGAAACTGGATCGGGTTAAAAGCTCAACCTTTATGTTTAAAAAGAAAAAAAAGACAATGGATGAAATGATTATGAAGATGGAAATGAATTTTTCTTTCATGCAAAGCCAAGACCACCAATCTCCCATGACAGGGATTTAAGATTGGTGACTGATTCTGTAAAAAGGCGTTTCAGGATTTCCCACGGCTGCACAATGAGCACCTTTGTGAACCCGGTATGTTATTGAATTTTCTGAACGGCTGGATTTCTTTGCAAGATTTCACCAATAGGAAGGTATCCATGCCCAATATTTATTATTACTGAATTAAAATGGAGAAAACAAGGAAAGAAAACACGATTCTCCCATGATGAGGATTTAAGAGGTGTTCTGTTGGTGATTGATTCTGTTAAAAAGGTGTTTAATTGTTTCCCACGCCTGCACCCTGAGTCACCGAGCAGAAATCCCAGAGAGGCTTCACAGCGTCGCTGAGCACCTTTATAAACCTGGCATTTGGATGTATATTCAATTTGCCAAGCTGATTTAATTTCTTCAACAAATTTTAGCTGTCTGCTTCCTGTCCAATATGTTTACGGCGTTAATATTGGATGTTTTTGATAAGGAAGGGAGGGACTCGGCTAAAACAAAGCAGGGGGAAGAATGGAAAAAGAAGCAAACCCTGAAGTACAGACACTTCTTTCTCTCATGACATGAATTTAAGATTTCCTTTTTTGTGATGAATTCAGTAGCAAATGTGTCACAGGCAAGTTTTTGAACTCGTTAACAGGTGCTTTGATTACTTTTTTGAAAATTTCACTGACATAAAGGATTAAATACTTTGTGGTTATTGGTTAATACTGAGAGTTGATGAGGACACTGAATTAAAACAAAGTGGGGAATAAAGTAAAATGGGGTTATATAATCTTAAATCATCAGGGGCCTTCTGCTCGTACATCTCTGATTTGCTTGGAAGTTTTTTTAGTGAAAAATTTGGTATATATTTTGTTCTGTATATTTGTGATTAGTTCAGGCTTTTATCTTGAACAGTTTCTGAGATTTTGTAGTTCAACTTGCCTCAAATTTGCGAAAAAAATGTGCTAAAAGTGAGCTAATCGACTATTTTTGAACCATTTTTATTTTAAAAACTATTGGAAATATGACGCTAAAATGACACAAATATCTTTACAAATATTTATGACCTACGCTGTAGAAACTTCAGGCAAATTAGACATGGTACAGCAGTAATTGTTCTAAAAATTTGACGTTTTTAGATAAAGAAATTTCAGATTCTCCTGTGGCAGCGATTTAAGATTTGCTTGTTTGGTGATTGGTTACTTAAAAAGCTGAAAATGTAAAATAAGATCACATAAAACTTTATTAATCCTGAAGGAAACCCTTGATTAAATCATGGAAATGCCATGTCACATCACTGCAAATAAAAATAAGTAAGCTAACTTAAGAGTAGAATAGAAAAGTCAGAAGTTATATTACACATGAGGATAGCATTTCCCATCACAGTGTACACTTTACCAGACATGCTTATTAAATTAGCCAAATGCTAAATGATGCTTTGTTGGGTTATCAAGGGAATCCATGCTCCGTAGCTTCCTTGTTGGTTGAGTTCCTGTAATCCAGACACCGTACATCCACCTTTAGTCTCCTCTGTTCATACTACGTGCTCATGTGCCGTCATATCCTGTATTCTCTGGACGGCGGCTTCACCGTCACATGGCCGGTGGAGCAGAGGGGTGCAGGAGGTGGCTAAAGAGGGATCTCTGCTCGGAGCCCACGGTGGGACTTTGTGTCACAACTAATCCTTCTCATCCACCTTCCCCTGCCTTTCCTCTTCCCTCCGTCGTCCTCCTTCCTCTCTGGGTCACGGAGCAGCCAATGTGTGCTCGTCCCGTTGTGTCTCTGTGTGCTTTGTTTTTGATGGGGAACCCAGCATGTGGCCCCGTTTCCCTCCTCCTCCGTGTTGTGAGCATTGGTTGGTTTGCAGCCCTGGCTTCATTCCATGGCCGCAGACAGGACCAGACCAGATGAGATTAGGACACAGAAAAAGAAAGGTTATTTTTTTTCCACGTTTAAAGGCTGGATACTTGAACGTTGGGACGGAGTTTGAATCTTTACATTTTGTTTTGCTGTAACTCAAGTTATTAGCAGTTAAGCCAGGGTCAGTGCTTTAAACCTTTACTGTGGGTGTAAAAGTACGAGAGGAAAGCCTTTTCTCTAACCTGCTCTGCAGATACGGGGTGATTCGGTTTTGCATAGTGATTTTATTTGTGAGGAAAAAACAACCTGACAGAATCGCCGTCGTATAAATTCCTTATGAACGGTGCTGAAAAACGGCAGAGATGCAAGAGCAGGAGAGCGGTTCCCCTCTGCTGTGTGTCTGAGTGATGACGCAGGCTGAATTCTAATATATGTTTTCATCCCCTCCCCTCCGCCTTCACTTTATCTGCCATTCTCTGTGATCCCACATTAACACATCAGAGCCAAGAGGTTTCATAAACTCCTCCATCTCAATCCACCCAAGGACCTGGGGATTAATGAGGATGAACTTTGACTGTCAGCCGGCGATGACAATGACATCACTGCTCTCAGAGCCTGCAGACGGTGCAGCAGCATGCTAACTAACTGCTAACTGAAAGAAAATCACATTTAGCGTGTTGCTTTAGCTGTTGTTGCACAATTGCAGCTGGATGTTTCCTGAACTCATTCACCGCTATAAAAAGGAAAGCCTTTGGTATTCATAGTGGAGGCTGTTCTCAGGTCAAGAAGAAAGACTTGCTGCTACATTTTGAAGTTTGAAACAGCTTTCCTCAAAGTCTCAGAGATACCAGATCACTGAAAAATAGATATTTTAGAGGTTCCATATTGTGGTGTTTTTTAGCAAATAAATAATCATCTCCAGAAGGGGTCTTTAAATTTGAACTGAGAATACTAAAAAGACGCTTAATTCTCCTGGTTTTAGTCATGTTTTAAATTAGCTGTTTTTGCATATGTAGTTTTAAATCCACACCTCCTTCAGGAAGAAAACTCTCTCTGTGTTTGTGATTGACACCTGGAAGCAAAGCAGCTATTATGTAAATGAGTGTGTGAGAGACTTTGTGTTTCTTCTCACTTTATTTCTAAGCAGTCATTTGACATAGAAGTATCACAGAATACACAGCACAGACATTGTTTTTAACTTGTGCTTGGTGAATTTGTGAGACGACATTTCGGTTACATGGCTCACAAGTCACTCAGAAGTGACAGCTTGTTAACTTGTAGTCTTGATGGGCTGCGTTTCAGTCAATATTTCATACTCATGCTATTGTCTGAAAACAAAACAGAACAATATGTAAATGAAAACAGTTTTATTGGGAGTTTATCTTTATTAAAATGCAGATTGTGTGAGCACAGGGAGCAGGAGAGAAGCTAGCATATAAAAACCAGATGCAAAACAGTAGCCCACACAGTATTTGTTTTATGGTTTCAACATAAAGTTTCTACCATCTCTGAATGATCTTCAGTGTTGGATATTCCACAGAGCTTTGACCTTTGGGCATACCGTCAAAGCTAACGTTAGCCACATTAGCTGTACAACAAGCTAACACCTGTTGTTGTGGTGCTATTACTATTAAATCAAAGGTAAGCAACCTCGGTACAGTTTCTCAGATGTTGGAGGTGCATGAAGACCCTTGTGTTCACTCTTGCAGCCAAAAGCAGAAGATTTGTTGAGCTTTTTCCAAGCTGATATATTTCAGAGTTAGCAGAAGCAGCAGTAGTACAAGTAAACAAACCTGCTGGATTGTGAGGCAACAGGCAGCGAGGAGGCAAAGTTTTTACCTTGATGACTGTAATATTCTCAATTTCTGCACAGAAAATGGATAAATTTCTTACTGGCTTGTAAATCTGGAGGATATCTAGTTGAGGAGGGGTCTAGAGGATGGCAGCTATAAGTGTAAGAGATTATTTTACACCTCAGAGTTAATAAAAACACACAAACTCATTTAAGACATTTAAACTCACTTGTTTTCTTAAATGAAATAATTTCTCTCAACTTCTCTTTATTTTTTACCATTGTTGTGTCAGAATAAAAATATTATCTCTTAATTTCCTACCTTTACTAGACGTTGGTACCAGTGGGATTGAACTTCTTAAGAGGCGACCGTGCCCACACACAAGTCTTTCACATCAAACGGTAACTGCCGCTGATGCTGCAAGACTCCAGCACGGAGCAGCAGAATGACTACTAAGTTAATTAGCAGGAGTGGAATAAAATCTTAATGAAATGGCTGGGTTGGCGTGTAACTGTGAGTTGAAAAGGAATTGATGAATTATGTTTTTTAAGGGGATAAAGAAAGGCTTTAGCAGAGGGAGAGCAGAGACGCAGCGCCTGCACTTCAGGGAAACTATTCTGACTTGCAGTATTTTGTTGCTCTGATGTGTTTTTTCTCCTTCTACCAAGAATAAAATCAACTTTTTCTGGCACGCAAGTTAGATTTGTTTTCATTTCTTGCCCCTAGTGCCTGTTCAGATTGTCGTGCTGTGTAGTGTCGTCTTGTCATTTGTCGACGCAGCTTGGGAGTGCTTGGTTTAGTTCAACAGATCTTCTTAATACTGTCCCAATTCCCCTAATCGCATCCATGTTTCATTCACTTTTCTTTGCATCTTCGTCCCCTTGACTAAAAACACCAGGAGAGAAGAGTCGAGGAAGCATTTTTAGACAATTGAGACATCCTTTTCTCTCAACTCAAGCAGTTTCTGGGGTCATGTTTACCGGTATCATGGTGTGTTTTTGATGTATTAAATATTTGTTTTTGGATAATTTAGGAAATCTAGAGATTTTTGTTTTAGAAATGTTTGGCTGTAATATTTTATAGAATGGGAAATTTGAGATTATTTTGATTAAATTATATGACATCAAGCTACCATTTCAGCCAGTTTGCCATTTTAGCATCAACACTGATGTAAAAACAAATTAACTCAAAAAACATCAAGCTACAGATCTTTTACTGCTTGATACTAAAAGAGAACTCACATTGTTCTCATTTCCCATGTCTGATTCACAGGAGAAGCCTGTCAACTCCTTTTTTAAAGCTTTATTTAAAAGACAGTTTGTTGACATGCAGGCTCTACGTGTTGACAGCAAAATGAGCGAGAACCAGTCAGTTGTAAAGCTGCACAATTAAGCAAATATTAACCTCAATATTCAGATGATTAAAAGAACAAGATTGCATGTGATATTGGTGTTTAAAATGCTCTGTTCTTGAAAACATCCCATAGTAATTGTTGGTCTCACAGCTGTCTGAGCTGCTGCAGTAACTGATGGAGACTAGAAGCTTCTCTGTGCGCAGCCATCAAGCTAGCATCTACTGTAGCCTGCATGTGAGGCGTTTAGGAAACATCTGTAAATTTTAGCAATTATCAATAAGCAGTTTTTTTAGCTGTTGAAATAAGAAGAACCTTATGCTGCAGTGTTTGTTTTTTACATTAGCATATAGCTTAGCATGAAAGATAAAAGTGCATTAACCATATTTAAAATGGTTGTAGCGTGATGTTGACATTGAAGGAAATAATCATGGTAAACAGGCTGATATTTGAGTTTATTATTGATCAGAATAATGGGAATGATCATTTAGGTGTTAATCATGCAGCCTTAGTTGTATGGAAATATTTTGGCTACAGAAAGGAGGATGTTCCCCAAAAAATTGACTACTTGCATCTACATAAAGTGACACAAGCTGCGTTATCGTTTAAATCAGCAATACAGAGCTCTATATAATGAGTGCAAAGCCAGATTTGAATTCCTTCTAAAATTGTCAGAAGGCTCTACGAAAATAGTTTTCTCAAAGCAAATAAAATATGTTTTAAATGCCTTTTTTAGTGTTGCATCATGTGAGAAAGCTTCCAAAGAGTTTCCACTTAAAGTCCTGACAGTAAAAGGACATCTTTCAGCTTAAAAAAAAAGTATACACGCAAATAAATGATCACTGTAATCATTTATTCGTTTATTTTGAAGGTTCCTGCTTCTTTTTTGATATCGTAGAAAAATCAAAAATCACAATGTTAGTTTTTTTTTTTTCCAGCCCTAGTTTCAGACTTTCCTTCTTCTCAGGAATACAGTGGTATATATAATAAAGGTTCAAAAGGAGATGTGATCACTGATTTCATACTGTCAGTCTTTGCTGTACAGAAAACAAATAAATGCAGCTTTGCATGACATTTGGATTTCACTCGCTCTCATGTCGCTCTGCTGTCAGGAATATTCATAACCGTTCTGTAGCATCACTACCATGAACAACATCAGTTTGGCTGCTCTTTCCACAGTACAGTCCCCGTCCTTTCTGCAGTCATCACAACACCACAAAAAATGCAGCTGAAATATTAAAGCGATCTTTTGATGTATGCGGCTTGGCCTCTTGTCTCAAACGCAATTTATCAGCCTAAGCCCAGTGCCCTACTACTGCCACCGCTGCAGGACTACATCAAAGTGTGTCTTACGCTCTGACTGGCTTCTCGGTGAGCGGTTTTAGGGAAAGCCTGTCAACTGTGCTGCAGTCCTTCTGTATTTGTGGACCGTCAGTGAGCATTGCAGGTGCTGGCATGTCCAGGCTTCTGCCTAATCCTCACGGGAGCGTAAATAAGCCGCCGAGCTCTGAATCCTTACATAACCAGCCTGCCAGAGCCGGGCGGAGGAGAGACGACGGCATGGATTCAGAGCAGAGGAAGCAGAATGGACCGCTGATGAGAAAATACCAGAGTTAACTGTTAGAAGAAGGTGCAGAATGGATGTTTTTTTTCGTTTTTGTTCTCTGGCTGCTGATGCTAAATGACAACATTTAATTATCTGTCTTTCACAGCCCGTTTGCACTGTACAAAGGTTTTTTTCACAGTTTTTAGATGGAATTTTCTCAACAATTTCCTATTATTTTACAGATTCTTTCAGTTTGTGTTAAATTGCTGAATTAATAACTCGAAAAAATTCACAGGAAAAAAAACATTAATTTACATGTTGACAGTAAAAGCATAAAAAATATTTAAAATAAAAAGTCTATTTTTTACCAATATTAATTGTGATTTTTATAATTTAAAAAAATTTTTTACTTAAAATTACACTATTTTGCTATATTTAATTAATGTTTTGGGATTATTTAAAGGAAAAATTAGGTGTATTTGGTATTGAAAATAGTGAATAATTGTAAAAATTCATGTATTTTTTTTTACCAATTTTTCAGACTTTCCATGTTTTGTTGAATTACAGATAATATCTTCTAAAATATTATTTTCAATGTTGACTCCAAAAATAAAAACAAACAAAAGAAAGCATGCCAAAACAAATTATTGTCTACATCAAAAATCTGTATTTTTATACACCGTCAATTAGTTTTTTTCTAGCACTTGACCATAAATTTCCACTATTTTTACAGTATTGAAATCAGCACAAAAGCATAATTATTTTACAGATCTATGCCTTTATTTGAAAGAATTGTGCTTATCAAGTATTGTGAAACGGTAAATAAAACAACACTTTTGTTACCATATTTAAATCAGTACAAAATATCATTAATTTACCGGTTTTTGCATGAAAGTAAAATTATATATGTTAAGGACTGTGTAATTATAAATCATTTTTAAACAGTTGTTTTCGAGATTCCACCCTTTTTTTTGGTGGAATCACAGATATCTAGTGAAATCACAGAAATAAAAATATAAATTTAAATGTTAGCTGTAACAAAAAAAAACTGCACTGTCCACATCAATGATCTGTATTTTTTACAAATAGTGATTTCTTTACAGTGTCATGGAAAATTGCTCATTTAGTTTCAGCTTAAAAATGGAATTATTTCACAGCCAGCGGTCGTTTCCACTGTTTTTACAGTCTTTGAATGTTACAGTATTCCACCGGTTTTTAACGGGACCCTTGCTTTTCGATTTTCCAAGATATTTTTTAGTTTTTGAATTGTTTTTCTTACAGTGTGACTGTACTTTCCTCTTGCTAATGCTTTACCCAGTCATTCCCAGTCTCCCAGCCTGTGCCTGGCTGTGTGGGTTCAGGGAAGCAGCTGGGCGGATGCTGGGTCATGTCAGACGTTTAATTGAATCTGTGGCGGTGCTGAATCCACTTAACGTGATCATCGGCAGCATGCAGCCGCACAAACGCACGCGTCGCTTGTTGAAATATCCCGCGATGACACAGTTGTGATCCGGCGTGTTTGTGTACGTGTCGGAACATATTGAGGACGGCTGTGATTTTTCCACAACTCCTCGTTAGGCTTCACGTTTCGCTCAGCTGCTCAGTGCTGACAGAAATCTGCATCACATCATTACTTAATACAGCAGCAGGAGCAGCTCAGTTTGAGGGTGTGGAGGTACTCTGTACAAAGCAGAATAACTTACATTTTAGTTAAGAGAAGAAGTTGAGAAGACCTCGAATGAACTCTGTTTTTTTTCTAAGCTGCATCGTTATACACAGAGCAGTGCGGGCTGTAAACTTTTACAAACCTCGTCTTATCTTAACATCACATCACCTGAATATTAAAATAGTCTGATATCCATTCCTTGCATCGGTATAAGGGTTTTTTAGGTCTGGATAGAGAAGATAAAATGCAGAAAACCTCAGCTGCATAGAAAGGCACTGCGCCAAATATTAGTGCTACAACTAACAGCAGTTGAATAACCTGTCAACCATGGATAAAAATAATGTTTTTTATGTCATTATCAGCCTTTAAATTTAGCTTTAGGTTGTTCTACACACATGCTAGCAGATGCTAGTTGTGTATCTGTATGCATTTTGTAACACTCACATATGTGTGTTTACGTGTATTGCTGCTAAAACACTGCAATTTTGTGACCACATTAATATATTTTGGTGCTTCTTTCTGTTGTAGAGCTCCACAGACGTGAATTATCAGTGCCAAGGAGCATTAAATTCATTATTTTTCTTTTAAATTGTCACCCCATGTTAGGTCTCATGATTGCATGTGAAGTTCATTTGTGGAAAAGCATCAGTAATATTGATGGATAAGTAAAAACATGATAAATAACACCATTTGCATCCACTAGAACAGCACTACTATCCATGTATTCATTAATTCATCTTATTTTAATCCGTTTGAGACCTTGTATAGTAATTTTTTCAGTCATATTTTGAGCCAAAGCACCACAATTTTCTGGTTCTGACCCCTTAAATATGACAGTTTGTGTAGCTTTGGGTCTTGCACAGTTGCTCTGACAGTAACAATGAGGATTTCTATTCTTGCTTTTTAATTTTATTAGATACTTTGATGTGCAGAAATCACATGAACCAAGATGAGAGAAATGACTTTCAGCAAAGATCTCCAGTTTGACTTGAAGTCGATGTGCTCAGTGCTTCAGTACTTATGTTTGCTTGTTGCCCTTTGTGATTTTAGACATAAAAGTGTCATTAATTGAACCAGGAAGTTGAGCTCTGAGGTCTTAATCTGAACCAGCAGGAGTCGCTGGTGCAGCAACAAGATTATAATCCCTGACTGACTTCACACCTGCTACTTTCTTTAGTCTCAAACCAGCAAATCACCTCAGGAAGGAAGTCTTGCAGATCTTGCTGAGGGAACGGGGGAACATTTCTTATAACACGGGTTATCTGTGGCACTTTAACACAAAGTGCTTAAACCACTGAAGTTATCTTAAGAGGCCTTAAAAGCTCATCAAACTTTAGTCATTGTTAGCAGACTCTCTCTGTTCAAGAGGCCAAAACTTTCTCCAGGTTTTGCTGATGATCCCAATAGAGAAATGAAATGACTTTAGCCAAGTTATCATCCTTAAAAATGAAGTCCTCATACTGACTTAATGCTCACGGAGTCTGTATGAGGACAAAGACGACAATGTCTAGAAGTAGGGAGAAAATAGAAATGTGTTCTGTGTGGTATAACACAGTTTTAATTCCATTAATTAGAAAAAAAATGTTGAATTTCTTCGTCTGTTACAAAAATGGGAAAAAAGCGGAACCAGTATTTACATTTTTCCAAGTGATACCAACACTTGGGAAACAATGGTGCCTCCCTGTGCTTTAAATATTTTATTTTTCACATTTTTACAGCCTCTACAAGCTGCGTTTTTCGCACTACTGTGCATTTAGAAAAGATGTTTCACCGTGCTGAATGTATCTTCCAACAACTCGCTCCTCTGTACATCATTTTTGAGCCGTGCTGCATTTATTTTATTGGTCAAGTATGTTTTATTTTCCTCTCAGTCTCGCTAATTTGCTTCCACACTTCTCAGTGTAAACACAGCCTGCAGTTCAGCCAAACAGCCAGATTATTTTTAGTCTTTAGGTTTTTTCTTTTAACAGGATTGGTGCAAATGCTTTATCTTTGATGATTTTCTAATAAGACCTATGGAATAAACCAATTTTAATAAAATGAACATAGGATTTTAAGCTTAGATTTGTTTAATTTACACAACAGAGTCACATGCAATTAGCTCAAGGAATGCTGGAAAGTGAGAAACCTGACTGTTTCCTTTCCTTGACTCTGATAAATGGTGTAATGTTGGTGATTTTTTTTGTAATCCCTTTCTAATCCACCGGTGGGTTTTGGGGTTCAGGTGGTTAAACACATAATTTATTGTTGTGCCTACCCTCAGGTCTTTCTTTTCTCCCTCTGCATATTTGTATTCTCTAACTTTCTCCTTCTCTGCTGTCCTTGCTTTTGTGCTTTGTTCTCTTGGGGAGAGGTTGGACCTTGTATTTTCTTTTTTTCTTTTGCTGTTTTAATGCTGCATCTCTGCTTTGTTCACTCCATAAACTGCAGACTCATAAATTTTCACTGCACACCACCAGAGCTCGTGTTCTCTGCGTCCCTGATGTGCCGAGCTGCATTTGTGTCGAATGCGCGGCGTTTTTGCTCCAATTATTGTCATTTTACCGTAACTTCTTTTTATCAGACTCAAAAGCCCTGGCGGCAGTTGAGTGAAGGCTGATTGAAGCTTCACTGTCAGCGGCTGAATCAATGTGTGTCTCTACACGACTGAGAAAAGAGACGAACACAGCTAAGCCAGTCAAAGATGTCGAAAACCTGTCAATTACAAGCTATTTAACAATTTCTTCTGCATCAGGGCTGACCGGTTCCGTATTTCCACTGTGTGAGGACGCTGAGATCAGTTGGTCAACCTGTCAGTCTGCTCATCAGATTATCATAAAATGTTATATGGATATTCATGGTCCTCCTCAGAGGATAGTTCTTTGAAACTCTTTCATGCAGAATCATCCTCATGTTAGATTTTCCTCTTGACTAAAACTAAAGAAATTTGCCATTTTTGTAGTGGATGTTCATGGTCCTTAGAGGATGCACGATAATAATATTAAAGATTTTTTAGCACTGAGTTCTGTTACTTTGGCCGAATATCACAATTTTGGGGCAGGTTGCTGAGGAAGATGAATCCTTTAACCCTGTAGACATCAAAAAGATTGATCAAAAAGTTCAGAGAATGCGCCTTTAAAAACCAAAAGCCACTGATATTTTAACAAAGTAAAAATATAACAACTGAAAAAGCAGAAGGTTAAAAATGCACGTTCGATACCGTTTTGTTTCATTACCTGCAGTACCTGGCTGCCTTCTGCTAAGATTAAAGCCCACAGCTTGTTTGCTTTATTTAATACTGAAACGATCCTAGGAGGTGGTAACTTGGAATATGAACCATTTCGTGCTGGCCAACAGAGAGTCTTGTGGGGGTTTAGCTAGCGATGGGCACCATGACAAAGACTTCTGTAGCGGTTAATGACTTCTTACGAGAGCTTTTGTATTAAAAATGAGCTGAAGTTTACCAGAACTACATTCTTTTAGCTGACTAGCTAACATTACCAAGCTAAATTTGCTGCACTTGTT
Source organism: Acanthochromis polyacanthus (assembly GCF_021347895.1). Classification (NCBI taxonomy): domain Eukaryota; kingdom Metazoa; phylum Chordata; class Actinopteri; family Pomacentridae; genus Acanthochromis; species Acanthochromis polyacanthus. The sequence goes on along the minus strand of NC_067126.1, from coordinate 8,925,063 downwards.
AGTTTCCTGTGGTTGAAAATGGCTTCATTAGCATAAAAAATCACTAAACCTCATTAATTTTAGCGTTTAATCAAATATAGATTGACAACATGCCTGACTATAAGATGGGAAAATTATTAAAAGTTGTGTCCCTATTCTGTAGTGTGGTGAATTCTTCTTATCAGGGACTATGAAACTGTTTACGCTAATTGGCTTCCTTCCAGCTGTCTTGTTAGCATTCTGTTTACTGTAGTTGCTTTTGCAGAAATCGGATACGATCTAAGTTTTTGCCGCTGTGTTTTTGCTTTTCTGCTTTTTACCATACTGTTCAGACTGAGTCGAGTTTGTATGTAGATAACTGTGATGCTACCTACTTTAGCTTCCTGTGTTAGCTAGCTAAGGCTGTCCATGGTGGAATGAATGGAGTTAAGTGGTGTTTGCATTGAAGACTACATATCACCAGTTGTTATTTTTCATATTGTTCATTACCTGTTGCTTAATAAAAGAAGGCAATGCTCATGTTTTAGTATTTAATGTTTAAATTTCAGCAGCTACAACTACAGCATCCGTCTGGAATCATGTTCCAGTTGTCTGTCTGAATGGAAACATTCAGTGGCAGTGGTGATTATGTTATCCAGACAGTCTTCTAGGGCAGAACTCTAGCATTTACTATAATCAGGTTTCAGCTGTGAGGAATTTCTAAAGTTGGAAAACTGTCATGTGTCCAAACTCACCACAAAAATAATTAGATTTCAACCATCGTAATGATAAATTTAGATCCATATGATTCAGCGGTAATTTGCCCCTGTCGGTTTGAGTGTTGCACATCTTGCATCTATTAAAGGCAAGTCACTGGAAGTTTTACCCGATTTACAGACTCTATATCTTTGTTCCGCTGTTCCAGTTTGAATTCCATAACCTCAAACACATTCATGTTTGTCTTTCCCAGCTCCTCCTCCTCGGTTATCTCTCTCTGCCTTCCTTTTATCCTCAGGCTCCCTCAGAGGTGTAAACATGTTAATGACGTCCATTTAGCGTTGTTTCTCTTTAATGTTTCCTCTGGGCTGAAGTTTCATTATGTCTTCTGATAGTGTTAAGTCTGTCACAGCGTACACACCATCAGTCTCCTTGTGCTCGGCTGCCACTGATGAGAGTCGGGACGTGATCATTTCCACGTCGTGTTTTGACCAATTCTCATTTCTGTGGAGAAAGAAAGACACACTATTCAGTTGTTTTGTTTTGTTTATGCTGATATGAACCGAACAGATCACTTGACTGCGACATGACATGCTGGAAGTGGCGGTTCTAATCTAATAACTGAGAGAACGTGACTGTCATTTCCAGGCGAGTAGAGCAGCCTGGCGCAAAGCAGCTTAGTTCCTCTTTTGTTGCTTTCGATGACCCAACTGACGGACATGCGTGTGTGTGTGTGTGTGTGTGTGAAGGCAGAGCTGTGTGTCAATGCTGCCGCCGCCCACTTGTGTGTGCTGCAAAAGCTGGTGACATTTACGGAATGAGACACGCGGTGATTGATGCACTACGAAGTCGGGAAGGAGTGCAGCCTGCAAATCACCTTTTACTACAGCAACACACACACAAAGATGCAGATAGATGGCGTGCAATATAGGGCACCCTATCTTTTTGATGCTGCAGTAAATTCCCCGTGGTTACGCTGACGTGGAATGCAGCAAATCCTTTTTCTCCCTTCCAAGCCTTTCCCACATTCTCCAACACGGTCATTTATTGTATTAACAGAGAAAGGCTCAAGGCCACAGAGAACTGCCTCCTACCTGAGAGGTCAGCCGGAGGGCAGAGATTAGGGGTTGTTGTGTGGTCGTTATGCTCTTATTGCTGTGAACTGTGGGACGGAAAGTCACACGTTTACTTTTCACACTGTAGTTAATTGTCTTGGCTAGCCTCCACATGTAGTCGACACACTTTTAGCACAGTGCTGCAGCTGCATGTAACGCACTCATGCAGTCTGTTTTTAAACACAGTAATCCACACTTTAACTGACCTGTGTGTGAACTACAGTTAACCTCTTGACCCCGAATCCTGCCGGTGGGTTTGACAGGCACGTTATGTTTTTACTCCGCCAAGATACAGTGGAGTTATGTGACGATCGGTGTGCATTTGTCCGTCTGTCTGTCTGTTAGCAGCATTACTCAAAAACAGACCAGACCAGATTTAGGTGAAATTTTCAGGGAAGGTCAGAAATGACAGAAGGACCATTTGATTAGATTTTGGCAGGGATGCAGCTTATAGTCTGGATCCACGAATCTGTTAAAGATTGCGAGATAGCGGCACAATGTCACTGTAACCATGACAATGAGTGAACACTACATCAGCTGCCTGCTGATGATCACATGATTGTGATCCTACTACTAATCGACCGCTGCGGTCGTATCAGGACTTATCAGTTGGAAATGATACAAGGAACAATTGATTCAATTGTGGGGGTGTTTCTGAGTCCCATCATTTCCTGCCTCCTGCTACATATTTAGATCATGTGATTCAGTATCCGTACATAACGTACACATGCAGAGCACACGCCTGTGCTCAGTGCAAGGTTGTTTTCTTTGTGGGTACATCTGTATTAAATGACCCCATTCTATGTTGGCATGATTTCTGCTATGAATTTTTTCAAGATTTCATCTGTCAGAAATGATGCAACGACTGAGGGGACTTGGTGGAGAGCTGCGCTGTCTGAGTGTTTTTTGTTAATGGCAAAAATTGTACCATTTATTGGAAAGAAATGCCGGTTTTTCAACTTCCAATGGTTAACTGCTTGTGTGATGTTACGCAATGTTGCAGTGGATGCTCATGGTCCTCAGAGGATGCATAATAATACTGCTGAAGATTTATTAGCAGTAAGTCAAGCACAAACATCTACTATTGATCATTTACCTGAATAAAATATAATAACAGATAAAGCAGAAGTGCGTGTCAGAGAGTTTATTTTTGCTTTACTTGTAGTACCTGGTTGTACCACCTGGTGGAGCCTCCTGCTGTTTAGTGAGTTGGAGACCACAAATCTAATCTTAAAACTATGATAACTGTGTGTACATATCTCACTTTCAAATTCAAAAAAATGAACTATTTGTGCCAAATCCCGTAAAGAAAAAAAGAGCAAATCTTCAATGCTCCTTGGCTCAACTATGATTCACTCTGCTGTCACAATCCAAAAAATGCAGCCACCGTTCAGGTGAACTGCAGGCTGTATTTACTCCGAGCAGAGAGAAGACAAACAAGTTAGAGAGACTGAGAGGAAAATAGAAATACTGGATCAATAACATAAATGTGACACGGATCAAAAACAGTATACGGAGGAACACACTGGAAGATACACTCAGCATGGTGAAACATCTTTTACAGAATAGCGCGAAAAACATGTCGTGTGTTGAGGTTGTAGACATGAAAGTAATCAAATATCTACAGAATGTATAATTACCACTTCTCAAGTATTCATAACCTTTCTCCATTCTAGACTAATGAGCAAAGAATTTCAACTTTCACGTTGTTCTTGTAATGATTTCTGACATCATCACTGCGTCATTCTGCACAGAAGACATCTCTGAGTTCTCCCTGCTTCTAGTCAAGGCTGTTCTATTTCCACAGAGGTGCAGCACTTTTCTATTGCAGAGAAGAATGATCCCACGGTGAGGAAAAACATGATGGGAGCAAAGAAAACACCCAGAATGTGCTCAGAGTTCAGAGGGTTAATTGACTCGGCGCTGAATCACAAATGAACGCTTTTGCCAGACCATTGCACACCTAGCTGGTGGTCTGTTCAAAGGGTAAATCAAAGCCTGGGTGTCCACATCAATGATCAGCGCTTTGATTTGAAGAGCGAACGGCTCAGACGAGAAATTACAGAAGGTAAGCATCATGCTGTGACCTTGAGGAGCCCATTTTGTTGTAATTACCGGATGATGAGATGATAAATGCTAATCCCAACTTTAAAAAAGGCAACATATTATTGATATAATGAGATCAACAAATTTTCGAGTAGCCCTGTTGATCTCGGTGTCTGTAATTCTCTGATAATTAGCATCTCGTGCGGTTAATAAATCCATGTAAAGCGAGTTATAGAATGAGATTATGTCTAATCGTGTGAAGGAAATGCTTTAATAAACTGAGCTGATTACCTTTTACTAATTGACTTACAGTATAGATAAGCTGCAAAAATATGTGAAATCCCTCGCTTACAGGAGGCGTGTTTGCACAAATGGGACTAGCCCTTTTTCTTTTCCCTCTTCCTGTCCATGTTTCTCCCCTTTTTCTGCCTCTCACCCTCTTCCTGTTGTTTCAATGAGGGTGGCTGGAGTGCAGGAATCGTTGGAGCAGCCCATGTGCAGCTGACTTCTATTCACAGCTCTAATGGCTGCTGCTGTGTGCAGCTGAGCCCCGTTCAGAGCCAGAAACCCTCCTCCACATACAGTCGAGTTCTTCTAAGACATCCACTTCCGCCACTTGAGCCGTCCGTGGTTCAGATTATTCTGTCCCGCGATCTGCCTTCTGTCTCCTGACAAATTTCTGATGCTGGTGTTTCCTGTTTTGCAGTATTACGAGCCTGATGTGAGGGGATCGACCCTTTTCTACCTTTTTCTTAACCCTCGTGTCGTCCTGTAGGTCAAAATTGACCTGTTTGAAAAGTGGAAAAAAATATATTTTCACAGTGAAATTTCTGATGTCCACATTTTCAACATTTTTGGGAAATCTTTGAAAATTTTTTGGTGGGAAAAAAAGAAATGATGAAAATGTTTCTTAAGAACATTCACTGAAAAAATCAACCAAAATCCAGCAAACTTCACTGGATTTTGGTTGATTTTTTGGTGAATGTTCTTAAAGAAAACATCAGAAATTTTGCTGAGATATATGCAATCACATTAGATATTTTTAGGATTTTTTAAAAGATTTTTACTAATTTTTTGAAAATATTTACAAGAACTTTCTTGCCAAATTTGGGAGATTTTAAAAAAAACTTTTAAGGGAAACTTTTAAGGAATTACTGTAATTGTCTTCCTAAAGGTTTTGCAAATTTTCAGAAATGTGGGGAATTTTTGTGCTGAATTTTTGGATCTTTTTTCATACAACAGGGATGGCAATTTTCCGCGGATCCACGGATTTCCGCCGATTTAATTTCATATTTGAACACTTTATTGTCGCTTATGTTAACGTCGTTAACATCTCGTGGGAGTCTCGCGGGAGTCCGCGAGACTCCCACGAGACTTTCACTGAAGCCATCGTTCGATTGTAAACGGCACAGTGATTTGATAGTATATATAGTAAATAAACAGCTGAGTCATTCCTCCAAACCTGTACAATATACAGTATACCAATATATGTACATTTATTTTGAACAGTATTCTCTGCTTTTTGCACCGTATTGTCACTCTAGCAATTATCAGTTTGCCCTGCTGTTTATATATTCTTTTCATATGTGTAAAGACCTGTATACACTTTTTAAAATTAAGTTTTATTACTATTATTATTTATTATTGCTGTTTTTTTCTTTTCTTTTTTCTCTTGTTCTTTTGATAGTTTTTAAAATATTTTATTTATTTATTTTTTTAAACCTTTATGCCTCTCCTTATTCCTAGATTGACACCAGCAACCACAACCAAATTCCACGGTTTCCATTTGCTCACACCACATTAAGGCGTAAATGTCTGTCAGTTAGTGGGGTAAACCTACGAAACAATCTGGACGATGAACTCAAGAAAATCCACCAATGAAGACTACTTGAAAAATCTAATAAAGTGGAACACTTAAAGTGTTGTTTGGGTTTCTAAAAAGATGCATAAAATATGAGAGAAGTTAACAGGTTAACTTCATCCTACTCGTTTTCTTCACGACATTATTACTAAAGAATGGATCTAAAATAATAGTCGTAAACATTGCTTTTATAGTTAATAATTGTTTCTGTATCTTAATTTCTCTTGCCGTGACATTTCTGGGTAATATTCAGTTAGCAAACAGGTGAAAAGCAGGAATTAATTTCTCTGAATTATTATCAGTTGCTGATTCATTTAATCACTTAACTGACTGACAGTGTCAGCTCTAATCATAAGTGATACTGTTAAGTGAAGTCTCAGAGTGGAGTATGTTTAAGACAGTGACTGCCTGCAGCTGGATTTTAATCAAACAGGATGCTCTGGTGCTGCGGCTCGCTGAGCTTTACTGCTTTTGATCAAGTGTCACCTGTTTGATTTCTACTTAAAATATTTTCTCACACAGCAGATGGTTTGTTACAGTCGTCCTTGGACACTTTTTTTTATAAAGGGTACGCAGTTTGAAAAAAACCCTGGCAGGTGAACCATCCGTCTGTCACCTCGTATCGCACCTAAAACCTGCTGTGGATCGGTCATGAGTGCATCGCTCGAGGTGGATTCTCGAGCGACGTTGCAGATCTCTTGAGAATCTCGTGAATCCGGCTGCCTCAAAGCCTCAAACCCACACTTGCTGTCACTTTCCACAAATTGAATAATGGCTCGGCTCTGCTCGCTCACCGTGGCTGGTTGAGCTCAGTGAAAAAGTGATTTCAGGAAATCAGACCAGCAGTGGCGTCTTTATTTGGCTCGTCTTCTAAATTAGCAGTCTATCGGTTCGCTTATCACATCTCACAGCTCCTTTACACCTGTCTCGCCTTCATGTTTTTACCATTATTTTTATTCCTTCAGCTCAGCAGCTTCATTATTGTTTTTTTTTTACATTGCTTCCCATCTTGCCGGCCTTCCCTCTGGTCTCCTCGTGTTTGTCCGAGCTCCTCCAGGGCCTCTTGTTCGTCGCTGTGCAGAGCAACGCCTCGAGCGACGCCTGACATTTGCAGCGCTGCGAAGTGGGGATCAGAGGTGAAGTGAGTGGACTGAAGCTCGGAGGGCGATAACGCAGCAGCGGAGAGCTCGACTGCATTACTAATGAGGGCTCCTTTTCACCCCGTGTACCTGCCCCAACAAAGTTTAGGTTCAAGCATATTCCTACCGGAGTTTCTTTAATTTCAGATGGACTTTTTAGCCGCCTCTAAGTGCTCTCTTCCCGAAACTGACAAATTCTTTGTTTGCAAGCTGGTGTTATCTTTCAGCTGGAAAGGTAGATTTCCCCAAAGAGCCCGGCTCTTCACAGTCCAAAAGGCTTTAGAAAAACCGAGAGAAAAAGCTCCCGTCTTTGTCGCTCTTTTCTTTTCTTTCCAGACACAAAGCACAAAGAGTTACAGTCTTCAAGCTGTGAGTGCAACCCGTCAATAATTTGTTTCTTTAATAAGCGGCCTGACAGCTTCTGGGCGTTTCCTTCTCCTGTCACATTTTTTTTTCACTGCAGTATAAAGTCCTCTACCTCTATGGAAACAGAACAACCATGGCTACAAGTAGACGCCGTTATAAAGCCATAAACCGTAAAAACAAGTGAAAATGAAAGTAACATTTCATCAATGATTTACTTTAAATAAAAAAGAAACCCTGTAGTCAGTATGTGTTACCAATACCGGAAAGAAATGGTGCGTCCTCATGCCATATATATATAATTATTTACATTTTTGCAACTTCAGTTTTCACACTACTCTGCACGTCAATTCTAGAAATAAATTTCACCATGCTGAGTGTATCTCTGAATAACTTGCTCCTCTGTGTGCACAGTTTCTTTATATGTTTAATTCTCCTCTTAGTCCCTCTAATTTTTTTCCATACTTGTCTGTTTATTTGCTATTCGTGGAAACACTACCTGCAGTTCAATTAAAAACTGTATAAAGTTTTCTCACATGACTTTTGAGTCAGTCATGGCGTCACTGTTATACCAAAGAGCACAGAAATTTTAGTTTTTTGCAGGGTCTGGTGCAAACTTTATATTTACCTCCGCCAGGAGGTTATGTAATCACCGGAGTTTGTTTGTTTGTCTGTCCGTCTGTGTGTGTGTGTGTGTGTGTGTGTGTGTCTGTCTGTCTGTCTGTCTGTTAACAGCATAACTCAAAAAGTCATGGACGGATTTTCACCAAATTTTTACAGGATGTCCGGAAGAGCAAGAGTAAGAATCGATTAGATTTTGGAGGTGATCCGGATCACCGTCTGGATCCAGGAATTTTTTGAAGGTCGAAGGACAATTGAGAGATGGCCATCTCAAATCCGTCCATGACTTTTTGAGTTATGCTGTTAACAGACAAACAGACGGACAGACAAACAAACAGACACATGGCATGGCGGAGGTATGCGCTCTCCGAGTGCTTTTCTAGTTTTTATATGTTTTTTTTTTAAAGAAATGAGGCATGAAATAAAGAGTTTTAGTTGAAATATCACAATTTTAAGCTTAAATATTTGGTTTGTTTTCACGGTAATCACACAAGTAGTTAGAGATTGTTTGACAGTTTAAAAAAACAGCAATCATTTTAGTTATTACAGTTTCTGGTTCAGATAAATGGTGTAATTTTGGCAGTTTTTCAAAATAACTCAGAAATAACTGTTTTTATGCTTGAAGGTTTTAAGGTTTTAGGGTCTTAGGGTTAACTTTACTGTACATACAGCTCAGTTAAAGTGTAAATTAAGTGTGTTTGTGTTACTGTGGTTTTTTTTAACAAAATAAGACATTTACAGTAAAATGATGATAAAATATCGCAATTTCAAGATTCAGATTATTAATCAAAGAGCTGCATGTCAAACATTATAATTTCAAGGTGTGTTGTGAAGTTGAAAACTTTCCAAATCTTTCTGTTTTTGCAGTTTGTGGCTGATAAATGGTGTCATTTTGACAGTTTTTAAAAATAACACATATAAATCAAAAATGCTGGCAGGTTTGAGGGTCATGAGGTTAACTGCTATAAACAGCTCAGTTCCAATGGGGATTACTATGTTAAACAACATTTTAGGTGTTTTCCTTTTCTCCCAAGAATACGACATGTACAGTAAAATGATGAAATACCACATTTTCAGATCCAGATCATTCATTAAAGAGCTGCATGTCACACGTGATCAATTCAAGGCCTTTTGTAAAGTTAAAAACGTTACAGTTCTTGTGTTTTTACAGTTTGTGGTTCAGATAAATGGTGTCATTTTGGCGGTTTTTAAATATAACGCATATAAATAACATGCTGGCAGGTTTTAGGGTTATGGGGTTAACTACTGTACAGTTAACACGTGGAATGCTGTGTTAAAACATTTAACATTTTAGGCTTTTTTTCATAAAGAAGACATGTACAGCAATATGATGATGAAATATCACAATTTTAAGATTTAGATCATTAGTTAAAGAGCTGCATGTCACACATCATCATTTCAGACCTGCTGTAAAGTTAAAAACTTACCAAATCTTTCTGTGTTTCCAGTTTGTTGCTGATAAACGGTGTCATTTTGGCAGTTTTTGTTTCAAAGACCCTTGTCAAACCCTCTGGAGGATGTTTCGGTTTCTACGGTTAATGAAGAGGAGGTCACCTTTGTATTTAGTCTAATTAACCTACAGAATCAATCATTCATCAGCGGATAAGTGACTGAACAGAAGGATCTGGCAAGTGAATGTGGAATTTACCACCTCAGCCTGTGTGTGTTTCTTAGCTAATTGCACTCAGAAGCAGCCTGTAAAATAAATGCCTCTCATGGGGCGGTGAAATGGGGAAACTGAGGAATGTTTCTGCTCTGTCAGCCGGCGACCCAGCGTTTGTTTTTGTGTGTGTGAGGCTGCATGCATGCACACATCGTAGAAACACTGCATGCTCCCGGTGAGGCTGGAGGTGTTTATTTCAGGCTGGGTTTGATCTATGTTTGTACCAGGCCGTGTGCGTGGAAATGGAAGTGTGTGTGCATGTTTGGGCACCGTGCCGTCCTACCTCACCCCTCTGACGCTAAGCAGCTTTAGCCTGATCACCATCTGTTCAGCCAGTCTGTGTTTGTGCACCAAGACTCGCACTCCTCGTCACCCACTCACTCTTGAGCGGCGCTGCTTGTGTTCAGACCTCAGCCGGTCGCCGTGGCGCTGTCTGTCTGTCTGTCTGTCTGTTTTTGTGTGTTTGTGTTTGGCAGCTTCTTCATACGTTAGTGCTCAGGTTGCAGGTGGGATGTGAGATTCACACATTAGCGCTCAGGTCAGGTCTGTCGTATGTGTGTTTTGGTCGCTGAGTCTCTCGGCTGGTTGAAAGCTGCTCCACAGCTAACTGCTGCGTTTCCCATTTCACCCATTGAACAGTGTGAAAAAGATGAAAATCCACGGGGGGTAAAACAGCAATATGCTCGCTGAGACATTTTTATTCATTCGACTTCACAGCCGCAGTCAAACCATTACTTGGGCTTTTGAATGTGTGTGATCTGGGTCATCTTGACATTGAGTTTGAATTAGTTGTCGCCAAGGTAACAGGCGGCAGCGTTTTGTCCTGAGCTGCTGTCTGGAGCTGGGTGTCAGCTTGATTAATTGATTATTTGTCAGCTGTTAAATTAAACGTCAACTATTTTGATAGTCAATTAATCTGTTTGAGTGATTATTTCATTTAAAAAAAGCTGAAATGTAAATATTTTGTGATTTCTTTCCTCCCCTGTGACGGTAAACTGAATGTCTTTGGGTTGTAGATGAAACCTGGCATTTGTCATATTTGACTTTGGGAAACTTTTATCAACATTTATACACCATAAAATAGTAGACTGGTTATTTGACAGTGAAAATAATCATTCATTGCACCTTTTAGTATCTGTATTCACACATTTTTGGTACTAAACAACAAACAAGTGCCAAAACATGACATTAAATGTTGATTCAACTCATAATCTTCACCATAGATCATTAGTTACCTTATAATTTCATAATTATGGATGTAAGGTACAGTTGGACCATTACTGTCGGTGTAGCAGCCTGATATATTTGAATTGACCAACACTAAAGGGTCATTCCATATCAGATCCTTGTATTTATAGAGCAATTTCTACTTGACCATCTCTGATCTCTGAGTGTTTTTTGGAGGGGGCATAAAATCTAGATATTTATAAGGATTTGGGTGGAAAAACATAGCTTAATATATCAAATGCTTTCTCAGATGCACGTTTTTAAATCTATAAACAAGAATCATTCAACTTTAACTGTCATATACTTGCAGAAATCCCTTTTACATGGAAATAATATGGCCCAAAATCTTACTTTGGATGCTGCATCTGTAGGCTTTGAACCTGCTGTCCTCTGGCTTTACAAAGCTCCTCCAATTCAAAATGAAACTTTATAACATTCGTCTACGTCATCGAGTTGCATTCAGTCAATATACAAGGTCGGTGATTTAAGGCTCCTGTTGTTAAGTGTTGAATCATCTGAATAGGAAAGCTCCCCTGAATCTACAGTTGAGAAAAGATCGTAAAAAAGCCTCAAACGAGCTTTTCTGATTATCTAATAATCCACAGTGTTAAAACTCATCATCTGCATCCTCAAATAACTTCCAGACAGCTCAACACAGCAGCTGAACTCACCTTTCCCACCTGTTAATCTGCAATATTACACACCTTCCTGCTGACCTATCCATGCCGTTTCTCCCAGTGCATTCTGGGGCAGATTCCAGGAAGAGACAGGTATAGAAAGTAGACGATGAAATTATGTGCCAGTGATTTAGCCTGATTCATAGCATCATTTATCTGCAGCAGCTCCTCATCCTGCACACACACACATATTGGCATGTTATTTCACAGCGTGTACAGGTCATTTCAAGCCTATTACCCCCAGTGTTGTGAGTACAGTTGCAGCCAGAAGCTTTATTCTGCCAGAGAGCAGATCAACCTCGACCTGCAGGCTTGTTAATTCTAACCCGCAGCTCTTTGAATGGTAGACCTCTCTTTATCCCATTCGCTAAATGGGATGATGCACTCACTCTGCAGGAGGGAGGATTCACTGTGAGAACTCCACAACCTCTGCAGCGAGAATGGCTGTGCAGCTTCTCTGCATGCAGCGCTCAGCGTCGTGTGTCCTAACCCATGCTCAGCTGTTTGCGCCTCACGGGTTAGCGTTTTAGCATAACTTTGATGCATCATGCAGTAAAGGGAAGAGGGAAGAGAAGTCGCATATTGGCTTTATCTAGTTCAGCTGAAGGCAAGGCAGAGCAGCTATTGACTTCATTTTGAGAATTACTTCAAAGTGAAAGTGAAAATTCTCTGATTGCAGCTTCTTAAATGTGACTGTTTTCTGTTTTTTTTTCCTGCTCTGTAACTGAATATCTTTGGATTGTGGACTAAAGAGTCAAATCCAGTTTGTTTACTGTCATTTCCACATTCATAGTATTTATGAACGAAATGAAATTAATAATTCTTAATGGCTTTATGTATTTAAGTTTCATACCGGATAGAAATGCAACAGTTAAAGGTTGTTAGCTTAATCTGCAATTGTTTTGGTAATCAGTGAGTGGTCGCAGTATTTTTTTTTTTTTGGTATATGTAGTCAAAATCATGAGATTTCTCTTTCCTAAATGTGACCTTTGTCAGGTTTATTTCCTCCTCTGTAACTAAATATCTTAGAATTGTGGACTAAAGAGTCACTTCCAGATGGTTTACTGTCATTTCCGCATTCAAAGTATTTAGGAACAAAATGTAATTAATGATTCTTAAGGACAACATGTTGGCTTTATGTACTTGAGGTGAATACAGGGTAGAACTACAACAGTAAATGGTTGTTAACTTAATCTGCAACTCTTTTGGTATTCAATGAGTTTAAGTAGTTTTTTCTGTAAAAACAAAAAAACGTCCAAAATTTTCCGATTTCTTTTCTTAAATGTGAATATTTTCTGGTTCCTTTCCTCTTTAATGACGGTAAACTTAGTATCTTTGGATTGTGGACAAAACAACAGTCAAATCAACTTTGTTTACCATCATTTTCACATTCGGAGTCTTTGGCAACGAAATGTTTGAAGCTGAAGAAAAAATGTAGTGAAAGTGCTACAATCCAGAACACAAATCATGCAATTGTTGTCAGATTTCTAAAGATAGATAGGAATAAAAATTACTGAATTATAAATTGATATGGACAACATTAGAAGACATTAAAGACATTTGAGGAAATAATCTTCCTTTTTGTAAACCAAAGAACTACTTTTTAATTACCTGAGAAATTAACAAATTAGTCGACAATGAAAATGTGCTTCAGTTTCAAGGGATGGGCAACAATTCTTTATTTAATTTTATCAACTTTCCTGGGTATCATATTACGGCTTTAAGATCATATCATGTCACTACTCCTCTGGTGTCTGCCAAATTAACCATTGCAAATAAACCTAAATAAAATCATACAATATTTGACTTCAAAGTTCTTTTGAAGGCGGCCACTCACACCTGTTAACAAGCAGAAAGCATTGTGGGAGTTTGGCCAGTGAATGGGCACCATGACGAAGCTTTATGGATGATTAATGACCTCCGGCTGCTACATATGCTAGGTTCAGTCAGGATCAACTGGGATACAACTGGGAAGATGAGCTGTTTTAAGCATTATACATTAAGTGGTTATTGATTGACATTCCTGTGTTTATGGAAAAAAACATCCTTTAAATTTGTGACATCTGTGTGACCGTGGACTTAAACGAAGTGTCAAGCTTAGATTTGCACTGGTACTGATTGACCCAGATTGGTGCATCCATCCAACCAAATTTCATCATCGTAAAACAGTCGATAGGTTAATCGATGGGAAAATGGACTTTAGTTGCATCCCTATTGATAATGGTTTAAATGACAGTGTTTATGTAAATGAAAAAATTGTCAGGAGATTTTGCAGTTTTAGCCTCTTTTAGTTTACTGTTTTGGTTTTTGCCATTTTACTGATTCAAGTGTTTCAACTGTCAGCATTTGTCTTCAATGAAGCTCCAAAGGGTTATCTTCATGCTACTTGTGTACTTCTTAAACAAATCATTTAGTATCTAAGGAGGCCATTGCTTACTTTTGCAGCTATTGGAGACCAAAATAAAGCTACAAAGATGAGTGCATCTTGGATTTACAGTCATTCCCACCTGGCCACAAACTCAGTTCTAAACTCTACAATTTCATTTAGCGGACACTTATCCAAAGCGATGTACATATGAGAGTAGACACAACAGTGCTTGTTGGAATAAGAGGTACTTTATAACAAACTGTGTACTAAATATTTGTTTCTTCTGTCATCTGTGTTCTTCAGGGGTCCCTTCAGTGTGGTGAGAAGATGCATCAACAGAGAGACGGGGCAGCAGTTTGCTGTCAAAATCGTGGATGTGGCCCAGTTCACGTCCAGTCCTGGACTCAGCACAGAGGGTACGAGCTCTCAGTCTTTACTTCCTGAGAAATCTAACTTTCATCCACCTCAGTCTGTTAAACAGTAAAAGTTGGTGTAGAGAAGAGGTCAGATGTTCGTCCTTGTTTGCCTGAGTGTGTGGGGTTTCCAGTATAGTGTTTTAAACGAGCCCTCTGAGTGCACCTCGTTCTACACGCTGCTGGCCTACTTCTCATTCACTTGGTCGCTCACAACCACACTTGGGATTTACTCGGTTCAATCACAGTCGTCTGCTGTTGTCTTTGGGCTGTTTCATTGAAGCAGCTAATTACTAAGCCATACCTAGGGCACCTTGAGGGTAATTGTTTAGGAAAGAGGTGCGCTGCCCCTCCACTGTACACAGACATCCTTGTGTTTGTTGTAACGAAACTGCAGATTTTAGAAGTTGTGACACGGAAACAACAGGAACCACTTTCATAGATTTTGAAATGCAAAAAGTTAACATATACACTCACTGGCCACTGTATTAGGTACATCTTGCTAGTTAAAGGTTGGACTCCTTTTTCATTCAGAACTGCCTTAATTTTTTGTGGCATGCTTTCAACAAGGTGTTGGTCCATATTGACTTGATAACATTATGTTGCTGCAGATTTGTCTGCTGCTCATCCATGATGCCAATCTCCCGTTCCACCACATCCCAAAGGTTCTATTAATTTGAGATCTGGTGACTGTGGAGGCCGTTGGGGTCCAGTGGACTCATTGTCATGTTCAAGAAACCAGTCTGACATGATTTGAGCTTTGTGACATGGAGTATTATCCTGCTGGAAGTATCATCAGAAGATGGTCCACTGTGGTCGTAAAGGGATGGACATGGTTAGCAACAATACTCATGTAGGCTGTGGAGTTTAAATGATGCTCAGTTGGTACTAAGGGACCCAAAGTGTGCCAAGAAAATATCCCCCACACCATTACACCACCAGCAGCCTGAACTGCAGGGCCAGGATGGATCCATGCTTTCATGTTGTTTACGCCAAATTCTGACCATCTGGATGTCACAGTAGAGATCGAGGCACATCAGACCAGGCAAAGTTTTTCCAATCTTCTATTGTCCAGATTTGGTGAGCCTGTGTGAATTGCAGCTTCAGTTTCCTGATCTTAGCTGACAGGAGTGGTGCCCGGTGTGGTCTTCTGCTGCTGTAGCCCATCTTCTTCAAGGTTATTGTGTATTCAGAGATGGTATTCTGCATTCCTTGGATGTAACCAGTAGTTACTTGAGTTACTGTTGTCTTTCTATTATCTCCAACCAGTCTGCCCATTCTCCTATGCCCTCGCACATCAACAAGGCATTCTGGTCCACATAGCTCACTGAATATTTTCTCCTTTTCAGACCATTCTCTGTAAAACCCTAGAGATGGTTGTGTGTGAAAATCCCAGTTTATCAGCAGTTTGTGAAATACTCAGACCAGCCCGTCTGGAATCAATATCCATGCCACGTTCAAAGTCACTTAAACCCCCTTTCTTCCTCATTCTGATGCTCGGTTTGAACTTCAGTAAGTTGTCTTCACCACGTCTACATGCCTAAATGCATTGAGTTGGGATCATGTGTTTTGTTGATTAGCTGTTTGTGTTAACAAGCAAATGAACAGGTGTACCTAATAATGTATATATCAAACTGAACGTAATGTAATTTAAGAAGTTCAAAAAATGTCCAAAAACCAGCGTTACTTAGTCTTACATTTTTATGATGTTAAACTGAGCTTAATATGCAGATGTTGTGCATCACTAATCCAGAAAAGGCTGCTGAGCCTTGTCTAGACAAAACAAGCAGAAGTCTTATCAGATATCTCCCACGGGCTGGAGGAGCGGTGGAGGGGAGGGATGAGCGAACAAGAGAGGGGGGAAGAGATCGAAGGGAAGATATTTGGAGGGTGGAGTTGGCGGTGATAAGACAGAAACTAGTAGATGAACTGAAAAGCCTGAGGAGAGACTGAGGGGAGCACCAGGGCTTTGTTAG
The DNA here is from genome assembly GCF_021347895.1 of Acanthochromis polyacanthus. Lineage (NCBI taxonomy): Eukaryota > Metazoa > Chordata > Actinopteri > Pomacentridae > Acanthochromis > Acanthochromis polyacanthus. The sequence continues at coordinate 8,908,898 of NC_067126.1, read as the reverse complement.
TGGAAGAGGAAGAGGCTGGTCTGCGGCCAGGCAGCTTTACTGCTGTCTATATATTAGGCAGGTGTATTTAGGGAACAATAAATGGATCTACTTCACTCTTTTCGCCTCAAGCATTCAGATATCACCCTGCTGCATGGAGTGATGTGTTTCCCTGTTCAAATAGGACAATAAAAGGGGTGACAGCATGGATCAAGAGCAAGTTCCACACTGCAGGAAGAGGCATTTTATTCATAGAAATGCTTCTGACTTATTATCACTTTTTGAATCTGTAGTCTGGCATTCATCTCCAAGATGTTGAGCTGCTCATTCACATGCAAATGTAGTATCAGTACTTTTGTTGTTACCTTTGAAAGCGATCCTACTCTCCAGTCTTGTGTTCAATCAGACATTGAGAAGACTGCAGGAAAGTGGATCTCATCGTTTCAGTTCTGAGGTCTCTTACGAAAGATTTTAAAGTACTGCTGTTAGTTTGTAAAGTGCTGAATGATTTTGGGCCTTTCCATTTTTACGCGCCACATTTCTGAAATAAACTCCCAGAAAACAACGCTCAGTTCTTAATTCTCAGTTCAAATCTGAGCCAAAGACTTTTCTGTTTGCTTCTTTCTTTCATTGAACCACATCTGAGATATTTGAGTATCTTAAACTGTACTGTAACTGTGACTTTACTGCTTTTATCTTATGTTTTTATTCTTTATTTATGTCTTTTTTATTGGCCTTTATTTTGCATTTTGAGTAGCGTTGTTGTTGTACATTAACAGCCGAAGCATCTGCAGGAGGCTTGTCTGGCTTTCAGAAATAGGAAAAAAAAAAGACATAAATGGTGAACATGTGGAACCTGCAAGTCCGACAGCAGATATCTTCTAAGTTTAAAAACAGGATGTCATATTTTTTTCTTTTCTGAAGCTAAAAATTCAAGAAAAAAATGTCGGATATGGATTAAACGGTGTGGAAGACCTCACTCACAGATGTTTCAGTTTCGTTATCCCAGCAGGGAAATGTGTCACCAGTGTCCTTTTTGCTTTTGAGGATTTGTCTCACTTAGTTTTTTTTAAACAAATTGGAGGTGTCACTAGAGCTGAAGCTGTCATTTATTTTAGTAGTGTTGCATTCTGCTGATTATTCCATGTTTAATTGAGTAACCTGATAAGAGACGTTTTTTCAGATATACAAAAGAAACACAGTTGTCCAAAAGTGAACAAATAATTGGCCTTTTTTCCTGTTAAAATTACAGTATTTAAGACAGATAGCAGCTCGCTGGGCAGAGTTAGAGGAGATAAAGAGACATATTTTACCAGGCAGAATGACAGGCTGCCAGAATATCCTCCGTGGTTACTTTGAGTACCTCAGTCAGAATCCTGCTGGGTTCAGAAAACACCTGTGACAAAATACGTGATGTTAGCTAGCTAGACAGCGAGTTGACAGTGTTGGATCGGAGTAAATGGAGTCTGAAGCAAACTAGTTAAGCAGTGAGTCAGACAAGTGTGCTTTAATTTATATTATTGCTTTTAGGTAAATCAGATTCAGTTGCTCTGACAGGCAAAGGAGCTCAGCTAGTAAAGAGATCCACTTGACTCTTCATTTTATTAGCCTTCATCTGCACCTCCAATCACATTTAATAACGTTAAATGCTAATGCATGTGGGCAAATTAGGAATCAACCGATATGGGCTTCATAGGTCCCATTATTGGTAATCAGAAGGTCGACAACTGATATTTGGACCCAATAAATCATTACGATAAATATAATGATTCAACAGCATGTGACAGCAGAGAATCTGTCATTCATAACTGGACTTCATTAAAAACAAGGGTGACCATGACTGTTAAATATAAATAATGATTAAATTATCTCCTCTATTTATGTGGGACCGACTTGGATTGATCAGTTGCGTCTGTTGTTCTTCTCTGTTTTCTTAATCTTTCACTGTTCTGTTCTATTGATTATCAAGAAAGGCTGATAACTGATATACATTAAATGTAATGTTTTACCAGCATGTGATAGCAGAGAACTTGTAATTCATAACTAGGCTTCTTCATTACTAAAGGTGACTGTAACCGAATATGTAAAATGGAAACAGGAGTGATAGAATTAGGATTCTCTGCTCTGTCTATGTGGGATCAACGGACAGGAATGTTTCCATAATACTATAAAATATGAACAAATGACTTCAAATTTTCAAACCATTTCCAAAGCAACTCAGATTTTTTTTCCCACAACGGTTAAAAAGTTGTTCAAACAAAAACTACTCAAAACATTTCTAAAGTGATTTGAAATTCTCCATAATGGCAAGAAACTTTTCCAAAGTGACTTTAAAATATCTACAAAGTTGTTAAACAAGTTGTCCAAAATGACTTGACTGAAAAAAAGATTGTCAGAATTCTCCAAAGTCTTTAAAAAAGAAACATGAGTGATTCAATTATCTCCTCTGTTTATGTGGGATCGACTGAGGTTGATCACTTTGTCTCCTGGCTACATCTGCTGCTCTTCTCTGTTTTCTTAGTCTTTCTCTGTTCTATCACTTTTATTGCCTACTAAGGTCTATATCGCAAAGCTTTATTATTTATTGTTTTCTAGACTCTGTTTCAGGTTAATCTGTGGCTGCCTTCTGACTTAGCCGCTAGCCGTTAGCATAGCATTAGCCACTGCGACAGAAGCTAACTTCCTGGTGTCTTCTTCAGTTTTTGCTGCTTGAGAGACATTTCTGAAACTGCAGAGAGAGGTGGCTGCAGCAGACTCAGTGTAAGGAATTTAATTTATCAATAATTGGTGAATTAATATATAGTTACCAAAACCTGGGAAAATGCTAAACATCGGCCATTTTTATCGGTCTTTTCCTAGTCCAAAATAGATGGATTTCTAGCTTGATGAAGTTAATTATCTTTGTTTGACTTTGGGTGACAAAGGCTGTACAATTCAGAGAAAACCTGCCCAAAAATAAAGAATATATGCAGCCTTCTTCTCAAGAATATCTAATCATATGTCTAAATATCAAGCGTGACATTTTGAAGCCCAGAATCCTGCAGGACAGTGAGGTGTGCTGGCGTTTCAGGAGGTGGAAAACATTTTCTGATTGGCCGTGTGACCATGTGGACATGCTGTGAGCTCCAGATAATTAATGTTTCCAGGAAAGGCTTTACCTGCCACGTTACACTGCAGCTTCTTTAACTTCTGTAATTCTTCCTCGCTGATCGAGGGAACATAATCCAGCATGACGGGCATGTCAGAACATCTCCGTAGTTTATTTAAGCTTCTGTGTGGCACACTTAACATGCTTAGTCAGTCATACAGCGGTCCCCTACAAAGCAGCAGCGATGCTAGAGTGAGACTTTAGAAATAATGTCTATAGAAAGCTGTAGGTCTCGATTTTAGTTATAGCTTGAGGTCTGAGCGGAGCCAAAACAACTGCTTCTGATGAGTCACTGTGGTTTCATGCCGTGTTGTGACCCTGATACTGATCTGACCAGACGTACACAGAGCAGATAAAGTTCATATGTGCCTGCTCACACTTGCAAAAGCATTTAGATTTATCACCGTGTTAAAACCCGGAGCTAAATGTTAGGGGGCTAGAAAGGTTTAATAACGGCAGAGAACAGAGACATGGAGAAAGTTTTAAACCTCGTAAAAGAGCAGAGTGGATCGATTTAGTGACACTCTGGCCTCTTAACGAGACGTTCACATGGCTGAGTTGATTTTCTCTCAGGCTGTAGTCAACCAAAGAAAATCTTACTCAACTGAAATCATGCATTCTGCTGAAGCAATCGGTTGGTCATAGGGGAGAAAAAATAAATCAGAATGTTATCTGTAGATGAGTGACTCAACCTGCAGACTTGTTAGCTGTAATGAATTATAATTCAGCATAAAAAGGTAGGATTGGCAGCATTTTAAATCATTTTTTTATGTTTCAATGATAAAACAGACTGGGAGCAGACCAGCTGCGCATATTCATCTGATTTCTGAAAATATATCTAACTATTGAGGAACATAACAGACAAGTTAGCTACTGTTTTAGATGATCTAAATGTTGGTGGTTGAAGTGTGACATAAAGGACTTTCAGCCACAAAATACGGGCGACTTTTTAGCAGTTAAATCAGAGCCAACTTCAAGTAAACAGTCACTACACCTTAAATAAGTTAGTACTGGAAGTCTTCATTAGGTTGGGCCAGTTCAAAATTGAGAAAACACGGGGGTGTTCCCAAGTAGTCTGTTCCTCCTGCCACCACAACTAGTGGATTAATCCTGGAAGGCTGTTGATCCAATGCAGAGCTTTTTGGTCACTTAAAAGCACATCCACCAAACAGTCGACCTGTCCTAGTCGCTACAGCTCTAATTTTCTCTTCTGATACTGTTCAGAGTAGACAAATCTGAAAATGCTGCTCAAATTTGAAAATGTTCTCTGCACTAGCATCACCATATCTCATTCTACGTCCACAATGATGCAAAGACAGTATGAAAAACAGCTATACCTCCTTTTTTCACAGCTGGGCATGGCCATGATCTTATTTACCTTAAGTTAAAGTTTTAAATCCTCGCAGATATTCTGATTAACAGATTTTATATTTGTGTTGTCAGAGAACACAAACATGATATCAGTATATGGGATTTTTGAAGTTTTGTTCCTTCCTCCGCTGCAAAGCAAGATGTCCACTTTCAGATTTGAGGCAGATATTCTCGATGTGACCGACAATCATCTTCTCTGCTTCAAACTCCTGGAAACAGAATTTCTGTCCGGTTGAACTGCCTCTCAGCAAAATGAAGCATACTTAAAAAAGAAACTCTGGCAGCAGTTGGATAATTAGGGGTCAGCATCTTCCACATGTCTGGATGCTTCCGTCTCAATTAGAATCTGTGATAAAAACGATGTTTGCACGGAGTTCTGTAAATACGAGGCCGTGCCAAAAACCACACGGAGCGAGTCGGGCAGAATTATATGAGCTGAAATAGAAACGCAGCAAACACTGACAGCTTCAAGACACATTTTACTGTTTACAGTCAACTCGCCAGCAAACGTACACCCAGAGATGACGAGTACGTCAAAGTTTTGTGTTAGAAATGTGCAGTAAGGGAGTTGATTTGGGAATTCTTAAAGGGGTTTGGGTGGGTTATTAAGGATGCTGAATCCATTTATGACGTTTTGAAAGCTTAAAATGGCTGTTTACACCATAAGTTGCTTTATTTCAACCCCAGATTTGCCCATTTTTTGCTGTATTTTCAGACACTTTAGTGGTTTTAGAGGACGCTGAATGCATTTATGACATTTTTTTGAAATTTAAAATGTCTGTTTAAACCAAAAAGTTACCCTATTTCACTTCCAGATCGGCCAGTTTTTGCAGTGTTTCGACACTTTTTTAGGTTTTAGAGGATGCTGAATCCATTTAAAACATTTTTCTAACTTAAAATGAATCTTAAAACCTTAAGTTCCCCCATTTAAATTCCACATGGGCCAATTTTTGCAGAATTTTCAGCCTCTGTTTGAGGTTTTAAAAAATGCTGAATCCATTTATGGCATTTTTAAAACTTAAAATAGCTGTTCAAACCATAGGTTACCCTATTTAATTTCCAGATTCGCCAATTGTTGCTGAGTTTTTGGCCAATTCATAGAGTTGTTAGAGGATGCTGATTTTTTTTTTTTTTTAAAGCTTAAAATGTCTGTTTAAAACATAAATTACCCTATTTCAATTCCAGAGAGATCCATTTTTGCAGGATGTTTAGACATTTTAGAGGATGCTGATATTTCTAATGAGGCTCCAGCATCCTCCGCGACCCTAGTGAGGACAAAGTGGTGTGTAGAGGATGGATGATATTTCTAATAATTGAAATCTTCAACTTGCTTACACATTGAAGGATATTTATGAACACAACTAGTAACACCATGGAGAAGAGGAACATTTTAATTTTTGTGATTCTATTATGCAGTGATTGAAAGTTGGGTATTGGAAGCAGCAAAGGCACAACAAACTAGAATGAAGCGACTATGGCCAAACAGTATGACAATAAATAGAGAAGGGAGTGTATTACAAGTCAAAAATCGTTTGTCTTAGGTGTTGTACTGTACAGCAGTGACAATAATATAATCTAATGCAGAACAGGTAAGAACTCACAAGATTATTGGAGCAGAAAAGTGGTGCAACAGTTACAAAATGCGATACAACTGGAAAATTCCATCAGGAGTCGACTTTACATTGATGGATCTGCAGCCTGTGAAAGATAAAGTAATGAATGAGATGCTAAAAGCTAAAGCAGAGTGAAGTCAAAAGTCAAAGGAAATTCCATTAATGTGAAATCCTTCATCACCGAACAGCAACTTCCACAGTTTTTTGACCAGTTTGTCACCAAACTTCTGGCCGTGTCCACATTCCCTGGCGTCTTAGCGGTGCCTGGTTAATTACTGGGCATCCATCTTGGTGGCAGACCCCTTCGCTCTCAGCCCACGCCTCCACTCACTGCTGCTCTGAGTCGTGTCTTTTCCACAGTCCACAGACAAGAGTGGGAGAATCTTGATTGAAGGGTAACTACACCCACAGATTCTGTGAGAAGCAAGAATATTTAAAAAAAAAAACAAAAAAAAACCTTGCAGCAGAGTGAAGGGAGCAGCGGCTGTGGGAGGCGGGGAAGGTCACGGGGGAGACGGACCACGGCTCAGCGCAGCGTGGACAGAGATGGAAGGGCGACTCCACGCCAGCCACGGTTAAGTGGAAATGGCTTACAGAGCTCTTCTGCTTGGATGCAGGGTTACTACTGAATACAGTCCTGCAGGTGCAAAGAGAAAGTCCCAGAGTACTTTCTGAGTGTTTCAGTACATAGCCGTAGCCCTGCAGTTCATTGTGATTAAATAATGTGTCAGCTGTAAATGTTGTTATGCTCTGAATACAGCACAGGTGTCTAGTGTAGGTGTGTAATGACACCGCACAGAAATCAATCTCATTCATACCCAGCTTTGTTTTTCTGACATTTATCAGGCTGAAGCTAATGCTAGCAACAAGCTGCTATTAGCCAGTGTGTGAGCTACACCACTGTTTCTGGGTGAGGCCGCTTTTTTTTCTCTCTACTTTCTCTGATGGCTTTAAAGAACAGTTTATTAAGCAACAAGTTTAGATTTTGTTTAGCATTATTCCTATTAAATCTGTAATAAAACAGACACAAAACATCACAAAGGAGTCGAGGATAGAGAGTAAAGAATAACGTTTATCCAGTAATAATGGCACCACACGTAATCGGTGATTCAAAATATGTTTTATATTTTCAGTTTAGCAAAGGGGATATTTATGCTGGATGGAAACAAGAATAATGGTGACCTCCAGACTGAGTGGAAAACTTTGTTCTTCTGGTTTGTTTTACAACATGCTTCAAGAAAGTTGTTTTTCTCTTTCAGTTAAAGTACGTACAGTTTATAATTACAATTTTCCTCATTGTTGGATAATTTTTTATGGCAAACCAAAAGTGTCTTCTGTGTGGTGTGACAAAGTTAGAATGCTTTGAATCTTTTTTAAATAGCTACATTTATTTGGTCGTTTATGTTGTTTTTGCAAAAATTTAAAAACCTGCAATCGACATGTAAAACATTTATCCAAGCGCTCACAGATATACCAATACCAGAAAAATTGTGGCATACTATCATCTCAGCTCTGTGTACATTCTGCCTGGATTTTTGTCAGTGAGGAGTGCAGTTTTTTTATTCTTCTTTTTTCATGGGATTTGGTTTACATGAAGCGGTTTATTTTGGGCAAATTTTCAAATAAGATGTGTAAAACAAGTGATTTTGGCAAAATATTATGATTTTAAGCTTAGATTTGATTAATTATCTCAACAGAACTACATGTTAAACAGAATTAGAACAAGGACTGTTAACCCTTTAAATCTAAAGTATGAGAAAATTTAATTTTTTGTAAACATTTATTATAGTTCACATTTTACATTTTCGTTGTCTGATATTTTGTTCATGTTCAACTCCAGTTCTTAATTCAGTAAAATATTGAAAAAAGTCCTTTTTTTTTTTCACTTTAAACTATTGTTACATTGTCTAAACAGTTAGTTTATGTCAGATACTGAAAGCTTAAGTTGTTTTGGAAATAAAGGGTAAAAGAAATCGTCCATAGTATGATTTCTGACTCTTTTAGTGCCCAAATAAAAATCCAAAAAATCTGGCATTTCTTTCTGTTGCTGACTGATAAATGGGGTCATTTTGGTGATTTTAAAAAGAAAACAAGCATTTCAAACCTTTTGAGGTCAAGAGGATGAAACGTTTTCTTTTTTGTCTTCTTACAAAAACTTTACACTATCAGAATGATAGAATGTGTCTTGAAGATCACTGAAAACTCCCTGAATGCTGTTTTTTCACTGTAGATGTGTGTGTGTGTGTGTGTGTGTGTGTGTGTGTGTGTGTGTGTGTGTGTGTGTGTGTGTGTGTGTGTGTGTGTGTGTGTGTGTGTGTGTGTGTGTGTGTGTGTGTGTGCTACATGGTCAGTCATTTATATCCAGTCTCAGCCCCTCCTCAGGAATCCATCAAACTCCCTCCAGACGCCAGCCGGCTGTTCTCGTTGTTGATTTGTTTTTATTTCCTCCTGTTTTCGTTGCCTGTAGAAATCAGAGCGGTTTCAGTCAAGCGGGCAGCTGTAACACAGCACCACCACAGTAATCAAACACGCACAAAAACACCCAGCTCAGACCCAGGAAAGTGGGTCAAATGGTTCACGTCTTGGCAATGGGTTGGTCAGCGGAGGCCCGATACCCACACACACACACACACACACACACACACACACACACACACACACACACACACACACACACACACACACACACACACACACACACACACGTTTGTACTTCTATCTTAGTGAGGACATCCATAGGCGTAATGCATTTCCTAGAGCCTTACCCTAACCTTAACCATCACAACTGATTGCCTAACCCTAATCCTTACCCTAACCCCAACCAAACCTCAATTCATACCTATTCTCTAAAAACAAGTCTTCACCCTCAAACATGGGTGTTTCAAAGTGAGGACCGGCCAAAATGTCCTCACTTTGTAAAAATGTCCTCACTTTGATAGTTAAATGCAGAAAATGGTACTCACCATGTAGCAAGTACAAGAACACACACACACACCAGCTTGTTTTCTCTTCAGCCTGTCCGGAGGTCTGTCTGATGAATAGGTCAGCCCTCTGAGGGGATGAGAGAGAAAAGCAAGCCAGAGAATGAGCAAAATTCATCATGTGCCATCGCCTACTCACTTCGCCTCCCTTCCTTCTCTCCTCCTCTTGTCTTTCTCCCTCCACCCTTCATTTCCTCCCTCCTTCATCCCTCTCCCCTGTCTTCGTAACGAATCGCAGCAGCCCCAGCGTCGGTTTGTGAGCTTATAAAACTCTTCCTGTTAGCTCGCCGTGACATTTTGTCCCGACTGTCTGGGTCTCGGAGCTGCACACACCTACAGCCCGGCGATAGCTAGGCCTCCCTCCACTGCAGGCTTTGACTCCCAGCAGGAGGAGCAGGGATCGCTGTGGAGATCACATCTGTTTATCTCCTCGCGCTTTATCTCCCTCCTCTATTTCAGCCGCCTCCTTCACTGGTAAATTGAGCTCATACAACACTACATTTTAAGCTGCTCGGGGGGCTTCGTGCCGGCAGTAAAATCAAGAAAATGACGTATTGTTTCTTTTCAATACCAGTGTACAAGAAAACACAACAGAGCTGGATTTCTGTTGGTTTTGTTCCACATGTGGTGATTATGTAATGAAGATTTTATCACCACAGTGCAGCAGCTTGTAATGACTCCTGGTTAACATTTAGTGTTCATGCACGAATGACTAAATCTGTATTTAATATGTTTAAATTTGGCTGCATTGCACACAGAACAAGGCTGGAATTCTGCAGATGTGTGAAGTTTTAATTCTGAGTGAAAAGCTGTCAAAGAAGAAGAGATTTGGCTTCCCCCCCCCCCCCCCCCCCCTTTTTTTTTAGCATTGGGGTCCAGAACTGGTTCCAATTTGGGAAAGTCAGATTCATTTTACAAGGACTTGATTGAACTCTATCAAACTAGAAATGAGACATTGTCGCTATGGTTAGCTCTGTGTTTCTACTGCTAACATTTTAAATGGTAAAATCAACAAATCTGAAATAAATTCCCACCTGAACCACTCAGAATCAGCTGATTTTTGTGTATGTATATCTACATTATATTTAAGGAAGCTATGTGAAGTTTTGCTTTCATACAGTGTCTATTTTCTGTGCCTTGAAATACATAACTATTTTAAAAGAAACATTACTTTTCATGCATTTTAAAGCCCTCATAACTTTAGAAGTAGAGGAGACAAACATATGACATTTTAAGATATAAAAAACATGTTTTAGCTTTTTCACTGATTGTTAAAAACCACAACTAAATCAGTTTTACATCCGCTCCAGGTGTCACAATTTAAAGCCCAAATCTTATTTTTGTTCGGCACTTTTTTCTATAACTGAGCTTTAAAAATCTGTTTTGGTAACTTTAATCATTTGAAACTTAAAGAGTCAGAGTTAATAAAACCTCATTAGCCTTTAGCTACGGTTAACAGAGAGCTAAAGTGAACATGTTTACTGATCTTAATCTTTAATATAGTTACATATTACAGGAAAATCTCTCAAGGAGAAGAATGGCAAGCTCAGAATATAGCATTACTGGATGTATCTCCAGATATATTATATATCTAATAATGATATTGATGATGTGTTTGTCTCTTTTTAATAATTTCATCCTCCTGTTTGTGGAGTTTTCCAGTTGTTGCCAACAGCTTTTCCTGCAGGATTTTCCACCTTTGAATCAGTCGCTGTACATCTGTATTTGTGGAACAGCCAGTAGGAACAATGCAGTCTCTCTGCCAACAGAGCCACCAGGAGGAGCAACGTTGTGCTTTGCCTCTCATTAGATGAAGTGTCTTTTGTAGTTCTACTTTCCTTGCAGACCACCTGCTACGCAAGATGCTGAAAGGTGACATTTTTGCTCAGTGGTGCCAAAAAATGACTGCCTACCCCAACTTTAAACAATGAAAGTAGATTTATCATACTGCTGGGCATCAGATTGAACTTTTAAAGAAACATCACTGTTAGACTTGCATATATTAGATAAGTCAGGCGTTATATGTTTTGCCTACGTTGCAATGCTCGTCTGTGATCTTGGAGTAGCTTTAAGTTTTGCATTTATTATATTTTGTAGAGGTTAGATTAGAGGAATAGTAACGCTGCTTTAATTTCACATGAAGCTTGTATTAAAGAAATTCTAGTCTGGCTTTCAGCTGAACGTACAGAAATTAAGTCAGTTTGAAGAGTTTAATTGTTGCGACTGATTAAATTTGAGTTTACTTCCACAGCCCGGCCCCAGTTATATATATGGTGGAACTAATTTGCATTTTTAGTGTTGCATATACAATTTTGTACGCCGCAACCTGCAGTCTTATCTGTTTCCTTCCACTGTGCCTTTCTCTGTCTTTTTTAAAAGTATTTCTTGCTTATTAATTCTTGTTGTTTACACTTCAGCTACAGGATCAATAGCATTGTACTGGCTTTGCTCACACAAACACACACACAGAAACACACACAGAGGTGTAACTAACTCACAGCAGTTTTTTCGTAGCTCAATAAAACTGCCGTGGCGCTTTGCCTCTCATTAGATGAAGTATCTTTTGTAATCTCCAGCAGGAGTTACAGTGACGGACATAAGCAGCGAGCTCACCAGATGACATTAAGTGTGGCAGGCTGCAATGCCCTTAAGGTAACCACTTATCCCAGCTTTAGCAGCATTAGCATCATGTTAGAGCTAGCCGACGCCTTGTGCTTGTCCTCGGAGGATTAGCTTAATGTTAGCGCCAAGACTCGCAGCAGCACAAGTGGCTCATAGCTTCAGCTCGGAGCTTAATTAAATGTCACTGCATACATGGAAGAACAATACGCTAACTTTTCATTATAGTTCACGCCATAATGATGTGAATTTATGTGTGTGTGTGTGAGAGAGAGAGATTGTGTGAAACCCTATCACATCTTTGCAGAAACATCTCCTCAGCCCTACCTTTTCCAATTCTGAATCCTCGTCCATAAATCACCTCCAGCAGCAGCAGTCAGGGAAATATCTTACTGAGAAAGTGGAATATTTAGCCTCCAATGTGCAAAGTGAGCATGTATACTTTGGCACAGCTTCACTGTTTGAGCTGGAGAGATGAATATTACCAGTTAATACCGTGAAGTGTGCTTGCTGAGGCATTTAGAGTAAATCGATTCAGACTGTGCTCACGCAGAAAGGTTATGTATATAATGTACATTTCTCTGGTTGGCATCAACCTTCAAAACCCCTCAGAGCAGCTGCCAGGCATCAATGAATGGATCAAAAGACAGAGCGGCAGAATGGAGGGATGAAAGCGAGATAGGTGGGTTAGGCTATGTTCAGATGTTGTACTGAAGGCTAATCCCTATTGTCTGTCAAATCCAATCTGAAAACCTGCAACAGCTGTTAAGAACAAAACACTGACGTGTCACGGCGTCTTTTAAGCTGATATGAAAAACTTGTTAGCAAACATCCTGCAGTAATGGAGCGACATAGGATTCATTTAAAGACGCATTCACTTGATCTTCACTCTGTTGTAGCCCTGTTTTTGGTCTCTCCTTTAGGTGGTAATGATTAATCATCAAACAACTAACTGGTGTTAATAATTTACTTAATTAAGCAGAAGCTGAGGGACATGCAGTCAGGAAATGTGTTGTACATCAGCGGTAGTACCCGGTTCTGCCACCAGATGGAGACTCATACTGTTTAATGTGACTGCAGCTTTAATACCGCAGTTTTGGGAATGTTGGTGATAAATTGCTGATAATAATTTAACTAATTCAAAACATATGAACCAATAAGGCAAAAGACATGCATGTCAAAAGATGTATTGCACAATAGCTGTAGTATCATACTGTTTTTTAACACAGCAGCCCGTTTTCAGTGTTTAATACTGTAGGGATTTGCGATGTTGCTGTTGAATGTTTAATCAACAATAATAATTTAACATATTGAAAATATGTGAACCAATAATGCAAAAGACAAAGGACTTGCATTGTACGTTAGCTGTAGTATCTTGTTGCGCCACCAGATGGAGCCTCTTACCGTTGAATGTGACTGCAGCTTTAATACTGTAGTGTTGGGTATATTAATGATTAATGGTTATTTTTTGTGATAGTAATTTCACACATATAAACCAATAAGGCAAAAGACAAAGGACATGCATGTCAAAAAAATATGTTTTACATTAGCAGTAGTATCTTGTTGTGCCACAAGGTGGAGCTTCTTACTGTTGAAAACTGCTTTTGTGTTGGTAAGCAGAGAGTATTGTGGGAGATTAGCTAGCAAAGGACCACCATGAGAAAGTTTTCTGTGGTGCTTAATGACTACCAGAGCTCATAAATTAAAGTTAAACGGAGATGTACTAGGAGAACGTTCCTGTAGCACAACTGGACTGAATGTAGCAAGCAGTTGCAGCAGCTTGTGGTAAATATATCAGCATATGAAATACAATGTGCAGCACTCTATTTGTGTTATTAATTATTTGATATAATATTATTATTATTGATAGCGCTACCATTTAAGATAAAAGTTCAAGGCTTATATCCCTAGTATTGTCCCAAGTAAGAAGTCGCTTGTACTTTGGGCAGTTCCCTGTTAGCAATCACAAAGAAAAACAGTAATGTTAGCGTTCAAATCCCAGTTGTTAAAAGTAGTTTTGTAATTGTTATTACAGTTGTGTTTATGTTTTGATAACAGTGGATCAATTTTGTGTTTGTATGGCCAAAAGCATTAAAGGGGCACCATGAGAGAGACTTCTGTAGTGGTTAATGGTTTCCGGCTAGTGTTTTTCAGGAGAAAACAAGTCCATGTTTAGTAGGTCAAGTCATTTGGGTAACCTCAAGTGCCTTTGGTAAAAAAAAAAAATGGCTTCATCATTTTATGTAGAAACAGCCACTGAACATTACTGATTGATAGCATGACCAACTGACAGTTAAGAATTTTACATTTCCATCGGAGATGTCTACCGACCCCTCAGACAAACCCGTAAACCCTCCACTATGTTTAGCAGCCTTCTGTATAGTGAAGGTACGGCACAGTTGCTGTATGAAAGAGGTCACTGCATCTATTTTCTGTTTGGTACTGAGCAGTTAAAGTACCGGGGCTTTTTAGAGCTTTTTCTCTGAAAAGTTTCCTGCCAGAGAATGGAAATACAGTGGTGCCCTCCATAAGTATATTCACAGTAGAGTGGAATGGGTGTTTTTGCTACTTTAGGCATTTGAATTTGAGATCAAAATAAATAATTTCTTTTAAAGTTTGGTATAGTGGCAGTTAAAGTGAACAGTATGCAAAAAATGGTAATTTCTTTTCCACTGATGAAATCATAAAAATGATGTGATTTCTGCTGCAGTCTGCCACACACAAAAATGTTCCTGATTTGTAGTCTGGAACATCTCTTTAACACCACAATGCCACATTTATATGTGACTGTCATGGCGTATTTTATCTCTATCAAAAGTTGTTCAGCCCTAGTTGCATTTGAGAATCCTTTTCAAACAAATTTAGCAGCATCTGTCTATTGACTCGTTGTTACAAAGCCGTTGTTCACTGTCTAATTTAGATGCAGAAGCAGGTAGTATCAGGGAGATGTATTTCAGGATTTTGTCCTCCATACATAGAGCCTGAGGTTGTCAGTGTTTGCCTTAAAGATGTGAAGATGTTACCGATTGAAATCAGGTGTGTTTTTATGATTTTAGGGGGAAATTCTAAAGAAAATAGCCTCGGGCTGATAATGATGAAGAAGCAGATGCACAGAGAAAGACAAGTTTGTGTATGCTATGCAGTTTGGATGCGGTTGTCATAGATTATTAAAGTTTTGCTGCAGTGCTCCACTGTACTGAAGCTTTTCAATAGCCACCGTGTGGATAAATTGTAATTTAAAGGCTTTGTGATTCACCGATATGCTGCAGTTTTGTAGGTGCACTACTTTGCTCTGGTGGAAAATTTCCTCTAATCGCGCAAACCTGCCTTCCATCCCTGCTCTATTCATCCCATTTTACATGAAAGAACAATTTTTCCATTTGCATCAGAGAGACTGTGACAGAATATTGATTGTTTTCCTCTTGTCCCCGTGCACATCAGTCTTGTCAAAACTCCGGCTCCATCAAATGATAGCCGTCTTTTCCTTCGTTTTTATCCCCTGCAAACAAAACCAAATGTAGAGTTTCTGCTATTTGTCTCCTGAGGAGGAAAGCTTTGTGTGGTGCTGCGTCCGCCTGTCATCTTTCCCAGGCGATTCCTCTAAACAGCCAGCTCACATTGTTCTTTTCAGCTCCAGTAACCCCCTCCATTAACCCTCCTCTTCATTAGGAACCAATTAAAGTGGTAGATGCTCATTGCCAGGCAGCAGTGAGAGCATCTAAAATAATGGGATGGTTACAAGCAAACTGCACTTGAACCGAAGGGGAGCAGACAAGATGCCAATTTGCATACGAGACACTCCTGCCGATGAGTCACCATCACGCCTGTTTAGGAGTACAGACCTCATGCTGCGCTATGCGTTTTCCATTTACACCGGTAAAGCTAAGCTGCAGAAAGCTCCAAGGTGGGCAGGATCGAATGAAAACGCCAGAGCGTAGAGCTGGGAAAGCTGCAGAGGTCAACGATTTACAGAAAACATGGAATGGATTAAAATGTGTGAACTGTCCTTTTAACGTGTAGCGCAGGAGTGTCAAACTTATTGTAGTTCAGGCGCCACATTCAGCCCAGTTTGAGCTCAAGTGGGCCAGACCAGTAAAATTACAGCTTAATATCCTATAAATAACCACAACTCCAAGTATTTCCCTTTGTTTTAGTGCAAAAAAGTATGTATCTTTACATTTAATGAACTACCTTTTACAAAAAATGATGAACAACCTGAAATTTCTTAAGAAAGATTAGTTCAATTTCAACAATATTTTGCCTCAGTATATAATTTACACACTACAACTTACAGATCACAAAGTGTCTACACGGGAATAAAACATTTAGTCATCTGGAACTGAACAATATATTATTTTACTTCAAGTAATGACAAGTCAGACAAAAAATCCCAATAAAAACAAGACAAAATATTACAAAAAATGAGACATAAAATGACAAAAATGGTACACAAATGACAAAAGTGAGAAAAAAATGACAAAAAAAATGGGCAATCAACACAAGTGAGACAAAAAAGACAGACCAACAAACGAGACAAAATGACAAAAGCGAGAAACAGAATGACAAAAAATCGATAAATGACGCAAGTGAGACAAAAACGAAACGCAAAACGAGAGATAAGCAACAAAAATCAGACCAAAAAAAGTTGAAATATTACAAAAACGAGACACAAAGCGACACAATAACAAAAAGCAATCTAGTATTTTACTTTATGATCAAAACAACTTGTCAAGGTCTAGATTTTTTTTTAATTTATGGTTTTACAAATTTAAAGTTTGTAGTTAATGTCTTCTCTGTAATTTGTACCCTTTACAAAGTCATCCCATGGGCCCAATTGGACCCTCAGGTGGGCTGGTTTTGGCCCGCGGGCCGCACGTTTGACACCCCTGGCGTAGCACATTGTCACTGAACTGCAAAATCTGGCTGGTTTTCTGACAACATGATGTTTATAAGGTCAGTGAAAAAGTAAAATCTGACAAGATTTGCCAAACTGTGCCAGAGAGATCCTCGACTTCCTCTACAATGAGGAACGGAGGGAAAACAGATCCTCGTATGTCTCTCAAAGCGTGCAGAAGCGCTGGCAGCTCCTCGTTGAAGACGATCGTCTGAGTTCTCGTTGGGTCGTCTTCTCTGCTGCTATAAAAACTCCCACTGATTGGCTGGTGGGCGACACAGCGAAGGTGGATCAGGAGGCAACAATGTGAACTCTCCCATTCTGATGACGCTCATAGCAGGCGGCTGGAAAAAAGCTTCTGGTCATATGAACTGTTATGGCTCCTATTTACTGATTAGTTGATTAATCCATACAATTTTCTCTGAAACAGCAAAATGACTATTCAAGTTATTTTTATGTTGGCAAATTGTATGTCACTGTATGTTGCAGCACAATAGGAGATCTCAGCAAAGATTTACATAGAAATAAACAACATCCTCACAAATTCACCACACACTCAAGTTTGAGACGATAGCTATACTAAGAATTTGTCTGTTCTTTCATACAGCTTGAAGATACACCCAAAGTCAAAGATGTTCCATTAGCTGATCTGTACTTCAAATATCCACCATTTCCACGTTACACTTTCTCCAATATGCAGACCCAGTAACTAAATGTTTTCACTTTGTTTTGTGGTTTTAAAGAAACTTGGGTTTCTCAGTTTTACTCGTGTTCTCCAAAATCACAAATTGACCATTTAAGTTGATTTTATTTTGACAAACTGCATGTCATTATATATTATAGCACAATGCAAACAAGAAAAGCACTCAGAGAGAGCAGTACTCCACCAAGGCTACTCAGTGTTTGTGTCATTTCCCACAGATGAAATCTGTAATAAAAAATGACCTTGTGCTGAGTACAGGTGTGTGTTATAAATGTGTACGTTACGGATACTGAATCACATGACCTAAATACGTAGCAGGCAGCGGAAATTGATGGGACTCAGAAACACACCCACTATTTAATCAACTGTTCCTTGTATCATTTCTGATGGATAGGTCCGCAGTGGTGGAGGGGGGTGTTGAAGTGGACACTCCAACATGATTAGAGAGCTTATTATCACAAAACAAAATAGTTACATCTGTATATTAAACAAAGTTAAAATTGGTGGTTAGTTTTGCAACTCTTTTTCTGCCTGCTGTATAATTATTCACTGACTGTCACTGTGTCTTTGAATTCTTAAGTCAGATGAATTCTCAGCCCAGCTCTCATCTTTAACTTCATTAACAATATTTTGAGTTTATCGTACAGCATTGCAGTCATAAAATCTGTATTTGCAGAGCAGCATCTTGGTTATCATCTAGTCTTAACAGGTTGGGCTTCAGTCTTTATTTCATACTTGTTTCGTAGTCCAACAATAGAAACTGAAAAATATGTGAATTAGTACAGCTTTATTGGGAATTTGCCTGAATTAAAATGCAATATATGTGAGCACAGAGAGCAGGAAGGGAGCTAACAGATGTATGCGCTAGTGTTTGTGTGATTTTTTTTCTTAGTGTAGTTTGTGTGATGAATTAATTGATTATTTGCTGTTAATGATTCAATTTATTGAATATATATTGGTCGATGAGGCATACACGTTGACTGAGAATACATTGTATAATTTCTGTAGTACCTAGTTGCTCCACCAGATGGAGCCTCCTACTGTTTAGTGGAGTTACAGGTGTGTTTGCTGGCTGCCTGTTAGCTGCTGCTCTCTAAATGCTAACTGCAGTGGTCTGGAAAATGAACTTTGCAGCATTAAGTTGTGGAAAAAGTGTCTCTAAGGCTTTAGCTAGCTACCTGAGGCTCATGCTAATGAAAAGCTAGAGTTTTTTCAGCACTAACAATGGCCAGGAGCTGAGTGTATGTCAACAGAGATGCTGCTAACGTTCAGGAGCACCAGGACTCTGATTGTAAGCTTCCAGCAACATTAGAACTGAAGTGATGGGTCTGTTTTAGAGGTGGCAGTGAATGCTAACAGATTTCCTGAAGTGATAAAGTTGCTGCAACAGTACTTATGTACATCTGAGCAGCTGTTTTCAGCAGCTGGACTAACAGTAACTACAGTGAAGTCACTCTAGACCCCTACTTACATGGTACTGGTATTACCTGGGGACTTAACATGCTTTAGAAATTGCCATCCACATCTGCTTAATGTGGTGCATTCACACAGAGTAAGCTAATTTGTTTCTCATTTAGATTTACTGACATTATCCCCCAGTATAACATAAACAGGCTGCCACATAATGACCCTCAATCCTATTGTTAAACAGTCAAATACTCGTTACCACATACTGCATGCCCTCCATCTTATCATTCTGATGTGTTTGGGCTTTCTGTGAACTGTTCTTCATGCTGTGTAGTGAACTGTATTTGCACCCAAAATGATCCAGACTTTTGATTTACAACTGGAGCCTTCATAATTCCAACTGAAAAATAGGCAGAGAAAGCATAAACCTTGCAAAAAACACAAAAATGACCCCAAAATCATCGACATGCTGATTCCCACGGGACTAATATTTCGACAAGAACTCCTTGTTTGGCAGAATATGCTGAGTAATTTTACTTTATGACTTTGAGACGCGGTGGATTTGCTTTGGATTAAGATCACAGAACACCAAATTAGCAGAGGTCCCCAGGTAACATTAGTCCTAGTAGAGCTCAGGAGATTAATAACGTTACAGTTTATTTAGTGTAGAAGACTGCAGCTGTGTTTTTGCCATTTTCTTCTTTCAAATTTTTTAAGTAGCAGAGCTGATTTTGCAGCAGAAATTACATGTCAGGGACTGAAAACTCTTCACTGTCCACTATTATTCATTCCATGCACAGATTTCCGACTACCAGTTAAAGAAATAGTTCAAAATTTTCCTTCCTCATATTGCATATTTTGGTAAAATATGAGAAAATCATATCTGTCTTTTAAAAAAATGCACATATTCTGTCATCCTTCCTTATTTACTGTCCTCAGTTGCAGCATAATTAGCCTTAATCATGTTCTGTGCATAATATGGAGCTGCCAGAAATGCTCATCTCCCTTTCATCCTCTGCGCTTTCAGATCTGAAGAGGGAGGCCAGTATCTGCCACATGCTGAAGCACCCCCACATCGTGGAGCTGCTGGAGACCTACAGCTCGGACGGGATGCTCTACATGGTGTTCGAGTTGTAAGTCGCAACCTGGCAAGAGTTCGAATACGCGAGCCAAAGACCTCACACCAACACTCATGTGGGTGACAGAAAGAGATGGTGGTGTGGAAGACGGAGGGTGGATGTCACGGTGGGTTGTGGATGTAGGAGAACGTGAAAAGATGAGGTAGGCAGAAGGATGACGGCGTCAGGAGGGCGTTTGCGGCAGCAGCAGGATGGAAAAAGTGAAGCCTACAGCGGTTTTATATAATCAAAGCTGATATGAGGAAGCTTGTTAGCTGAGGAGGTGGGTGAGAGAAGAAGAAAGGAAGAGGGGGCAGTGTGCAGAACTATATATGTGAAAGGGGGGGGGGTGAGATTAGGATTTCACACTTGCTGCTACCTCAAGCTTTTCTAAAAGCTGCGTCTTCCCCGGAGCTCCTCCCAACCAACTCTGTATCTTCATCTCCCCTCCTCTTCCAGAACTAATTCCTTTATCGCTTAATTCTGTTATCGCTGAACAGGCAAACGCTGCTCGGCTCCCTCGTACGGCTCAGTGCACGGCGAGAAAAACTTTCAAGGAAATGCAAGTGTGAGCTCCGTTTAAGGGGATTTTTCACGGTTTTGGAGCTCATTTTTGTGCGCAAGTTTCATAGCGCGAGCACACAGCGCAGGTAGAGCAGAATGGAGGAAACATGGTGGAGGAATGTGGGCAGATTCACTGTCCCCCAGGTCTCACTCCTGGCTCGTAGTGAGGCAATAAGAAGGGAGAAAATATGGACGCTCTGCAGCCAAGCCCTACATAACAGCTCTGTTTAATTGGCACAGAGGCTTAGTGACAATAAAGAGTAGGTTTTCAGTAATTGGGGGAAGGTGGGAACAGATCAGTTATAGGAGACAGAATCAGCTGTGGCTTAATGACCGGGTCACAATTAAGTGCGTTCATTCCAGGATTGTCACTCATTCAGCTGGTTGTTGGTCAGTAAACAGGCAGCTGAGGGGGAATTTGAGTATTGATCGTGAGGTGCGATGCTTTGCTGCCGCTCCCGACAAGATCTCGAAGCTGTCATCGTTAGAGCTGCGTCTTTATTGTAAATGACTCTGGAAGGATTTTATAAATGTGAAGGCATTAAATCTCACCATCACAGCCACAGCTTCTCCTCTCAGACTTAATATCGTGGAGCCGCGTGCAAATACTGGCTGCTGTCTGAGAAGAACATGATTTTAAAAATGACGTTTGCTTTGACACTTGTGGGATTTATGGGGAGATTAACTGATTTTACTCGGCAGTTTATAAAATCACTGTCGCTTCATTCAAGTAGAGGAATGAGCCGAAATGCTGCTGTGCTTCATGCCCCCGTCCTCCATCGATAAGTTACACTGGAAACAAATCTAAATGCCACGTGGACTCAGTGTACTACCAGATCACACAGTTTGTTTTTTTTTTTTAATAGAACATTGCATTAATACATATTTTTCTAAAGGGCTGCACAGTGGTGTGGTGGGTAGCACTTTAGCCTTGCAGTCAGAAGATCTCCAGTTTGCGTCCCAGTCTTCTTGGGATCTTTCTGCATGGAGTTTCCATGTTCTCCCTGTGCATGCGTGGGTTTTCTCCAGGTGCTCCGGCTTCCTCCCACAGTCCAAAAATATGCTGAGGTTAATTGATGATTCTAAATTGTTCATAGGTGTGACTGACTGTTTATCTCTGTATGTAGTCCTGTGATAGACTGTCACCTGTCCAGGATGTCCACCCAAAGTCAGCTGGGATAGACTCCAGCCTCCTCACGACCCTAATGAGAATTAGGCAGTGTACTGTGTAGCTATTGGATGGATGGATGGATTGAGTTTTTCTTATATTATACTGGTAAAATAAAAACAGAGTTTCCTCTATCTTTGTGGGAATATCCAAGTATCTTAACTCTCTGAACCCCAAGCAGTTCTACATAGTTTTTTTTTTTTTTTTCTCGTCACATTTTTCCTCACTGTGGGCTCATTTTTTACTTTAATAGATTGGTCTCACACCTTTATGGAAAAAGCAAAGTCATGGGTAGAAGTAGAGAGACTTGAAAAATCTCCTTTGTGCAATAAAAAAAACAGTTAAAATACCAGAAATCATACCAAAACAGGAAAATAAAGATTTTAGTTCAGTTTTAAGGGCTCTGAATTTTTATCACATTCGTCTTAGATTCTCAGAGTTTCTTGTGGCATCTTATTTTTGTTATTGAGCACAGAATTTTTTGCTCTTTACAGGATCTTGTTCAAGTTCTGGTAAATTTTTGAGTGAGACATAGAGGGGGAAAATGATTTTGATAAAATATCAGAATTGTAAACTTGGATTTGGTTAATTTTCATAACAGAAATCACCCATTACCGATAAGTAGTGCAAGGTCTGTGGCAAAGTTTTAAAAAAACTAGCGTTAATGTTAGCGTGAGCCCAACAAAAAGCTAAGTTAGAGGAATCCTTAGTCGGTTACTGCATTTTTTTTATTAAGGCAACCAGAGTTAGCAATTAGCCAGCAGGGAGGTGCGCTTGTTTTATGGACCTTTACAAGGCAATCTGCAAACACACCTGTAACTCCATCTCATGAAGCAGTAAGAGGCTCCACCTGGTGGCAAAATCAGGCACTACATAACCTGCAACATGTTTTCGTTTAGACACACCTTTTTATTCATTGTTTTTTTTTATTTATTTTGATTATTTTCTACATTGTGCATTAATGCTGAAGACATCAAAACTATGAAAGCGGAATTGTATTTTTTATTTGGAATCATGCAGTAAACATTAAAGTGTCTAACAAACCAGAATTTTAGATTCTTTAACCCTGCTGTTGTCCTCCTTTACGGGCACCAAAAAAATTGTTTCCTTGTCTGAAAAAAATTCAGCCAAAAAATTCCCTAAATTTCTGAAAATTTGCAAAACCTTCAGAAAAAAGATTCCAATAATTCCTTAAAAATCTCCCTTAAAAGTTTTATAGATAAAAAAAATTCCCCCGAATTTGGCAAGAAAATTTATGTAAATATTTTCTTAAACTGAGTCATCATCCAAAAAATCCTAAAAATATCTAAAGTGATTAGATATATATCAGTAAAATTTGCTTATATTTATTAAGAACATTCAGAAAAAAATCAACCGAAATCTAGCGAATTTCGCTGGATTTCAGTTGATTTTTTTCTGAATGTTCTAAAAGAAACATTTTTAACATTTCTATTTTTCCCCCAAAAAATGTTCAAAAATTTCTTTAAAATGTTGAAAATGTGGACATCAGAGGTTTCACTGTGGAAATATATTTTTTTCCACATGTTCACATTTTAAAATGGGTCAATTTTGACCCGCAGGATGACACAAGGGTTAAAGTCCCCCCCCCCCTTTGCTCTGATGACAGCTCTTGGCATTCTCGCAGTCAGCTTCATGAGGAAGTCTCCTGGTACTGTACATATCCCTCATCTAGTAATATATTTTTATGTTTTTTATACTAAGGAAACCCCTGAGTCAGTGCAGAGGATCACAGGAATAAAGTCAGTATGAGCTTCAGTCTGTGGTGATCCAGCTGTTTCTGTGTGAACCCACAGATAATTGCAGCCTCTCTATGAGCTGTCTCTATTACCTGCACAACCGATCACAGAGCTGAGGTTTAAGGAAGAGTGACCTTTACATTTTAGCCACAGAACTGCCGTGACCTTTAAGCCACACTGATGTTTTCTCCCTGTGCGTCTCTTTCTCCTTCCCTTTCCGTCTCTGTTAGCATGGACGGAGCAGATCTGTGTTTTGAGATCGTGAAGAGAGCGGACGCCGGCTTCGTCTACAGCGAGGCAGTGGCCAGGTGAGGCTTTATGGATTTGATCTTGTTCCTTGACAGGCTCCCCAATGCTGTTTTGTGTCCGCTAATATTTACAACCACGGCTTGAGTTTGAACGAACACTTTAATGTGAGTTATCAGTCAGTGTACAATTTATTTTTTTCTTTTTTTTTAGCCACTACATGAGACAGATCCTCGAGGCGCTACGTTACTGCCACGACAACAATGTCATCCACCGAGATGTCAAGGTATTTCTGACTTACAGTCAATTTTCTCACTTCTGCTGTGTGAGTGTGGCTGCTGTAGTTCATTATCAAGAAAGTCACTGTCAGTATCATCCAGCTATAAACTCCATTCCAGGCTGCACCACTTAGAATCATGAAGAGCTACAACAACAGATTGAAACTGCAGCTGTCAACCTGCTGATGTTTGCCATCTGTGGGGAAAAAAACTGGTACAATCACCACGTGAATACCGTTTTGAATGGGTTTTTACACAAATAAAGCAGAAATAACACTGATATGTGAAACTCTCAACTACGGACATTCAAGTAGAAGCTATGAAAGTCTCCAACTCGTGTGTTTGTAGCAGCTGAGGGGAGGACCTTTGGTTGGCTGTGGGCGTCTCTGGTGCTCAGCAGAATCACAGCAGGGCAGCTCAGCTGTAGCGGAAAAGCGCATCAACACGGCTTGTCTAGAAAACAGCGCGGCTAATGCAGAGTGCTGCGAGCTAATGGAAAAACTCCATAAACTGCTGCTGCTGCTACTTTCTTTTCCAGATGTTGGCATGTGCAGAACTGTAGCCTGACATGACTGCTGCCTCTCAGACAACAAAGGCCAAGTTGTGAGGAAAAAACTGTCCTCTACCTGAGGAAACCAGAAACCGTTTAGTTCCTGCTAATGTGCAGCTGGAGTCACACCAATTTAAGGACTCGTTTTAACGCTGGTGTTGAGAGAAAGAAGGTTGTTTGCCTTCATCAGCGGGTTCATGTTCCTATCAGGGGTAAATCTGCAGACGAAATGACTCAGTCAGAACCGCTGGTGGATATAAAGCACCGTTTATTCAGGTGTCATTCATTCAAAGTAGGGCAGGTAATCACTTGGATCGTTTCCTATTAAAATCATGGCTGCAGCCCGCTGTGTGCTACATGACAGGAAAGAGCAGCCTGACAGCTAGTCTATGGTTTGCACAGCGGTAAATCTGCATGTCAAATAATGGGATTTCCTCCTATTGCCACTGCAGAATTAGTACGCGTTGGAATGTAGTGCCTTTTCCCGCACACTTTGACTGTAGATGTTTGATTATTGGTGTGCATCTGTGTGAGAAGGTCAGTTTGTTTGCTTTCATCTGTGTTTTAATTGTGTCAGCGCCCTTCAATCTTTGCTATTTGTGTGCTCCAGGTTGTGTTGTGTTGTATCAGCCAGCTTTTTTAACAACTCCAAAAATGAGGGGAGCCAGTTTGGTCCAGGAAAAAAATATATAAAGCAAGGTTCTGCATTCAAACTGGCTCCGTCACACCCTCTGCATTCACAATCAAGCTGTGCAAAACGCAAATCCCTCTGCAGCCTCCCCAGTTGTGAATTTAATGTTTTTTATGTGATATTCACAGAGCTCAATTGCAGTACTTTCTTTTATATTATATTGCCTTTTCCAAGAGACC